>NC_053501.1:42565296-43174296 GCF_905171775.1 Rana temporaria
AAGAGTGAGAGCAATAATACCAAATTTAACACACCTGCTCCCCATTCACACCCAAGACCCTCTAACACGAATAAGTCATGTGACACCAGGGAGGGAAAATTGTTAATTGGGCCCAATTTGGACATTTTCACTTAGGGGTGTACTCACTTTTGTTGCCAGTGGTTTAGAAATTAATGGCTGTGTGTTGAGTTATTTTGAGAGGACAGAAAATTTACACCGTTCTACAAGCTGTACACTCACTACTTTACATTGTAGCAAAGTGTAATTTCTTCAGTGTTGTCACATGAAAACATATACTAAAATTCTTACAGAAATGTGAGGGGTGTACTCACTTTTGTGAGATATTGTATGTAGCAATTTTTAGGCTACTCTGGTCATCTGATCTCCCCTTTTATCTGCCAATGGCAGCTATAAGGAGGAGTATAGAGCCCAAAATGGCTAGTAAAGCCTGAGGTGGCAAGGTTGCCCATACAGTATGTTGTTGGTGCTTCCTCCTCTCCCCTGCAGGAGAGTCGGATCAGATGACTGGACAGGAGCAGCCTAAAAAGGCAAGTACTGTATATACATCTTTCATACACAGGTTAGCATAGGTATTAAGAGGGAATATTTTTAAGATTAATTAGGTTTAAATAAGGGATTACACTTTAACCACTACAGATCCGTGCTATAGACAAAAGACGTCTGCAGCGCGGACCTGAAGTTGCGAGTGGACGTCTTTAGACGTCCTATTGTTTACATAACCCGCGCGCGCCGCGGGGGGGGGGGGGGGCGCATCGGGTAAACACTGTCCTGGCGCATTGTTGGGAAGCCGATGCGTGTACCTGGCGGCCGCGATGTCCGCCGGGTACATGCGATCGTCGGTAACACAGCAGGGACGTGGAGCTCTGTGTGTAAACACAGAGCTCCACGTGCTGTCAGAGGAGAGGAGACCGATCTGTGTCCCTTGTACATAGGGACACAGCATCGGTCACCTCCCCCAGTCACCCCCCCACACAGTTAGAACACACCCAGGATACACATTTAACCCCTTCCTCACCCCCTAGTGTTAACCCCTTCCCTACCAGTCACATTTACATAGTAATTAGTGCATTTTTATAGCACTGATCGCTGTATAAATGTGAATGGTCCCAAAATTGTGTCAAAAGTGTCCGATATGTCCGCCGCAATATCGCAGGCCTGACAAAAAAAAAAAAAAATCGCAGATCGCCGCCATTACTAGTAAAAAATTAAAAAGAAATCATAAATCCATCCCCAATTTTGTAGGCGCTATAACTTTTGCGCAAACCAAACGCTTATTGCGATTTTTTTTTAACAAAAATATGTAGAAGAATACGTATCGGCCTAAACCGAGGAAATTTTTTTTTTTTTTTTTAAATGGGATATTATTATAACAAAAAGTAAAAAATTGTGTTTTTTTTCCAAATTTTCTGTCTTTTTCGGTTTATAGCGGTAAAAAAAAAAAGTCCCAGAGATGATCAAATACCACCAAAATAAAGCTCTATGTGTGGGGAATAAATGATAAAAATATAATTTGGGTACAGTGTTGTATGACCGCGCAATTGTCATTCAAAATGCGTCAGCGCTGAAAGCTGAAAATTGGTCTGGACACGAAGGGGGTTTAAGTGCCCAGTAATGAAGTGGTTAACATGCCTTGGCTATGGCAATACCCACATACCTAAAGTTAGCCATACAAGTAAAACTGCTCACCTTCAAATTTCCTCCCATCATACTGGAAAGCATTAAACGAGTCAGAGTGGCTGTCTGAGCTAAGCAGATCACTACTTGCAGCACTAGCTGGAGACGTCCACTCTGATGGGACACCGGGATCATCTGCTGGACGCATCTGACAATGTTTATTTAGGGAGTCTGGCAAATCTTTTGGAACTTCTAGACTACCAGGACTGCTACCTCTGCGTGTAAGTGTCTGTGAGGAGAAAAAGAAATAGAAAAAAAAAGGGCGAAACTCGTCATCAGATAACTGGATATCATAAATGGGAAGAATCCCAATGATCAAAAAAATATACTTCCAAGATGAACAACACATTCCCACCATTTACCCTAAAATCTCAGCCTAAACTCTTACTAATGGAGGCAACTGTCTCTGCAATCCGCCCTCAAACAGCCGCTTCATTGTCTCCAGTGGGAAAGCCCGAGGGTAAAAAAAAAAGTCCTGCTAGCCGCATCTTTGGAGCGGTGTGTCTACCGCTCCTCCCCCACTGCTGCCCATTGAAATCAAGCTTCAGCAGCGCATTGTGGGCGGTTTTAACCCTTTCTCGGCCGCTAGCAGCGGTAAAACCGCCCCGCTAGTGTCTGAAATGCGCCGGCGGTAAAAATAGAGTTTTACCGCCGACACTATGGGCGGCTCAGTGTAAAAGGGGTCTAAATAACAATAGCCACAATTCAAAGTATTTTCAATATTGATCATCCTGTCCATTACACACTTAAAGGGGTTGTAAAGGTATTTTTTTTCCCTAAATAGCTTCCTTTACCTTAGTGCAGTCCTCCTTCACTTACCTCATCCTTAGATTTTGCTTTTAAATGTCCTTATTTCTTCTGAGAAATCCACACTTCCTGTTCTTCTGTCTGTAACTCCACACAGTAATGCAAGGCTTTCTCCCTGGTGTGGAGTGTCGTGCTCGCCCCCTCCCTTGGACTACAGGAGAGTCAGGACTCCCACTAACACACAGCTCCTTTCTCTATCTGCAACGTAGAGAGCGTCCTGACTCTCCTGTAGTCCAAGGGAGGGGGCGAGCACGACACGCCACACCAGGGAGAAAGCTTTGCATTACTGTGTGGATTTACGGACAGAAGAACAGGAAGTGAGGAATTTTTAGAAGAAATAAGGACATTTAAAAGCAAAATGGAAGGATGAGGTAAGTGAAGGAGGACTGCACTAAGGTAAAGGAAGATATTTAGGTGAAAAAATTACCTTTACAACCCCTTTAAGACTTTCCAGGCTGACAATATGCGACACATTCACAAGATATAAAACAAATCTATTATGAAAAGGAAACTTTTAAAGCTGGTGAAGTTATCCATTTTACAAACCAATCCACAGCAGACGCTTTTGATCAAATACTTATTTTTTTTAACTGTCAAATGTTAAAAAACAATGTTTACCATAATGACTTCAAAATGACCTAACTACAAATTTACAAATCAAGTAAAACATATACGAAAATAGCAAAATCACTATATCAGCAGATCAATAGGTCTGGGCTAAGTAATTAAACATTCCTGAAGCCACAGCATCATGAAATAAGTTGGGCCTAGTTTTTTTTCCCACCAGGCCATAATGCATTATGCAGTGTAACACTTTTCACTTCCTGTACAAAGCTGAGCAGATAATATGCATTACACTTGTCAGTTTTATGTTAAGACAGAGAATGGTTTCCGATACAGGAATACCCTTGAAAGAGCTTTCTGGACGTCACAATATCACATAATGACTACATTAGGTATGTGCGGTTCGTTTTGTCCCAAATCGAAATTCGGACAAATTTTTCCTCATTTCGAATTACAATAGTAATGAATTTAAACAAATCTAAAACAACAAAACAACGGATAAATTTGGAATCCAATTCAAAACTTTTTCGAATTTGAATTTCCGAATAGAACTAAAAAGAAAATAAATAGAAGAGAAAATAGAATAGAATAGAATACTATACAAAAATAATAGAACAGAATGGAATAAAATAGAAACAATATAACCATCTTCTGAAATTCGAATTTCAAATAGAATTTTTTTGAATTAGGATAGAAAATAAAAGAACAGAAAAGAAAAATAACCAACTTTGAGAAATTTGAATTCAATATAAAAGAACAGAATAGAAAAAAACAATAGAATATAACAATTTCCAAAGATTCTAATAGAATAAATTTGAATAGAATAGAAAAGGATAGAATAGAAAAAAACAATAGAATAGAATTAAATAAAATGGAAAGAATAACATATTAGAAAGAATATATTATCTGAAATTCAAATTTCGAAAAGAATAAAATTTGAATTTGAATAGAATTCATTCAATAGAATTAAAATTTAATTCAATATAAAAGAATAGAATAGAAAAAAACAATAGAAAAAAATAGAATATAACAATTTCCCAGGATTCTGATAGAATAAATTTGAATAGAATAGAAAAGGATAGAATAGAAAAAACAGAATAGAATAAAATAAAATCGAAAGAATAAATATTTATTTAAATAGAAAGAATATAATAACTGAAATTCAAGTTTCGAAAAGAATAAAATTTGAATAGAATTCATTCAATATAATAAAATTTTAATTCAATATAAAAGAATAGAATAGAAAAAAAACAATAGAATAAAATAGAATATAACAATTTCCCAGGATTTTTATAGAATACATTTGAATATAATAGAAAAGGATTGAATAGAATAGAAAAGGATAGAATAGAAAAAAACAATAGAATAGAATTAAATAAAATGGAAAGCACAGCATATATTTATTTAAATAGAAAGAATATATTATCTGAAATTCAAATTTCGAAAAGAATAAAATTTGAATAGAATTCATTCAATAGAATTAAATTTTAATTCAATATAAAAGAATAGAATAGAAAAAAAACAATAGAATAAAATAGAATATAACAATTTCCCAGGATTTTTATAGAATACATTTGAATATAATAGAAAAGGATTGAATAGAATAGAAAAGGATAGAATAGAAAAAAACAATAGAATAGAATTAAATAAAATGGAAAGCACAGCATATATTTATTTAAATAGAAAGAATATATTATCTGAAATTCAAATTTCGAAAAGAATAAAATTTGAATAGAATTCATTCAATAGAATTAAATTTTAATTCAATATAAAAGAATAGAATAGAAAAAAAACAATAGAATATAACAATTTCCCAGGATTCTAATAGAATACATTTGAATAGAATAGAAAAGGATAGAATAGAAAAAAAAATAGAATAGAATTAAATAAAATGGAAAAAATAATAATATATTCTTTCTATTTAAATAAATATATATTATTCTTTCCATTTTATTTAATTCTATTCTATTGTTTTTCCTATTCTACCGTTTTTTATTCTATTCAAATTTATTCTATTAGAATCCTGGGAAATTGTTAAATTCTATTTTATTCTATTGTTTTTTTCTATTCTATTCTTTTATATTGAAATGTAATTCTATTGAATGAATTCTATTAAAATTCAAATGTTATTCTTTTCAAAATTTGAATTTCAGATAATATATTCCTTTCTATTTAAATAAATATATATCTGAAATTCAAATTCCAAAAAGAATAAAATTTGAATAGAATTCATTCAAAGTCAAGCAGAATAGAAAAAAAAATAAGAGAACAAAATATACTATAATAGAAAGAATATAACTATCTTTCAAAATTCGAATAGAATAAATTTGAATTCAAATAGAACAGAAAATAATAGAATAGATAAACATAAAAGAAAATTAAAACCAATAGAATAAAATGGAATAGAAAGAATATAACCATCTTCAAAAATTCAAATAGAATACATTTAAATTTTCCAAATTCCACTGCAATTTTCCGAATTCAATCGAATTTAGTTAATTTCGACCAAATTCCGATTTTTTTTATCAAATTCCAACAAATAAAACAAAATTCTGAAAACAAATTAAATGAATTCAACAAATTTAAACAGATTTATGTACACATTTTTGTTTGTTTTGCTTATGTCTAGACTACATTAATAAAACATTTATCAGACAATGATCATATACTTACTGGGCCAGTGCCTGACCTCAACCTCTCTGCAATAAATTCATCCATTAGATCTGGGATATTGGAGCTTGAGTTGATCTCACTGTTAAGGTCATTTAACTGTGAAGTCAAATCTTCCTTGTTGGCTACAAAGGAAATAGGAAAAATAAGTAATTTAGGGTATGCTTTACCTATGGTTAAATGCTAAGCAAAAACGCAAGGACTTACTGGGACACAACCAGGGAATAGTCTATACAGGGGTGAAGCATGCTGTTAGGGAAGGGGTTTCACCACTGTTGTAGCTGTGTTTGGAATTAGTAAGTGCACAACTGTTTGTGGATTCATTAATAAGCAGTTAGTCAAATTTGGGCAAAATTCTAAAGCATCGTCATTCCTTGAAGCAGAGCTGGCAGGGTAGAGAAAGGGTAGATGTCCATTTGCTAAGAAGAATTCATCCAAAAAATAGTAGAGGCAGGCAATTTTTGTCTTCTGCCGATTTCCTGATCTAATCTCTGAATAACCCATATAAAAAAAAACAACAAAACAAAAAAAAAAAAAAACATAAAAAAGTTTGATACATTTACGAAAAATATATCGGAAAAAAGTAAATGGTGCACAAAACAGGGTACAAAGGTCTGGCTTGTTCTCTCCTATATTTTGGAATAATTAAAGCGGAGTTCCGGCCACAATTTCACTTTTTTGAATATAAATACCCCTGTAATACACAAGCTTAATGTATTCTAGTAAAGTTAGTCTGTAAACTAAGGTCCGTTTTTTTAGGTTGTTACAGAATTTAGACACTTTATAAAATTGACTGGGGCCATCTTAAGTGTGGGCATCATGAAGCCAGACTGTATGACTTCCTGGATTTCAGCCTTGCAGATCTTGCACATGCTCAGTGCTGCACAAGCAGTGTAATAGGTTTCAGATCAGGTTTCAGCACCTGTACTGTCCAAGTCACATGATTCTTCGAGACTGGGGAGTGCAGACTCCTGGAAAGTTACACCAACTACATTCCCAGGAGTCTGTGTGGTGTAGGTTAGGAAGCTTAAGCACCTAGGTGCAGGAAGTGGGAAGATTAACTATTCTGCCTAGCAACAACACTTTGAAGGCATCTAAAAAAAAAAATGTTTTTTTTCTTAAAGGACTAATGACATTTTTTTAAAACTACTGATGTAATGTTATATTTATGGGTGGAACTCCACTTTAAGCATTAAAAAAAAAAAAAAAAGTGTGGGTGTGTGTATAAATATATATATTGGGATGGTATGTGATAGACCAACACAAAGTGGCACATAATTGTGAAGTGGAAGGAAAATAATAGGTTTTCAATTTTTTTTTTACAAATAAACATCTGAAAGTGTAGCGTGCATTTGTATTCAGCCCCCTTTACTCTGATGCCCCTAACTAAAATGGAACCAATTGCCTTCAGAAGTCACCTAATTCGTAAATAGAGTCCACGTGTGTGTAATTTAATCTCAGTATAAATAAATAGAGCTGTTCTGTGAAGCCCTCAGCATTTGTTAGAGAACCTTAGTGAACAAACGGCATCATGAAGGCCAAGGAACACAGCAGACAGGTCAGGGACAAAGTTGTTGAGAAGTTTAAAGCAGGGTTAGGTTATAAAAAAATTCCCAAGCTTTGAACATCTCACTGAGCACTGTTCAAATTCATCACATCCAAAAATGGGAAGAGTATGGCACAACTACAAACCTACAAAGACATGGCCGTCCACCTAAACTGACAGGTCGGGCAAGGAGAGCATTATGCAGAGAAGCAGCCGAGAGACCCATGGTAACTGAAGGAACTGCAAAGATCCACCCAGCTCAGGTGGGAGAGTCTGTCCACAGGACAATTATTATTCGTGCACTCCACAAATCTGGACTTTGGAAGAGTGGCAAGAAAAAAGCAATTGTTGAGAAAAAGCCACAAGAAATCCCGTTTTCCGTTTGCCAAAAGCCATGTGGAAGGGACAGCAAACTTGTATAAGAAGCTGCTCTGGTCAGATGAGACCAAAATTGAGTTTTTTGGCCTAAGAGCAAAACCGCAATGTGTGGTGGAAAACCAACATTATACATCACCCTAAACACAACACCGTGAAACATGGTGGTGGTGGTAGCATCATGATGTGGGGATGCTTTTCTTCAGCAGGGACAGGGAAGCTGGTCAGAGTTAATGGGAATTTTGATGGAGCCAAATACAGGGCAATCTTAGAAGAAAACCTGTTGGTGTCAGCAAAAGATATGAGACTGGGGCATAGATTTACCTTCCAACGACCTTAAAGTGGAGGTTCACCCAAATAATCAATTTTTAACATTAGATTGAGGCTAATTTTACTAAGCAGAATCGGACGTTTTTTTTAAAATGAATGCAGTACTTACCGTTTTAGAGATGGATGTTCTCCGCGTCTTCCGGGTACGGGCTGCGGGACTGGGCGTTCCTATTCGATTGACAGCTCTTTCGACCGTCGCATACAACGCGTCACGAGTTCCCGAAAGTAGCCGAACGTCGGTGCGCAGGCGCCGTATAGAGCCGCTCCGACGTTTGGCTTCTTTCGGCAACTGGTGACGCGCTGTATGCGACCGTCGGAAGGCTGTCAATCAAATAGGAACGCCCAGTCCCAAAGATCATACCTGGAAGCCACGAAGAACATCTATCTCTAAAACGGTAAATACTGCATTGATTTTTAAAAAAACACCCGATTCTGCTTAGTAAAATTAGCCTCAATCTAATGTTACATTTTTTTTTCCGAGTGAACCCCCCGCTTTAAACATACAGCCAGAGCTACAATGTTTAGGTTTAGATCAAAGCATATTTATTGTATTAGAATGGCCCAGTCAAAGTCTAGACTTAAATCCAATTGACAATCTGTGGCAAAACTTGAAAATTGCTATTCACAGACGTTCTTCATCCAATCTGACAGAGCTTGAGCTATTTTGCAAAGAACGGGCAAAAATTTTACTCTCTAAGGCCCCTTTCACACTGACACGTGTTTCAGGCGGTTTAGCGCTAAAAAAAGCGCCAAAATACCGCCTGAAAAAATCCTGCCCTGCCGTCTTCAGCGTGAAAGCCCTAAGGCTTTCACACTGAAGCGGTACGCTAGCAGGACCGCTCCAAAAGTCCTGCTAGCTGCATCTTTGGAGCATGCTGTTTACCGCTCCTTCCATTGAAAGTAATGGGAAACCGTGGTAATACCGCCAGCAATGCACCTCTGTAGAGGCACACTGTGGGCGGTATTAACCCTTTTTGGGCCACTAGCGGGGGTTAAAACCGCACTGCTAGAAGCCGAATATCGCGGTAAAAACAACGGGATAGCGCCGCTATACCGCCAGCGCCCAGTGTGAAAGGGGCCTTAATGTGTAAAGCTGGTAGAGACATCCCAAAAAAGACTTGCAGCTGTAATTGCAGTGAAATGTGGTTCTACAGACACGGGGGCTGAATACAAATGCACGCCACATAAAAGCCCAATATATATTTATACCTTTTCAATGCAAAATATATGATTTTTTATTTATTTTTTCCTATAGGCAAATACTACAGTTGTCATTCTCAATTACCTAGAATTCTTGCGTTTCCCTCTCTGATATAAAACTCATAGCAAATGTGGCTTCATTCCTCAGTGTGAAGAGAAGTCCATATTTCACTCCAAGGATCTGCTGGTAGGTTAATTGGATCCCGTCTAAATTGTCCCTAGTATGTGTATGTATGAATGTAAATTGGGGACCTTAGAGTGTAAGCTCCTTGAGGGTAGGGACTGATGTGAATGTACAATGTATATGAAAAGCGTACATTGCTGGGGTTATACAGGTACCTGAAATAATAAAAAAAAAATATTGCAGGGCTCAATGACTTTGGTTAGGCAACTCTCTGGCACTAAAGGGCCTCAAGAAAATACAGGAAGGTCTAAAGCGAAAACAAGAGTGCCGTACTAAAGGTTTATGAGTCCAAGAGTATTTATTTCATTATGAAGTCCAAAGGTAGCAAGTAAGGATGAGCTCCAGCGTGTTCGCATAGTACACGTGCAGAGCCCGCCAGGAAGTCTGCACGGCGCTGCGCTAATCACAGCCAGGGACACATTTCCTCGATGCTCGGCTGCAGAGATCGGGAAAGGTCTCCCTGGCTGTGATTAGCGCAGCGCCGTGCACACTTCCTGGCGGGCTCTGCACGTGTACTATGCGAACACGCTGGAGCTCATCCTTCGTAGCAAGCCAACGTGCTTCGGGGGCTAAAATGTTCCCTCTTGGTCAGATGGCTGCTTTAATCCTTTCCTCCAATGATGTACTTACCAGCGGGCTGTGCAAGTCTATTTTCTTTTAATCACTGTACACTGAGGCAGTCTCACTGTACATCCGATATACACTTAGCATGAACTGGGAAAGAACTGGGGAAGTCAGGCCCAGGTTACAAAGCAAACCTTCATCAGAATGGGGCACAGTTAAAGCTTTTCCTAGCTAATAAACACCACTCATTCAATGGCATCAAAGTTTGGTTTAGAAATAAGATACACACACTAGTAACTGTAACAGTAACTATTCAAGGCATGTCTTGAATGTAACTGTTAGGGAAAACCCCCATCTCTGACTTTTACCTATAATAAGGCTTACCTATAGCTACTGTGAATATCACCTAAATGTGACGTCACCGACACATGCGCTCTGAAGGAATGGCTACCTTAAAGCGGAGTTCCAACCACAATTAGCAATTTTTAAATGTATGTCCTTTCATCCTGTGTTTTTATAATATAAATCCGGTCACTTACTATTTTACAATCCGCCGCCGATCCGCATAGATATTCAAAAAAGATAGTTTATAAAACTATGTCTACACCATTGTCATTTTGCTTGTGGGCATTGTGAAGCCTACAAGCACTTCCTGGAAGTCTTGGATGGGGAGTGATAATTGGACAGCGCACTGCATCCTGGGAAATGATGACACACATTTCCCAGGAGCATTAGAGGGAGATGTCAGAATCCTAGGTGCTTTCAAAGGCAGATTTCGTGGGACCGCATAGCAACAGGCATTTTTTGTTGTTTTACTTTAGGACTAATGAGCACAATAATGTAAAAAAAAATTGGGATGGAAACTCCACTTTAAGTGTCCTGTGCCATGAACAGTGGCTCCCATGCGCAGGAGTGACATCCTCCTAGTCTTGACCTGTCTCACATCCAGGGTTCGCCAACCCAGAAGGAAGACCAGGTGAGGATAGAAGCACCTGCAAGTGGTCACAGCGCGGTGCTGGAAGCCTTTGTTTTCAGGCAAGTTTAACATAATGTGCTAGTATGAGACGCATACTAGCAAATTATGAAATTAACTTTTAGAAAAAAAAAACACAAAAAAACACCAAGCGATTTAGGCTCCAGTTCACACCACAACGTGATGTGGAAAACTGCCAATCTGTGCACATTTCAAGCACAGAGTTCAAAACACAAAGCCCTTGCGAATGGCAGTGGGCGTCAGTGCAAGGTTAACACCACCCCAAACGCAGGTTGCAAATAGCGAGAGAGTTTGCCTGCACCAGATCACATGGTACAAAAGTACTATGCGATCCAGTTGTAGCGCGTTTCCCAAAGTAGTGCACTACTATGATGCGATGCAGTGCCATTTGAGCCCATTTAAAATCAAGGGGGCTCAAACCACACTGCACCGCATGTGAGTCATAGTGTGAACCTAGCCTAAATCGTTTGGTTTAGTTACTCTTTAAGGCCTCATGTCCAACTGGGTGTTTCCTCTTAAGCCTCGTACACACGATCAGTCCATCCGGTGAGAACAGTCTGAAGGACCGTTGTCATCGGTTAACCGATGAAGCTGACTGATGGTCTGTCGCGCCTACACACCATCGGTTAAATAAATAAACCGATCGTGTCAGAACGCGGTGACATAAAACACAACGAAGTGCTGAAAAAAACAAAGTTCAATGCTTCCAAGCATGCGTCGACTTGATTCTGAGCATGCGCGGGTTTTTACCCGATGGTTGTGCCTACTAACAATCGGTTTTGACCTATCGGTTAGCAATCCATCGCTTAAATTTAAAGCAAGTTGGCTTTTTTTTAACCGATGGTTAAATAACCTATGGGGCCCACACACGATCGGTTTTGACCGATGAAAACTGTCCATCAGACCGTTGTCCTCTGGTTAACCCAGTGTTTCTCAACTCCAGTCCTCAAGGCGCACCAACAGGTCATGTTTTCAGGATTTCCCTCAATTGAAACAGCTGTGATAATTACTAAGGCAGTGAAACTGATCGAATCACCTGTGCAAAATAATGGAAAGCCTGAAAACATGACCTGTTGGGGCGCCTTGAGGACTGGAGTTGAGAAACACTGGGTTAACCTATCGTGTGTACGAGGCCTTAGTGCTTTTTTCCTGGCAGAAGAAAAGGTCAGTTTAGACGTGCCAAGAGTTTTTTTTGCTCACTCCCCTCCTGACTGTGCATGTGATGGGTTTTTTCAGACTCTAAAGCCTAGTACACACTTGTTTTTTCCTCCTCAACCCAGCAGGGCTGAACGAAAAAAACAACTGACAGCTCTGCAGGAGCAGTACTAACTATCCAATGTTGGTACAGCAATCTCCCCTGCTGTTCTATTGTGTTCTGACAGGGGGCTTCTCAGACTGACTGCAGTACACACGGGCCAAATGTTGCCTGGATTCGAATGATCCGGACGATGTTGCCTGACATTCTGCCCATGTGTACTAGACTTAAACAGTCTTCTTCTAATAAACCTGTAAACACCTATGTGTGCGTGGCCACACAGACTAACAGAGGGGTGTTTAGTGGCGAGAAAAAAAAAAGAAATGTCAAACTCATGTAAAAATAGGATTTTTTGTACTCACCGTAAAATCCTTTTCTCTGAAGTCCATGGACGGACACAGCTCCTTAAATCTTGACAAGTGGGGTTATGTTCCCTGTTTACAGGAGAGGACTAGGCAGAAACATGTTAAATAGTTAAATACATGTTACATTAACAGAGTTGAACAGCCCCGCCCAGGGGGCGGTCCCTCCAGACATAACCCTCCTCACTGCAGCTTGCAGCCTCAGTTCGTAACAAGCAGTACAAACCTAAAAAGGAGGGGTGGGAGCTGTGTCCGTCCATGGACTTCAGAGAAAAGGATTTTACGGTGAGTACAAAAAATCCTATTTTCTCTTATCGTCCATGGACGGACACAGCTCCTTAAATCTTGACAAGTGGGACGTCCCCAAGCAGTGTCAAAAAACGAGGGGTGGGAAATATATCAGTAAAAACAATTTTAACTTCACCCCAAAACAAGCAGAGCTCCTCAACGGAGGAGGTGCAACTTTAAACAGCCGCCGGCAAAAACTAGCGGCTGAAAAAAAAAAACATCATAAGATGCACTCACAGCAACCATGTAAATTCTGGAAAAAGCGTGAACGGACGAGCAAATCGCCGCCTCGCACACCTGTGAGACCGACGCATGATGTCGGGAAAAAAAAACCCCAGGAAGCACCAATTGCCCTGGTCGAAAGTGCCGTGACCGGAAAGGGGGGCCCGCCCTTAGGAGCATAGGCCTGTATGACGGCCTGCCCGATCCACCGAGAAATGGTGGTCGACGAGACCGCCAGGCCCTTTTGTGGACCAGACACCGACACAAAAGAGAGTCAGAAGCTCCGAAATGGAGCCGTAGTAGGCTGGTATACCCGCAAAGCGCGTACCACGCCTAAAGTATGAAAGGCCGAAACCTCCTTCGGAAGAAGGGAAGGTCGCGGGCGCACCATCACCTAATCCTTATGGGGGATCAAGCATGGCGGCTTGCAAGACAAGACCGCCAACTCAGAAACCCCTCTAACAGAGGTAAAGGCCACTAAAGGGGCCACCTTCTGAGATAGAGTCAAGAGAAAATCTCTCTGATGTTTCCAAAAGGAAGGTTCCTGAAGAACCGAGAGCACCAGAGTCAAAACTCATGGGGGAAGAGATGGGCCAAGAGGGGAAAGTATATGACAAACCCCTTGCACACAAAAAAAGGGGACCCACCAGGGAACGGGCCGCAAAAAGGCCACTAAAAGAACACAGCCAAGGCTGAAATCTGCCCCCAAACGGTGCTTTAAGCAATTTTTAGATCCAATCCAAGCTTTAAAAACAGCAGGACCCTGGACATTGAAAGTACGCCCGTGGACGTCACTCCATCCCTTCGCACCAAGAGAGGTGCGACGGTAGATCCTCCGGAAGAAGACTACGGTGCCCTGTTGAGATGACCGAGTCAGACAGACCCTGGTCACCTAAAGTCTGGCTTCCAATAACCATGTTAAGCAAGTCAGTGACTGTACAACAGGAGGAAGTATGGGACCTTGAGACAGGAACCTCCTGCCCTGGCAATCGCCAGGGTGCCTCCGCTACCAGGCGCCCGATATCAGCGTACCAAGGACGCCGAGATTAATCTGGAGCGATTAGAATCATCGGGATCTCCTCAGCATCCACTCTGTGGAGCGGCCGAGGAAGCAACTACCATGGAGGAATGGCAAAAAATCACCGATACAGACAACACAGGGCCACCAGCGCGACTGACGCGTCTGTACAAGATCACTAGACCTGGCCACTAACTGACACCCTTGCGGCGGAGACAAGCTGCCAGGAGATCCATGCCATGTGAGGCTCACCTCCTGCAAGGGAGCCGAAACACCCCAAGCACAAAGACCAGTCGCCCTGGTCCAGCATCTGGCGACTCCAGTAGTCTGCCTGCCGGCATACCTGATGGTAGACTGAAGCCACGGCCGTGGCGTTGTCCGGCTGAAACCAGATTGGTCGACCACAAGGAGAAGCATAGCCTGATCGCCTAAAATAGTAGGACAATGAACAGTAGACAGCACCTGGTATTCCCAGGCGGTCTTCCACCAGGCACTAGCCAGGCCCGACCCTGGGTAGCTACCGAGACCAGACACATTCAAGGAGGTGTGGTCATAGGTCCACGCAAGTCCAGCGACTCAGGGCCGACTGGACCCCCCAGTTTTGTGAACCTCCAGGTTCACAACCCGTGAGCTGGCATTCGTCGTAAACACCGACCACTGGAAGGAAGGAACAACTTCCCGGACCGAAGAGTCGGGAATCTCTGTCACCAACTCAGAGAGACTCTGACTAGGTGGCGCACAGGAATCTAATGATTTCAGAGACAAGAGATTTTTACCACCTGGACAGTAGTTCCACTGGAAAACCAGGGTGTGGAACTGGGCATACAGTACCACCTTGAAGGAGGCTACCCACAGACCCTGAACCAGCAGGCGCCCGGAGAGAAGACCGATTGCGTGATGCCAATACCTTCTCCGCAGACTGAAGAGTCTGCAATTTCTCCAGGGGAAGAAGGACCTTTGCCACTGAGGAGTCTGGATCAACACTAGATACTCCAACGCTGAGTCGGAACCTAGCATGCCCATAATTTGAACCCTGGGTCGCACACATGTAGGGCAGGCTTGCTGCCACTGAGCTACACTTTCTGGCCTAAACGTTTAACATCCACCCGAATCTTCGGAGGGTCTGAATGGGAATAACCCATCCACTAGGTCGGAGACAGAAGCTGCTCTCAGAAGAAAGTCGTCAAAGTAGCCAATGAGGCAAAGCCTCGCTGTCCCAACAAAATTCAAATAAGTGCGAGCTCCTAGCTGAAAACCCATGGTGCTGACGCCAGATCAAAAGGGAGGGCCACAGGCTGACAGAGACCCTTCTCTCATCACGAAGCACAGAAAAAAACACTGTGACATGTGCAAAACGGGACATGCATGTATGCGTCCCTGATGTCCGAGGACGTCAGGACATCCCCCGGATGAAGCGCAGCTACCACCGAACAAATGGATTCCATGCGGAACTACCCGACGTTCACAAAGGTATTTAGGGCCTGAGGCCCATAGAAAACCCCAAAACTCTCGTCCTGCAGGAAAGGTAAAATTACCTTGCAGCTTAGCAAATCCCACACTGCCCAAGGCAGACCGACGTGCCGGGAGGGGAAGACACAAGGACAGAACTTTGTTCTGTGGATAGGAGGAAACCCTATCTAGTACTCCGAAGAGACCACCTCGCAGACCCACTAGTCGGAGAGCAGGGAGGTTTCACTGAATTGTGAACCTGCAAGCCGCCCCTCCCACCTAGAGACAGGGAGGGAAGGCTATATACATTGGCAGGATTTGGGTGCCGGCGTGATCGGCTTATGCACCCAGGGACAGATTAGTCCCCCAGCTGGGCCTTTGACGGCCTGGGAGGGTTGCCCCTAAATAATACACACACATAGTGTGTATGTATATTATGTAGGTGTATGCACACATGTCTTTGGAGGAAACCGGAGTACCCGGAGGAAACCCACACAGACACAGGGAGCGACAATGCAAGCTCCAGGCAGATTGGCGTCAGTGTGCAGATTGGAGTCAGTGTGCAGATTCGAACCAATGACTCTTTTGCCCAAGTAATGGAGTTAAGCACTACACCACCGTGTGCATAAAACCATTCTGAAACAGACGCCCTGGATAACAAGGGCGCAGCATTCAATGAAGCATCACAGACCTATATGAGGCCCTGGACCAGCTGGTCCGCTAGGCTAATAACCTCAGGAGAGAGTCGGTGCTCCTCCACTGTCTGGTGCCAAATGCTCACTCTGAGTTGTATACAGCACTAGGGGTCAGGACTACTCCAAGATGGCCGCCGAGCGTTCAGAACGCGGCCACAGGAAAAAGGCCAGCACAATGTAAGCTGCGCCATAGCGTGGCTACGACAAAATGGGCGCCAATGGGAGTTTTCAATGTAATTGAAAAATCTCCCAAAAATAGCGCCAGCGACCACTGAGACCCCAGTGTAGTGGCCACAATAGGCCGCAAGCCAGACCCCAGCATGGTAAACATGGAACGGGTCAGTACTTCGGATCTTCTATCAGTCAGATCCATACAAGTAGGGGTTCCCGCCCGGCGGTGAGGGACTACAAAAGCCCTCAGTGGCTTTTCTCATTCCGCATCTCAGAAATTATCAAAGAAGGGCACAGAAGGAAAAAACCTACACAGCGGTCTGATTTGTGTGATCCAAAAAAGACCGAGCCCTCAGCGGAAACCCAGCTGCACTATGCAGCTTAGGAGAGTCCCTTGCAGCAGTAAGAAGCGCACCCATAAATGCCTTATTCTGCCTTTTTTTTTTTTTAACTAGGTACCTAGTCCATGGCTCCATAACAGAGCATTCCCCAGGGGATAACGGGGGAAGGGGGCACTCTTTTACCGCCCGCCCGCAGTCCACCCCCACCCTGGCACAAACTGTGTCCAGGACTAACAATAAAAACTCTGTGGGAATCACAGGTGCTAACACCTGCTGCCACCACCAGCATGTGGGGAAGGACCCAGATACTGACTCCAATAAGTAAAATAAAATAAAATTTCTCCTCAGGGCGCTGGGCCCAAAGGGAGCCATACGTCCTTCTCCTTTGCTAGGCAGAACGAAACTGGGGCTGCAAGCTGCAGTGAGGAGGGTTATGTCTGGAGGGACCGCCCCCTGGGCGGGGCTGTTCAACTCTGTTAATGTAACATGTATTTAACTATTTAACATGTTTCTGCCTAGTCCTCTCCTGTAAACAGGGAACATAACCCCACTTGTCAAGATTTAAGGAGCTGTGTCCGTCCATGGACGATAAGAGAAAGTGGAATTTTTTACATCCTGTATGCATGGGGCCCAAGTTTGTCCATTCTTGTATGTGTGCATTTTTCTGTGTGTTACAAATGCAATTTAAAAGCCAGCAGCTACAAATACTGCAGCTGTTGACTTTTAAAAAATGGACACTTTACCTGTCCAGCGCGCCCGCGATGTCAGCAGCCGAGGCTGAGCAATCGCTCGGTCCTCGGCTGCTTCCGCCGCCATCCTCTGTGAGGTAATCAGGAAGTGAAGCCTTGCGGCTTCACTGCCCGATTCCCTACTGCGCATGCGCGAGGATCGCGGCGCGCCGTCACTGGTCCCTGCTCTCTCCTGGAAACAGTGTTTCCCAGAAGACATCGGGGGGAATGACGTGCCAGGCTGAATTCCTCGCGGGGATCGGAACCCGGAAGTGGTGCAAATACCTGCCTCAGAAAGGTATCTACACCCCCTCCCCCCTGAAAGGTGCCAAATGTGACACCGGAGGGGGGGGGGGATCCAAAAAGCGGAGGTTCACTTTTTGTGTGAACCTCCGCTTTAAGGTGATGGCATTTCGACTTTTTACATGTCAGAATTTTTCCTGTTGGGGAAGTGCTGGTGTGAAAAGTATCTCATCATGGTTCTACGGGGGGAAAAAAACAGGAGAGTGAGGAGGCTTTTCACCGCTACAATGGGACCTCTAAGCTTTGAAACATCATGGCTAGGCAAATTCATTTCTCCAAAATTTCTGAGCCAAATAAATTGTTCCATGATTTTCTCTTAGAGGATATCTAAACCCAAGAACATACATGTAATATATTGCAGATTACCAGTCATTAGCCCTTTTACTACCAGAGCCGTTTATGCATATTTTGTTTTAGCATATTTTAGGCATTTTGCTTACCTGTAAAATCTTCCTTTTTTATGTAGTTACATCATTGACCAGGTTAAAAAAAAAAAAAAAAAAAAAAAAAGAAGGAGGAGACACTAGACCATCTAGTTCAACTATGAAAAGGTACTAGAAAACCTCCATATACACAATCCTATACCCACAGTTGATCAAGAGGATGGCCAAAACAAAAAAAACACACACACTAAAGCATAATCCAATTCGCTCCAGTGGGGGGGGGGGGAGGGGGGATCCTTCCTGATGCCCCAGAAGGCAATCAGATACTCACAGGATCAACTACCCCTGTTATTACTTCTAAGGCTGGGTTCACACTACTACACTACTTTCATCCTACTTTGCTCTGCTACATTGGTCCTACATTTATCCTACATTGGTCCTACATCCATCCTACTTTCATGAACAGGATACTACTTTGGTCCGACTTCAATGATATTCAATGGGCCTGAAGTAGGATCAATGTAGGACCAAAAGTAGTACAGGGAGCATTTTCAAAGTCGGACCGACTTGTGTAGGACGCTACAAGACGCTCTCATAGGGAAACATTGAACACAGAGCAAAATAGGATGAAAGTAGTGTAGTAGTGTGAACCCAGCCTCAGGCCTCATGCACATTGCACATTATAACAATGCATCATTAGCTTTAGCCATAGAATGAATTTTGCAGCAGCGTTTTTCATTGTTTTTTTTTTTTTAGAGTTTGCGTTTTTTTTAGCAAAACTATACTCCCACAAAAGCTTAAAGTGGATGTAAACCCACTTCCATCTTTTCTAAACTACTGCCATAGTGCTGATCTATAAGGATATAGATGCCTCCAGCATGTAGCCTTACCTGTCAAATCTTTCCCCTCTGTCTGTTATAAGAACTGAAAAACTGCAGATTCTGTATGTGGATCTGTTGTCTGGAGCTCGGTGGGTGGAGTTGTGATGTCAGTAGACTCCCCGCCCACCTCCTGTGTATTCCTTACAATAAATTCTGCTATGATCACTAACATCCATTCGAAATCCAGAAAAGTAACCACATGACTTCAGAAAAGGAGTGGGGGTGGGAATTAAAAAATAATGCCTATCTCCAGGCTAGTTCATGAGATATGTAAATAACCTGTCACTCACAGCAAGGGGGCGGAACGGACTAAGGTTTTTGTAAGTCCGTTTTATTTCACTGAACAATAAAAGAGGATTGCTCAGAGCTGGATTTACACTGTGTGGCAAGACTGGGCACAGATAGGAAATCGTATACTGTACATTGTGACATCAAAAATAAAAAATTCGGATTTACATCCAATCAAAAAAGGTCATAAATGCTGAATAGCCAAGGTTTTTAGAGTTTTTCTGAGATGGATCGTTTTTACAGCTGAAAAACTCCTCTGCAAACCCACTACTTCTGTGGGGTTTTCCAGCCATGAATCACCCCTACCCAAAAAGAAGCAGATAAAAGCCTATGTGTGCATGGACACATAGGATAACATGCTGGAGTGTTTACTGGCTTCAGAAAAAAAAAATGCCGTAAAAACGTCCAGTGTGCATGAGGACTAAAATGTATCTATCCAGTTATATTTTATGCATTTAGGAATTTTAAACAATTTACTGAGCTGCCAGAACTAGTTCTTGAGGCAGTCTATTGCACATGTTCACAGCTCATACTGTGAAGAAGCCTTTCTGTATGTTGAATCTCTTCATCTCCCCTGAGACAGCGGTTGAGTGCTGCCATCTTGGATGTAATGAAAGCATCCTCGGCAGACTCAAAGCTGTCACTCAAGTGATACTGTATAGTGTACCCCTTAGCTGCTACAGAAGAGGGGCTGGGTCTGCACAATAATTAGACACTCCCAGAAGGGGGAGGGCTATGACATGCAACGGAGGAGAGGACAAGCAAACTGACTCTTCTGAAACAGTAAGATGTGTTGGCAAGTTGAAAATATTAGATTTTCTGTTGTGGTTGCATTTGTTTTGTTCGTTTTTAGGCAAAGATTAATTTTCCACAAGTGCTGACCACCTCAGAAATGCCGTGTTCTTGTCACTTACTATGAACTGAAAGCACAAGCCATCTTTTGTAAACCACAATTTCCTCTGCCCACCATGTAACCGGGATGAAGAGAGTAAGACATGTTTGCAGTCTAAGGCCCGGATTCACGTAGAACTGCGTATCTTTGTGCGGGCGTAACGTATCCTATTTACGTTACGCCTCCGCAACTTTGACAGGCAAGTGCCGTATTCTCAAACCAAAGTTGCGGCGGCGTAGCATAAATAGGCCGGCGTAAGCCCGCCTAATTCAAATGTGGTAGATGTGGGCGTGTGTTATTTAAATTTAATGTGACCCAGTGTAAATGACGCTTTTTACGAACGGCGCATGCGCAGTCCGTAAAAGTATCCCAGTGCGCATGATCCAAATTAACCCGCAAGAAGCTAATGCTTTCGACGTAAACGTAAATAACGTCCAGCCCTATTCGCGAACGACTTACGCAAACGACGTAAAATTTTCAAAATTCGACGCGGCAACGACGTCCATACTTAACATTGGTACGCCGCATGTACGCCTCATATAGCAGGGGTAACTTTACGCCGGGAAAAGCCTAAAGTAAACGGCGTATCTGTACTGCGTCGGCCGGGTGTACAATCGTGAATTCGCGTATCTAGCTGATTTACATATTTCTAGGTGTAAATCAGCGTACACGCCCCTAGCGGCCAGCGTAAATATGCAGTTAAGATACAACGGCGTAAGAGACTTAGGCCGGTCGGATCTAATACAAATCTATGCGTAACTGATTCTAAGAATCAGGCGCATAGATACGACGGATCAGATTCAGAGTTACGACGGCATATCTGGAGATACGCTGGCGTAACACGTACGAGAATCTGGGCCTAAATCAGCAGAGTAGTCCGAGTGACAACCAATGCTCCCTCCATATATACAGTGAAGGAGTGAAAATAGAGAGCCAGAGACGGAAAGGGTGTTATTTACAAGATTACCAGGTGGAAAAGTAAAACAATTTGAAAAAATTAAAAAAGAAGGCTAAAGGCAGGCCCCTTATCAAGGAATAATAAGCTGCAATATACCGCAATACTTTTGTTTTTGGGTTTAGATATGGTTTACATTATTAATGAAGCTAATATTTCTGCTTATATTTTGACTTGCCATGAGTTAGTACAGTTGCAGGGTAACAGCCTACAGATACTGACTAAGGATGAGCTCACGTGCAGACCCCGCCAGGAAGTTGGCACTGCGCTGATCACAGGCAGTGAGACATTGTCCCGATGTGTGGCTGCAGAGATCAGGGAATGTCTCACTGCCTGTGATTAGCGCAGTGCAGTGCCGACTTCCTGGCGAGCTCTGCATGTGGGCTGTGCGAACACGCCGGAGCTCATCCTTAATAATAACAAATTATGTAATGATATGGTAATTTGATAAAGGGAAACACCATATATTCGTAAAACGATTTTTTTTGGCAAATTTCTATTGAGGAGAAACCATAGTACAATGTATTTGGTCCAACTTTTTACGTTTATATATGTTTAAACTGATCTGTTTATATTTAAAATATAAGAAAATGCAATAACACGGGATTCCCAGCTATTTTTTTTTCTTTAAAAAAGGAATAGCATGAGCGGTTTACCCTTATGCCGCGTATACACGATCATTTTTCGGGTTGTAAAAAACTAAGTTTTTCAGCCTCTAGAAAAAAACTAAGTTTTTTTCAACTTAATCATTAAAACGACGTTGCCTACACACGATAGTGAAAAAAATGCTCTAGCAAAGCGCGGTGATGTACAATACGTACGACGGCACTATAAAGGGGAAGTTCCATGCGGATGACGCCACCCTTGGGGCTGCTTTTGCCGATTTCGTGTTTGTAAAAGACGATTTGCGCTTTTCTGTTTGTTACAGCGTGATGAATGTGCTTACTCCATTACGAACGGTAGTTTTACCAAAACGAGCGCTCCCGTCTCATAACTTGCTTCTGAGCATGCGCGGGTTTTTCACGTCGTTAAAGCCCACACACGACCATTTTTTACAAGCCGAAAAACTACATAGTTTAAAACGTCGTAAAAAAATAGAGCATGTTCGAATATATATATATTTTTTTTTCGTTTTTCAGAACCCGAAAAATGCTTTGAAGCCCACACACCATCGTTTTAAATGACATTTTTAAAAAACTTCGTTTTTTACAACTCGAAAAATGATTGTGTGTACGCGGCATCAGACTCGCTCTCTTGTTCATTAAAACTTGGAGCTGGCTGGAAAATGGGGTCAGTCACTTTGATGCTTAGTAAATTAGTTTGCAATGCAAATTATAATTGCACCTTTAGCTACTGTACTCTATAAAAAAAAAATAAAAGAGAGATAAGGAGAGTCTGGTCAACAAACAATATTTCAGATTTTCTTGACCAAAATATACAGTTTATTATTTTCTAAAAAAAAAAAAGTGCTTGGGTTCAACCATTAAATAAAAAAAAAAACACCCCATACAAAACTACTATACATTGCTATTAAAAAAAAAAAAAGTACAGAGGTGCGTTCTGTGCAGGTTCTGTTTAACATTAGTCTTGTCTGCAAAAAGCACATTACACAGACACGTGTGCACTGAAATTTTTGGTATGCATGATCAATGTGCCAATTCAAATGCACCCTTCAAGAAACAGGTTCAAATGCGCAGTACAAATGATCATTCCTTTGATCAAACTGGATATTTTGTTAAAATACTTCAGTTCCAACTGCAGTCACTTTTTACCACGATTCCTCCTACTGTGCAGCATTTCTGGCACCACTTGCTACTACTCAATAACTAACTGACAGTACCGGTTTATTATTTTGAACATGAAGTTCTTGTGAAAATGTCCAATGACAGGAGCGACATTTGTTTAAATATAAACCCTCACTTTGAATATTTACTGTATTGTATTCTGTTCAAATACACAGCATGGCAAAAACCAGGGGGGGGGGACTTTCTTGGGACCATTTTCTCAGGAAAGCAGAACACAGGTAGTTATTACTTAAAACAATCCAGATTGTTGATTCCCAGATACCAGCATTCCCACATAGACACACAAACTCTGATACAACAGAAACACAAATGTCAGCACACACTTGCAGTAAGTGCCATGTCAATGGAAACCACAGAGCAAACTGGCACAGTGCGTTCTTACGTGTTTGATTTGTATGATGATGCCCACGGTATAGCCTAAGAATACTGTAAACTTCAGTAAGGCCTCATTCACACGGGCATACTTAAAGTGGAAGTAAACAACCCATTGATTTAAAAGTTAAAAAAAAAAGTTCCATTCCCGCCACGTGCTGGAAATGTACCTGTCACATTGGCTGTGCCCTCAACCAAACTGTCAAACCATTCAATGGCTGGTGTCACACCTGATCACATGTGCAGCATCATGGCAGTTTAGGCTGCATTCACACCTTAGCGTAGGCGATTTGCAGCGTTTACCGCGACAAATTGCAGCGTTTTTTACCGCGATTTGCCGCGACAAAACGCATCGTTTTTACCGCGACAAAACGCAGCGTTTTTACCGCGATTTGCCGCGACAAAACGCAGCGGTTTTTACCGCGGTTTTGTATAGGTCATTGTCGGCTATGGAAAACGCCGAAGCCGCCCGATACGCGCGACAAAAAAGGGCCCGGGACTTGTTTCAGCTTCAGGCGTTCAGCATGGAGATGTGAACCATCTCCATAGACAATAATGTCATTTTTCCCCTCCAGCGTATTGTAGCATCGCGCTACAGGCGACAAAACGCCTAGGTGTGAATGCAGCCTTGGGATTAAACAGTGGCCAAGATGGTAGCTTCCTTGGCTGAAAACGATAGGAAGGTTTACTTCCACTTTAAAGGGGTTGTAAAGGTTTGTTTTATATTTTCTAAATAGGTTCCTTTAAGCTATTGCATTGTTGGTTCACTTACCTTTTTCTTCCATTTCCCTTCTAAATGTTTTTTTTTTCTCCTTTGTCTGAATTTCTCACTTCCTGTTCCTCCTCAGTAAACTTGCCACCATCATCCGGGCGGTGGTTAGTCAGCCTGAACAGCTTACTGAGGAGGAACAAGAAGTGAGAAATTCAGACAAAGAAAAAAAAACATTTATAGCTAGATTCAGAAAGAGTTAAGCCGGTGTATCAGTAGATACGCCGGCTTAACTCTGAATCTAAGCCGTCGTACATTTAAGTGTATTCTCAAATTGAGATACACTTAAATGTAGCGAAGATACGACAACCTGCACCATCATATCTTAGCTGTCTAGTTCCGCCGGCCGCTAGGGGCGTGAACGCTGATTTACGCCTAGAATGAGTAAATCAGCGAGATACGCCTATTCATGAACGTACGCTTGCCCGTCGCAGTAAAGATACGCCGTTTCCGTAAGGCGTTTTCAGGCGTAAAGTTAGTCGAACAAAAAGCTGGCCTAGCCAATGTTAAGTAAGGACGTCGTTCCCGCGTCGAATGTTGAAAATTTTACGTCGTTTGCGCAAGTCGTCCGTGAATGGGGCTGGGCGTAATTTACGTTCACGTCAAAACCAATAATCTTTGCGGCGTACTTTGGAGCAATGCACACTGGGATATGTCAATCACGTCGGGTCATGGTTTATTTACATAAAACACGCCCACCTCTTCACAATTTGAATTAGGCGTGCTTACGCCAGCCCATTTACGCTACGCCGCCGTAACTTAGGAGGTAAGTGCTTTGTGAATACAGCACTTGCCTCTCTGACTTACGGCGGCGTAGCGTAAATACAATACGCCGGCTCAAAAATACGCCGCCCTACGTGAATCCAGCTATTAGAAGGGAAATCGAAGAAAAAGGTAAGTGAACCAACAATGCACTAGCTTAACCACTTGCTTACTGGGCACATAAACCCCCTTCGTTCCCAGGCGAAATCTCAGCGTCCGGCACTGCGTCGCTTTAACTGACAATTGCGCGGTCGTGCGACGTGGCTCCCAAACAAAATTGGCGTCCTTTTTTCCCCACAAATAGAGCTTTCTTTTGGTGGTATTTGATCACCTCTGCGGTTTTTATTTTTTGCGCTATAAACAAAAAAAGAGCAACAATTTAAAAAAAATATATATTTTTTTTACTTGTTGCTATAATAAATATCCCAATTTTTTTTTAAAAAACTATTTTTTTTCTCAGTTAAGGCCGATACGTATTTTTCGACGTATTTTTGTAAAAAAAAAAAAAAAAAATCACAATAAGCGACTGGTTTGCGCAAAAGTTATAGCGCCTACAAAATGGGGAACAGAATTATGATTTTTTTTATTATTTTTTTTTTTACTAGTAATGGCGGCGATCTGCGATTTTTATTGGGACTGGGATATTGCGGCGGACGTATCGGACACTTTTGACACAAATTTGGCGCCATTCACATTTATACGGCGATCAGTGCTATAAAAATGCACTAATTCCTGTATAAATGTGACTGGCAGTGAAGGGGTTAACACTAGGGGGTGAGGAAGGGGTTAAATGTGTAGCCTGGGTGTGTTATAACTGTGTGGGGGGAGGGGGGTGACTGGGGGAGGGGACCGATGCTGTGTCTCTATGTACAAGAGACACAGATCGGTCTCCTCTCCTCTGACAGCACGTGGAGCTCTGTGTTTACACACAGAGCTCCACGTCCCTGCTGTCACCTGCCGTGTCACCGACGATCGCGTGTACCCGGCGGACATCGCGGCCGCCAGGTACACGCATCGGGTCTTCGGCGATGCGTCGGGACAGTTTTTACCCGCCGCGCGCCACCCAGTGGCGCGCGCGGGTAATGCACATAAAGGCCGTTTTTAAACGGCCACTTGGCACTTGAGAGCCGCACTGCGGACGTATTTCGTCTATAGCGCGGATCTCAAGTGGTTAAAGGAACCCATTTAGAAAATAAAAAACTAACCTTTACAACCCCTTTAAGCATACGCCCAGTTGAGGGACATGTTTTGCCTGCACAGGTATTAAGACCGTCCCATTCACATCAACTGCAATGCAGCAGCTGCATGGACACATCCGTTGCTCACTATTTCATATCCATGTGGGTGTGGGTTCTGGTGTGGATCCCTGAACGCACACTGTCTGCTTTTAGGGAGTCGCACCCACATGGATGTCAAATTGGGAGCGGTAACAGTTTCCAAGCAGCCGCTGCATTCCAATTGGTATGAATGGGACAGCCTGTATGCAGAAGCACAGAGCACCTATGTATTCTCTACAGGCAAAACACGCACGTTTAAATATGCATGTGTGAACAAGGCCGAACAAGATATTACAAATCAACTGGACTGATTAACCGGTTTGAAAACTTAACTGGAACACACAGTGGAACTACGAAAGGGGATTTTTCCATCTATAAAGTTAATGTTAAAGTAATATATAATAAACAATTGCAGAATAGCAGCTTATTCTTTCCTCTGGCAATAGGAATAAAATGGTGCCTATTGCACTTTACCCAACCACTTATAAAAATCCTTGTACCCCAAAGCTTAGTTGAGAAGGACTGAAAACCTCTTCAGAGCTTTCTCTGAACCCAGCCAGATGACACAACTTACTTTATTATAATGAGAGCAAGGTAAAACCATTTACTCTTTTATAACTATAGTGCCAGTCACCTTCTATACTGCAGTTTGACCTGACCATCTTTTGCTTGAGCATACAAAAAGCACTATGTACCCAAATGTCATCATTGGGTTTAGAAAAAAAAAAAAAAAATAATAAATACAACTCTATTTCCCATAAATATATGGGTAATCCTTAACCGAATGCAAAGTAATAGAAGATATTTTGCAACCCACACAAAGGGGGTTATTTACGAAAGGCAAATCTATTTTGCACTGAAAGTGCACTTTCAAGTGCAGTCATTGTAGAAGGGGACATGCAAGAAAAATAAACAAACAGCATTTTTTTTTTTTTTTTAAATGTATTTTGTGCATGTACTCGAGAGAGGAGCCGGACTGCAGGAGTTGGGAGTAGGCAGGCCTCCCCCAGAGGCAATCTGCCACCTTTCTCCATGCCCCGGGTGGCGATGGCGGGTGTGTGAGGGGGTCCTTCCACACAGCCCACCCTACCTGCTCCGCTTTGAAGCCCAACGGGGCAGAGGGACTCCCTATAAGGGAGTGAGAGGATCTAGCCCGCTCAACCAGCCCCGTTAGTCCTTCGCCTCTCTTTTTAGAGACCGCGTGGTCAAAGTGCATGCATGTTAACCCAATTTTGAGTGCGTGTAAGTGTGGTGGTTTTTGTGGGAGGGGGGTGGGCGTACTAAGCGCAGGCTTACCTTGCATAGCACACCCACCGGGAGCTGGGCTGAGACCACCAAACTCAATTCACATGTAGCCGAGACCGGGATCCGAACCCCTAGCTGCAGAGGTGAATGGCTTGTCAGCGCAGTGCCAATCGCGTTGAGCCACCGCAGCTCCCAGCATTTTTGCTTGCACATGATTGGATGATAAAATCAGCAGAGCTTCCCCTAATTTCAGATCTACCCCTCAGATCTAAAGCGATCTACAGCGACTGCACTTTCAAGTGCACTTGCAGTGCAAAGTGGATTTGCCTTTCGGAAATAACCCCCAAAGTACGTTCATTCTTTACAAGTGCCATTTGTTGCCTCTCCACTAATCCCTACATTGATCTGCATCTGCTAACAATGCTGGTTCTGTGCAGCCTAAAGCTGGGTACACACGGGTTCAGTAGGAACTGGATGTCTTGCGGCCCATGTGTACAGCTCTTCAGTCAACAGAAGCTGAACGAGCATGCTGGAAAACTCATACCGGAAAACCAGCATCCGATCAGCACTCATAGATATTGGCTGATCACTGTATTCTGCCAGGAACAGGGGGGGACCCTTGTCAAAACATAATAGCCCAGCAAGAGGATTGCTCAGATGTGTTAGTACAGCAATCAGTACGGTTTGTTTTCGCTCAGCCTACTAGGTTAACCGAAAAAAAAAAAATCCTGTTGTGTACTTAGCATTAGATATTGTGTTATATTGAGTCATTGTTGTTGTATTAGACTGTGCTCTTACAGTTTGCGTGTAAAGAACTAGTGCACAACGCTCTTTGGCTTGACCGTCTGGTGCCATGTTTGTATTGTTTTAGCCAGTTGTTTAAAGGTGAAAGCATGAGCTACAAACAATGTGTCACAAAAAAAGAAAAAAAACCACACATATTAGCAATGAGTCATCTGTGACCTGTTAACAAGAATGAAATGCTTCTCATTCATTCTGTATCCGACATGTTACTGCTGACAAAACAAACGACTGAAGGACAAAACACTGAACAACAGTGATCCCTAGCCATCAAGAAAAAGAACATATTGGCCATGAAAGAGCAGCACTCACCTCACAGGGAGGGGGTTAGTATAGAAAGCAGAGATGCTGAAAAAGGTAAAGGGCAACACTTGGAGAAAAGGTTATATCAGGCACAAGGGAGCCAGCATGCAAAGATCCCAGAGAGGGTGTCAACGAGGCAGTGGGTGAGGAATAAGCAGCAAGTCATCCCAAAAGAAGCTCCTGATTGCTGGCAGCTGGGGTTTTTTCGTCTGCAATACAAAGCCAAACGGGAGTTGCGTCTCTGCATGTGCGCTGGGAATGCATCCCAGGGCTGAAGGATCTCACCTGCTGCCTTCCTTCCAAAATAGCCCATAACATGACCGTACAGGTCCTTCAGTGGAGCCTCGGCTGCCGTCCTGTGCTGCTTCTGCAGGGACACGCTGGCCTTAGGTTTCGAGAGAGCATGGACAACAGTTTTGTATACGCCTCCTAAAGAAGCATGAGAAGGGGCTCTCTCTTGACTGCTAGACCTCGGCCTTGTGCGGCCAGCTTCCTTCTGCACTTGAGAGGGAGGATAGGTTACATCAGTTTGGTCACTACCTGTCTGGCTAATTCCAGATGCTAATCTCACTGCCCCCATGGCTGCAAATGCTGTTGGCTTGCCTGGATCTACAACAATGGAAGAGTTTGAACTTAAACCACTTAATTTCCGTAGCCTGGCCTTCCAAGGGGCATCTTTGTTCTCCATGGAATTGCAGAAGAGCACCGCCTCAGTGCCTGGGCGGAAGGAGACCTGCACAGTGCTGCGTTTCCGGCGCATTGCTTTGGCCTTATGTGTCATAGACTCGCACAGATGCTTTATGTTGGGCCCATGTTCACTCTGGTGAGATTGAGAAGATGGCGATTCGAGACCTTCATCTTCCTCAGCAGCTTGCTGTCTAAAAAAAGCTCTTTTCCGGTCACCTTGCTCCATGGCAGTTTTATCACTGTCAAAGATTTCCCCATCGGCCAGAATCCTTACATGGACATCCCTGCTCCTACCACCAACCTTTAACCCCCCTGCTTTTTTAGGAATGTGTTCTTCTAAGCCTGCACTACACTCAGTCTGTTGAACATTGGAATGCGTGCAAGGAAGCCCCTCGGAAAAAACTGAATAGACTTCTCCTTTAACACATGACTCAAGCTCTGTAGAATGCTCCATTTTCTGATCCACAAATGTGGATGTCAACTTATTTTTTGCTACCCCTTCCTCTTTTAAATAAGCCCATAAACGTGGCAAAAGATCTGTCCCTTCTAACTCCTCATACCATCCCTGATCAATGTCTGCATCTGTCAATCCAGCTGAGCCAGCCAACTGGCAAAGGTGATCATATATACTGCCATCGGCCTGTGTTAGGGGTGCTTCCTGACAGTGTGGGTTAGCACAAAAGGGATCCGAAGTCTGAGGGGAAGGATGGTCTGCAACAGGCACTGCACCTTTCAGTCTCTCAGCTGCAAAGGGCCCCACGATGTCAGAGGTGCTGCTACTACGAGGCAGAGTTGTGGTTTCTTCGTGAATGGCTCCAAAGGTCTCTGAAGGGGTCTCTTCACTCTGAGAATAATGCCTTACCCGTTGTGGACGGGGAAGCACTGGGGCATCCTCCATTTCTGTCAAACAAGAGAAAACAGGAATCAAATTTTCAACTAAGGATACAATATTGTTACATTCAATAAAAGGCAACTCCAGCTAAAATGTTATATATCTGTGTTAATTAGTAAGCAGATTTGCATGCTGGCCTTGTTTTTTTTATCTATATGGGACTCAAGAAGTAAGCTTCCCCCCATTCCCAGTTCCCTTCCAACTGCCACGGCCATGACAAAGCCAAATAATGGTGCCATGAGAGTCCCCCATATCATATACTAACCTTTGGTATAACCTTTTGGGAAAAGAAAGAAAACAAATAACATTTGTAACTCAAAGGCTGGTTCACACCAGATGCTTTCCAGTGCATTTTTATTGTGCATCAAAACTGTATAGACAGTGTTTAACATGGGTTCCAATGGCTCTTGTTAACACCAGTACAGTGTGTTCCAGTGCAGTCAACAAAAGGAGAACCTGTTGCATTTTTTCTGTATGCAACACATCTGGAACATGGCAAAAAACATAAAAAATGCACTGGAACACACACACATCCCTTATTTGGCATAACAATAAAATGAGAAAAAAAATGGAATGCATTAAAAACACACCGGAATGCATCAAACACGTGCACACAGAAAAGCATTGGGAAAGCAGAAACTGCGGTGTGAACTGGCCCTAGGATTTAAAAATAAATTGAGATTCAACCCATTGCTGCTACCCTAAGCCTAAAACAATGCATTTTGCTGGAGTTGTCCTTTAAACTTGGGGGGGGGGGGGGGGGGGGAAGGAACGAAAAGGAAACTTTTGAGTTAGCTTAACATTTTGTCACTGTGTAGAAAGAGGTTTAGATTAAAATAGATTCAACAGAGATTGGAATACTAGGAAAAGCAATGTTTCTAAACTTCTTTTTACACAGAACATTCAACAAATTCAAGCCCAATGGTATTCATTTGCTTTGGGTGTCATCAGGATAGGGGTTAGTGTTAGGTAAGCTTTAGTTAGTACAAAGGTTTCCATAAAAATAAACAGCATGCATAGGAAGGCAGAGAGAGCCAAAGCTGATGCATACAAACTGTCTTTAGATTACACCCAAGCCTGATGTCCATTAACTCAACTTGCAGACTACGGGCCAAATTCAGAGAGCTTCGCCTATCTTTAGGCGGGCGTAGCGTATCTCAGATACACTACGCCGCCGTAAGTTTGAGCAGCAAGTTGTGTATTCACATAGAACTTGCGCTGAAACTTACGGCGGCGCAGTGTAACTGGGCCAGCGTAAGCCCGCCTAATTCAAAATAGGCTGGTTGGGGGCGTGTACTATGTAAAATAGTAGTGACCCAACGTTTTTAACGAACGGCGCTTGTGCCGTCCGTGGACGTATCCCAGTGCGCATGCTCCAAATGACGTCGGCAAATCGTCATGCTTTCGACGTGAATGTAAGTTACGTCCAGCCCTATTCGCGAACGACTTACGCAAACGACGTAAAAAATTAAAATTTTGTCGCGGGAACGACAGGCATACTTAACATTGGCTGCGCCTCATAGACCCAGGGGCAACTTTACGCCGGAAAAAGCCTAACGTAAACGACGTAAAAAACATGCGCCGGGCGGACGTACGTTTGTGAATCAGCGTATCTACCTAATTTGCATATTCCTCGCTGAAATCGACGGAAGCGCCACCTAGCGGCCAGCGTAAATATGCAGCCTAAGATATGACGCTGTAAGAGACTTACGCCGGTCGGATCTTAGGGAAATCAATGCGTAACTGATTCTAAGAATCAGGCGCATAGATACAACGGCGCCCAATCGGACTTACAACGGCATATCTGGAGATACGCCGTCGTAAATCTGTGTGAATCTGGCCCTACATTTTTTTTTAACACACAATAGCAATCCTGCTTTGTAGTCTAGAGTTCAATTCTGACCTCTGCACCGCCTACATGCAGTTTGTTTGTCCTTTACATGTTTGTGCAGTCCTATATTGAGTGCCCCAATTGTTGGCAAGGACCAACGTGTTTCCGTTTTCTATGTAAATAACTGGACTGGCACAATCTAGGCTTAATGTCAAATGGGCCAATTGCACTCTTGAAAAACAGCTTTGTTTTGGTAAATTTGCTAGCTAGCAGTTTGTTGGGAACCTCACCAAGGATGAGATGAGCACTGCCACAGTATGCCACCTATTGTTTTTTGTTTTGTGCAAGACAGCATATTTATTAGGGTTGTCCCGATACCACTTTTTTAGGACCGAGTACAAGTACCGATACTTTTTTTCATGTAGTCGCCGATACCGAATACCGATACTTTTTTTAAATGTCATGTGACAGTTTTCAAACCACAATACAGACTAAGGATATTTTCTTTAGAATTATGAAGAACTCTAACTCAAGACATTATAAAAGAATAAAAATGAGTAAAAATGAATAAAAATGTTTTATTTGCTTGTCACGCAGTAGTAATAAAACTCAAAGAATTTTCATAGAACATGTTGATAAATACAAAAATCGGGAGCATTTGCGCGAGTACGAGTACTCCCGCAAATACTCGGTATCGGTCCCGATACCGATACTAGTATCGGTATCTGGACAACCCTAATATTTATAATATGAAAATCACTTAAAGGAGTTGTAAAGGAAAAAAATGTTTTGCCTAAAATTATTGTCTGCAAGGTAGACAGAATAGTGTAATGATTCTGTTAAAAAACGAGTAAATACCTATTAAATTCCTTCATCTATATCACCTCCGGCATTCTAGTTTCTGTTCTCTCATTCACTTCCTGGTTTGCATCGTTCGTTCATGTAAGAAATACATTTCCCAGTATGCATTGCAGCACACACAGTAATTCACACCTCCTTGAAGTCTCTAACACGTAGAGAGCGTCCTGCCGCACAGATGTAGTTCCCAGGAGGGGGCGAGCACGTTACTGACCACCGCAGTAAACCCTCCCATCACGGTGGTCAGTAAAATCAGACAAGCAGGAAGTGAACAGAACAGAGAAGAAATAGAGCAATTTCTGAGCAAAAACGAACAATGAGGAAGTGAAAAGAGGAATGTCTGCAGGTAAAGGATGCTTATTATAAAAAAAAAGTTTTTCCTTTACAACCTTTAGGCTACTACTGCATACATCTTAAAATAAAAAAATAAAAAAGGAAAAGAGAATTAATGTTCTTTGCTTTGGAAAATAGAAGTGAATTGGGACTTGGACTTTTTAGGCACAGTTTTACTGTCCCAACTCTCTTCTATTTTCCATATTCATAGGATGTGGCACATTTCTATTTAAGTCGTATCCACAGTACCACTCTGTGGCATGATACAACGAAAATGTTTCTATTTTCCTTGCTTTATTTTTACATTTTTCTTGGTGTGAAGGGGGGGGGGGGGTTGAAGGGGGGCGGGGGGTCTCAAAAATAGAAATGTTTGCAGTTTAACACCAGGCAAATCTGATTGTGTTTGAGGTCTCTCTAAATTTTTAAAGTTTCTGTTTAGACATTTTCTATTGAGTCTAATGTCTCAAATAATAAACCACTCCAAAAATGTTATTTATCTTTTTCTAAACTTTTTTTTTTATATTTATAAGCCGATTTGTGTCTGTAAAGAAATCCATTCGTAGTACACTGCTGTGAACCATTGTCCTCATTTTATGCTGGCATTCATATAAATGGGTTTGTTTACCTACAAACCTATTATTTTGAATCTGAAGCTAAACAAACCCATTCATACCAGCAAACACCAGAGACTGATGCAGTGAGTGTAGGTGAAGGGGCAATATTTGGACAGGGAGAGGAATCGGAGTGATCCGATTAGGTATGATATGGGCAGGAGAAAAGTCGCCTGACAGGGGGAGAGAGCTGGGAGGAGGAGGAGTCGCCCTGGCAGGGGGAGAGGGCTGGGAGAATAGGAGTCGCCCTGGCAGGGGGAGAGGGCTGGGAGAATAGGAGTCGCCCTGGCAGGGGGAGAGGGCTGGGAGAATAGGAGTCGCCCTGGCAGGGGGAGAGGGCTGGGAGAATAGGAGTCGCCCTGGCAGGGGGAGAGGGCTGGGAAAATAGGAGTCGCCCTGGCAGGGGGAGAAGGCTGGGAGAATAGGAGTCGCCCTGGCAGGGGGAGAGGGCTGGGAGAATAGGAGTCGCCCTGGCAGGGGGAGAGGGAAGGGAGAGGCGTCGCCTGACAGGGGGAGAGGGCTGGGAGAGGCGTCGCCTGACAGGGGGAGAGGGCTGGGAGAGGCGTCGCCTGACAGGGGGAGAGGGCTGGGAGAGGCGTCGCCTGACAGGGGGAGAGGGCTGGGAGAGGCGTCGCCTGACAGGGGGAGAGGGCTGGGAGAGGCGTCGCCTGACAGGGGGAGAGGGCTGGGAGAGGCGTCGCCTGACAGGGGGAGAGGGCTGGGAGAGGCGTCGCCTGACAGGGGGAGAGGGCTGGGAGAGGCGTCGCCTGACAGGGGGAGAGGGCTGGGAGAGGCGTCGCCTGACAGGGGGAGAGGGGGGAGTCTGACAGGGGGAGAGAGCTAGGAGAGGAGTCATCCAACAGGGGGAGAAGGTCCTCTGAAGGGTATAACTGGCAAAGACACAGCTAGAAGAGGAGCCGATGACTGGGGCAATAAGGGGGCCAAGGAGAACAGGTGCATGTTGTCGGATAAGCAAAAGTACAACTGTTTGTATGCAGAGTTTACTTTCACAGGGGCAATTCAATTCAGGATCCATCTATGATCGCTTCTGAACCAGCAGGTAAGCAGCTTTGTATACACATTTACAAAAGCATTAAATGCAGCACCTGAATATTTAACAGCAGCCCTGAGCTCCTGACCTTCACTGGCAGGCTGCATGTTGGGTACTACTCATATTCCAGCTAGATAAATATTGTGAAAGCCGTTTAACCCAATTTTTTTAATGCTTTCCTACCCAAATATTTACTTTGGCCGTGAACTGTCTACTGTTCCAGAGGCACACAACTTCCTTAGGGTATTACCAAAACAGATTAGCAGTTAAGTCTTAACACGTTAATAATTACAGGTAGTAGTGCGCTACATAACCAGAGGTCAAAGAATTATTTTGACCTCTGTTGCACGTCATTCTAAAGGAATCCTAAGAGCTTGTTCTTAAATGTGTTAGTTATTCTACTGTGGTATGCTAGGTTAGTGAAGACTACACATATCACTTGAGTTCAAATACTGGAAAGAAAGCCTATAAAAGCCACATATACTGACTTATATGAGGGCAGAGCCAACTATGAAGGTTCAGAGCGTTTGGCTTCTGATGGCTTTGCAGCTGCTCTTAGAGGGTTCTGAAACTATCCAGAATGGGATTTAGATGAGACGAGCCTCACCAACAACTCAATTCATTTTGCACTTTCAGCCAGTTGAAATAAGAGGGCAAAGGTTTGCAACTACCAACACCTTTAAGGGAGTAAAAAAAAAACAGCAAACCAAATGAGCAAAAAGGGAAAATTGTGTAGCTCCGATTGTGTAATTCCTATAGTTATGAAAGACTACCAATTAGAAGTAAAAAACAAACACAAAAAGCAACTTGACTAGATTAGGCTATATATTTTCCTGTCTGGAGAAAGCAACGCAAACCAGTTAGAATTAAAGTGGCTGTAAAGGCTCAGAGTTTTTTATCTTCATGCATTCTATGCATGATAGTAAAATAACAAAACAATGTGCAGCTCCTCCCTCAGCCCCCCTAATACTTACCGGAGCCCCCATCCCGATCCAGCGATGTGCATGAGAGCCGTGTCTCTCCCAGGTTCCGTCCCTGCTTATTGGCTGAGACAGAAGCAGTAACCACTGGTTCTACTGTCAATCACAGTCAATGAGGTGAGAGCAGGGGTGGGGTCGAGGAGAGAGCAGGGGTGGGGTCGAGGAGAGAGCAGGGGTGGGGTCGAGGAGAGAGCAGGGGTGGGGTCGAGGAGAGAGCAGGGGTGGGGTCGAGGAGAGAGCAGGGGTGGGGTCGAGGAGAGAGCAGGGGTGGGGTTGAGCCACCCTTTGTGAGCTCCCATTCCAACCTGCTTGCTATGGGGGCACTAGGCAGGAGTCAGGAGTGCCAGCAGGGGACTCAAGAGGAGGAGGATCGGGGCTGTTCTGTGCAAAACTACTGCACAGAGCAGGTAAGTAAAAATGTTTGTTAATTTTAATCAAAAAAATAATAATCTGCCTTTAATATCACTTTAACAGAAAAATTATACAGTAGCCAGAAGTTTGTAAATGCTGAAATAAAAAAAAGTTATAAACAAACATCAAGCAATAAGCAATTACCAAGCACCAATATTAGTGCCTACATAACTTTATATATAATAGTGCAGAGAGCTATTAAGTCAGACATTCCCAAGCATGATTAACCCCCCCAGAAAAAAAATCTCTTTCATAATGGAACATAATTGCAAAAAGCTGACCAAGCTGTAGTTCAGATGTCTTATTTCGCATACATTTAGTAATAAAGTACAAGGGTTTTCCCCAGAAAATCCCAAAACTCCATCGGTCACCAAAGGAGTATTTATTGCAGTCTTGTTGCCTGATTTTTTTTTCAGTTTATCTCGTCTGCATGTAATATGAAGGGCCCCTAAAATAACATAATATGGGACTATAAAAAAAAGTAATAATAATTCATAATGTAAAGTTTTACAGTATAGAGTATAAACACAATTTAAAAATACTTTTAAACATACTTTAAGCAATTTGGTAGTGATGATGTGTTATTAAGACAATGAACTTCTTTTTTTAATGAAAACAAAAATGGGAAGTGTAAATGGGACTCAAACTTGGGATAATCAAATGGATTATACGATGAAAAACTACATAAAACTGAATTCTTTTTCAGCGAAAACCATCTGTCAAAATGATCTATAGATCTGAAGATAAACCTGGAGCTTTACGCAAATCTTTTTCTGTCCAAGTTGAGCTTGGCCCTTCTAACCATGCCTCCCATTTTGGTTCTTTGATGATATAGGCAGCATGGTTAACCAAGAGGAGCCCAGGAGGTAGTAAGTGTAAAAATCGAACTTTACTTTTTGAGAAAAAGTGGAAATTTACATACAGCTTTAACTGCCTATACCTTCAGATCTACCAGTCCTTTTAAAAAGGTGGTTTTCACTAAAGAGAATCCCAAAAAAAGCATAAAACATCTGAACCACAACCAAAGCCCATCTATTAGAAATATTTTTGAACAACTAAAGATTTCTGAGCTGAAGCCATTAAAACAAGTCATTAGGGAACGTGCACAATAACGAGGAGTTAAGAGAAGAGATTCCACCCTAACATTCATCTGTATTCAGTGTAGTTAATGGGGCTGCAGACAGTGGGTATGTGCGCAGACAGAGGTGCCACTACCTGACAGCTTATCGGAAAGCAGAGTGAGAACAATATCAGGCAGAAGGGGTTTGGAAGGATGGATCAGGACAGGTGCACTTTTAGCGCTGCGGATAGAGGCTGATGGCAGGGCACTGTCCCCAATGGATCGGCTCCTCATGGCTTTAAAAAAAGAAGAAGACAGAAAGACAGGAGAGATCGGGGAGAAAAGGGACCGGAAAGGAAAGAGAAGTGACTGATGAGTGCAGCAAAACCACAAGAAGCAGGCAGAAAGTGACAATATGCAAGTGGTGAGTGCGCTCCATACAGGAGGCACAGTAATGTGGAGGTGACGTTACAGATCATAATTAACAGCCAAGCAAAGACACAGGCAAAATATAAAGAACAGACGTATCTCAAACAGCAATATCACATGAAGCACAACACACGTACAAATAAGCAAATGTGGTCTTTGGGGAAGAATAAATGTTCTGAACACTAAACTCTAGGGGCTTATATTGAGAAATTTGTAATATCTAAAGGTCTGAAATCTTCATAATATAATCAATATGAGCAGAACATTTTACAGAACATATATAGACATCCTATGCACTCAACTACACCTAACAAATTAGTTCTGTTGTACTAGTAAACAATAAAAGAAAGGAAATAGGAAGCGCTGCAAATGGCAGCCAACCGGTTTCCAACCTTTTCTGTGCAGCCTAAAGAGAATCTGTCATAATGAAAATGTGTTTAGCCAATGAGAACTTTCCTATTGCTGACCAGGCAATAAAACACAATGTCCACTTATCTTAGAACCCAGTGCCCCCCGATTTAAAAAATACTCAGTGAAAGACAAAGAAGAAAAAAAACGGAGAGAAAAAAATGCAAGGTTCTGGCTATTTTATGTAGGCATAGGTGGCGTTCACTGGGTTGAGATTTGAGGATCTCAGAAATCACAAGACAACACCCCAGTACAGTGCAAGCACAAATTATCAGATGACTCAGGATCCTCGGCTTACCCAGATTCCAATGAGGTCTAGTGACATTACACTCACCTATGCTATACTGCTATATATGGGTGTAAGGCAATCTCCTATGAGGGTGGTCTACAAACTGCGATCCTGTTGCTGCTTTTACCCAGCTCTTGGGGCACGATATCTTCAACTGACACCAACAAAGGGGCAAAAACCTCCCCCGCTGACCGCAATGAAGCGGCCCAATTCCTCCCAAAGACACCAATAATGGGGCAAAATTCCTCCCAATGACACCAAAGATGGGGCATTGTATTTTTCTTCTGACATCTGAATGTTTTCTACTCTCAATAGCCTTAGTCTGGCCCACCAAAAGTCCTAATGAAAAATAATTCTGATAAGACAAGTGGGACTTTAAAGGCACTACTAAAAAACAATGAAATATCTGAACATGGTCATGAATACTGGAGAATCAAGTTATACAACAATGTCCTATACCCAATAGTATTGCTTTTTATTTTTTGGTAGTGCCTTTAAAGTCTCACCCTCAGGGGTCCTTTTCCACCAAAAGTCCTAAGGACAGCAAATTGGCCCATTGTTTAGAAAGTTCGGAGACCCCTGTCCTATGAGAAGGCCCAGTGATAGCCCTCTTTCCTAGACTAGCACGCAGAAGCTGGCTGTAAGGTAAGATTCTGTGAGAAAGCCCAGTAACAATTCTCTTTCCTAGGCTAGCCTGCCAAAGCCAGGTGTAAAGTATTTTTTTCTTTCGGTATCGTTTATGCCTTTCACTGAGCATTATTTTAATTAGTGGGTGGGTGCTTCTGGATAAGGGACTTTGATTTTTAATGCAAGGACCACTTTAAGATGTTGCTAGCTCCCGGGGTACATTATCTAGTGAGTCACTGACCCAGAACAAGTACGAAGGTCAGAAGATCTGACCTAATGATGGAGTAAGGCCAGGGGGTCAGCATGAAACACTGGACTGCTGTCCACGGTGACAAAGTCTTATTTTCTAACTTGCACTAGAGATCTAGAATCCAGCTGGCTGCTGTAAGACACTAAACACCTTTTTTTCATAAGCCTCACAGCATCTTCTTGTGTTGGAAAAATACAAACCTAGGTAGATCATTGATGAAAGCTGTGGGTATTGCCTGGAAAGGTGTTAAACATAAAAATGTTCTGTTTGCAATGCATAACTTTTCCACGGATCCCATAATTGGTCAACAGCTCAACCAGGTTTGTTCAGAATTTGTGTAGTACACAAACAATCACTAAAATATCTGTGAAAAATTCTTCTTTATGAAAGTGATGAACCAGGTTTAATAAAACTAGACTTGGTGTGAGATTCTTCATAGTAATAAAAACAGAACTGGATTTTAAAATGTGTAATCATCTGTCTATGGCTAATTTATACCTAAGTAATGGTGACATCAAACACAACTTTAAGAAAAGTATCAAAATTAAATGTCCATGCTATGTGTCGCCATTCTGTCTGTCTTTCTGAAAATGTATGGATACCACTGAAAGATAAATACACTATAGCCAAAAGAATGTGGGCATCCCTCCAAATACTGAGTTCAGGTGTTTTCAGTGACGGGTACTACTAATGCTAAGCATGCAAGGGATTTTAGACAACTGCACTCTTCCAGCCTTGAAGCAACAGTTTGGGGGAGACCATTTTCTGTTCCAACATGGCTGTACCCCTCTGCACAAAGCTAGGTCCATTAAGGCTGGATTCACACCTATTGCATTTTGTGTGCTTTTTGCATTTTGCAGATTTTCACTACAGAACATGATCCATAGGAAACCATGTTAAATGGACTGCAGTGAAAATCTGCAAAATGCACTAAAACTGCATAGGTGTGAATCCAACCTTAAACATGGCTTTTCAATGGAGCAACTTGAGTGGCCTGCACAGTACTCTGGCCTCAACCCTACTAATCACATTGGGATGGAACTGGAAGACTCATTGGGAGCCAGGTCTTCTTGTCCAACATCATACACTTAATCTCACAAAAGCTCTTTTGGCTGAATTGCACAAATTCCCAAACACATACTCTAAAATCTTGTAGAAAGCCTTCCTAAGCACTATTTAACAAACCTATTACAGCCATTCCCTGCTAGTAATAATAAAATGGGAAACTCATGGAAATGTTTCAAGGTTTAGCAACCTTATATAACACTATCACAACCCCTTGATCACCAAGCCTAATTATTATCTATCTAAACAGCTGGAGACTCCCAAGCTCACACCCCTTCCTATACTCTCCCTATATCCTCCCCTTTTTATTCGATTCTCTCCTTTAGGCTGCATTCACACCTTAGCGCAGCGTTTCGTACGCGATTTGCCGTGACAAATTGCGGCGTTTTGTACCACGATTTGCCACGACAAAACGCGTCGTTTTTTAACCTTGTTTTCGCTGGAGGGGTGATTTACACATTGTCGGCTATGCCGAACGCCGAAGCCGCCTGAAAAAAAGGGTCAGGGACTTGATTTGAGCTTCAGGCGTACGGCGTTTCGGCGTGGAGATGTAAACCATCTCCATAGAGAACAATGTTAAATCACCCCTCCAGCGTATTTTAGGCTGCAATAGCGTCGGGCTTCAGGCGTTAAAACGCCTAGGTGTGAATGGAGCCTTACCCTTACCCCTTTTCCCTTTCCTGACCTCACTTCTCTCACTTTTGCCTTATATTTTTACTCCACCACCCACCCAACACAATTTTACCATATACCCAATTCTCGATTCACTCAAATACACACCTAAACCTCACAATACAAATCACAGAGCCTCAGTGAAACCTCAAACCCATTAGTTTTAGACTATTATGCAGTCCAATGCCCATTCTATACCCTGGTGAAGTTTAGTGCTGGTTTCCCCTTCATTTCTCCCTCCCTTAAAGTCTAATTCCTTGAATCAACATACAACCTAGTGTATGCATACGTGTAACACCTAGTGTATGCATACGTGTAACACTGTTCTTACAATTACCTGGAATCAATTGTTATATTGTTTATAATACATGGTCTATATGCTTAAAAACGAATACAACAACCAAAAAAACAACAACACTTCCCCAAAAAACTGGTAGCTGTTCTAGTAGCAAAGGTTGAGCTGACTCCAATATTGGTGCCAATGGTTTTGGAATGGAACATTCAACAAGCACATAGAGGTGTGATGAGAGGGTGAGCACAGACATTTGATCATATCGTGTATTTTCTATTCCTGAACAGAGGAAAGTACCTCAACTTGGAACAACCTTGTTAATTTGTAAAATGGTATCACCCAACAGGTGCGTGACACATATAAGAGGCTTATTTGAAAAAAAAAAGAGTAAAGGTAATTAAGTGAAGGCAGCCAGTCAGATTCTAGTCAAAGTGTAAGTTTGGCATTACAGAAGATGATTTGTACATCACAAAAGCAGCCTCAGCACTTGTAAGCATCAAAATGGTGACAATGGCCAGCAGTCACTGGTCAGCGCGCTCACATGACTGTGTTCACTATCTAAACCCTCTCCTGCGCCTTCCTCTTCCAAAACAGCACCTCAGAAGAAAGAGGAAATTCTCACTGGTCAGCATGGTCACGTGGCCGTGCTGACCAATAACCACTCGCCACTACTATGAGCATTATAATGCTTACAGGCTCTGGGGCTGCTAGGGCAGTGTATGGTGCATGAATCCACTTCTGTAAAAGAAAAATTTGCCCTTTAAACTTCTACGGTATATGTTTGTTGCTTTGATAAACAATGGCATCCAGCAGGAAAGAGTGTTGAACAAACAGCAGGATCTGACAGCATAAATAGTCAGTACAGGCATACCCCACTTTTAAGTACACAATGGGACCAGAGCATGTATGTAAAATGAAAATGTACTTAAAGTGAAACAATACCTTTTTTCACTTCTAGGGTGTAGTGGGGGGTCAGGGGCTGTAGTTGAGGTCCCAGGGGCTGTAGTGGGGGTGTCAGGGGCACATTGGAACAGGGGGGGCTATGCTCTCAGAGCTTCAGCTCCTTCTACTGTGGCTGCAAAATGTCTGTACAGTACTTGTAAGGCACTTTACTTACACTCGTGGGTATGTCCTTACTCGCGAGTGTATGTAAAGTGAGTGTACTTGAAGCGGGTTATGCCTGTACACAATACTTAAAGGGGTTGTAAAGGTAAAAAAAAAAAAAATTCCCTAAATAGCTTCCTTTACCTTAGTGCAGTCCTCCTTCACTTACCTCATCCTTCGATTTTGCTTTTAAATGTCCTTATTTCTTCTGAGAAATCCTCACTTCCTGTTCTTCTGTCTGTAACTACACACAGTAATGCAAGGCTTTCTTCCTGGTGTGGAGAAAGCCTCTTGAGGGGGGAGGGGGCGAGCAGGAGGGTCAGGACGCTATCTACTTTGCAGATAGAGAAAGGAGCTGTGTGTTAGTGAGCATCCTGACACTCCTGCTCGCCCCTCCCCCCTCAAGAGGCTTTCTCCACACCAGGGAGAAAGCGTTGCATTACTGTGTGTAGTTACAGACAGAAGAACAGGAAGTGAGGATTTTTTCAGAAGAAATAAGGACATTTAAAAGCAAAATCGAAGGATGAGGTAAGTGAAGCTATTAAAGGAAAAAAATGTTTTACATTTACAACCCCTTTAACCTTCATATTTGTCCAACATGTGCTACTTGGAGAACACAAAAATGTACGGTAGATGTACACCCAAACTGAATGGGATTTAGATTGCTAAAGCACTATCGGTTAACTATTAGGTCTTGCTGTTTGTTTAGTATTTTTACCCTCAAAGGCATTAAAGATCACTGAATTTCTTAGCAACCTTTCTGAACACACTGCTTAGTGAGTAGTCTACATAGATAAAGCACTAAGGTTTTCCCACTTTTGGTCTTTCCCACTGTGTATTATATGTGTTTTCATGAACAGTTGCAAGAACTTCTATATTAGGTTTGCTATGCCAACACACAGCAAGAGACAGTGAGAAGCACACCATTATGATTTGACGGAAGGCAATTGTGGATGAAGACAGCACAATCTATTTCCTTGTAGTGTCCATCACATAAAGTGGAGGGCATATGGTGAGAGCTGCTCTCCACATAGCATCTTTACAGTTTTAGCCATCATCTGTGCTTGCCAAGCATTGGTCCAGATACAGCCATCGATAATGAACACAGCTATAAAAAAAGTCGGCCATAGACAGTTTGAATCTTCACTGGTTCAGCAGGAACAAGCTTAGAAACGAACCATGTATTGGCAAGCTGATCATACCCAAGTTGATTAAATCAACCATCTTGGGTACAACCAGCCTGTCTGATTTTTTAATGCGGATATCGTTGTGTTCTCCTGGCCGGGACGGCTCCCCCCCCACCAGAAGGACCCAATAGCTCCATGTGAGCGATTCCCCCCATCAACATCCACTATGCTGATGGGGGAGTCAAGTGATTTTCTTTCCTGCCACCCGTGGTTGTAGGAAAGAAAATCTCTCCATTAAGGCTGGCTTAAGCAAACCCTTCATTTGTTAGAAGCTATGAAGTTAACACAATAGGTTCTAAATCTATATACCATGGAAATTGTCTACTGTTGACTATAAAGGGGCTCCACTAGAACGGTAAACCTATAATTAGGCTATGATGGAAACAGCCATTACACAATCTATGTATCAAATGCTAGATCTGGAAAGGTAAGAATACAAATATTGCATGCAAAATGGTTAGGCTGTCATTTTAGGGTACATCCCACAGTTGTCGGTACTCTTCCTTTTGTACATGTATGTACAATCTTCCACTATGTAATGTTGTACTATGTCTGATTTTTGATTATACACCAATAAATTTGGCAATAGCCTTTTAACTTTACTATCTCAAAGTCCCTGAGGGGTTTGCCTTTTGCTGACATTTTGCATGCAATATTTGTATTCTTTCCATAATTAGGATGTTGGAAGTTTTTGCTTTTATTCCACCTGGCTCTGCTCCTTTATTAGATATGGAAAGGTAAACCCAATCTAAAGAACAGAGTCACTGCTCTGGACAAGTATGTATTATGTGAGTCAGCTGCTCCCATCAGGGGCCACTCAGATTGGTGCTTCACTTGTCTAGCCCATACCGGCTACAGAGCTCTAGGGCCAAGTCATCCTAATGTGTTTTTATTTGTTAAATGGTGATATACACCGGTTTTTAAAAATGCAGGCAAACAGTTATGAACTGTACATATATATTATAGCAATATTTTCAACATCTAAATTAGCATTTCAGTATAAAATAGTAAATCGGGCACCAAAGGAGGGAATGGATTGACATGAGCAATGGAGTCATGAAACAAAGTTGTGCAAGTGCCATACCAATGGTTTTCTGCCGCACAATGCTTCTTGCTTTCTCAGTGCCGGGTGATCCTGTGGTGGTGGCACTGCGCTGGCGCATGGGTGCCTGTCCAGGCTGCTCTCTACTCCACCCTCGAGAAAAAGACTTGTCCACAGATCCCTTCTGAAATTCATGGCTGCCTCCTAGAAGGAAAAAAAAACATGCACACACACACAAAAAAAGAAGAAGAAAAAAGCAGGATGAGCACAGTAAACAAAGCAAGCATTAATATTAACAAGCTTTTCTAATACACCAACAGTGCTTTTTATTTCCCTTAAAGCTCAAATCCAGGCAAACTGCAAACACAAGGAGGACATTTATATATAGGAGGATGCCTAAAACCTGGACTTGTATCTTAGTGCAGACTTCTTCACAAAAGCAGAAAATTACATTTCTGGGCGGCGTTCTGAACACCAATTGTGTATGGAATGCCTCCAGAAGCCATACTGCATTGACTTTATAGAAAATGACAGCGGCTGCAGTTTGAAAAGGAAAGGTACATTTAAAAAATGTTACATTATGGCTTGTATAGCAATGGTATATTCTATATTTTTCACTTTTTTTTCCCACAAAAGTGAAGTTACCCTTTGAAGGTAAACTATTACTGCTAGAAACTAACCTATAGATTAGTGGTCAGTGCTCTAAAGAGAGCCTGGTGAATGATATTGCAGTATAAAATTAGCATGCAATAACATATATAGAGCTTAAAGCACAAACCTATAAGTTAAGTAAATTATTTCATATAGAGCAGGGTGCAAAAAGTGGCACAATACACTGCAGCCCATTACATAGAAGTTCTTGGTATTTTAGGTTTGTTACACTAATAACAATTGATGATACTAATTGGATGTTATGAATAATGCACATTGCTTGTTTGCATTCTGCTGGTAATGTGTACATAGTCAACCTTTGCCCTTGTGTTTCTTCTGCTTTTGCTCGCTCAACTTTTCCAGTGGCAGCTCATTCAGATCAAGATGGTAGACATTCTTGGCCAAAACTTTTGTCAACGTTTCCATGGTGTGAGCCCATTCTGTGGCTTGCTCCTCCCAGTGAGTCAGAGTCGACATTACTGCCAGTAAATCATCCCATAACTCCCGAGAAACACTAACATGAAGACTTGACTTGATCCAGGCCACAATCAATGTCTGATGGAAAATTATAAAAAAAAAAATGTTAATATGAAGCCTGTTTTAAAGGGGTTGTAAAAAAAAAAAAAAAAAAAGTTTTGCTGAAATGACTGTTTACAGGGTATAGAGACATAATAGTTAGCTGAATCCTTTTAAAAACTATTAAAAATAGATACAAATCAATCATTCAATGTACCTGTAGTTACTAGTTTCATTTTTGCATGTTGTTTCCTGCCTCTCTGCCTTACAGAGCCACAGAGCCATAGAGCAGTGATGGTTTGGAAAACGAAACTAGAAACTAGACACACAGTAATCACACCGCCTTGATTAGTGACCACAGAGAGAAAGCTCCCAGTACTGTGGTCATCAGGAAACAGACAACCAGGAAGTGTGGAGATCAGAGAAGAATTACAGCAACTTGAGAGCAAAAACTAACAATGAGGACATGAAAACAGCACTGCATTAAGGTAAAGGAAGCTATTAAGAGAAAAAAAATCCTTTACAAAGCCTTCAAGAGAACCAAATAAACAGTTTACTAAGCTCATGAAAGTTAATTATTTTTGTTGTGCCAGTGTAAAAAACTGAAATCAAGCACAGATGAAATTAGTCTAGAATACCTTTAAGCCACAATCTTACTTTTAATAATAATCACATTTTAAAAAAATAATATTTTTCACTTAAAATTACAGTGGAGAGACATTTTATGCATACAAACAATATTCTATCCCAATTTACTTTAGCAAGGTCTTCATAAGGCTCGGTTTTGAGGAAGGAAGACAATGTACCCATGTTAGGAATATTAGACAATGAATTCCAGGTATGGATATTTTATACATAGTTACATCGATCCACCTTGGACCAATGTAAATATGTATATACAATACCTGACAGATGCCCTGTAAGCTGTATATTACTGAAGTAGACGCCACTATTCCAGTAACCGCCACTTGCTTTCAGGTCCTATGCCGAGTGGCTGCCCTGAACACAGGAGGTCGGCCGCTTGGCACGGGTGACATTTAGAGAATGCTTTGCGTTTTAGGGATGAATGCAAAGCGTTTTCCAATTAGACAAGGTGGAGTGGCAGGACGATGACGTAAAGATTCATTTTACATAACACCCACAGCTCAGATTTTATTGGGGACCACAATTGCTTTGTGCACAGGGACCCCTGGTGGATTTGTAGATCGTTCTTCTTTAAACACTTAGGGCCAGATTCTCGTAGAAGACCATATCTTTGTTCGGGCGTAGCGTATCCTATTTACGCTACGCCTCCGCAACTTAGACGGGCAAGTGCAGTTTTCTCAAAGCACTTGCTCTGTAAGTTGAGGCGGTGTAGCGTAAATAGGCCGGCGTAAGCGCGCCAAATTCAAATGTGGAACAGGGAGAAGAACCGATATACCAACATAGGAACTTTCCGACGCGCTTTGATACAATTTGGGACATGTAGCTTTGTACACTGGGTTTAGCCCCAACTTCACTTTGCTTATTCTGAATAGATGTTATGTTGACTCCTTCCCTGGATGGCGTGCCTCGTATGCAGATGTTAGTGTAATGGCCACCTCCTCTTGGGGTTCATCCACCCGTAAACTAGATGTGATGGAGCTGCCTTCAATAAATGCACAAGCGAGTTGGGTTCATACATTACTTTATTGATTTTAAATGGTCATGGAGAGAGCTGTAGTTCATTTATTCCTTATCTTAACATGATCTGTGCCTTGAATGGTGTTGTTTTTCTATTTTTTTTTTAAAATAACAAACACGTTATACTTACCTCCTCTGTGCAAGAGTTTTGCACAGAGTGGCCCCGATCATCCTCTTCTGGGGTCCTCCAGCTGCGCTCCTGGCTTCTCCCCCGCATCGAGTGCCTCCCTCGCAGACCCGCCTTTAAAGGGGACGCTCGTGCGGGCGCGCTTCCGAGTGCTGCTGCTGTGTCCATTGATACAGACAGCAGGACTCAGCCCCTAGCCCGTGTCATTGGAATTGATTGACAGCAGTGGGAGCCAATGGCTGCACTGCGATCAATCTATCCAATGAGGACCTGAGACAGCGGCTGGAGCTGCTGGGCTGGTCCCCGATGGAACCATTGGGTTCAGATAAGTAAAAGGATGACTTTGGTGGACAGCTGCACTACAGACGTTTTTTTTTTCCACCTTAATGCGTAGAATGTATTAAGGTGAAAAACCTTGAGGGTTTACAACCCCTTTAAAGTGGATGTAAACCCTTACAGACCACTTTTACCTACAGGTAAGCCTAGATTAAGGCTTACCTGTAGGTGCAAGAAATTTCTCCTAAACCTACACGGTTTAGGAAATATTTCCAAAAAAGACGGGCACCGATGTATACGGCACATGCGCCATAGACAACGGTGCAGGCACACTGTGGAAACCTTTAGAAACGGCGAGCGTGCCGTTTCTAAAGGCGATCGTGCCGTGACTGGAAAAATAAATGAAAAGCTCAGTAAAGTCCTTTTGCTCAGTAATACGTGCCTGAAACAAAGGTCCTGCCAGACGTCCAGCCAATATCTGATTTTTCCTGCCTTGGTACTGTTGTAGAACCTGTGGTGGAATCTTAAGCACGGACTCCGTGACCCTCAGCATGACCAGTAATAGCTGCATCCTGAAACAAAACAAAAAAAGTCAGGCACTAATGAATTTATGGGAAAACGCCACTGAATATTTTAAAATGCAATACTTTTCATGAGAAATATTCTAACTTTCCTTTGCTCAAGCCTTATGAGAATGGCATGGCAGGGTACAAAGCAGAGCCATCACAGCAGACTTTACAAGTTTAATAATACAAACCAGGAATATTGGGAGGGCACTGCTAGCACAGAACTTCATACAACAGCGAACCTACCCACTGCCATAAAAAAATTACAAAATAACTATGTCCAGAAGTCTGTAAAAAATAACAGCAACGCTGACTTGCATAAAGTAAAGGTTAGAAAAACAAGGGGGGAGGGTGAGAATGAGAGGGAGAACGAGAGGGAGAATGAGAGGGAGAACGAGAGAGAGAGAGAGAGGACGAGAGAGAGGACGAGAGAGAGGATGAGAGAGAGGGAGAGAGAGAGAGGATGAGAGAGGACGAGAGAGAGGGAGAGAGAGAGAGGACGAGAGAGAGGGGGGAGAGAGGATGAGAGAGAGTGCGCGCGAGAGTGCGCGCGAGAGAGCGAGAGTGCGCGCGAGAGAGCGAGAGAGAGAGAGGGGGAGAGAGAGAGGGAGAGAGGGGAAGAGAGAGAGAGAGAGAGAGAGAGAGAGAGAGAGAGGGAGAGAGGGGGAGAGAGAGAGAGAGAGGGGGAGAGAGAGAGAGGGAGGGGGGAGAGAGAGGGGGGGAGAGAGAGGGGGGGAGAGAGAGGGGGGGAGAGAGAGATAGGGGGAGAGGGAGAGAGAGAGAGAGAGAGAGAGAGAGAGAGAGAGAGGGAGAGGGAGAGGGAGAGAGGGAGAGGGAGAGAGAGAGAGAGAGAGCTGAACCGGCTGAGATTCGAACCATGTATGGGCAAGGCTGAATGTACCCAAGTTGATCAAACAGCTATGGCTGGCCTAAATCACAGATTAATACTACTACTTTAGAAATGGAGTTATAAACCTACCGTATAGTCCCTTGTTTAATCGATTGCCGACTGCCCACCGTAGTTTTATGGCGGCAGGTCGGCTCGGCTGCGCAAAATTACGTAATATAGCGCGATTTTGCATTGCGGCCACTAGGGGCGCGCACGCCCCCTGCAAACACACAGCTCCTGGTTCTTTTAGGGGGAGAAATGACTGATTGCATGTTCATACAATGTATGAACAGCGATCTGTCATTTCTCCTTAGTGAGTCCCACCCCCCCCCTTCAGTTAGAACACAATGAGGGAACATAATTAACCCCTTGATCACCCCCCTAGTGTTAACCCCTTCCCTGCCAGTGACGTTGACAATCAACGCATTTTTATAGCATTGATCACTATAAAAATGCCAATGGTCCCAAAAATGTGTCAAAAGTGTCCGCCATAAGGTTGCAGTACCGATAAAAATCGCAGATCGCCGCCATTACTAGTAAAAAAAAAAAAAAACATTAATAAAAATGCTATAAAACTATCCCCTATTTTGTAGACGCTATAACTTTTGCGCAAACCGATCAATAAACGCTTATTGCGATTTTTTTTACGAAAAAAGGGATTTTTATTAACAGCTTACCTGAAAGATCCTTTTCTTGTAGTACATCACGGGACACAGAGCAGCATAGCCATTACATATGGGTTATATAGTGTACCTTCAGGTGATGGACACTGGCACTCTCCGACAGGAAGTTCCCTCCCTATATAACCCCCACCCATAGTGGGAGTACCTCAGTTTTGTAGCAAGCAATATGCCTCCCAAAATTCCCCATAAGAGGGGTGGGAGCTCTGTGTCCCGTGATGTACTACAAGAAAAGGATTTTTCAGGTAAGCTGTTAATAAAAATCCCTTTTTCTTTATCGTACATCACGGGACACAGAGCAGCATAGCCATTACATATGGGATGTCCTCAAGCAATGCTCCATGAGGGGAGGGAGACAACCAGAAAAAAACCAAACAGGAGGTGCCACCGGACAAGAGGAGATTAAACTGCGGCCCGGAGTACCGCCTGCCCAAAAGCTGAATCAGCGTTCCTCCTAACGTCCATTTGATAAAATTTTGCAAATGTGTGGACAGATGACCAGGTTGCTGCCCTGCAGACCTGGGCCATAGAGACCTGGTGATACGCTGCCCAAGAGGCACTCATAGCTCTAGTGGAATGAGCCTTAACCGATAAGGGTGGACTCTTCCCCTTCAGGCCATAGGCCTGTATAATAGTCTGCCTAATCCACTTAGAAATAGTGGCTTTAGACGCTGCCTGGCCCTTCTTGGGCCCTTCCGGCAGAATGAATAAGACGTCCGTCTTACGAATCTGGGCTGTAGCTTCCAAGTAAATCTTTACAGCTCTAACCACATCCAAGGAATGTAGTAACCTCTCTTCCTTAGAAGAAGGTTTTGGAAAAAATGATGGAAGAATCACATCTTGATTAAGGTGAAAATTCGATACCACCTTAGGCAGGAAGGACGGAAGCGGACGCAAAACGACCCTGTCCCTATGCAGTAATAAATAAGGTGCCTTACATGACAAGGCTGCCAACTCCGACACTCTTCTGGCGGATGCCATGGCTACCAGAAACACTAGTTTCCTAGTCAAAAGGACCAAAGGGATCGCGGACAAGGGCTCAAAGGGCTGCCTTTGCAAGGCCGATAGAACCAAATTTAGATCCCAAGGATACAGGGGAGCTTTAATCGGGGGATTCACCAGAATAACACCTTGTAAAAAGGATTTCATTAAAGAATGGGCAGCCAAAGGTCTCTGGAAGAAGACCGACAAGGCAGACACCTGCCCCTTGATTGTGCTGACCGCCAAACCTTTTCCCACTCCCAACTGTAAAAACTCCAGGATTCTCCCAATGGTATATTTGCGGGGATCCCATTTCCTGGTTTCACACCAGGTAATATAGGCCTTCCACACCCTATAGTATATTAACCTGGAAACTGGTTTTCTTGCGCTTATAAGGGTGGAAACGACCTGCCCTGAAAGGCCTCTGTTTCTGAGAATCAGGGACTCAGCCGCCAGGCCGTTAAATTTAGGGCCTGTAAGGCAGGATGGTAGAATGGCCCTTGTGAGAGGAGGTCCGGACGTAGAGGGAGGACCCAAGGCTCCTCTACCGTCATCCTCTTTATCAAGGAGTACCAAGGTCTTCGGGGCCACGCTGGGGCCACTAGAATCGCTGGCTTGCGTTCCCTTTGAATTCTGTGAAGACGGGGTAGCATCCGTATTGGAGGGAAGGCATAGATTAGCGCAAACTGATGCCAAGGGCACACCAAGGCATCCGTCCCGCAGGCCAATGGATCCCTTGTTCGAGAGACAAACTTTGCTACTTTGAGTGAGTACCCCACTTCCGGCAGATGTCCTGGAACACTTCGGGATGGAGGGACCACTCCCCTGGGGACATCTGTTGGCGGCTGAGGAAGTCCGCTTGCCAATTGTCCACCCCGGGGATAAAGATAGCTGAGATGCAGGGGACATGGGCTTCTGCCCATGAAAAGATCCGATCTACCTCCCTCTGGGCTGCCTGACTCCTGGTGCCTCCCTGGTGGTTTATATAAGCTACGGCAGTGGCATTGTCGGATTGTACCCTTACTGGGGAGCCCTGCAGAATCTCCGTCCAGCCCAAAAGAGCCAACCGAGCTGCTCGGATCTCTAAGACATTTATGGGTAGGGCTGATTCTGCCCTTGACCATTTCCCCTGTAGGGTTAAATCATCTAGGACTGCACCCCAGCCCGATAGGCTGGCATCCGTGGTTACTATCCTCCATGAGGGGGGACTGAACGATCTTCCTTTCAGAAGATTTTTTGTGACTAGCCACCAACACAGACTCTGCCTTACCGCATAGGGAAGAGAGAAGGGAAGATCCAAGGCCTGGAGTCTTTTGTCCCAGGCCGTGAGAATTGCTCTCTGTAGCCTCCGAGAATGGATCTGGGCATAGGGCACTGCCTCGAAGGTGGCCACTAGCTTTCCCAACAGGCGCATGCAGAGGCGTATAGATGGCCTTGTGCTGCTTAGGACTATCTGGATTAACTCCCTTATCGAGTCCACTCTGGACTGGGGCAGGAAGATCCGTTGTCGTCTTGTATCTAAAATCAGACCTAGATACTCCAACCTTCTTGTGGGCTGTAAGGCCGATTTGTCCCGGTTTAGAACCCAACCCAGGGACTCTAGGCAGTTTACTACTAGCAACACTGCCCGATTTAAGCCGGCCGCTGAGTGGTCGACTACCAGAATGCCCTGTTCCCTTAGGATGGCTAACACGGGGGCCAGGATTTTCGTTAAAACCCGAGGGGCCGTGGCTAGTCCGAACGGAAGAGCCACGAACTGATAATGCCGATAGTTTAGGGCAAAACGCAGAAACCTGTAATGGCCTGGGAAAATCGGAACGTGCAGGTACGCGTCCTTTATATCGATGGAGGCCAAGAACTCCCTTCCTTGAAGGGCGGCCACCACCGAACGAATGGACTCCATTCGAAAGGACCGGACTCTTAAAAAGCGGTTTAATGACTTTAGGTCCAGTATAGGCCTGACGTCGCCGTTTGGCTTCGGGACAATGAAGAGGTTTGAGTAAAACCCTTGTCCCTGCTCCCCTGCTGGTACTTCCATAATTACTCCTTGAGATAGGAGTCGCTCTAGGGCGGACAGAAGTGATGCCTGCTTTTGAGGGTCGCCTGGAAGTCTTGACGCTTGAAAGTGAGGAGGGGGGAACTCCCGAAACTCCAGCTTGTACCCCTGAGTCACTGAGGACAGAACCCATTGGTCGGTAACTTTGGCCCCCCACAACTCCGAGAAGAACCGGAGTCTTCCCCCCACCCGAGAGAGTGGGGGCGCCCCTTCACAAGGCTGCCTTAGGGGCAGCCTTAACCGGCTTACGGTTCCACGGTCTCTTGTTCCCTGCAGCTTGCCCCTGTGGCCTGTTTGCAGCTGCGCGTCCAGGAGGCCGTCGATACTGCCTAGAGAATGAGGGCCCTGGAACTGGAGAGGTTGGACGCTTAAAAGAGGGACCCCGGAACCTTTTCTTAACCGGCAAGAGGGTGCTCTTACCACTAGAGATCTTTTGAATATATTTGTCAAGATCTTCTCCAAACAATCTCTCTCCTTGAAAGGAGAATCCTGTAAGGAGCTTTTTGCAGGGGGTTTCTGCAGACCAGTTTTTTAACCAAAGTAGTCTTCTCATGTGAACCAAAAACAGGGATAGGCGGGACGCCTGTTGGATTGAATCCTTGATAGCGTCTACCGCGAAAAATAAAGCTCTAGGTAGGTCGGCCAAGTCCTGAGCCTGTTGAGCCGGGAGGTCCTTTAGGGCCTGTTTTGCCTGGTCCTTTAAAGCCTGGCAGACGCCAATGGCAGCTACGGCTGGCTGGACCACTGCCCCCGCTGTGGCAAAGGATGCCTTCAGTAAGGTCTCAAGCCTTTTATCCACAGGATCTTTGAACATGTGAATATTGTCCACTGGACACGTTAAAGCTTTATTGACACATGATATGGCTGCGTCAACAGTGGGGACAGCCCATTTTTTCGAAAACTCCTCCTCTAAAGGGTACATAACTGCGAACCTTTTAGGAGGCAAAAAAATCCTGTCTGGCTTAACCCAGTCCTGAAATATCAGGTCCTTTAACAAAGGATGAACCGGGAACACCAGGTTGGCTTGGGGCGCCTTTAGGGAGCCCAATGAGGACACAGCGGAAGCCAGAGGCTGAGGCAAAGGCATTTTAAAAGCTGACCGCACCATATCCGTTAAGGACTGAACCCACAGTTTTTCTGTGTGAGAAGCTGAAAAAGGTTCTTCTATAGTAGAATCCTCAGAACCTAAATGGTCCAGGTGATCCTCGGCCTGGTCTCCTGTATCTTCCAATTCCTCAGTGGAAAGGACATCTTCCTCAGGAGATTCAAACCTGGGAGACGGGGACCTAGCCCGCTTCTTCCCGGATAAAGAGGCCGTAATAAAAGCGGCCATCCTTTTTTCAAATCCACCCAAGGTGGAGGCTAACATCTCTTCCGTGACATAGGAAGGAGTTGGTTGAATAGGGCCAGCCGTAGCACCTAGCAACCCCGATGGCTCACCCAGGGCAGCAACCTCCGGATCCTCCGGGGAGGTAGGGGCAGCTGGATTTTGGGAAATATCCTCCGAGCCCGATGGGGAACCCTTTGGCTTTTTAACACCTTTAGCATTTTTAGCGTTCCCTGCACCCTTAGGAGCCATAATAAACAAATCTGAGATACTCCGCTAATATACAACTAACTGTAATAGCTGGAGAAAAACACACATTTAAATAAATGAGGAAAAAAATTAGGCTAGGGTAATGTTAGACAGAAACTAAACTTCCCAAAACCTAACAAGAGATAACAATATTGTGCCCCAAGGGCTTAATCACATCCTAATATTGCTTCCCTTAATGCTGGGCTAGGAGAGCACCTAATAATAAAAGTACTCTGACTGCTACTTAGTACACCGGCTTTCTAGAGAAAATATGAGCTTAAACAGCTCTTTAGTAAGGTGTGTACAAAAAAACGGCCACTAGGTGTCACTGTGTCAGCATAACATAGGCAAACCTATCCTGCTCAGCTCAGCATCGCTGCTCCGTGTCCCTTCACAGCCTTCAGCAGACTGACAGGCTAAATAGAGTTTTCCCCTCTGATGTACAGAGGGGAGGGGACTCCCCGGGCGTCCCCCGCCCCCTCCACGCAGCGTTGGCGCGCCCGCCGTCTATAACAGTGCGCGCGCACGCGCTCCCGACGCCGCTCTGAAGGAAGCAGGAAGCCATGTGGGGAGAGGAGCCCAGGAGCTGCTGGAAGACACACACAGACACCAGGAAGTAAGTACTTTAAACCTGACATGCCCCTTTTACATCTCATGGAGCAAAACACCTTGTAGCAGCAGCAGCAGTCTATTAGCCCAGCCAGAGGAACAGTATACCTGGGTGTCTGAGCCATCCAGTCATGCAGACTTTGTGGTTTCTCTTTTAGCCCATGCACAGAGGCATAAAAAAGGCTTTTACCCCAGAGTCCCCTGTGGGGGGCCCACTGACAAACCAAGTTCCGTAGGCCCCCCGCTTACCTTTCCACGCCGCAGGGTATTGCTCATGCAAGAGGCCCAATCTTCCCCCTTCACCGTGGGTATGGTCATAGACCTTCAGGGACCGGGGTCCAAGTCAGGAACACCACACACCTGGACCTATACAGCACTACTGGCAGCAGGTATCCATAGGTTAAAAAACCCAGTCCTGGAACCCAGAGTCCAGCCCTCCAAGGAGAGGCATTATAGGCAAAACCCCATCCACGAATTGGGGCCCGGGTACCGTCCACTTTGGCTATGAAGCACCTTGGACGGATCCGGTCGGCTGGCCCTGGTCCCAAGGACAAACTGCAGGCACAACCTTCAACGTGCACCAACACCTAAGACACTGGCGAAAAAACTGAGGTACTCCCACTATGGGTGGGGGTTATATAGGGAGGGAACTTCCTGTCGGAGAGTGCCAGTGTCCATCACCTGAAGGTACACTATATAACCCATATGTAATGGCTATGCTGCTCTGTGTCCCGTGATGTACGATAAAGAAAATATGTAGAAGAATATGTATCGGCCTAAACTTTTTTTTATATAATTTTGGGGGATATTTATTACAGCAAAAGGTAAAAAATATTCAATTTTTTTTCAAAATTGTCACTCTATTTTTGTTTATAGCGCAAAAAATAAAAACCGCAGAGTGATCAAATACCACCAAAAGAAAACTCTATTTATGTGAAAAAAAGAACGCCAATTTTGTTTGGGAGCCACATCGCACAATTGTCAGTTAAAGCGACGCAGTGCGAATTGCAAAAAGTGGCACGGTCATTGACCAGCAAAATGGTCCGGGGTTGAAGTACTTATTTTAGGAAACAAATGAAGTATTTATACATTTCTGAACATTTTTAAAATATCATTGGATGATGTAGATCTATGCAGTTAGTAACACTAATAACCCTTACTATCATAACTTTCTCTTGACACAATATATTCTATCCAGGGAAAAATATTGGCAGTATAAAATTGAGCTGCTGACTAAGACCCCTTTTACACTGAGGAGTTTTTCAGGCGGTACAGCGCTAAAAATAGCGCTGCTATACCGCCTGAAAAACTCCTTCACTGCCTACTCAATGTGAAAGCCCAAGGGCTTTCACACTGAGGCTGGAAGGAGAGAAAAAAAAACAACTGTCAGCGGCATTTTTGGAGCAGTGAGAGGGGTGGCATGTATACCGCTCCTTCCCATTGAAAACAATGGGAAACTACAGCAATACCGCCCGCAATGCGCCTCGGTATTACCGATTCCCACGGCAAACCCGGCGGTATAGCGCCGCTATTTTTAGCGGCGATATACCGCCATCGCGGCTCCCGCAGTAATGTGAAAGGGGCCCAAGGCTGTGTTCACACTGCTGTGCAGAGCGGCTCACAGCAGGGGGTCCGGTGTGTCCCTGTTCACCGTTTCAGGTCCGCATTCGGTCCGAATTTTTAGCTGAATTCAGACCTGAAAACGGACCAGAAGAAACACAGGACTCTTCTGCAAACCGCTCCACAGCCACCCTGGAGCTGAGTGAACTGGCTCCATTGAGAGCAGATCACCGTCTCCTGGCGGACAAATTAAATCCGCATCCAATTCGCACCAGTGTGAACCCAGGCCCAACACTCACCAAGCACCATAATATCCATACAGAAGACCATTTACCCCATAATATCCAGATATTAGGGGTCCTTTCACACTGATGCGCTTTGGATGGATTCCCATTGACTGCACTAAAGATGCAGCATGCAGGACTTTTCAAAGTGCAGGGATCCTGCAGTGCATAGTTACATAGGAAATAATTTTCATGCACTTTTGCAGTTTTTATAGGTGCATATCTGAAAATCTGAACAACAAAATCCTTCTTACCATGTCTTCTTATCCATGGAGACTTGAACTACCATGTAGCGATAAATATTAAGAACTCTTTTACACATGTCCGTGTGATCATTTAACATCATCTTATTTTCATTTGCAGGCTCCAACAAAATGATATTTGCAGCATTAACAATGAACACCTATAAGGGGGAAAAGGAAAACAGATTACCGATATTCAATGCCAATTACACTGTAGGAAAATCTGAGACGGAAGTAAAGATACAATCTATATACCAACCTGATAAATAGCCTGAGCCCCAGCCTTTACTTTTCTGTCAAAGATATCTGCCTCTGAGAGCTTACTGGCTTCCTGATGACACTTAGACCAGCTGGACGTTCTCGCATGTCCTGAGGGAACTGCTAAACCGTCCTAAAGATGACACACACAGAGCCGATTTCATGATCCAAAATGGCATAAATAACATACAATAAACAGAAAAAAATAAATATTAAGATTCCTCTACTTAGCCCTATAAAAAAATAAGACGAAAGTTCACCTTTTCACGAAAAATAAAAAAGGTAAACTAACACCCTACACCCTTCTACCCTGGTCCCTGCTGCACTTAAAGTGGAGTTCCACCCAAAAATTCAACTTCCACTTTTTGGATTTCTCCCCCCCTCCGGTGTCGCATTTGGCACCTTTCAGGGGGGAGCAGATACCTGTGTAATACAGGTATTTGCACCCACTTCCTGGCATAGATCACCGGGGTGATCACGGTGATCTACATCATGTCCGGCGCCTACACTGTCCTCCCCCGCTGTCTTCTGGGAAACACACAGGTCACAGTGAGGACGCGCAGCGCGACTCGCACAGTATGGAACCGGGAACTGAAGCCGCAGGGTTCCTGATTCTCTCATCGAAGGATGGTGGCAGGGGCAGCTGAGAGCCGAGCGATTGATCGGCTGCTGACATCGTGGGCGCCCTGGACAGGCAAGTGTCCATTTATTAAAAGTCAGCAGCTGCAGTATTTGTAGCTACTGGCTTTAAATATTTTTATTTAAGGCGGCCCTGCGCTTTAAAATATTACTAAACCCAGAACCCTGCATTCACTATATCTGGTCTCTCACAGTACACACAAAATGCAATTATTTTAATAAATATAAACTTCTAAATAACTTATCAGCAGTGTCAAGTAGTCTTGTGACTTCTATCAGTGTCTGGCTAAAGCTTGTAGGAGGAGTTTTTATTCTACTCTGACTGTCCTATGAGGCTGTAGGGCCGCTGACCCTCTGTCTGGACAGTTCTGATTGGCCCTGTGCTGATCACATGCACCCTCCCAAGAAAAACAAACTATCTAGCAATATACACCATACTGAGCATGTGCAGAGTGACTCCAAAGGCTCTGTCTTATCATGAGATAGATTGTGGACAGTGGAAGGGGAGGATCAGAGAAAACGGGATCAGATAAAATTCTTACACGATGTGCAGGATAAACCCCTTAAGTTCCACAGCGAGTATAACAAGCATGCTTTATGGCATATACAGATTTTACTGTTGTGGGTTTAGTAACACTAACTGCCCACGCAGCTGGCACAGCAATACAGGGATTTGAAAGCTCCACTCTTCTTCCCCATCTTTCCAGAGCTTGCAAAAGCCGCTCAGTGTGTCAAACTGTCAGGCAACGTAACTGCTCGCAGGGTGAAGACCAGCTGTCAAAACTCAGTGGCGATGTCTGCGGTGGGTGGGACAGAGCAACTATCAAAACACCAGCCAATGATTGGTCTGCTTGAGGGGGCAGAGCCACAGAAACTAGCAGTCCGCCCAGTCACATCCCATTGGCTGGTGTTTGATAGCTGCTCAGTCCTGCCCACCCCAGACATCGCCACTGAGTTTTGACAGCTGGTCTTCTCCCTGGAAGTGGTTACACACAATGAGCAGGCCTTGCAAGCCTTGCCATCTGCTGGATGTGAAGCCTTTCAGAACAGCCCAGGGGGGGTATCATTTTTAGGACACGGTCTGTACCACCTCCATGGGCGGTACAGACTGGTGGTCTCTGAGTCCTGTCCTGCCCACTACAACAGGCAGGAATGGAAGTACACCCCTGCTTGCTGTAGATAGAATGGGACGTGCCAGGACTAGACTGGCGGCTGACGGGATCGGAGGAATAGCAGCCACTGGTCTTACAAACAAGAAATCACTGGGTAGCAATTTAAAAATGACTGGGCTATTTCCAGGAAACTACTGATCTAACAAGATGGATGGCATATTTGGTGAAGGTAGGAAATGAGCAAAAAGAACATGTGAAAAAGGTTTTGCCCGGAGTTCTCCTTTAAAAAAAAAACAAAAAAAATATACAAGTAGAACAAAAAAGGTCTACAATGTCTACTGACTTATGGACAAAAAGCTAAAGCCGGCAAACTACTGCCTGGTATGGAGAGCATAATCTGAGTGAGAAGATCCAATTTTCTCAGTCCTTCTGCAGACAACATATACCCCCCTATACATTAGTCTCTTACCTCTTCCTTCTCCTTTCCCTTTTCACAGGGTGCAGGGGAATCTTCTTGGTGCTCAACAGATATTACAATCCCCTCATCTGATTCAGAAGGCCTCTCTGGTTCTTGCATAAACAGAGGCTTCTCTTTCTGCTTTATCCACTGCTCATAAACCTTTAGCACCTTACGCATGGCTGCTGCCTCACACACTGGCAGCAAGAAGGACTGGCAGAAAAAAAGAATAAAATTATCAATATCAAGTTTATATCTAAAGTACTGTATGACAATGTTTTGTAAAACATTCCGACAAGGATTAACTCAATTACAATTTTCTGATCTGTATTACAAAATGTTGACTGCTGTAGACAGGGACTGCGTTTTTTTAGGTGGATTTCTGTAAAAATCAGCCACATGCATTGTATAAAAGCCCGTCTGTCAGTATGAAATGAAGCACCACACATGTTTGTGTAGACGCAGCAGGGCTCTAAGGAAGAAGGCGTTCCTTCGAAACGCGTCAGTCAGCAGTGGCCTTCGAAATCTCCTCTGGTAGCATCTGGAGTCTGTTTGTTTTTAGACCAATTGCTGTCATCTAGAGATCACTTGTATTGCAAGTTTTTTCACTTTACTTTCAATAAAACATACTTAACTACTTGCCGACCTGCTGCGGCAGGTCGGCTCCCCTGCGCGAGAGCCCGTAGCTATACATCGGCTCTCGAAGCTCGTCCCTGACTCGCGTGCCCGGCAGGCGCGATCACCGCTGGGCACCAGCGATTGCTTGTTACAGAGCAAGAACCGGGGGCTGTGTGTGTGTAAATAAACAGCTCCGGGTCCTGTCAGGGGAGAAATGCAATGTATGAACAGCCATCAGTCATTTCCCCTAGTGAGGCCACCCCCCCCCCCCCCCCATCAGTTAGAACACACCCAGGGAACATATTTAACCCCTTCCCCGCCCCCTAGTGTTAACCCCTTCCCTGCCAGTGGCATTTTTATAGTAAACCAATGCATTTTTATAGCACTGATCACTATAAAAATGCCAATGGTCCCAAAAATGTGTCAAAAGTGTCCGAACTGTCCGCCATAATGTCGCAGTACCGAAAAAAAAAAAATTGCTGAACGCCTCCATTACTAGTAAAAAAACAATATTAATAAAAATGCCATAAAAACTATTCCCTATTTTGCAAACGCTATAACTTTTGTGCAAACCAATCAACAAACGTTTATTGCGATATTTTTTACCAAAAATATGTAGAAGAATACGTATCGGCCTAAACTGAGGAAAGAAATAGTTTTTTTATATATTTTTGGGGGATATTTATTATAGCAAAAAGTAAAAAAATATTATTTTTTTTCAAAATTGTCGCTCTATTTTTGTTTATAGCGCAAAAACTGCAGAGGTGATCAAATACCACCAAAAGAAAGCTCTATTTGTGGGGGGGGGAAAAAAACGCCAATTTTGTTTGAGAGCCATGTCGCACAATTGTCTGTTAAAGCGATTCAGTGCCGAATCGCAAAAAGTGCTCTGGTCTTTGACCAGCAATATGGTCCGGGGGTTAAGTGGTTAAAGTGGAGATCCACCCAAAAATTGAACTTCTACTTTCTGGAACCCTCCCCCCTCCAGTGTCACATTTGGCACCTTTCGGGGGGGGGGGCGCAGATACCTGATCTACGCCACTTCCGGCACCTACTCTGTATCCCCGTTGTCTTCTGGAAAACACACAGCTCCCAGAATACAGCGGGGAACAGTAAATACGTGCAGCACGACTTGCGCATGCGCAGTAGGGATTTGGGCAGTGCAGCCGCAACGCTTCATTTCCTGATTCCCTCACGTATGTATGTATGTATGTATGTATATATATATATATATATATATATATACACACATATATACACACACATATACATATATATATATATATATCACACACTGCTAAATCAGATAAAAATCAACAGCTAAAAATGTATACACAATAAAAAACGAAACAAAAAATCATGTTGATCAAAACCACGGTTTCCACTTAAATGGAACTAGCAATACATATTTGAAACTGCTCACCTGCCGGAAGATCTCGATGAGAAAGTCAACATTGGTGCGTCTACTGGAGAAGAACCTGCGGATGATCTCATAGTCTGTGATGTGCTCCTCAGCAATGCTGCACAGGCTGGAGACGCTCGGCTCACGTTCTGTAAGGGTGCTAGTGTTTGAGTGGGATTGCTCGGGCTCTGTAGTCCTTTCTCCACCCTCATTTCTACTTTCCTCCTGGGCAGCAAGGTTTGCAGCAGCTCTCTTAAATACAAATAAAAAAATATACAGCATTTACATTATATATATATATATACATATACATATACATATACATTATATATATATATATATATACATATACATATACATACACACATACATATATACATACACACACACACACACACAATTAAAGAAAATTGTCAAGCGTCAAAAAAAATACAAAAAATAATTATACTTCTGCAGCTTTTATAACACTTTTAATGCTTCCAAGAAAGACCTGTATGAATACCTGAATATTCTTTGGCACATTCTCCCCTTCAGTCCCCGGAATGTGAGTCCCAGTGTGCGGCTTGGGTTCCAACCAGAAGGACACCAGCCATCGAATGACAATCACCCGGGCATTGAGAAAGGGCTCTTTGGTGCAGTAATGAACCTCATTGCTCTCTGTGTCCCTCCGTACCAACACATAGTGAGGTTTTGGTCTCATCTGTGGTATCTCTGTAAAGGTATAAGATTAATAAATTATCTAGGGAGCTCAGCAGGTTCCTTGGCATTAATTACATATTAGGTTAAAAATATACACCCTTACAGGATGCCGTCATAAGGATCTGATGAAAACTGTCCCTTTGTTTATTTAAGGCAAAGTAATTGCTTCCCATGAAAGCCTACCTACCCCAACACACTGATACTCTACATCAGGGATATGCAATTAGCGGACCTCCAGCTGTTGCAAAACTACAAGTCCCATCATGCCTCTGGGTCTGGGTGTCATGCTTGTGGCTGTCAAAGTCTTGCTATGCCTCATGGGAGTTGTAGTTCTGCAACAGCTGGAGGTCCACTAATTGCATATACCTGCTCTACATTACATGCTCTTAATATTCGTCTTTTGGGGGTCCATTGAAATACGTTTTTCCAGGGATGAGGTGGGGGGGGGGGGGGGACACAAAGCATGCAACCTGCTCCCCTTCCTCATAGGATGCACTGCTGAGCCAGTGGGGCCAGTCATCAGTCACAAGGTGTAGTACAGGTCATAAACCATGTGCAAGCTCCAAAGCAGAGCTTTAATAGTGTGGTGGAAATTTGAAGATGTATTTAATATGTATTGTCATAATGGCACCCAGTTTTAGTACTGCCACAACCCGCTCTAAATAGAACTGACTGGGGCAGTCTGAGGCTGGTTGAATCTCGTCTGGTAGTAGAAAATGTCTTGAGGTTGGAATGTGATGTTTGCGGCGTGGGCATATGTCCGCCCCCACAAGGGGCCCTCTGTGCATTTAGCACCGACGATCGTTGAGGAGGGGATGCGCTCACTCCGCGAGCACACTAGTGGTTATGGACAGATGTGCGCTCTTATCTGGGTCTTGTCTGATCAGCAGGGCTTGCGATTCGTGGCGTACGCCTGTAGATAGCTTCCTTTCCACCTTAATAAGGGTATAATCTGGATATGCATTATTCTATGGAATGGCGCAGATTAGGATTCTATCAGGCGATTAATATGAGAGCTTATGATCGGTTAGAGGCAGGGGGGGCACTCCCTGCCACGCCCATAAGCCTTTAGCAGCATTGTATGTACTTCTATGCATTGTATTGTATCCATTGTATTATATTCTATTCATGTATTCTATGGGACTTCCTGTTAGAAGGAACGTCCTTATATGGTGTTAGCTGTGTCAGTGGAACATCATGTGTTAACCACTCCCATGAGGGAGGTGTTTAATGGGTGCAGTGAGCACTTCCTGTTTTGGGTAAATAAAGGGGGCTTGGCTGAGCCTTTGGGCAGTCATGCTGGCAGAATGATAGGAGAACAGGCTGGTGATGGTGTCTCTTTGTATGAATGGCAGAGAATGATGGTGAGTGAATCTATTTAGCTTAAATAGGCATTATTTCATTAAGACTGGATTCTGTGCTTTATAGCACAGGGCAAAATGGCGCTGTGCTCTGCGTACGGCCTATTTTGCCACCACAATAGGCAATAGATTCATAGCTCCAAAAGAGAAACAGGGAATTGAAGGATCATGGCTCAGAGCAGAATCAGTGGGGGGATAATCTTTCAAATGGGACGGAAAAAAAAAATCCCCCAACGTGAAGAGGTGACAGATCTCCAAGTTGGTGTGGCAAGAACAGAGTTCACTTTTTAGGAAAAAAGTAAAAAAAAAAAAAAAATGCACATTCATTTATTTATTGTGGAGCCTGTAAAGCACATTACCAGCAATCAGCAGACCACGGGGTTCTTGCAGAACTCTGAAGACGCATATTAAAGTAAAGGGAAAATCTGCCACAACATGGTGCCTACTAATCAGTAGTAGTGGCTACAGGTAAAACCTAAATACTGCAGTTGATCCTAATTGGGGGAATCAGAATTGCATCAAATAGTGGCTTCTTTTCCTGTTACTAAGAGCTTACCAAGTACTGGGTTGTATAGGCTGCTTTCTCTGCTCATTGCAGGGAAAATGTAAGGCATGTAGTATTTTTTGAAGTTTGAGAACAAGAAGGCAAAGCCACCTTCCTCCTTATCTCTGTTCCGCCATTCTAAACTCCGGACCTAAAGAAAAACAACATTGAGTACATTTTAGATGTGTTAACGGGATCCAGCATAAATTAGACATTTATATACTGTAACAGAATTTCTCCCTCTTACAGGCCCCTCGTAATCAGTAAACTGGTTGTAACCATGCTTTTTCTGTCTTCTAAAGTCTGCCAATGCACACATGTGTCTATGCACACAGATTACCAGTAAAGATCTAAAGTTGTGAAACTATTTGCTTCTATACAAATAGGTCAGAGACATCAAGGATGTTTTTACATGTGCTGAAGAATCCCTTAAATTTTATTTTAACTAAACATAGCTCCAACATGACTGTTTAAACCAATCTATAAGGCCCCTTTTACACTGGGCGCAGGAGGTGCGCTGGCGGTATAGCGGCGTGATTTTTAGCGCCACTATACTGTCGCATTTACCAATAGCGGTGCGTTTTTAAACCCCCGCTAGCGGTCGAAAAAGGGTTAATACCACCCGCAATGCGCCTCTGCAGAGGCGCATTGCCGGCGGTATTACCGTGGTTTTCCATTGATTTCAATTGGAAGGGGCAGTGTAGGAGCAGTAAACACACCGCTCCTTCACCACTCCAAAGAAGACTTTTGGAGCGGTCCTGCTAGTGCACCGCTTCAGTGTGAAAGCCTTCGGGCTTTCACACTGAAGACTGCTGGGCATGATTTTTTCAGGCGGTAGAGCAGCACTATTTTTAGCGATAAACGCCTGTAAAACGTGTTGATGTGAAAAGGGCCTAAGGGGCCGTCTACGCATTGACCTGCATTTTACGGTACTGGAAGAATGCAGGTCACTGCATGGACACGTAGAACACGCTTGTTTTCTATGTGTTCTGTTCACACCACTGCTCTGGTGCCATGTGAGTGCGGTGTGTTAAAATGTTACGTTACATGTTCAACATTTTAAGGCAACACACATAAATGCAATTGATAGTCTACTGGGGAAAAAGATTTTTCTTATTTTGCCCCTTACAAGCACCCATACGGCAGCCATCTTAGTGTAGAAGTAGAGAATATGCATTGGAAAGCTGGCTAGCGATGATAGAAATAAAAGGAAAAATATTTGTGTAAACATATGAAAAACATTCTAAACATCGTTTCACCCCTTTTTATAAGTGAGCATAGACTCTCTGTTCTCAGCTTCATAGGGATCTTAAAGCGGATGTCCGCTGAAAAAAAAAAAAATATTAAAAGCCAGCAGCTACAAATACTGCAGCTGCTGACTTTTAATATCGGCACACTTGCCTGTCCTGGAGTCCAGCGCCGTCCGCAGCAGAGGACAAGCAATCGCTCGTTACTCTGCTGCCCCCCCCCCCCCCCCCGTCATCCTCCGTGAGGGAACCAGGAAGTGAAGCGCTCCGGCTTCACTGCCCGGTTCCCTACAGCACTGGCGCGAGTCGCGATGCACCATGCTGACTGGCTCCCGCTGTGCTCTGGGAACCAAGTGTTTCCCAGATCACAACGGGGACAGGATGGGAGGCAACGTCCTGCCCCCATTCTACCCGCAGACTGTGTGGCCGGAAGTGGGTGCAATTACCTGTCTTTAGACAGGTATCTGCACCCCCCTCCCCCTGAAAGGTGTCAAATGTGACACCGGAGGGGGGGAGGGTTCCGATTCGCGGGAGTGGAGGTGGAGCTCCGCTTTAAGAGAGCTGGGGGACGAGAAGCAGATCATCATTGGAGTTTTCAGCTCAGCTAAACACTGGCCACGCTGTGCTCTCCTGACCAGTGTGGTCAGCTTTCAGTAGGAAAGCAGGGGGACTGGCAAGAACACGAGGCAGGCACATTTCAGGAAAATGAAATTCTGAATTGACATTCTCTAATGGTTTAAATATGCTCCACTTTATGAGAGGATAACCAGAGTGAATCTGTGACAGCTAATTAACTCATACCTGTATCACCATGTATTTCAACAAGGCCTCGAGAAAATAACTAGTGAGATCTTCCTGTGCTTTGTCTCCTGACTGGGGGGGAACCAGGGGTGTAATTTCCTCAATTGTAACTTGATCTAAAAAATAATAATAATAATTAAGACAAATAGCACTGATTTTAACACAAGTAATATAAATGAAGGGGTTACTGAACACAACAGCAAAATCAGTCTGTATATGCAGTAAAGAATGCCTGGTTTACTCACTGTGACACCTAGGAAAGAACAGCGAAATTTGGTGGGGGTTCAATGATGTTTTGGGGTTGTTTTGCTGCCTCTGGCACTGGGTGCCTTGAATGTGTGCAAGGCATCATGAAATCTGAGGATTACCAAAGGATTTAGGGTCGCACTGTAGAGCCCAGTGTCAGAAAGCTGGGTTTGCGTCCGAGATCTTGGGTCTTCCAGCAGGACAATGACCCCAAGCATATGTAAAAAAAACACCCAAAAATGGATGGCAACAAAGCGCTGGAGAGTTCTAAAGTGGCAGCATGGAGTCCAGATCTAAATCCCATTGAACACCTGTGAAGAGATCTTAAAATTGCTGATGGGAAAAGGCGCCCTTCCAATAAGAGAGACCTGGAGCAGTTTGCAAAGGAAGAGTGGTCCAAAATTCCGGGCGAGAGGTGTAAGAAGCTTATTGATGGTCATAGGAAGCGACCGATTTCAGTTATTTTTTCTAAAGGGTGTGCAACCAAATATTAAGTTAGGGGTGCCAAGAATTTTGACCAACCCATTTTTGGAGTTGTGTGACATTATGTTCAATTTGCTTTTTTCCCTCCCTTTTTCCCCCCCCCCAATGCACTATAGTGGGTAAAAAATTATGAATGGTGCGTTTTAGGCTTAAGCCACTGAACAAAAAAAAGACATGCTAAAAAGATCTTGTCAAGCGAGTAAGTCATGAATAGTGAAAGTAATTAAACGCAATCTAGTAATATCTTACTTTCTTGTACATTCAGTGGAAGGTTGATAAGACTATCCAGCGTATATATGCCATGATCAGAAGGGGGAGTCGGGAATCCAGGAATGAGGCAGGCAAACATGCAGAGCTGCTCCCAACTACAGTTATTCTGAAGTGCTTGAAGCCACAGGAGAAACAAACGCATTCCTTCAAGGCGGATCTAAGGAAATAAACACGAATCATTTAGCTGGAACTAAATTGCAAAAACAATAAACCTATATATGAACCTCATTTGTCAGTTTCTTAAAGTCGACATATAACAAAACGTCATAAAAGATATAGCAAAGCTGTCATCAGTAAAGAACAATGTAAAAACCACAGGCTTACATGCAGTGCATTATTAGTCGGGACATGGAAATGACCTTCAGAAAGGCTGTATTTTCATAGGAAACTTAGGCGACTTCTAATGCCTAGTACACACGAGAGGATTTATCCGCGCATACGGTCGTCCGGACCGTTTCCGAGGATAAATCCTCTGAGGATTTTGATCCGATGGAGTGTACACACCATCGGATCGAAATCCGCGCCGAATTCCCATCGCGATGACGTGTCGCGCCGTCGCCGCGATGATGACGCGGCGACGTGCGCGACGCTGTCATATAAGGAATTCCACGCATGCGTCGAATCATTACGACGCATGGGAGCGATGGGTTCGGACGGATCGATCCGGTGAGTCTGTACAGACCACCGGATCGATCCACTGGAGCCGATTCCAGCGGATAGATTTCTTAGCATGCTAAGAAATTTTTATCCGCGGGAAATCGCTCGGCCCGAAATATATACGCGGATAAATATCCGCTGGATCGTACACACCAGCGGATCTATCCGCTGAAACCGATCCGCGGATCAATTTCAGCAGATCGATCCTCTCGTGTGTACGAGGCCTAAGGTGTACACTGGAGGGTTTGAAAGGAACATCAAATGTACGCAATTTCACCTTACAGCAGCCGTCCCCAAACTTTTTTGCACCAGGGACCAGTTTCACGGCAGCCAATTTTTCCAGGGACCGGTGGGGGACTGCATTGTAATATAAAAGGGGCTGTGCTGTAAAGGGGACGGCACTATAATAAATACAGTGCCCATTACAGTGCAGTCCCCTTAATTTCACAGTGCCCTATTACATCACAGCCCCCTCTGCACCAATCACAGTGCCCCTTGCAGTCTGGCCACCCATCTTTCTCTCTAATCACAGTGCCAGTTTCACTCTCTGCCTCCCCTGTACATTCCTACCTTTGGCAGAGCAGAGGCAGGATTCAGACTGTGTTCCCCCTCTCAGCAGGAGCTGCCCAACTTATAATATTAGCAAGCGGGCAATTACCGGCTTGTAAATAGGAAACACTTCCGCTCTCTGTGCACATCTCCTGCTCCTCCCACCCCCTGCCCTGCTAATAAGATGACATTGTCATTGGCACAGGAGAGGAGACACAGGCATGGCTGCACAGCAGGAGGTGAGCGGTGACCGCGCTCTGAGACATCTCTGTCCGGACGGCGGTCACCACTTGCCTCCCGCTGTTTAGGTCCGGTCAGTAGCAGGCCACAGACCGGTACCGGGCTGCGCCCTGGGTGTTAGGGACCCCTGCCTTATCGTATCTGGATGTTTTATACATATTAAGTGACAGCTTAAAGTGGATGTAAACCCCAATTTTTTTTTTTTTTGCTGTCACAATGTAGAGTATAAGATTTCCTATAATCTGTGCCCAGTCTTGCCACAAAGAGTCCAGCTCTGAGCAATCCTCTTTTCTTTTTTCAGTGAGATAAACGGGCAAATGGGAGAAAACTTCTGTCCGTTCTTCCCCCTTGCTGTGAATGACAGGTTATTTACACATCTCATGCACTAGCTTGAGACAGGCATTATTTTTTAATTCCCAACCCCACTCCTTTTCTGAAGTCATGTGGTTACTTTTCTGGATTTTGATATTAGTGATCATAGCAGAATTTAGTGTAAGGTATACACTAGGGGAGTGCAGAGGTGGGCGGGAAGTCTACTGACATCAAGACTCCACCCACAGAGCTCCAGAGTGGATGATGGGGCTGGTTAGAGTGGATGATGTCATAGCTAGACCACGGAGCCTTAAAAAAATTATCTTTGTTCCTTCTCTATAAATTGCTCTCGCACCCACAAGATCTACTTGTCATACACAATTTACATCAAAACGTAGGTATTTTTGTCTAGTTTCAGGCAATGTGCTCAGTTTTGTGATACGCCTTTTACTTTTGAGCTTTCAAAAATGACAAGAGTTCTACACTTTCTTCCACTGACCGTCCTGTATAAAATTCTTCACATTTCCCAGCGAAATGCACAGCAAACTTATTTTTCAAAAATCGCTGACATGCCCACATTTAAGTTTTTCAACATAAATTTTATACCGATACGTTCACAAAGGCTGTGTGTCTCTAACAGTGAAGTTGCTGTTTCGATAGCATGTACTGTTGTGGATTTATTAAGGCTTGTTTGAAGGGTTCTCTCACACTGTCTCTTACTCATTAGGTGTGGGGATTAAAGTGGATATAAACCCACTCTCATCCTTTCTAAACTACAGCCATAGTGCTGATCTATAAGGATATAGATGTCTCCTGCATGTAGCCTTACCTGTCAAATGTCTCCCCTCTGTCTGTTATAAGAACTGAAAAACTGAAGATTCTGTGGGTGGATCTGTTGTCTGGAGCTCGGTGGGTGGAGTCGTGATGTCAGCAGACTTCCCACCCACCATCACCAACATTCAGTCAAATTCCAGAAAAGTAACCACATGAAAGGAGTGGGGGTGGGAATTTAAAAATGCCTGTCTCAAGATAGTACATAAGATATGTAAATAACCTGTCATTCACCGCAAGGGGGAAGAACAGACAAAAGTTTTCTCCTGTTTGTCCGTTTATCTCACTGAAACTTGTGGCAAGACTGGGCACCGATGATATGAAATCCAATACTCTACATTGTGACAGAAAATGAAATAAAAAGAATTTCGGGTTTACATCCACTTTAATAATCAAAAAGCTTTTAAAAAAAACTTTAAATATTCCACATCTTTCATACATTAGTGGTGGTGTTAAACTTTTTAAATTAAATTCATGTTTATTTTAAAACCTTTTCCAACTATTCTCACTTCTACTTTTTCTTATGGATTTAAGCTATTCATCCAGTTAGCTTTAGCAATTCAGCATTCCGACGCATTTTCTGCAGGAAATGCATTTTCTAGTTGCAAATACTGTACATGCAAATGCAGCCTAGTAAAGAGAATTCAGACCTGATAATTGACACTACAAGTGTGTATTTTCACCAGGTTATCTATTTACCGGGTCTGTTAACGATTACCTATTTATGTGTTTCGCTTGGAACAACTAAATAAGACTTCATGTATAAAGTGTGGATGACAAGCAATTTCCCTACCAGTAACCAATCAGCATCTCCAAAAAAGTTAAAATCTGGTCTAGAAGCATGAAAGGCAGCGGCTTATTGGTTGCCAAGAGGAAAACAGAGACATTTGTTCAGCCAAGAGCTACATTCATGAGACTCCCCATTGCGTCTTTTACTTTAACACCTTTCTGTGATGCCATACAGCCACCAATCAGATTTAAACACGTACTGAAAAATATATATGTTTTGTATACGTGTCTCTGTTGCTCTTAGTAAATATACCATGTTCCCATTTTGTGTCTTTGATTGCTGTCAAATACCTGGTGATTGTGCGAGTTTCCAGATTCTGCTTTTGCGATCAGACTACGCCAAGCAGAGGCGCAGATCTGTATTGCGTGGTCAGTCTACGCATCAGAACGTCCTTCTTGCAGATACAGGTTGGATTGCTAACGTAAAGCATTCCTGTGTCTCCCATAGTAAGTATTGCTGCCATGTCCCTTGCCCAGCCTTTTGCAGCCTGAAGGAGCGCAGCACACACCAATAAGAAATCGGGCATGTGAAATGGCCAGTTTGTGCCAGGTTTGTTTGGCAAATGGCGAACTGGCTGGGTTTGGGTGGAACCCAATCCCTTCCCCATTTTGGAGTAATATACACTTTAAATACAAAAAGGACACACATGTCAAAAAAGCTGGGACGCTGTGCTGATCATGCCATTAGGGCCAGTTCACGGTGCTGTAAACGCAAACAGACAAGTTCTGTTGTTAACTGACCCTTAATCCTAGTACACAGGGGGCCGAATGTCAGCGGGTTCAAAAAACAGGCAGACGTTTGGCAAGTGTGTGCGGCAGCCAGCTTCTGTAGAAAAAGGTTTGCCAGCAGGCTCCGATCAGCTCCCTTAACCAATGGCTCAGAGCGCTGACTGGAGTGTTCTGGCGGGTGGGGGGGGAACTTCCCCCTGTTAGAATACAATAGCTCAGCAGGGGAGATCGATGTACTAACATTGGATTGTTAGTACAGTGGCTCCGACCTGAGATGTCAGTTTTTTTGCCGTTTCTTCAGAGTGCATACATCGGTGATGTCACTGGTTGCATCTACAGTAAATATCTCCTAAATGGTGCATGTTTAGGAGATATTTACAGTACCTATAGGTAAGCCTCATTATAGGCTTACCTATAGGTAAATATCAAGCATGGGAGTTTACTTCCACTTTAACAGACTAAAGATCCTGCTGTCTGATGTGTCTGCTGTTCCTCCATCCAGAGAGGAGCCACTCTTAAGACAGGAAGTGTGTTAGTGGCCAGATCATACAAGGAAAAAAAAGGAATACAAAATGAAAACTACCGTATTTTCCGGCGTATAAGGCGACCTTTTGGATGCAAAAAAATGCATCCAAAGCCGGGGGTCGTCTTATACGCCGATGACAGTCTCCGTCTGCTGCGAGCGTCCATGATTTAAAAGCCGCGCCTTCTCCTCAGACTGTTCCGTGATAGGCGGAACACAAATTTTCCCAGCAGCGCCTCTGTTCTGTGTTCCTCGTATCACGGATGCCTTCTCATCCTCGGACGAGAGGACGTCCGTGATAGGCGGAACACTGAACAGAGGCCCTGCTGGGAAAATTTGTGTTCCGCCCATCACGGAACAGTCGGAGGAGAAGGCGCGGCTTTTAGATCATGGACGCCCGCAGCCTGACGGAGACCGTCATCGGCCTGGAAGCCAGAATCTGCAAAAAGTGAGTGATGGCACAGTGGGGGGGGGGGCAAGTGATGGCACAGTGGGGCATGTAATGTAATGACACAGTGAGATTTGAAAAAAGCCTGTTTCTGTCAGCGTTTTTTCTGGCTATCCCTCAAATTCCAGAAAGACTAGTAGGGGTAGTCTTATATGGCGAGTATATCCCAAAACCAAAATTTTTCCTGGAAAAATAGGGGGTCGTCTTATACGCCGGCAAATACGGTAATGCAGCCAACATATTAAAGGATTGGTAAGCTGAAATACCCAACCGGGCCTCATTCTAAATACATCCTAAGGCTTGGTTCACTGTAGTGCGAATTGAAAGGTTTTTCCACGCATCCAATTTGCATGACAGGAGAGTGGGCCCGGCTCTCAATGGAGCCGATTCACACATCTTCATGGCGGCCATGGAGCAGATTACACAAGGACCCCGTGTGTCTTTTTCTCTGTTTCAGGTCTGAATTTGGGTCCGATTTGTCCCTGAAATGGAGAACAGGGGTGCACCGGTCCCCTGCTGTGAGCTGCGTCAGCACTTGGTGTGAATCCAGCCTAAAAAAAAATAAAAAAAATAATAATCTAATTGACCACATTGAGGAAAGTCTCCACTTTTAAATGTATGCTAAAAGTAAACACTTATTTCCACCTACGTACCAGGAGAGCTGGGTGTTAGAAATCTTGTGGGAATGAGGGCACAGTGCAGGAGCACATTCTTGCAGGATTTTATTTTACAAAAACAGCGATGTCACCAGCACCCCCTGAGAGCATCACGAGTTCAGAGGTAGATTCTTTTTCTTAAAACGCTGCATTTGCATTGTTTATTGGATCAAACCGTTAATGTATATGAAAGATCTGCACCCACAAACCGCTCCACCAGTCTCTGTTCTACTTTACTGACCTTTAAGGAGTTTCCGGTGTGAAGCAACTTTTTTAGGATCAGACCTAAAAGACAGAAGTACATGTACACATTATAAAGTACACAAAAAAAAAACTGCATTGAACACATTTGAAAATCAAGCCATACACAAATTAATTCTGGCTTTGTGTGGTTGCTGTGTAGCAAATTCATGCCAACTTCTTAAATCTCTGGGGGATTCCATTGTGGGGGTGTCCCTTCCTAAACTCCTAGCTTGGTCCAACTTCTGTAGGCACTGCAAAGTCAATGATGGCGTCTGGTTTAATGGATTGACTCTCTATAGTGCACAGTAAACAAATAACCATTGTAAGAAAGTGACGCCTTTGTTATAGCACCACTGTAGCCCGGTTTTAGGCATTTTTGTCCTCTAACCACTTGCCAACTGGGCACTTTTTACCCCCTTCCTGCCTAGGCCAATTTCCAGCACTGTGGCACTTTGAATGAAAAATACTGTACCCAAAAAAACATTTTATGATTTTTTTCACACAAATGGAGCTCTTTTTTGGTGGTGTTCAATCACCACTGGGTTTTTATTTTTTGCTAAATAAATTTAAAGACAAAAAAAAGAAAAACACAAAAAATGTTTTTCATAGTTTGTCATAAAATTTGGGAAACAGGAAATTTTTCTCCTTCACGGATGTGCGCCGATGAGGCTGCACTGGTGGGCACGGATTGGACGCTACCGATTATCAGTGTACATGTCCCAGCTATCGGCTCTCTTCTCCTCTCCTCATGCTGTCAGCATGAAGAACAGAGTGCCAATAACCGGCTTCTATTTACATCCATGATCAGCTGCGATTGGACACAGCCGATGACGTAGTAAAGAGCCAATGATTGGCTCTTTACCTCAATCTGTGATCAGCAGTGTCCTCCGGCCTCTCTGCCTCCGATGAAACCAGACCAATGTTTTCATCGGTCAAACCGATCGTGTGTGGGCCCCTACGGTTTGTTTTCCACTGGTTAAAAAAAAAAAATCGAACATGTTTTAAATTTTTCCTATGGAAAAAAAACGATAGAAAATAACGATCGTCTGTGTGGAAGTCCATCGTCAAAAATCCACGCATGTTCAGAATCAAGTCAATGCATGCTCGGAAGCATTGAACTTCATTTTTCTCAGCACGTCGTAGTGTTTTACATCACCGCGTTTGGACACGGTCAGATTTTTGACTGATGGTGTGTAGGCAAGACTGATGAAAGTCAGCTTCATCGGATATCCGAAGAAAAAAATCCATCGGATTAGATTCCATCAGATATCCGATCGTGTGTACAGGGCTTTACTGTCCAATGAACACAAGTCACTATTACAGATTTAGAACCTTCACCCTAAAGAAAAAAAAGGATCAATGAGCAGAACTTCACTCTCCCAATCAATATTGATTATTTTTGCTGCTAGCATTAGTAAATAGATAGGAAAATAGATCATATTTACTTGTTTTAAACTTTTTTTTTTTTTTACATTTCTTCAGTTACTGGTTTCCATGCCTAGTCAAATGGTTTCATACATCCCAGGAGTCTTCAGGAGGGGTTTTCTCAGCTAAGCGCACTCTCCTACATGCATGCCTGAACCAACGGCAGTGTAATCGGCGCTCTCTCGTCGCTGTATTGCGTTCCACGCTGGACCGCTTACGGCGACCGCGTGTTAACATCATCCGGCACCACCTGCGTTCCAGCGTGGAACGCGGAAGTGCGTGTCGAATCAGTGCTTTATGCACTACACATGCCTCCCTCCTATAAACAGGACAGCGTGGATAGTACACCCTGTCCTATTATTGTCGGCCGTAGCCGGACCACGATACAAACAAGCTTCTGGCATATCCCCTCAACTGAATAGCAGCGCAACCTGGATCCATGAAACCTCTTAGTTATCCACTGCCTCCTTCCACGCTGCCGATCTTACTGCTGTGGCTGGGGATACCCTAAGATATCATGCACCAGGAGACCTTCCATGACAGAATCCCATTTCTGCTACAATACTCTGCGTACTCTGATCCTCTGCAAACGGATAAGTACCATTACTACTATGCTGCTTGGCATTACTTGTTGTGCTTTTAAGTAACAGTTGTGGAAAATCTTAAAGGCACATACACTCTCAGATCATTTAAGCTAAAGTTACTTCTCTCAAGTAATTGTATACAGTATTTTCACGTGCTGCGTGCTTGAAATTTGTTCTTAATTGCATACAGTATTTTCATATGCTACGTGCTTGACATGTGTTAATTGTATACGGCCTTACGCCCCAAAATACTGAACATGTTCGCTGTACCTTTTCAAAGCTAAAGGTTGAAGGCATGTTGTAATACCTCCACCCTTAGTAGCTCAACGCATTCTTTTATGTGAAAGAGATGATGTAGTGAACCCCCAAACGCCTGCTCTCTGATTGGAGTGACGCCTGGGGTCCAGTACTGATATTCACATCGCATAGAGAGCTGCATTGAAATCTTTCCTAACCCGCAGTTGTGGTTCACTCCCGTTCACCGTAGTTTGTGACAGGCAGATGGACTGCAGGAGGTAAAAAGCTACATGAATCATCTTTCCCTACTCAAGATGGCCACAGCAAGTAAAGCTAGGGGGTTGTTTTTCAAAGTGATTTCTCAACACAATAAAGCATGCAGACATAGATAGAAGAGGGAGTTTGCTTTAAATATTAAAAATGAATAACATTTTGTTTTTGGTTTGCGGGACTCAGATGCAATGAAGATTTGATTTAACCATGCTTTCACATATATGGGTGTTTTTTTTAATACTGTAGAACTACTGCAGAGGCAAACATGGCCTGTTTGCACTTGGTGTGTTGGTACTGTGCTGGGAAGTCCCAACACGCCTTTTTACGCAAGGTAAAAAGGCCTGTTCCCTAGGATTCCAGTTTATACCACTGCACTAAAGTGGTGTGTACTGAAAAAATAGGGCAGCATGCAGTTCTTTTTTTTAGTGCAGTATGAAAGGTCACAATCCAGTCAACAGAATTCAATATAATGTCACTTTGACAATTTAATAAAGTTTGCACCAAAAAATCAAAGTAAACAGTGCAACGTGCCTTCACTACACACCAGCATTAGTGTTCTAATGCAACTGCTGGTGTGAACAGGCCCTTCTGGGGTTAAAAAATTATATAATTCCATAGGATTAAAGCACAGAAGCTATACATACATATATAAATATATATAAATATATATATATATATATATATATATATATATATATATACACACACACACACACACACACACACACACACATACACACATACATACATACATACATACACATATATATATATATATATATATATATATATATATATATATATATATATATATACATACATATACACATACACACACACATACCGTATATTCCACCAGTATACTGTGCCAAAGATTCATAGCTCAGTTAGGGCCATTTCACACTGATCTTTACAGTCATATATAAAACACAGCTGTGCTTACCTAATAAATATTCAGAAAAATACATAAATAAAACCTGTAGGTTTAGAAATATAAATCTCCGCTGAATTTTGTTCATAGATATAAATCGCTAAAATCTCTCCAAAGATGAATGGAATAAGTTCATAGTAGCGTTCTGGCATGTTGATATTCTCTGCCTCGCCAACCAATCAGAGCTGCCCAGCATTTGGGGACAGAGGGAGCAACAAAAGCTGCGGTTGGCACGTTCAGTCCCCTTTAGAAAAATGCACTTTATGCCTGTAAGCAAGTGTCTTTTTTTTTCTTTTACCAAGTGACAGACTCTAATAACTACATGTGTCACTTTTCTGGCTGCGCAGTGTAGAAAATGTGTACAAAATAGAAGATTAACTGTATTTAATTACAACCCCTTTTGGCAGATAAAACAGTAATTATGTCAACTGTGTATTTAGCCATCTACCTTGAGTTTATTTATTACAGGTACTTCCATAGTGTTGCTAATTTAATCAGCACTTAACGTAATGCACATATCAGTCCCTGCCCTCAAGGAGCCTACAGTGTGGGAGTGGATTTCACTCCAAACACAAAATACCCTGATGCATGCAGCTCTGCATGCCAATATAAAAAACATGACTTAAGGGGTTGTAAAGGTTAATTTATTTTCTAAATAGGTTCCTTTAAGCTAGTGCATTGTTGGTTCACTTAACCTTTCCTTCGATTTCCCTTCTAAATGTTTTTTTTCTTTGTCCGATTTCTCACTTCCTGTTCCTCCTCAGTAAGCTTGCGTCCATCATCCGAGCCATTCTGGCTGAGGGTTAGTCAGCATTCTCGCCCCTCCCTTGGGACTACATCCCTGCGGGGAGACGCTGAACACAGCGCCAACTTGTAGGGATGTAGTCCCAAGGGAGGGGGCCAGCACGCCGACTAACCCCCAACCAGAACAGCTCGGATGATGGGGGGAAGCTTACTGAGGAGGAACATAAAGTGAGAAATTCAGACAAAGAAAAAAAACATTTAGAAGGGAAATCGAAGGAAAGGGTAAGTAAACCAACAATGCACTAGCTTAAGACCCCTTTCACACTGGAGCATTTTTACAGCGTTTTAGCGTTAAAAATATCGCTATTAAAACGCTCTCCATGCATCTCAATGGACCCTTTAACACTGTGGCGTTGCGCTGGTGGGGCGTTGAGAAAAGTCCTGCAAGCAGCATTTTTGGAGCAGCTTTTGGGCGCTGAAAAAAATGCTCCAAAAACGCCCCTCTCCATTGAAATGAATTGAAAGCGCTGTAAATAGCGCCTGAATAGCGCCTATAATCCGCTCTAAACTTTAGAAAAGTCACATGATCTCCCAAAAATGTAAACATGCAAGCAAAAAAAAAAAAAAAGGAGCATCTACAACAGCAGGACTAAAATTGCCCATGTTTCAATAACGCTTGAAAAAAAACTCTGTTAAAACGCCTGCAGCGTTGTGTTAATTTTACCGCTAGCGCCCTAAAGCGGAGCTTCCATTTTTATGTGGAGCGCAGCTTTCAATAAAAATTCAATACATATACAAATAATATCTAGTAATGAACGTTTACCTCGTTTTTCGACCTTCTCATAACAGCAAAAAGGGAAAACAAATGTTGGAGGTCTCGGTCAGAGCCACTCAGATCTCGTGCAGTGGTCTTTGGCACCCTCCATTTTATATTGGTGACCACTAAACCCTTGAGACAATTTCTAGATGTCAGAAGGAAATTATAGGTGCTCACCTGACACTTTGCCTATATCGGGTTTAAGCCAGCGTCTTTGTGTTCCCAGACTGAAACTCTGCCTATGTACTAAAGACCCGCACCACCAATACACACATTGCTGTGACTGTCTTAACTATACATCTTTGCTATATACAATATATAATATGTCCATGTACTGTCTGATATATTTATGATTTATGCCAATGGCTGCTGCTTATAAAATGTAATAACAATTGGGCTTCAAAAAATGTAACCTCAACCAAACAATGCATATCCAGCTGCACTCAACATGGACCCCAGTACATGGATGCCACTAAATCTCAAAGGAAAAAAGAGCTGCCCTACCTAGTGAAATTCAACACAAGCATAGGTCACTCCCACACCACACATAGCGATTTGCCATTGTGACATGTTTCAGGAGCATACCCCTCTTTCTCAAGTCTTAAGCAAGCTGCTTTTATGAGACATTTGGTTTGTGACGAAATGCGTAGAGGTGGGACTTCCAGTTTTCCATTTATGCTTGGTGGAATGCATGCTGGCTCCAGGACTGAACGGAGGAGCAGCAGCATCTTCCTGATACAAATTAAAATATGTGCGTGCGTTGATATTTCTATCAGTCTGTGTTTCCGATAAATTTTGAACATGTCAATGGACATTCCCGTGGCCGTTTGCTCCTGTGGAGGATAATTTTTCATCATAAGTGCTGACAAACCTTCTTACTAATAATAAGCAAGCGGTGAGTGGACTTTTTTCTTTTTTTTTTTTTTAAGAGGCACATTGTCTTGGGCATTTCAAGGTGGTAAAGAGTGGGCATTCAAAGGGCACTCGGCCAACCAGGCAGGACTTTTTTTTTGGCACAGATATTTTTCACTGACTTTTGGCACAATAGATTAATTGTATTCAATGGCTTGGTTCATGTTCGATCCACATTATTAAATTGTAACTCCACTTTTGTTGAGAAAAACATAAGAAATTCCCCTCTAGGTGAACGTACATTGCAGGGACTTTAACCAACTTTGTTGCAAATTCCTGCCTTTTGCTATTCTGAAGAAATCAATCTGTATGAGAGTGGTTTTATAATTATCTGTCATTGCTGCACCTGCAGGGCTCCAATCTGAAAAATGATAGGATCTGCATTGCTTTAGAAGCAATTTGCCTTTGGGAGTATCTCACCAATTTCTTGCTGCAGAGGATGCCAAAAAGACTTGTATCTTAGTGCAGACTTCTGGGAAAAATTTTATTTTTGTTTTCCTTTTTTTATTTCATTCCAAAAAAAAGTGTTGTTACCCTTTAAAGCGGGAGTTCACCCGGAAAAAATTTTTTAACCTTAGATTGATGCTCATTTTGTCAAGGGGAATCGGGTGTTTTTTTAAAAATCAAAGCAGTACTTACCGTTTTAGAGAGAGATCTTCTCCGCCGCTTCCGGGTATGGTCTTCGGGACTGGGCGTTCCTATTTGATTGACAGGCTTCCGACGGTCGCATACATCGCGTCACGAGTAGCCGAAAGAAGCCAAACGTCGGTGCGGCTCTATACGGCGCCTGCGCACCGACGTTTCGGCTACTTTCGGAAAATCGTGACGCGATGTAAGCGACCGTCTGAAGCCTGTCGGAAGCCTGTCAATCAAATAGGAACGCCCAGTCTCGCAGCCCATACCCGGAAGCGGCGGAGAAGATGCATCTCTAAAACGGTAAGTACTGCTTCGATTTTTAAAAAAAACTACCCGATTCCCCTTGACAAAATGAGCATCAATCTAATGTTAAAAATTAAGTTTTCGGGTGAACCTCCACTTTAAGAATGTGTGTGTTATTTGATCAATTTTGGGGGATTATTATATTCACATTGCACCATATTTGGAAAATGTGTATAACACATCAATATATTAATATTTATAGGCCACTTTATACGCATTTGTATTGAAGTTCAGTAGGTAGTGCAGCTCTCTTTTCTTTAGTATTTAGTGCCTATACCTGCCTAAATCATCAATTCTGACACCTCCACAGGAGTAGTTAAACATGAGTATAATACATAGGAATTTCCCCAAGTTTAAGAACTGTTTTAGTAGATGACACAGCAACATTGCTACCCTGCTCAGTTCTCCGTTCTGGGCTACAGAACACCCCCTGCCTCTCGTCTTCGTTATAGTGTAAGCTCGGTCATGCAGGGCCCCACTAACTCTTGCATAAGTATAATTGCCGCTCTTTATTTCAACCCATTGGCAATACATAAATCCTGTATAACAACAACATAATGGAAAGGTGTTCTCTGTAGTCAACTCTTCTCTACCTTTAACACTGTGTCCTCCACTGCCTCCACCCTCTAATTGGCTCACTGCCCAGGAGATCACCAAAAATAAGATTGAAACAATTCATGAGGAGATTTCCAATACGCAATAATATCCCCCAGTCGACACCCTTGCTTCCCTCATTCAATCCTGCTAGTATTAAATAGGTTGATAAACTTTTATCTAACCACCTGCTCTAGTCACCCCCATACTTAAAAAGCCCTCACTGGAGCCCACCATCTTAACCTATGCCCCATCTCCTTACTCGCCTACTCCAAAACTTCTTAAAAGACTGGTCTACAACCAACTGAGCGATCATCTGATCGTGAACAAACTTCTTGATCCTCTTCAGTCACGATTTTGCCCTCAACACTCCATGGAAACTGCTTGCCTTAAACTCAAAAATGGCCTACTAACAGCTAAAACTAATGGTCACTATTCTGTACTACTTCTCCTGGACCTCTCTGCCGCCTTTTGACACGGGACCACCCCCTCCTCAAAAAACTTCACTCCTTTGGTCTCCATGACTGTACTCTTCGATGGTTTTTATCTTACCTATCCCACCTTCAGGGTCACTTACAACTCTACTTCCTCCTCTCTTTTCTCAGGCTTTGTTCTTGGACCTCTAATTTTCTCAATCTACACCTCTTCCCTGGGTTAGTTGATTGCCTCCCATGGCTTTCAATATCATCTCTACGCTGATGACGCCCAAATCTATCTCTCCATCTGTCTCCTTGCACATCACCAACTTACTAACAGACATATCAGCCTGGATATCACTTTACTTCCTCAAACTCAACCTATCCAAAACCAAGCTCATGATATTTCCTTCCCCACGTGCCACCTCTCCCGATTTCCCTGACAATATTAACGGCTGAACTATCAACTTGTCCTTCCATGTCGAGGTACTAGGTGTAATCCTGGACTCCGAACTAACAATTCGGCCCCACATACTATCAATATCCAAAAACTTGCCGCCGCAACGCTACATCTCCAAGATATGATCCTTCCTAATATCACCATGAAGCTTCTAATCCACTCCGTGGTCATCTCTCGCCTTGGTTACTGCAACTTTCGCCTCACTGGCTTACCAAAAAAATAGGCTATCCGCACTTAAGTCCATCATGAACGCTGCTGCCAGGCTCATCCACCTTACAAACCACTCCGCGTCTGCTATACCCGTCTGCCAATCCCTCCATTGGCTGCCACTCGACCCCAACAAATTAAATTCAAGATACTAAAAATAACTTACAAAGCCATCCACAACCTACATCACTAACATAGGCTCAAAATACCAACCTAATAGTTCTCATCGCTCCTCCCGAGACCTCCTGCTCTCCAACTCCCTTGTCACCTCATCCCATGCTCACCTTCAGGACTTCTCCAGAGCCTCTCCCATCCTCTGGAATACTCTACCCCAATCTTTCCACTTTCAGACGATCCCTGAAAACTCATCGCTTCAGAGAAGCCTATCTGGCCCCCACCTAACAACTGTACATTTATTTTCTCCATCAGCACATCCCCCACAGTTATTACCTCTTGTATCTCTTGACCTTCCCTCTTAGATTGTAAGCTCTAAGGAGCAGTGCCTTCTGATTCCTACTGTATTAAAGTGTATTGTATTTGTACTGTCTACCCTCAAGTTGTAAAGCGCTGCGTAAACTGCTGGTGCTATATACATCCTGTATAATGATAATAAATAGTCTAGCAAGGTAGACATGAAAACACTCCTTGGAATTCCAGTGCAGCAGAGTTGGCAGACTAAACAGGAAGTTGTGAGCTCACTGGATTTCTGGTAAAGTAATTTTCTGTACTTGCAGCCATTTTAAAGAGCAAAAACATGGGGACTTGTGCAAGTATTGCAGTGTTGCGCTGAATTTTTCTTGCCCAGGCAAAATATTTAACTGGCTAGTATTTGCAAGTGAAGGGATAGACAGCAGCTAGCCCCTTAATACCTGAGCTCTGGACCAGTTTGATTTTTTTTTTCTGATCACTTTATTATCCAAGGGAGGACATCAGCAATAGGCATCAACTTTGCTTTATTAGCAATAGTTCATAAAATGCATTAGGCTTCCATACTGCATCTGTTGGGAACAATCAAAAATTCTAATTTGCCGCCTTTTTCCTATTCCAAGCATACTTCCATTATAAATGTATTTTTTGAGGGTTACTACACATTATACTGAACTTACTTAATAACACAGTGGCAGCTAAAGTGATAGGACACATTCTATGCCATATTCTATGCCATACATGTTTTTTATACCAATGGTACTGCCTCAGACTGTAGGACTGATGTGGGGGAAAGACAAACTCTAGGATTGTTATACAGCATGTTACTCTAACATATGAAACACGGCTAAAATGCTTTGCTAGTAGTTTTTAACTGCTCACACAAATCTTGCTTCATCATGAAAATGCAGCTGCACTGATAAGGCTCATGAATAGATTATATCTGCTTATTTGCAAAAAATATATACCGGTAACTATGCAACTTCATAAGAAATTTCACAAACAGATGGGAAGGGGGGAGGGGGGGGGGGCATAAAACCTTTAACCTAAAAGTGTCATAATTAAAAGAAAACGCTCTGTTTACTAACACACACTGTGGGCAGTGGACATTATATGCGTCACCTAGGTTTCTCACCTACATATGGGGAGGGGGATCCAGAGGAAATGACTGACACAGATTTAAAAAAATGTAAACATCCCTTGTAATAGGAAAGGTGTGTGACAGGTCCTCTTTATGGAGAGATGCGGGGTCAATAAGATCCCACATCTCTCCTCCAGGCTGGAAAGCATGAGATCGGGAAAAATAAATCACTGATCTCATGCTTACTAGCCGCAATTGCGGCGTTGTTTACTTCCGGGAACCCGGGCATGACGTCAAAAAGTTGCGCCCGGGTTTCCGACGGCCATAGAGATGACTGGTGACCATCTGGTCACCAGAAATCCCACCCAGGATTAAATGTAACCATATTGCTACACTTAGAGGCTCCTTTCTTCTTTTTTATACTCAGTTGTGACATGATGCTACTCTTATATCAAGACATCGCTTGTATATCAAGGCAAAATTTATGAAAACATTCTTGCTCCTCTTGCAAAATGCTCTCAAACCAAGTTACTCTCAAACCAAGGTTTTACTGTATAGACCAAAGGTGTTAAGAAGTTAGCCCCCCCCCCCCCCCCCCAGAATTGTAGTTTTTCGGAAAGGCACTGGGTGGCAGTACACACTTTCCAATCCTTCCCCTCTTCCAAAGGTTTTTTTTGGCAATACTTCTCTTCTGGGTCACATAAGTGCATTTACTTATGCTCTCCTGTGAATTAGCGGACAGTGGGCTACATATTGCTCTCGGATGATGTCAACGTGCCACTCCAGGCTCTGGAAGGATTCTGACAAAAATGTCTGCATCCCCCGATATACCCGATAGGCAGCTGGGCTCAGCCTCTCAGCTTGCTGCTGAGAGGCTGAGCCAGCCGTTCCTGCCCTCTCTCTCTCCAGCCCAGCGCTCCAGTGAGCGGTGGTAGACAGGCACCACCCTCTGCTCAGAGAAGACCGAGAATTAGCGAGCAGTGGTCATGTAATCGCTCACTTTTCTGGCTTAGAGCTGGTGGTAGACAGCTGTAGCATCAACCTGATGCTACAGAATAGGGGTGAGTACATATGTACTTTTAAATACCCACACTTCTGCTTTAACTGTTTTTATGTTTGAAGATGTATAGGTTATGTAGTCGAAACACCACACTTACTTATGCTGTGATATTGCCATCGTTGGTTAATTTTCTCAGGAAGAAGATGCAAAATTTTCTAGGAAGAAGAAAAAAAAAATACTTGTTAGACTTTTTCACATGGCACATTAGCAGAAATAAAGCCAGCGAACTGGAATAAACATGCTTGGTAACTACACACTGCTAGATGAGCTAACAGAGTCCCCAGTAATTAGACCCAAGTATAACTGGCAGCCATACTGGGACAAAGAATGCCCTAATTCTGCTGGTAACCTCTCCTAGGGACCGGCTCCAATGTTACCGAGCAACACTACAAAATGAGAAAATGTGATTATAGAAGCAGATAGAAATGTAAACAAGGCAGACGTTCAAAGGGAAATTTCAATGTTTCTTCAGGGTATAAATGTAACTTACCTCAAATATAAAGAGGATGGCATCAAGTTCTTCCCGCTGAGACTTGTGGCCTGCAAACAGAAATGAAAGAGAAACTCACTTTTTTAAATGATAAATATCTTTAATGAGAACATACATGTATAGTATCCTAAAGCTGAAGTTTATTTTTTAGAATGCATCACCTACAGCAGGGGTCTCCAAAGTTTCTAAGCAAAGGGCCAGCTTATTGTCCTTCATAGTTTACGAGGGCCGGACAGTGGTCAGTGGAAGTCGAAAAAGTCCAGACGTCAGTGGGAAAAATTAACACCCCATTGTTGGTTTCAGTGGGAGTAATTGTGACCTGTCATTGGGTCCCATTGTTGGTGTCATCAATGATGTAATTTTCCCCCATTGTTGGTGTCATTGAGAGAAACTGTGCCCCATTGTTGGCATCATTGAGAGGAATTGTCCCCTATCATTGTTGTCATTTTAAGGAGTTGTGCCCCGTTTTTAGTGTCATTATGAGGATTTGTGTTCCATCGTTGGTGCCAATGGGCCCCTTTGTTGGTGTCAGTAGGACAAATTATGCCACATGGTTGCTGTATTTGAGAGAAACTGTTCCCCATTGTTAGTGTCAGTAGGAGAAATGATGCCACATTGTTGGTATCAGTGGATAAAATAGGGCCGGATAAAAGCAAGCAAAAGGCTGCATCTGGCCCCCAGGCCACAGTTTGGAGACCACTGACTTAGATTTAGGCTCCATGCACACTGAAGCTCATAAACTGCTGTTTTTGTGAGTTTGGGTATTGTTTTTAACAGCCCATAAACACCACTCTATGTTATCCTATGTGCCCTGTGTGTTTTTGGACGTTCATCAGTAGTGGAATTCATGGGCTGTCGTCTGAACGCCCTAAAATCGCATTTAGGAGCTGTTTTTCTTACCACAAAAAAAAAAACACTTAGAAACGTTAAATGAGCATAAACGCTGATAAACGCTCAAAAACGAGGCTCCCCAGCGTTAAGCATTTTTAATCCATCGAAAGAAACCCCTGCCCCCCCCCCCCCCCCCCAAAAAACACTAACACGGAAAAACGCAAAAAAACGCTAATAAACGCTATTGCAAAAACATTAGAAAATGTTGAAATACTCACTGCAAAGCTACTGCCATTTTTTAGAATGTTAATTTAATGTCCAGTGTGCATGGACCCTTAATGGTGCGTCTCCCATTACCTGCAGGCAGCTGCTTCTTCTTGTAAAAATCTTCCCCTCAAAGTCTCTCCCAGCTGCTGGATCCTGCCCCGATGGGCACTATGAAGGTTAACACCTACCACTGACACTGAGAAAACGCCACTCTTGGTGGCCCTTGCCACCATACACATTTCTCACATTACTAATCTCCCACAATGCATTGTATTCTGCAAATGGGCAGCGGAGATCCTATCATTCAATTTCTCCTCCTCCATTCACAGAACACAATGCATTGGGCGAGAGCAGTAAAACAAGTTCTGAGTGTGGAGGAGAAGATAGAAAGAAGAGGACAAACCTCCTGAAAAGGGAGCGAGGACTGCTCTAAAACTCATCAAGCGGTTTCAATAATAGATTTTGTTTTTCATCTGCACTGATCTTTTGGAAATTGCTTCCCTATACTGTGTACATTCTAGAGGCATTATACAACAAAGTAATAATGCCATGATGCTTGCACTTGCGGAGGTGAGCTTTACCTTGTGTTTGCCAGGTTGTACCTAAAACAGTTCCACTTAATGTAATTCTAAAGTCAGAGGGCCGGATTCAGATACATTGGTGTAATTTTCCGCGGGGCGTAACGTATCTCAGATACGTTACGCCGCCGTAAATTAGGACGCAAGTTCCGTATTCAGAAAGAACTTGCGCCCTTAGTTACGGCGGCGTAACGTCTGTGGTCCGGCGTAAGCCTGCCTAATTCAAATGTGGATGATGTGGGCGTGTTTTATTCAAATTCACTGTGACCCCACGTATTTGACGAACGGCGCATGCACCGTTCGTGAAAAAATCCCAGTGCGCATGCTCGAAATTACGCCGCAAATCCTCAATGCTTTAGACGTGAACGTAACTTACGTACAGCCCTTTTTGCGAACGACTTACGCAAACGACGTAAAATTTTCAAAATTCGATGCGGGAACGACGTCCATAATTAACATAGGATACCCCTCATATAGCAGGGGTAACTTTACGCCGGAAAAAACGTAAACGGCGTAAAAAATGTGCCGGGCGGACATACGTTTCTGAATCGGCGTAACTACCCAATTTGAATATTCCTCGCGGAAATATACGTAAGCGCCACCTAGTGGCCAGCGTAAATATGCAGCCTAAGATACGACGGTGTAAGACACTTACACCGGTCGGATCTCAGGGAAATTCTGGCGTATCTAGCTTTCTGAATACAGAAAGAAGATACGCCGGCGCTTCGTAGCACTTACTCGGCGTATCAATAGATACGCCGGCGTAAAGGCTATCTGAATTCGGCCCACAATGTTTATCTTAATGCATTCTATTCAATAAGATAACAAAAAAAAAACCTGTGTGTGTGTAGAAGACTCTCAGCCCCCCTAATACTTACCTGAGCCCCATCTCGAACCAGCGATGTTGCACGAGAGTCTCGGCTGTCCGGGACTCTCCCTTCTCACTGGCTGAGACAGCAGTGGATGCCATTGGCTCCCGCTGCTGTCAAAGTTAGTGCACCAATGAGGGGAGAGAGAAAAGGGGGGCGGGAAGCATCAGTGCTGAAGCAGTTGTGCGACATACAGTATGGAATAGAAGGAGGCAGTCCATACACACTCTGGGCTCCTGGTGTTTCATATTGTGGTTGCTGGGACTACACTGAGCTGTATGAAGTGTCAGATCCGAGGGGGGAGCAGAGCCCAGCCAGAGCAGCAAGTGGATGAGTGTCAGAGAGAGTACTAACGGTCTGTGTTTGTGCTCCGATCCCCTCCCCTCTACACAACTGGACTGACAGTCAGACACCCGGAACTGCTGCTGGAGGAATAGGGGCGATGAGTCCTTCCTATCTATAACACCCGACACCAGCACAGGGACACTGCACAGGCTGATGACCCCCCTGCTGTTTGAGGTCAGTCCGGCACTTACCCACTCGTGGCGGGCAGCAGCCCAGCTCAGAGTACTCTCCTCCATGGCGGTTTCCAGCCCTGCCCGTCCCCTCCTCCTCCTAGGCATCCAATAAGATCACCTGTCCTTTCAGCCAATCTGGTGATGGCCATCAGACTTGCTTCCCAAATGGCTGGGAGGAGGATCCGTGTTGCAACAGCAAATATTAATTTGTTGTTGCAACACAACTGGGTGGGCTCCAAATGCAATGTTCTGCGCCCCGAGCCCACCCTATTTTGAAGCCTATTAGGACCATGAGCATGGTTAGGGAGGAGGGCAGCGGCGGTGGATAGGGGAGGCGGCGCCCATTTGCCTGCTTCTTGTCTCATAGCTAAAAACGAAAAGTTAGTGCAAATCCCTAAAAATTAAGGGCAACCCTTGGAGCCCCTCAGGTCACCAGAACTAGTTTCCCCACTGGAAGACTTCCCCTCGATTACTTTACTGGGAACAACCCGAAATTTGGGATTTTCCTTTACTATCTCCTTTAAAAAGAACGGTAAACAATACCGGTATCAGTGCTGATACTAAACATTTGCAGGAGTACTTGTACACCTGCAAATGCTCTGATACCTGAAACCTATGCCTTTTTATCATGCCGTGCTATTTGAGCCCATACTGCAAAGAATCGCATGTGATTTGAATAAGAATGCAATGCGATTCCTGTCCAAATCACATGTGGTTTCCCACACTGCTCCTCAACACACAGCCACTAATGTCTAAACCGCTGGCAACAAAAGTACACACCTAAGTTTCCAAATTGGGCCCAAAGTTACAATATTTTGTGTGGCCACCATTATTTTCCAGCACTGCCTTAACCCTCTTGGGCATGGAGTTCACCAGAGCTTCACAGGTGGCCACTTCCACTCCTCCATGATGACATCATGGAGCTGGTGGATGCTAGAAACCTTGCGCTCCTCCTCCTTCTGTTTGAGGATGCCCCACAGATGCTCAGTAGGGTTTAGGTCTGGAGACATGCTTGGCCAGTCCATCATCACCTTTACCCTCAGCTTCTTTAGCAAGGCAGTGGTCATCTTGGAGGTGTGTTTGGGGTCATTATGTTGGAATACTGCCCTGCAGCCCAGTCTCCGAAGGGAGGGGGTCATGCTCTGCTTCAGTATGTCACAGTACATGTTGGCATTCATGTTTCCCTCAATTAACTGTAGCTTCTCAGTGCCTGCAGCATTCATGCAGACCATGACACTCCAACCACCATGCTTGAATGTCTTTGCACTTTTCACCTGGTTGCCGCCACACACGCCTAAAACCATCTGAACCAAATAAGTGTATCCTGGTCTCATCAAACCACAGGACATGGTTCCAGTAATCCATGTCCTTAGTCTGCTTGTCTTCAGCAAACTGTTTGCAGGCTTTTTTGTGCATCATCTTTAGAAGAGACTTCCTTCTGGGATGACAGCCATGCAGATAAATTTGATGCAGTGTGTGGTCTGAGCACGGACAGGCTGACCCCCCCACCCCTTCAACCTCTGCAGCACTCATACGTCTATTTCCCAAAGACAACCTCTGGACATGACGCTGAGCACGTGCACTCAACTTCTTTGGTGGACCATGGCGAGGCCTGTTCTTAGTGGAACCAGTCCTGTTAAACCGCTGTATGGTCTTGGCCCCCATGCTGCAGCTCAGTTTCAGGGTCTTGGCAACCTTCTTATAGTCTAGGCCATCTTGATGTAGAGCAGCAATTCTTTTTTTTATGATCCTCAGAGTTCTTTACCATGAGGTGCCATGTTGAACTTCCAGTGACCAGTATGAGAGAGTAAGTGCGATAACACCAAGTTTAACACACCTGCTCCCCATTCACACCTGAGACCTTGTAACACTAACGAGTCACGTGACACCGGGGAGGAAAAATTGCTAATTGGGCCCAATTTGGACATTTTCACTCAGGGGTGTACTCACTTTGGTTGCCAGCGGTTTAGACATAATGGCTATGTGAGTTATTTTGAGGGGACAGCAAATGTACACTGTTACACAAGCTGTACACTCACTACTTTACATTGTAGCAAAGTGTCATTGCTTCAGTGTTGTCACATGAAAAGATATAATAAAATATTTACAAAAAATGTGAGGGGTGTACTCACTTTTCTGAGATACTGTAGGTGTTTTCCCGGCTGCATCCACTATTTGTCTAGCTCGGGGTTCAGCAACCTGTAGATTGCGATCTACTTGTAGATCGTGGAGAGGTGACCGGTAGATCGCATTCTGGGTTTGCTGACCCACTATTTCAGAGCATCAGAGTGCAATGCAGAGGACCTACTTGTACAGTTGGAACTGATGTAGGGAGCAAGAGCCACATAAGCCAATGCCTCCTCTGTAGTGCTAGCTCTTGTCCCATGCGGAGTGATAGTAACTGCACTCCATCTCTTATACCAGCTAGTGGTCTCCAGAGTGGTGCCAGCAGCAGGAAAAGAAGAGATCTTCAGGTCGGTGTGAAGCAATACACTGAACATAATAGTACAAGGCTGCTTTCACACTGATGTGCTGCAGTTTACCCACACCACAGGTGCAGTGCAGTGTACATGCAGCTTTCTTGCGCTTAGCCATAGACTTCTATTATATTCTGTGGGTTTGGTGTACTTTCTGAAAGGCTTTTGCCCTCCCCCTTTACGTGTGAATGAGCCCCAAAGGGTGCCGCTGCTAATTCACAAGTACAGCAGGCACTGCTGCTCCTCTGAAAAGCGATCCGAGTGTGTTCGACAGATGGTGAGGAGGCAATAGGTTTACATGATTGCGACACAGTAGAACAGCAATTCGAGTTTTAAATCGGGTGTAAGGAGGCGACACTGTGCCCGGTAATCTTTGACTTCTCCCATGTTGTTCAATGTAGATCTACACCTCAAAAGGTTGCCTGCCCCTGGTCTAGCTGTTAGAAACACACTTTACAACTGTTCTTAGTGGTGCCCTGTTTTTTTACCCAAGTGGAGCGGATATGGTAGCTGCCTAAGAGAACAGCAATCCAGAAATAGGATCTCAGGAGACTGATTAACTTTGCTCCCCCTATATGTTATGGGGTCATGAATAAATGGCTAGCCTCATTGGAAATCCCAGGTCCGTTTGTACAAATGGATTGTAAGAATTCTCCACTGAATTGAATAGGTAATGTTTTTCAAATGTTTTAGGGAAGTAGTTCTCTAAAATAGCTTAAAGGCCAAGTTCACCTTTTAGAAAAAGAGAATAAATGCACATATTGTTGCAGAAAATAAAGTGCATTTATTATTTATACCTTCTGCTTCCTTCGGGAGCTTGCAAAAATATTGTACCGGCACTCAGTGGGTGCAATATCAGGCTCCTGCACACACTTCTTCCAGCTTTGCTGGTAATCTCTGTATGGGATTTCACTTTGAAAGCTGGAGGGAGTGTAAATGCACTATGAGCACGCTGATCAGCATACTCATAGTCCACTGAGAACTACAAGTTTATCTGCTGCAGTGAAAGACGGGACTTGTACTTCATTCACAGATCCACCTGCAGAGATGTGCCGATATTAAATGTGACAGCAGTTGGAGGGGAAAGGAACCCCTATCCACTGTCTGGAGGGAAGGGGATGCAGGAGGAGAAGGGGCAGAAGCTGGAACATGCAACACCCTAATTACGAGTGTAACATTAACATGTTCCACGAGGTGAACTTATCCTTTAACCACTTCCAGCCCAAGTAAATTCTGGCACTCCTCTCCTACATGTAAAAATCATAATTTTTTTGTTGAAAATTACTTAATACCCCTAAAATTATATATGTTTTTTAGCAGAGACCCTAGGCAATAAAAATGGTGGTTGGTGCAATTTTCTATGTCACACAATATTTGCGTAGCAAATTTTTCAAACATGATAAAACATTTTTTTTTACTGATCTTGGTAAAAAAATAAAACAAAACAGTAAAGTTCGCCCAATTTGTTGGTATAATGTGAAAGATGATGTTCCGCTGAGTAAATAGATACCCAAAATCTCGCACTTCAAAATTGCGCATGCTCATGGAATGGTGCCAAACTTCGGTACTAAAAAATCTCCATAGGCGACGCTTTAGACATTTTTACAGGTTACGTGTTTAGAGTTACAGAGGAGGTCTTGAAACTGAAATTATTGTTCTCGCTCTAATGTTTGCAGATATACCTCACATGTGTGATTTGAACGCCGTTTACATATGCGGGCATGACGTACATATGCGTTTCGCTTTTGTGTGCAAGCACTTCAGTGTTTTAAATTTTTTTATTATTTTTCCCTTTAAATTTTTTTCACTTTTATTGCCATTACAATAAATACAATAAACATCCCTTGTAATAGGAATAGAGGATGACGGGACCTCTTTACAGAGAGATCTGGGGTATACAAGTCCCCATATTTCTCCTCTAAGCTCAAAAACCTTACATAAAAAAAAAAAAAAAACAGCTGCCAGCGCCACAAGTGACGTCACTCCCAGCCTCTGAAGGGACCATCTAGTCCTTGGTCAGTTCTATGGTAAACGGCCGCTGCCGTCCGATTTATACCCTGGCTTGTCGACCTCACGGGCCTGTAAAAACAAGCAAGCGGCTCAACAGCCGCTATGATTGTTTTTACTTTGCAGGGAATTGCCAGCAGTAAAAAAACGAAATCTGAAGAAAAGAACGCTAACCCGTGTGTACTTACCTCCCCCTCCCCCATACACAGAGCATTGGACACTTTCCAGACCTGTTTTTGAGGAGGAGTCTGGAGAGGAGTGAAGAGCGGCAGCTCTGCCAGATGACAATTGAGTGGAAGTGGACGTTTTCATGCGATCGCCCCATAGAGGACACCGGGCTGTGTCTGTGTCCACTCTGCATAGGGGTGCGGAGATGGACCTGTCATCCGCGTGCTCAGTGGGGATCAGCAGATAAATCCCCCGCTGAGCAAGCGGATCTGCTTTGTCTGAAAGGGGCCTTAAAGTGTTACTAAAGGTGGCGATCTAGGCTCCTCCTATTCTTCTTGGGACTACCATAGCCAGCCGCTGGCTATGGGGAAAGGTAGTCCCTGTGCTCCCAAGCTGTGTGTCTACGGAGCCGCGCTCCATAGATTTACACAGCGGTAAATAGACCTGCCCCCCACTTCCTCCTCACTGCATTTGGTTCAAGATGTTGCTTGAATGCAGTGCACCAGCAGAAAAGCAGTTGAAATGCCAATCCAAATCAGTACAAACAGGAGGTGCATGGTCACGTTGAAGAAACAATTGTCATGGGACAGCCTGCACATTTCAGAAGCTTAAAAGGTGTTTTTTTTTCACCTTAATGCATCCTAAGCCCCCCCCCCCCCCTGTTTTACTCACCTGAGCCCGTTCGTTCCCTCAGCGGAGACACGCTGTACCTCTCTGCCCAGGGTTCACGGCTCTTGATTGGATAGATTGATAGCAGTGCAACAATTGGCTCCTGCTGCTGTCAATCAAATCCAATGACGCAGGCATCAGGGGGGCGGAGCAGAGACCGTCATTCTGTGGTTATGGGAGCAAATGCTGGACTCGGGAGCGCACCCGCTTCGCCTATGGGGTTTTCCTGTGTGAGGAGTAGCCGTGAGAACTGTTGCGGGACCCCAGAAGAGGAGGATCGGGGCTACACTGAGCAAAACTAACTGCACAGTGGGGGCAAGTATGCTAGGTTTGTGATTTAAAAATAAAAACAAAGGGTTTTACAATCACTTTAACCAAAAAGAAAGAAAAAAGAAGAGTGAAGTGGTCATTTTTATTTAAAAAAATAAATAATTAGGACAGTCAATTTAGTCTTACCTTTTTGTTTCACGGACGTTTCAATTATCACAAAGTTTTCAAAGAAAACATAGTAGATGTGAGAGAAGTTTTGTTCGAAAAATTGCTTGAGGTCAATGGATTCTGCATTTTCTATAAAAGAGACAAAAAAGATGCAGAGATTAGAACTCCTCTACAGGAAGGTCACAATGTCTCCCAATGTCAAATGTCTCCATCTATGATCTAAAACTAAAAGAGGCTCTAAAGAAGTGTGAAAAGCGGGAGCACTTAAATAATAAATGGCGAACAACACAAATGATGGCTATTAATTTAAAAAACAAAAAGCGAGCAGAAAAACCTCTTCACACATACAGTCATGAAAAAGCAATCAGTTACAAAACTTTCTATTTAGGAGTAGAAGTAGGAGAACAAGAGGTGATCACCATAATTTACCAAGACCATTAGATCTCATAAAGTGCCTTAAAGAAGAAGTACAGTAAAACCTTGGTTTAAGAGTAACTTGGTTTGAGAGCGTTTTTGCAAGACAAGCAACATTTTTAAATAAATTTTGACTTGATATACAAGCGATGTCTTGATATACAAGTAGCGTCATGTCACAACGAAGTATAAAAGAGAAGAGGCACCTCTGAGGCCTTGTACAGACGAGCGGACATGTCCGATGAAAACGGTCCGCGGACCGTTTTCATCGGACATGTCCGCTCGGAGATTTTGGTCTGATGGTTGTACACACCATCAAACCAAAATCCCCGCGGACAGACATCGCGGTGACGTGGCGGTGACGTTGACGCCGCCACGTCCGCAAACCCGGAAGTTCAATACTTCCACGCATGCGTCGAATCACTTCGACGCCATGCGCGGGTTCTCGGGCCAGCGGACATGTCCGATGAGTCGTACTGACCATCGGACATGTCCGACAGACAGGCTTCCAGCGGACAAGTTTCTTAGCATGCTAAGAAACTTTTGTCCGCTGGAAACCTGTCCGCTAGGCCGGAAAATTGTCCGGTCGGCCCTACACACGACCGAACATGTCCGCGGAAACTGGTCCGCGGACCAGTTTCAGCAGACATGTTCGGTCGTGTGTACGAGGCCTCAGTGTAGCAATATGGTTACAATTAATGAAAGTACAACATTTAGAAACTCACAAGCTTGATAATTAAAAGGAGGCACCTATAAGTATGCAGGCATCCAGGGTAAAGCTGTCCATATAGACCATCCTCTGCACCACCATTGATGTTGTCCCTTCCACGGGCGGTCCAATCCTCGCTTTCAGATTGTTCTACTGCAGGGTAGTCTTCCCGGTCACAATTGCAGACTGACAGCCGGCGGTGATGAGAATGGTCTATGTGGAACGCTTTACCCCGGATCCCTGCATACTAAGGCCCCGTACACACCATAGAATCCATCCACAGATAAATCCCAGCAAATGGGTTTCAGCGGATAGATCCTATGGTGTGTACACGCCAGCGGATCTTTTTCCGCGGATATATCTCCCCTGGGATGGATTCCAGCAGATCGAATATTTGCTGACATGCACAACAAATCCATCTGCTGGAATCCATCCCAACGGATGGATCCGCTGGTCTGTATAGACTCACCGGATCCATCCGTCCGAAAGGGATCCCCCGCATGCGTCGTAATGATTCGACGCATGCGTGGAATTCCTTATATGACAGCGTCGCGCACGTCGCCGCGTCATAATCGCGGCAACCGCGCGACACGTCATCGCCAGAGGATTTCGGCGCGGATTTCAATGCGATGGTGAGTACACTCCATCGCATTAAAATCTCCTGAAATCCTCGAGAGGATTTATCCGCGGAAACGGTCCGCTGGACCGTATTCGCGGATAAATTCTATCGTGTGTATGGGGCCTTAGATGTGCCTCTTTTAATCATCAACCATGTGAGTTTCTAAATGTTGTACCTTCATTAAATGTAACCATATTGCTACACTTAGAGGCGCCTCTCTTCTATTTTATACTCTAACTCCTGCTGGATTTTGCTTCTAATCCCCTTGTGGAGGCTTCCATTTGTGGATGGACATTTCATGTTAACACAACCTATCACATTGCTATAATCTTTTTATATGGACTATAAACTGAAGGACATATAAATAAATGTCTGTGGAACGAATCATTTGAGTTTCCATTATTTCCAATGGGAAAATTTGCTTTGATATACAAGTGCTTTGGATTACAAGCATGCTTCAGGAACTAATTATGCTTCCAATCCAAGATTTTACTGTATCACCTTAACATAAAAAAATCCTAGTTGATTCCACCAGGACATTAAGCACTTGGCCCTGTTTTGATCCATAGTCTTGTGTATTAAAAGCCAATTATTATTATTTTAAATTTTTATTCTTTATTGGTATAGAAAAATAAAGTATCCATCAGAATATAACAAAGGCACTAGGGGTGCCAAGACACAACAAACATAGGGACAATCCCTATTAACAGGGTAACACAGTATAGAGCAAAGTCGCTCGGCAACAAATTAGTATGACATCAGTAATACCCAATAAAAATTAATTCTCACTTCCAATAATTAGTTGACCATGAAGACCATTTAAATACAAGCGGACACTTAGCAGTTGTGGATTGGAGGAAGCTAAACTACAGAGGTATAGTGTCACCTCGGAGAATGCCGGTCATAAAGGAAAGAGAAAAGCGCCTCCAAGTGCAGTAGTTCAAAGATTTATAGGGACAATGGGATTAAAAACCCCTACAAGAGAGTAAGAGGCATATAATGATTAGTCCTCATGCGGATCGCTGTAATCCTCATCTGTCTGGGGGAGAGAGAGCGCCGTCCTGCAGCTGTCAAAGTGGTGACGTAAATTATCAAGGAGGTGAAGATGCGATGAGGCGGCCTGGGTTCTGGAGCGCACACAGCCGATGTGACATCAGGTGAAGGTGATGGGAGGTAACGCGTTTTGGAGCATGCACGCACAGCTCCTTCGTCAGATCTACCTACCTCTTTACCTCCTCGCTAATCCACGTCACCAGGGACTCTGACAGCTGCAGGGGATTGTATGGTAGCACCGTTCTGAGCAGTGCAAACATTACTGCTCACAATCAAGGCCCACTGCTAGTATAGCCTGTAGTATATACTGCATACCTGTTTTTTTATTTCATTTTCTAAATACCTTATTTATTCTCCCTGAACAACCGTCTGTCACTCTACTTTCTCCAATGTATATACTACAGAGGAAGGTCACGTGACCACCCGGCAGACGTCAGAGGGAGATCTCGGCCCCCTCCCTCTGTAGTATATACATCAGAGGGAGAGAGTGACGGGCGGTCACGTGGCCGCTGATCAGAGAGACTAAATAGGGAATTTAGAAAATGAATTTAAAAAAATGGCACGCAGTATACACTACAGATTATACTAGCAGTGGGTCTGGCAGCGATTGTGGGCACCGCCTTTACAACCCCTTTAACCACTTCCCGCCTGGTCAAAAGCAGATTGACGTCCGGGAAGTGGTTCTGTTTCCTCTGTGGGGGAGCGCATCGTGGCGATAGGTGGTGCGGCGTGTCAGTCTGAGACACCGCTACACCGATCTCAGTAAAGAGCCTCCGACGGAGTCTCATTACTACGTGATCAGCTGTGTCCAATCACGGCTGATCACGAGGTAAAACAGGAAGAGCCGTTGATCGGCGGCTCTCCTCACGGGGGGGGGGGGTTATACGCTGATTGTTTATCAGCGCAGCCCCCCCCCCCCCCCCGGATGCCCACACTGGACCACCAGGGAAGCCGCCAGGACCACCAGGGAAGCGGGAAACATGTGGATGACCAGGTATGTACCCCATGGCCATCCACATATAAGGGCACTGACTGGCAACAGGCTAAAACAAGCGATTCCCAGCAATGCCACCATCAGTATCAGCGCCACCCCTCAGTGCCCATCTGTGCCACCCATAAGTACCCATCAATGCCACCCATAAGTACCCATCAGTGTTGCCTATGAGTGCCCATCAGGGCCGCCTATAAGTGCCCAGTGTCGCCCATCAGTGCCACCTCATTGGTGCCTTATCAGTGCCCATCAGTGCAGCCATATCAGTGCCCACCGTAAAATCCTTTTCTCTGAGGTCCATGGACGGACACAGCTCCTTAAATCTTGACAAGTGGGTTATGTTCCCTGTTTACAGGAGAGGACTAGGCAGAAACATGCTAAATAGTTAAATACATGTTACATTAACAGAGTTGAACAGCCCCGCCCAGGGGGCGGTCCCTCCAGACATAACCCTCCTCACTGCAGCTTGTAGCCTCAGTTCGTAACAAGCAGTACAAACCTAAAAAGGAGGGGTGGGAGCTGTGTCCGTCCATGGACGTCAGAGAAAGGGATTTTACAGTGAGTACAAAAAATCCTATTTTCTCTTATCGTCCATGGACGGACACAGCTCCTTAAATCTTGACAAGTGGGACATCCCCAAGCAGTGTCAAAAAACGAGGGGTGGGAAATATATCAGTAAAAACAATTTTAACTTCACCTCAAAGGGCACAGAAGGAAAAAACCTACACAGCGGTCCGATTTGTGTGATCCAAAAAAGACAGAGCCCTCGGCGGAAACCCAGGTGCACTATGCAGCTTAGGAGAGTCCCTTGCAGCAGTAAAAAGCGCACCCATAAATGCCTTATTCTGCCTTTTTTTTTTTTTTAACTAGGTACCTGGTCCATGGCTCCATAACAGAGCATTCCCCAGGGGATAACGGGGGAAGGGGGCACTCTTTTACCGCCCGCCCGCAGTCCACCCCCACCCTGGCACAAACGTGTCCAGGACTAACAATAAAACTCTGTGGGAATCCCAGGTGCTAACACCTGCTGCCACCACCACCATGTGGGGAAGGACCCCAATACTGACTCCAATATTTACATATAGTGTGTATTATAATACGCACACCTGTCCATACAAATAGACAAAAGCTCCTAAAGCCCTATTCAGGGCCTCTCACCCACTTGCTGCGCTGACCAGGAGTAACCAGGGGACTCCCTCAGGAGGAGACTGCCCAGCGCTGCCTGTGAGGAAAAGAACCGTGAGGTAACTTTTGCAGGGACCTGTGTTTAAACAGGAAAAGCCTCCTAGGGCTGTTTTATCAAAGGATAAGACACAGATACAGCATAAAAAGCAAAACCGTTACAGGTGTCACCAATCAGTCAGCGTCTGCTGAAGTATAATCATAAACATCTGTGCTCATCACAGGGCTTTTTACCTCACAGGAAAGCCCAATACAAAAAAGAAAAAGCACAGGCCAGATAACACAGTCCCCTCAGGAAGGCCCCCTCCCCCCTGACAGCGGCAATGTTAGCAATGCAGCAAGGGAAAGGAGCAGGGAAGTAAGGGGAAGGGACCCCCGAACCCCAGGAATGCCCAGCCGTACCAACCCACCGAAGTAGGAGGGACTGTACTTACCCGTCCAAGCGAGGACTCGCTGACGCATTCCTGACAGAACTACAACCGCAATGGAGGTAGCTGTCGGCCTGGTCCACTGTGAGTAAGACAACACCACAGCCCAGTCATATGTGGACCTCGGAGCAAAGCTCACCGGCCACCCCAGGAGTCATGGGGTATGGCGTGGCAGACCAAGCCTCTTTGCAAAGGTGTGCCCACGCTTGCTGGTCGGACTGAGTAGACTACAAGGATCTATATTATCCAGCCTGTCTCTCAGCCGACAGTTGAAAGAAGATTCTTCAAGAAAAAGTAAAATAAAATAAAATTTCTCCTCAGGGCGCTGGGCCCAAAGGGAGCCATACGTCCTTCTCCTTTGCTAGGCAGAACGAAACTGAGGCTGCATGCTACAGTGAGGAGGATTATATCTGGAGGGACCACCCCCAGGGGGCGGGGCTGTTCAACTCTGTTAATGTAACATGTATTTAACTATTTAGCATGTTTCTGCCTAGTCCTCTCCTGTAAACAGGGAACATAACCCACTTGTCAAGATTTAAGGAGCTGTGTCCGTCCATGGACGATAAGAGAAATATTTTTTTCAAAATTCAGTCTTTTTTTATTTGTTGCACAAAAAAAAAAAAATCATAGAGGTGATCAAATAGCACCAAAAGAAAGCTCTATTTGTGGGAACAAAATGATAAAAAAAATTGTTTGGGTACAGTGTAGCATGACCGCGCAATTGTCATTCAAATTGCGACAGCGCTGAAAGCTGAAAATTGGCTTGGGCAGGAAGGTGCGTAAGTGTCTGGTATTGAAGTGGTTAAAGAGGGTAAAGTCTTTCTCTTTAATTGTTCCTACAGGTAAGCCTATAATAAGGCACACCTGTGGGTACTGTAAATATCTTCTAAACTTGCACCGTTAAGTAGAAATTTACTGTATACGCTGCCAACGTCATCGGCGCATGCGCACTAAAAGAACTGCCTGCTTGTGCCGTTTCTTCAGGGCCTGTGCCATGACCTGCGGCTCCCGTGCGCTGGAGTGCCATAATCGCAGTTCCGGCCAATCGTAGCGCCAGAGCCCACGAACCCGGAGGTAACTCCGGGAAACATGCCGGCCCTTTTAGCGGTGTGAGGACGCCAATCTAGGGCATCGTTCTAAAATAAGTATTTCATAATGAGCTAGTATGCCAATGCATACAATTATGCCTTTGTCTTGCAGTTTTTTTTTTTTTTTTAGGTTCACAACCTCTTTAACTCAGCTACAGTGCAATATATGCAAGAAATAGTCAGTTTGATTTGACCATATTCAAAACTATGTGGTACTCTACATGTTATCATCAAAAACCTTTATACTACATGTGCAATTTTGCATTTGTTTAAAGTAGAACGTGGAAACCAAACCCTAGAAGGAGATGTGGCCTGTGAAGAAGTCTAAGCTATACCAAACTGTACAAGACAATGAGAAAGGAAGTCCCTGCCCAGAGGCTCTATAACTAAAATGGCAATTCAAATACACAAACACAGCAGGCAAGCAGAAGTAAAGGAATTCAAGAATATTAATCATTTCCTCAGCAACCTTTTTATACATGCACCTAGAATTACACCCCAAACCACATTCTGCTACACCTTCTGACCATATGGTTACAGTAGAAATGCATAGAGGGGCCCAAAATCCAAGGAGCACCTTTAGGCTTTCAAGGAGCATTAATTACTCATTTAATTTCTTGACTACCTATCACATTTTAGAGGCCCTGGGAGCACCAGGACAGTGGAAGCAAAATGCTATATATATATATATATATATATATATATATATATCTCCATCCCACAAAAGTGAGTACACCCCTCACATTTTTGTAAAGATTTTATTATATCTTTTCATGCAACAACACTGAAGAAATGACACTTTGCTACAATATAAAGTAGTGAGTGTACAACTTGTATAACAGTGTAAATGTTCTGGCGTTTGCTTTTCCAAAATGGAGTTCATTTTGTGGGCGTTTCCACTGTCCTGGTGCTCCAGGGCCTCTAAAAATGTGATAGGAAGTCAAGACATTAAAATGAGCAATTAATGCTTCTTGAAAGCCTAAAGGTGCTCCTTGGATTTTGGGCCCCTCTATGCATCTCGGCTGTAACCATATGGTCACCCTATATTAAGAAGGTGTAGCAGAATGTGGTTTGGGGTGTAATTCTAGGTATGCCTATGCTATGTGTGAATAACAACTAGTTAAAATAACAGCTGTGTGAAAAAAAAATTTTTAACTTCATCTTCCAAATAATTGTTAAAAAAAAATACAACTTAAAAAAACTCACCATACCTTTTTTTTACTAAATAAATAACTTGGAATGTCTACTTTAAAAAAAATAGAAGGGTCAATGCATTTAACCTGACAGTCTCTATAGTTGTACCCTTGTTACCCCTAACACTCTCACAATGGGGGGCTTACATCATGTTTTGTTTTTTTTGCATCATGCTCCGTTCCCTGCCATTGTGGTTATTCGTGAGGATTGGGGTGTTCGCTGTCATGCGACATTTCGTTCCCCAGATGTCCCTGAAATAGGCTTCCAGCTACCTTGGCATGTGTGCTGCCCCTGGGTGGGCACCACCAGGTCCTCTGCATACCAGTCATACATGTATGCCTCCAGTGTGGACCATGGAGATTAAGCTACCCATGTATTATGTGCTAGTGTTTATACACAAATGGTAATAGTTTATTTTTTCTTTAGTTACCTCTGCTATTTTCCTCTACGTCCTGAAGAAGCAGAAATGAAATGCGTTGACTCACAGAGACTCTTTTGTACTTTATATGTTTATTTGTTTTTTTCTTTTCTTTACATAAAGAGACTCATTCGTACAGCATATTCTTGTGCAATGTGCTACCCAATTATGACATGTGTATAAACCATATTAGGGTACTGTAATATGTGGCAACACTTTTTTTTATGGCCTGTTGTAGGTCAGTGTTTTATGAACAATTTTTAATAGAAATTTGTGAATATTGTAGATGTTGTGTTCTCCTTCAGGTCTGTAATGTCCAATTCAGTATTGATTTTTTTTTTTGCACATGGGTGGGTAGATAATATATGAGCTTCAGTAATGTGGCCCTTCCTAGATTTCCATATCCTGGCGGTCTCACCCATGCAGATGGTGATAGCTGGTTGTCTATTGAGGCAGTTATTAAAACCCCTATAGCAGAGGACAGGCTACAGCTCCTCTAAGCACTGGCTAGACTCATTCAGGAACGGTAGGTCTGCCATCATTTGTCCCCCATTCTCCTTTTCCATGTTTTATCAAAAAAAGACAAACCCTTATTTTTTTTTTAATATCTCCTATTGTTCATTGTGTCTGTTTGATAGTTCAATCATCCCTCCGCAGGGTGGATATAAACGAATAAGTAAAAAACGAAAAAAAATAAAATAAAAGAATTTATATTTTTGATTTAAATCAATTTTTATCAAATTTATTTTAATAAAATGCTTTTGGAATAAAAAAAAAAAAAATCTAAAAGATAGTTTTCCATTTAATTAATAAATTAATAATTTAGTTTATTTAGCATGAAATGGAGCTTAGTTGTGTAACATTAGGCTGTATATTCTGCAATAGTTAGATTTTTGGTAAACTCATTCAATGAATCCAAGCTCTGTAAGCTGAGATAACATTCACTGCATTGATACATTCACACAATTTCACAGTAACCATGAGATAAAACAAAGTTCAGGAATATTCCTTTATCCCATTGTTTTGCAAATCTATGTACAGGCAAGGATCGCCTCCTTTCTATTAGGCCCCGTACACACGGTCGGACAAAACCGATGAGAATGGACCGAGGTTCAGTTTCATCGGTCCAAACCGGCGGTGTGTATAGCCCATCGGTCTGTTTTCCTTCGGTCCAAAATTTTAAAACATCCTTTTAAATCGAACCGATGGAGCACTGCCCGATCGGTCCAAACCGATGTATAGTACAGAAAAGCATCGGTTCAAAACCCGCGCATGCTCAGAATCAAGTCGACGCATGCTTGGAAGCATTGAACTTTGTTTTATTCAGCACGTCGTGTGTTTGACGTCACCGCGTTCTGACCAGATCAGTTTTTGGAACGATGGTGTGTACGCACATCAGACCATCAGGCCACTTCAGCGGTGAACCGATGGGAATGGCCCGTCGGACCATTCTTATCGGTTTGGAACGACCGTGTGTACGCGGCCTTACTCTTTACGTTCTTCCAGGACTCCCAATTCCCAGCATCCTAATAGCCAGAGAGTGCAGCCAGCAGATAATGTTTTGTGGCTTGGAGGTGTAGACCCACCCTACCTCATAGCCTGATTGGGGGGGCTGTTGGCATTCATGGTCCCTTGAAGAGCTCACATATCACAGAGTAGGATGGATATGGTTCCTTCTGCCAGCTCCTGTCACTCCTGTATTATACACCAGCAGACAGAACCACAGCAGCTGGCAAGGAAAGCAAGCATTTGATTTGTCCAAAGATCGAATACTTGCAGTGGCTGAAGATCAGAGAAGCGGCACGGGCTCCCCAAAAACTAAATAAGGGTTTTGTTTTACAGATGAGAAAAAAGGTGACCCTGAGAAAATAAATAGGCGTCATTAAATTCCAGGTAGTATTAGCTAGATTCAGAAAGACTTAGGCTGGCGTATCAGTAGATACGCCAGCCTAAGTCTGAATCTGCGCCGACACTAATTTAAGTGTATTCTGGTAACCAGATACGCTTAAATTAGGCTCAGATACGAGCGGCATAAGTGTCTTACACCGTCGTATCCTAAAGTGTAATTTTTAGGCTGACCGCTAGGTGGCGCTTCCATTGCAGTCGGCGTAGAATATGTAAATCATTAGATACGCCTATTCACGAACGTACGCCCGGCCGACGCAGTACAGATACGCCGTTTATGTAACACATTATCAGGCCTAAAGTTATTGCATCAAATGGCTGGAATAGTAATGTTAAGTATGGCCGTCGTTCCCGCGTCGAAATTTTATGTCGTTTGCTTAAGTCGTCCGTGAATAGGGATTTACGTCCATGTCGAAACCAATAGGACCGTGCGGCGTACTTTGCCGCAATGCACACTGGGATATGTAGGCGGACGGCACATGCCCCCGTTCCAAAAAAAACGTCAATCACGTCAGGTCAACCCAAATTAACATAAAACACGCCCCCTCAGCCTATTTTGAATTAGGCAGGCTTGCGCGCGCCGCATTTACGCTACGCCGCCGTAACTTAGCAGGCAAGTACTTTGTGAATCATGTACTTGCCTCGCTAACTTACGGCGGCGTAGTGTAAACACGATACACTATGCCGCCGCAAAGTTAGGGCGGGCTTTCTGAATCCACCTATATGTGTGCGATTCTTCAAAAAAAGATGGTTCCGTTTTTTTGGAATAGACAAGAAATAATCGAGAATCAATGTAACTTATAAATTTGACCATGTAAGGTTGGCATCTACTTAGATAAAATGGCATTAGCACTACTTGGTATAATCAAAATAACTCCTTGGAGAATGCCTCTTCTAAAGGATCCTCTTGCGACGCTTTCTTCCCTGGAGGTACGGCGACTAATCATAACATCTTAGGCTCAGTTCAGATCTAACCGGATGGTGACATACTCCCCGCTTTGTCTGTAAACAAAAGCCGTTCCACTTCTACAAGGTCATTTAAGAAAACAGATTAGCCTGTCACGTTTTTATAAGTGTATGCAAACAATAAAATTGGTTTGGACAAAATGAAAGCCTCCAAGGGCCCCAGAAGTCTCACTCTGGCCCTAGTTCTTTATTCAAACAGAAGAGCAGAAATAGAACTGGCAAGAGGCTGGTGTCCAGAGGACGGGGCGCCAGAATCCTCCACTATCAACACAACGTATAAACAGGCCGCTCTGCCTGCACAAAACACAAGGTCATGCCTTTTCTGCTACTGAAATAATTCAAATTCTTTGGCACACAACAGTGATCCAACACAAGTATTCTTCCATGCAGGTCAGACTGAAGTCTAACAAGCTGTGCCAATATCCAACACGACCCTCACACTTACAGAGGACAATGTCATACTTGTGAAGGGGACGCTACTATTTACCAACAAATCCTCTCTTATAAAAACCTGTAAATACATAAAAAAAAAAAATAATTAAAGCTGAAGTTTAGGTAAGAATTTTATGGCAGCGTTACCATGGTTCCGCTTGAGAATGAGGCTTGCTGTTTTGGGAGCACTCAGCAGGAGGGAGGGGCCAGGATCGTCGACGGGGGACCCTGAGAAGAGGATTGGGCTGCTTTGTGCAAAACCACTATACAGAGCAGGCAAGTTTAACATGTTTGTTATTATTTTTAACTTTAGAATCACATTAAAGCGGAGTTCCAGCCCTCCAATTATTTTATTTTTTCACTGGCAGGTCCGTACACCGTACGGACCTCATTTCACCCTCTCCTATAAGCTCATAGTCTCTTCAATGACCATAAACTTCTAGAATTGTTCAACAGTCTGCTTAACAATTCTGATATACAGTGAGGAAAATAAGTATTTGAACACCCTGCTATTTTGCAAGTTCTCCCACTTGGAAATCATGGAGGGGTCTGAAATTGTCATCGTAGGTGCATGTCCACTGTGAGAGACATAATCAAAAAAAAAAAAATCCAGAAATCACAATGTATGATTTTTTTAACTATTTATTTGTATGATACAGCTGCAAATAAGTATTTGAACACCTGAGAAAATCAATGTTAATATTTGGTACAGTAGCCTTTGTTTGCAATTACAGAGGTCAAACGTTTCTTGTAGTTTTTCACCAGGTTTGCACACACTGGAGGAGGGATTTTGGCCCACTCCTCCACACAGATCTTCTCTAGATCAGTCAGGTTTCTGGGCTGTCGCTGAGAAACACGGAGTTTGAGCTCCCTCCAAAGATTCTCTATTGGGTTTAGGTCTGGAGACTGGCTAGGCCACGCCAGAACCTTGATATGCTTCTTACAGAGCCACTCCTTGGTTATCCTGGCTGTGTGCTTCAGGTCATTGTCATGTTGGAAGACCCAGCCTTGACCCATCTTCAAAGCTCTAACTGAGGGAAGGAGGTTGTTGCCCAAAATCTCGCAATACATGGCCCTGGTCATCCTCTCCTTAATACAGTGCAGTCGCCCTGTCCCATGTGCAGAAAAACACCCCCAAAGCATGATGCTACCACCCCCATGCTTCACAGTAGGGATGGTGTTCTTGGGATGGTACTCATCATTCTTCTTCCTCCAAACACGGTTAGTGGAATTATGACCAAAAAGTTCTATTTTGGTCTCATCTGACCACATGACTTTCTCCCATGACTCCTCTGGATCATCCAAATGGTCATTGGCAAACTTAAAGGAGTTCTCTGACCTAAAACTTTTAACCCCCGCTGTGCCCGGGCTGTAAAAATATACAAAATAAACTTTCACTTACCTGCCTACGATCCCCCGTTGTTCCGATATCGCCGTCCCGTTCTCCGGTCTCTTCCGCTTCCTGTGTGTCGGTGACTCATAGTGCGCTCAGCCTATCAGCGGCCGCGACGGGACATTGCTGCGGCCGCTGATAGGCTGAGCGCACTATGAGTCACCGACACACAGGAAGCGGAAGGGGCCCGGGACCGGAGAACGGGACGGCGATATCGGAACAACGGGGGATCGTAGGCAGGTAAGTGAAAGTTTATTTTGTATATTTTTACAGCCCGGGCACAGCGGGGGTTAAAAGTTTTAGGTCAGAGAACTCCTTTAAGACGGGCCTTGACATGTGCTGGTTTAAGCAGGGGAACCTTCCGTGCCATGCATGATTTCAAACCATGACGTCTTAGTGTATTACCAACAGTAACCTTGGAAACGGTGGTCCCAGCTCTTTTCAGGTCATTGACCAGCTCCTCCCGTGTAGTCCTGGGCGGATTTCTCACCTTAGGATCATTGAGACCCCACGAGGCGAGATTTTGCATGGAGCCCCAGTCCGAGGGAGATTGACAGTCATGTTTAGCTTTTTCCATTTTCTAATGATTGCTCCAACAGTGGACCTTTTTTCACCAAGCTGCTTGGCAATTTCCCCGTAGCCCTTTCCAGCCTTGTGGAGGTGTACAATTTTGTCTCTAGTGTCTTTGGACAGCTCTTTGGTCTTGGCCATGTTAGTAGTTGGATTCTTACTGATTGTATGGGGTGGACAGGTGTCTTTATGCAGCTAATGACCTCAAACAGGTGCATCTAATTTAGGATAATAAATGGAGTGGAGGTGGACATTTTAAAGGCAGACTAACAGGTCTTTGAGGGTCAGAATTCTAGCTGATAGACAGGTGTTCAAATACTTATTTGCAGCTGTATCATACAAATAAATAGTTAAAAAATCATAAATTGTGATTTCTGGATTATTTTTTTTTGATTATGTCTCTCACAGTGGACATGCACCTACGATGACAATTTCAGACCCCTCCATGATTTCCAAGTGGGAGAACTTGCAAAATAGCAGGGTGTTCAAATACTTATTTTCCTCACTGTAACTCTGACCAACGAATTACAACCCACTGATCAGAGTTATTAACCTCAAATGTGACCCACCCATGCCACCACTTCCCTGTCCCCCGCCTCTCCACCACCCACAAGCTCCATCCACCTAAAACTACTCCCCAAACTCTCCACTCCTATCCCCTAAACCAGTGTTTTTCAACTCCAGTCCTCAAGGCACACCAACAGGTCATGTTTTCAGGCTTTCCATTATTTTGCACAGGTGATTTGATCAGTTTCACTGCCTTAGTAATCACCACAGCCGTTTCATCTAAAGGAAATCCTGAAAACATGACCTGTTGGGTGTGCCTTGAGGACTGGAGTTGAAAAACACTGCCCTAAACACCCCAGCACCGATAACCCCCCCAGGTAACCTGATCCCCATAGCTACCATCATTAGCCAGCATCCCTCCTTTACTGCTCCTGTCAGCTTCAGGTGCTGCATGGGGCTTGGGGGCGGCAGATATGTCCCCCCCGCCAGTCAGATCACCCCTGGACTGCCCTTGCACCTGGACTGCCCTTGCACCCCCAATCCACCAATCGCCACTCAGAGAGGCATCCCTCCCGCCTGCCTGCCCTAAGCTCATGTGAGCTGTCAGGCTGGGGAGCACGGGGGGTTGGAACGATGTGGGTGAAGATGGGGCTTGGTAAACGTTTTTAGAAAGTCCCCCCACCCCGTAGTACAGTGGGCGCAGGCAGCAATCATTATAGATCGCTCCTATATGTCCGACATACAGCTGATCTATAGTAAACCGTGAGTGTTGCTAAGCATTGGACTCTTATTCATTCAAGTAAAGTGCTGCATAGAAAGGGACTATTTTCAATCCCTTTTCCTGTCTCAAAAAAAATAAAAAAATAAAAAAATAAATGGGGGTCTGTTTAGACCTCCGATTTCCGCCCGCACTTACCCCTCCACGGTGATGGTCTCCCCCCCCCCCCCCCCGCACTCACCCCTCAACGGCTTCCTCTGGAAAAGCCGGAAGACAATTGTGAATATTAATTTTCTATGGTCACAAGTAGGTGGGTTTCGGGGCACAATGCTCTGTGATCCCTGCTGAGCAGGCGGATGACAAGTCAGCATCCGCTCCGCTGATACAGTGCGGACTCCATCCTATACCATCTGATCCAATCTGCTAGATGGATGGGGAATGGAATCCCCATCTGTTTGTTTTAACCAGACAGGACTGGATCGGATGCAGGCGAGTGTAAACGGACACATGTCCATTTACATCAGCCTCTCCATAGAGAACAATGGGTGGTCCAATTGGGCTCGCCTGAAAAACAGACAGGCAGACTCGATTGGCCAGCTTGCGTGAAAGGTGCCTAAGGCCTTGTTCACACTGGGCATACACAGCATACCTTTACAGGGATGCACAGGCGCTCCATCCATCTCTATGCATGCAGTCCTATTGATGTCATTTGGTATGAAGCAACGGCACCAACAGAGCCATTGCTCCCAGTTTTACATCCATGTAGGTCTACATGCATGCCCCTGAGCTCACACTGTCTGCGTTCGGGGTCATGTACCCACACACATATACGGATGTCAGATTGGGAACAGCAGCTATGCCTGTGCAGCCGTTGCATCCCAATTGACATAAATTGAACTGCCTGTACGGAACATCTGTGCAGGTAAACATGGCCTACCATGGGCAAACACTTTAGAATGCCACATGTGAACCATGTTTTAGTAGTAATTTAGCAGAAATATTGTAAGTTACGCTGTGTTAATTATTAATGATTTTAGTGTATTTTTTGTGGAAATGGCGATATGATGAACATTTGCAAAATTATCGCGGGGCCCAAAAAAAATCTGTAGCACTTTTTTTTTAATTCGACTGGCCATGTGCTTTCAGAAAATGTATGGTTTGGGGGGGTCTTTTACAAATTCTGAAAGCTATAAGTGAAAAATGAAAACCTCCAGGATTTTTAAAGAAGTTTTTGAGTATGTCCGATTTTCACTATTTCTCAAATAGGCACAACTTAAAATGTACAAGTATTTGTTACCGTATATACTCGAGTATAAGCAGAGGCACCTAATTTTACCACAAAAAAAAAAAAAGAAAAAAACATATTGATTGGAGTATAAGCCTAGGGTGAAAAATACAGCAGCTTCTGGTACAGTAAATTTCTTTAGTGTTCCAAGCAACCTGGTCAGACTTATCCCCTCTATTCCTCATGTGTAAGAAGTTTAAATTTTTTTTGAGTCATAAATTCATGCAATTCTCCAAGCTGCCCCAAAGACAATATCTTTACGACTAAACCCCTCAGACCACTGTGGACCACCACATCCTAAAGTTCAGGCGTGTCATTCTAGGATAGTGTTCAGTGCTGGCAGCATTAGGGAGAGGGTCTAAAGTGCTTTCTCAGAGAACACTGGTGTCACAGAGTGAAGTCCCCAACAGGCGGCAGAAGACTTAAATCACTTACTGTTCCGGGGCCGCTCCAGTGTGTGCGGGTGTCTCTCCGGGGCCGCTGTGTGCTTTTACTGTGACTGGTGTGAAGCCGCAGCTACAACAAAATGGCGCGACTCGTAAACAATTCCGTTCCGCTGTTAGACCTCTAGAGGCGGATCGTCATGCTATATAGAATATGAGGCATAGCCACCTCTAGATGTCTAACAGCAGTCTGCATTGTTTACGAGTCGCCGCCATTCACACCAGTGGCAGTAAAAGCACACAGCGGCCCCCGGAGAGACAGAAAAACGCCCGCACACACCGGAGCGCCCCCCCCCCCCCCCCCCCCGAGCACACCCGCACTCACCGGAGTGGCCCCGGAACAGTAAGTAGGGACACCGACTCGAGTATAAGCCGAGGGGGGGCATTTTCAGCCTAAAAAAAAAAGGGCTGAAAAACTCTGCTTATACTCGAGTATATACAGTATTTATTAACTCAATACAGGTTAAGCATTTATATTTAGCAGGAATTTTGTAAAATTTGCTGTGTTTATATCTGCCAGTAATGATTTTGGTGTATTTTTCGCAAATATATTGTTGGATAAATATTTTGCCCAAATATAGTGGGGCCTTAAAAATCAATAGCACCTTTTTATTCTACTGGTCCTAGGCTTTCATAAAATAAATGGTTTGGGGGGTCTTTAACAAACTCTGAAAGCTGTAAGGGAACAATGAAAACCTTCAGATTTTTTTGAAAAATTTGGTTATTTACATTTTTGCGTACATTCAGTTTCCACCATTTTGCAAAAAGGCGTAATGCAAAAAATACAAATATTTGTTATTTATTAACTCAATACAGGTTAAGCTTTTATATTTAGTAGGAATTTTGCAAAATGTACTGTGTTTTTATCTACTAATAATGATGTGTATTTTTAACAAAAATATTGTTTTGATAAAACATTTGCGCAAATATCCTTGTACACTAAAAATCAGTAACATTTTATATGTATTTTACTTGTCTTATGCCTTCAGAAAATATATGGTTTGGGGGGTCTTTAACAAACTCTGAAAGCTGTAAAGGGAAAAATAAAAAAGCAATGGAAAAATTGCAAAAATGGCCTGGCCACCTGAGTGTAAAAATGGAGTTCAGCACTGGCAGCAAAAGGATTAAATACCCCACCATAATTTCAAGCACAACATTTAGATACTGTCATTAATGTTGTCCTTTTAGTTTATGTTTAAATCATGTAAAACTGATCAGATCCCGGAAGCAGGCAGGGACCGTCTTCTGCTGTGGGCATCTGAAGCTCTTTTCTTAATTTCTCGGATTCGGTGCAGTTTTCTACCCAGCATGCATTTTCCGATCTCACGCCTGCGCAGTTATACCACTGCAAGGCACTCTTTCTTCCTGACAGGTTGCCATAGCAATGGCGGTGTCAGTGGAAGTTCCCACCCCTTTGCTATAGCAATCTGTGCTTTGAAAATGGCGCCCAACTCCTCCCATTTGCGTAATTTCCGGTCTGGAAATAATGCAAGATATTGTCACTAGACCATTCCCATGGACTCCTGGGATAGATTGCGACGATATCCTAGGAAATGGGTGCAGCACCACAGATGCGGCATTGCAACGATTTGGACGGTGCAAATGCCGCCGATTTGACATGACAAATCGCACCAGTGTGAACCAGGGCTTAGACCGGCTATGTTTTCAGCAAAGCTCTTCACTTAGCATAGGCGATGTGTTTAGAATCTAAGGACAGATCCTTTGCGATTCTGTTCTAATAATAGAGCTAGAAAAGTTGAAATGTCTCTGCCAACAATGTATATATGCTGACTTAACTCGGATTCCTGACAAGAATTTAGAAATACGGAGCAGACAAAGCAAATGGAAAGAACAGTAAAAAAGAAATCTGCTAGAAAAACACATTCTTAACATGTTTAATGTGGTTTTCCTTCCTTATTATTTAGGAATGATTAGAATACATTTTACAATCTTCCAGGTTTAAAGGGGGAATTTCATTTCTGGTTTATACAAGGCAATTACTTTTTATAACCCATTAACCTTTCTGCCGCTGGGTCGGTTTTGCACAGTTATGGACTTAAAGTGGTTCTAAAGCCTAAACATTTTTTTACCTTAATGCATTCTTTGCATTAAGGTAAAAAATGTTTCGGCATTAGCATCCCTCACCCCCTCCCTTTCACTTACCTGAGCCCTCATTCGATACAGCACTGTGATCGTCTGCCGCTTTTCCCTCCTCGGCTTTGCTGGGGTACCATGAGCCATTGGCTCCCAGCGCTGTCAAAAAGAGCAGGGGGGCAAGGCTGAGTCCCGCTGTCTACGTCAATGGACAAACGGGGCTCAGGAGCGAGCACATGCAAGTCCTGCTTCCCATAGGGGCACTGGACAGAGAGCAGGAGCACTGGCGGGGGACCAGAGAATAAGAGATTTGTGGGCGTTCGCATTTGAGCGTTTTTTTTTTTTTAAGAACATTTTTTTCGTTATTTTTTTCCTTTTTTCAATAGATCAAAAACGTTAAAACCGCTGGCGAGTGACGTTTTTGAGCGTTTATCAGTGTTTTTACAGCTGAAAACTGTCATCATTTAGACAACCTAGAGGTTGGAGGGTGCAAAAATGTGCAGTTAAACCGCATTTTTGCTGCCTGCAAATATATATATATATATATATATATATATATATATATATATATATATATATATATATATATATATATATATATATATATATACATACATATACATATATATACATACATACATACATACACACACACATACACTAGCGGCGTTTTACCGGCAACGCCTGCCCGCTCCAGTGTGAAAGCAGCGGAGTTCCGCCGAGGAAAAAAAAAGTATTGAAAGTCAGCAGCTACAAATACTGCAGCTGCTGACTTTTAATATATGGACACTTAACTGTCCTGGGCGCCCGCAATGTCGGCACCCGAAGCCGATCTCTCCCTCGTCTCTCGGGAAGCCGTCACAAAAACGGGCCAACTTTACCGTTTCGTTTATTTCTTTTATTCATTAAAGTGTATTTTTCCGAAAAAAATTGTGTTTGAAAGACCGCTACGCAAATACCGTGTGACATAAAATATTGCAACAACCGCTATTTTATTCCCTAGGGTCTCTGCAAATTATATATATATATATATATATATATATATATATATATATATGTATGTGTGTGTGTGTGGGTTCTAAGTGATTTTCTAGCAGAAAATACAGGATTAAGGGCTCTTTCACACGTCCGTTCAGTTTTTCAGATCAGTTTTTTTTTCATCAGTTGATCCGTTTTTCCATCAGTTTTTTGTCAGTTTTTTGTCAGTTTTTCGTCAGTTTTTGCATCAGTTTTTGCATCAGTTTTTGCATCAGTTTTTGCATCAGTTTTTTCATCCGTTTTTTTTTTTTTTTTTTAGGGGGCTTTTTACATAGAAAAAACGGATGTTAGCGGAACGGATGATCCGTTAACGTCCGTTTTTCGTCCGTTCCGTTTTTTAGACGGAAGAAAAATAGGGTTTTCTTCCGTCCAAAAAAACGGAACTGAACGCAGACGGATGCTAACGGACGTTAGCGGATGCTCATCCGCTAACGGACGCTAGCCCATAGGGAAGCATTGCGGTCCGTTAACGGACGTCCAAAAAACGGACGAACGGAACGGACGTGTGAAAGAGCCCTTATTGTTAGCAACAAGTGTCAGAAAAGATTTAGTCTTTAAATGGTTAAACTGAGAACTTCTACACAAGGAGTTCAATTCATTGATAAGTAGAAACGTTGTATCTTTTCTCACACTTGGCAGGCTGCCCAGAGACAAGTCTCTCCACAGGAAACTTGCAATGACTTCTATGATACAGAATCTATTTCCAAGTCTCACTGAAGTAAAGCAGCTTTTTTTTTTTCAGTACAATCGGCCGATGCTGATTAATTAAAAAGTGCTAAAAATCGGCCGATATATCGGTCGACCTCTAGCAATCAGCGGGCTTCTACGCATTCAAGTCAAATGGGGAAGCACCACAGATACCCCACAAACAAACGCAGGCAATGCACATGGTTGAACCTCGATCTAAATACAGAATTATTTTTTTCCCAGAGGCCAGGGAGATTGAGACGCATGTCTGAATCTACCCCTACCGTCACGTTACCATGCATACTAAAGCCGGCCATATGTGGTTTGAGTCTCCTGCTGAACTGGCCGAGATTTGAACGTTAATAGGCATGCTGGATGTACCAAGATTATTGATCAATCAACTTGGGTACAACCAGACTTCCGGATTCTCTTACAATTATCGCTAGTGGCTGCTATAGCTGCTAGCAATAATCACTGTCTTCTCCAGGCGGGGACGGCATTGCTCAGCAGGAGGGATTCCCCTGTCAGCACTGTCTGTGTTCATGGGGAAACCATGCAGATTTCTTTCCTGCAACCATTTGCACCTTGTATGGCTGGCATACGTATGCTAAATTTGGCCTGAGCATCTAGGCTTTAATAACCGCACAACACAAAGGGGTTGAGAAGGGTTTTAGCCTGCGGTCAGTTGAAAAGGAGTCACACGAGTACAGAACAACTGCACTCTGGTGATCCATAGGAGAAAAAGCCAAAAAAGTAGGGGGGTCTACCAATTATTGGAGTGGACAATTATTAGGGGCCAATATTAAAATTTTTGAAATAATCGGTATCAGTCAGAAACTTACCGATGTTACCGATATTGGTCAGACCTCCTCCCCCTGTCCGCGCGCAGCACTCGCTGTCGTCTGCCAATCTCGGTCTGTGGGGGAGCAGAGAGATGATATCATCCCTCACTGCCCGCCTCGCATCACCGCAGTTCCACCCCTACTGCAGAGCCATGAACACTCGACAGAGCTCCAGCCGCGGGCGAGCAGAGAGATAGTGAAGTCATTTCTGCCCGCCCACATGTGGAAGTTTACCCGCTGGGGAGAGGCTGCCAGAAGTAGTGTAAGTAGTGATAATGTGGGAGGTGACAATTATGTACAGAATACCGCCACCTGATTGATATCGGCCTGAAAAGCAGCTGAAAAATCGGCATTGGCCCTGAAAAAACGATACCGGTCGACCCCTACAAAAAAAGCTTTGGCCATACTTCTCCTTTAATATTGAATTGATTTAACTGAATACAGTATGAAGTAGGGTTGTCCCGATATCGATACTAGTATCGGGACCGATACTGAGCATTTGCGCAAGTACTTGTACTCGCGCAAATGCTCCCGATGCCTGACCAGATACTTTTTTTTCCCCTGAGAGCTGGTGGAGAGGGGGTGGAGAGCGGGTGGAGAGGGGGTGGAGAGCGGAGCAGAGCAGTCCTCGTATGGAGGAGAGGAGAGCTGCTGCCGCCTAGTCCCCTAAGACAAAGCAAAGTCCCCCCCCCCGCCGCTGCCGACATCTAGTTGATCAGCGCTGGGGGAACACAACAGCTTTCATTTGAATAGCTGTGTGTTCCCCGCTGCGCCTCATGTATAGACACTCCCCCTTGCCCAGAAACATTGATAGACAGATCCCCTGTCCCAGGATTGGACGGGTGATCTGTCTATCAAAGTGCCCGGGCAAGGGGGAGTGTCTATACATGACGAGGAGCGGCAGGGAACACACAGCTATTCAAATGAAAGCTGTTGTGTTCCCCCAGCGCTGATCAACTAGATGTCGGCAGCGGCGGGGGGACTTGGCTTTCTCTTAGGGGACACAAGGCTGCATTAGGGACATGGCTGCATCTAGGGACATGGCTGCATCTAGGGACATGGCTGCATTTGGGGACACAAGGCTGCATTTGGGGACACATGGCTGCATTTAAAAAAAAAAAAAAAAAAGTATCGGTATCGGCGAGTACATGAAAAAAAGTATTGGTACTTGTACTCGGTCCTAAAAAAGTGGTATCGGGACAACCATAGTATGAAGCCATTGGGCAGAAAAGGCTTTCTACATAAAGCTTCAGCAAAGGCGCCAGGAACACGAGCTGAGCCCACTATACTAATGAAAGTGTGTACAAGTCCTAGGAGCAGTTTAAAGAACTTCATAACCCGTAAAAGGGAGGAAAGATTCTCCAAATACTCTTCCAGTAGATGTGGAATCTAATCTGGCAATGATCCAACAATAGGTCTACAACCTTTCTGCTTTCTACAAATCTGATAGAGGAATGTTATACTGTTCACACAGAGCTACCGCTAATATTATGAAACAATAAGTGTTATCTGTAGGTCTCAGACATTCATTCCAAGCTGCGAGTTTCAGCCTGTATTTTCTTGGTTCTCTGCATCTGAATGTTGCCGAGTTCCTGCAACACGCATCAGTACCGTACATACTCGAGTATAAGCCGACCTGAATATAAGCCAAGGCACCTAATTTTACAAAAAAAAAAAACTTATCGACCCGAGTATAAGCCTAGGGTGTCAATCTGCATGCCTCACTGTGCCTATGCCTCACTGTGCCCATGACTAGACTGGCGTTTAACATGGGCGTCTATGGAAGGGGTGCCCGGCTTTGAAAGAAAAAAAAAAAAAAAAAATCGGTCCCTTAAACAAACTGTGCACACTTGTAGAGGAGAAATGGGTCTTCACATGTGCCAAGTTCCGGGTCCAGGGGACCTACAACCGGTCGTTACCAGGTCCCCAAAGTCACCTGAGAAACGACAGTTTTAGGGGGTTTACCCTAAAACACCAATAGACCGTTACATCCAGCATACTGCTGACATCTACAGTATGCTGGATTTTTTTTTGTACCGCTGTACTTACGGTCTTATGGTTCTTTTTCATGGGGCTTCCGGGTTCTCGCTCCCCCGGGGAGTAGGCGTTCCTAAGACGAGGCTTAGATGATTGACGTTCGGGTAAAGCACGTCATCGCCTTCCGAAAATATCCGAGGGGGGACTCGGCACTTTACGGCGCCTGCGCATTCAGCTCTACACGACAAATGGTTTTGTGGGGATACCCGCGATCATCTCACAGAGGCGATTCAGTTCGCATGTGTCGCGCTATAGTTTTTCATTCATTCATTCATTCAAGAATGGGGAAATGCTGATGTAAACAAGCATTTCCCCATTCTTACCTAAGACAGGACACTGATCACCGCTCCCTGTAATTGGGATCAGTGTTGTGTCACTTGTAGCCCATCCCACCTTTAGTTAGAAGCACTCCCTAGGACACACTTAACCCCTTCACTGCCAGTGTCATTTTTACAGTAATCCGTGCATTTTTTATCACCGATCGCTGTAAAAATTACAATAGTCCAAAAATTGCGCCATAATGTCGCTGTCATGATATAAAAAAAAGATATAATAATATATTAATAAAATGCCATAAAACTATCCCCTATTTTGTAGACGCCATAACTTACGCCCAAATCAAAGGCTTATTTTTTACCACAAATATGTAGAAGAATACGTATCAGCCTAAGCTGAGAAAAAATATGTTTTTTATATATTTTTTGGGGAATATTTATTATAGCAAAAATAAAAAAAATTGTTGCTCTATTTTTGTTTAGAGCGCAAACAAATAAAAAATAACGCAGAGGTGATCAAATACCACCAAAAGTAATCTCTATTTCTGGGGAAAAAAGGACATCAATTTTGTTTGGGAGCCACGTCGCACGACCGCGCAATTGTCAGTTAAAGCGACACAGTGCTGAATCGACAAAAAGTGCACTGGTCTTTGGCCAGTCTAATGGTCCGGGGCTTAAGTGGTTAATAAAGCAGATAAAAAATGCAGTCTTGAATGTTGAACTGTGTCTTATGGAACATTGTTTACTTACATTCATGGCTGCATTTGCCAAGTGTGTGGGTGAACATAGCATGTTCTATTGTGCTTCTTATGAATTGCTTTTCTTCCCCAAGTACCAAAGCCTTACCAGCCAAACTCAAGTGGGAAAAATCTAATTTAAAATGTATAATTATAATCTTAGGCTACCTTCAGTAAAAAAAAAAAACTGGATGCCCAAATGATCCAAGGATGCAGAAAAAAAAGCAGTGTAAGCTGACCTTTTGGGTAAAAGTTGAGTTCTGTCCTACTGCTAATGAGTTTCCCTATCAGTAAGCAAGGCTACCCATCACTTTAAAGCAGGCACGTCCAAAGACTGGCCCGCGGGCCAATTGTGGCCCGCGTTACGGTTTAATGTGGCCCCCCTGGAAATTTGGATATATCTATTTTTTATGGCCCCCAGGGCCACCAAATATATATACTGTATCAGCGCTGCCTCAGAGGGGACAGGGAGGTGGCGGGACGAGGGCCATCAGATTACATACAGGAGAATCTCCTGTTTACATGGCGGCCTCTGTAATAGAAAGTCCTGTCTTTTGGGCCGTCATTGGATGACTGTTCTGTCTATCATAGGCGGCGGGACTTTGTATCAAAGAGGTCGCAGTGTAAACAGGAGACTCTCCTGTATGTAATCTGTTGGCTATCGTCCCGCCCCCTCCGAGGCTGCAGATGGGCATCGATCAGGCTGCACTGATGGCAAAGGCAAGGGTGCATGTATGGCACATGTGAGGCTGCATTCATTGCAATGGTGAGGCTGCAGATTGGCAATGATTAGGCGGCATTGATGGGCACTGACCCTTATTTTGCTTCACAGTTCTTCATTTAACCACTTCCTTACTGGGCACGTATACCCCTTCCTGACCAGGTGAAATTTCAGCTTCTGGCACTGCGTCGCTTTAACTGACAATTGCGCGGTTGTGCGACGTGGCTCCCAAACAAAATCAGCGTCCTTTTTTCCCCACAAATAGAGCTTTCTTTTGGTGGTATTTGATCATCTCTGCGGTTTTTATTTTTTGCGCTATATTATATATACTTGTTACTATATTAAATAACCAATGTTTTTTCTCAGTTTAGGCCGATATGTATTCTTATACATATTTTTGGTAAAAAAAAAAAAAAATCTAAATAAGCGACTGGTTTGCGCAAAAGTTATAGCGCTTAAAAAATAGGGGACAGAATTATTAGTTTGTATTATTGTTATTTTTTTACTAGTAATGGCGGCGATTTGCTATTTTTATTGGGACTGCAACGTTATGGCGAAAACACATCGGACACTTTTGACACATTTTTGGCGCCATTCACATTTATACTGCGATCAGTGCTATAAAAATGCACCGATTACGGTATAAATGTGACTGGCAGTGAAGGGGTTAACACTAGGGGGGCATGGAAGGGGTTAAATGTATTCCCTGGGTGTGTTCTAACTGTGGGGGGTGACCGATGCTGTGTCCCTATGTACAAGGGACACAGATCGGTCTCCTCTCTCCCCTGATAGGACATGGATCTCTGTGTTTACACACAGAGATCCATGTCCTTGTAACCGCCGATTGCGAGTGCCTGGCGGACATCGTGGCCGCCAGGCACGCGCATCGGTATCTCAGGAATGCGGCGGGCACGCTCGCGCGCCCTCTAGTGCCCTGGAAGAGCAGAGGAGGCATATATGCGTCCTGTCAGAGATTTAGAACCACCCCGCGGCCGCACATATTCGTACGGCCGTCGGGAAGTGGTTAAATTCTTTTTTTTCTGAAACTTCCTTCTTAAAGCGAAGGTGCGTGTTATACGCCAATAAATAAGGTATATCCAAATAACACGCCCAAGCTCATCCTTAGTGGCGCTCGGGGATCCGTTGGGGCCACAAAACATATGTATATATCCAAATAACACGCCCAAGCTCATCTTTTCACCACACACAGTCACAAAGGCAAGAGAATTCTTGTTGGGCAGTGTATTAGTGCTCAGACGAACACACTTAGACCAAATTTTAATGGTTCAAAGAATGTCAGGCAAAATGGTCGGCCCTCACGCATGTTCACTTCACCAAATCTGGCCCTCTTTGAAAAAAGTTTGGACACCCCTGCTTTAAAGAGTCGACGGGGAGCCTTGGGCACATGAAAAAAGGTGATATTTACTGTTTTATATTTCAGTTGCCTATATTGCTGGGTCTACAGAAAAACGAGGCAAATATTTAAGACAGAGCATTTTTCTTCCCTTCTTTCAAACGTACAGAGGGACTTGAGAAAATACAGCCCAGAGTCAGGCTTTAAGAATCACACAACGCCGCCACTAATTATCAGAGGAAAAATTGCCCAATTGGCTGATCAGTATTCATACAAGCTCATCATGCATAAATATCATTACAGGCAGCATGCCGTCTGCACAATGACAGGAAAGAAGTCTGCCAACAAGATCTGATTAGATTAATGTAGCAGAGAGGATCCCGAGGACTGCGGCGATGATGTACATCTTGCTGTCATACCACACAAATGTAGCCTGGTTATAGGAAATGCTTTTATCCCGTCTGTAGGGAAGATATTCCATTCTGGGTTATAAATATTTACTGATGTGTACATTGGAGTACGGATGGAGCAGATCACAGCAGCGCCCATTAGCTGCACATTTCACTTTCTATACAAATGACTTTTAGGTAAAAGGACTGAAGCCAAACTAGCAACATGAAAAGCCATCAAACACCAAATACAGATCACATAACTACAAGAACACTACATTTACTAGATGATCTGCATCTCACAACTGTCACTCAATATGTCAAACCAGTAAAAATGCAGAACAAAAATGCAGCTCTGCTCTGTAGCCCATCTGTAGATTCACCATCAGGGCTACTGTTAGAAATAACAGGACCTGGTACTGCCTGCCTACCTACCTACCAGAAGAGGTGAGGGCGAGGGGTGGAGGGAGGCAAAAGAGGATTGATGTCTGTAATAAGATAGTACAGCCATCCCTCTTGCTTAGCAGGTGCCCCCCCCCCCCCCATTTGAACTGATGGGGCCCGTGCTCAGTACAGGAGGGCTGGCTGTACTGCTTTATCAGCAGCCATGTCCACCATTAGGCCCCTTTCACATTGAGGAGTTTTTCAGGCGGTATGGCGCTAAAAATAGCGCTGCTATCTCGCCTGAAAAACTCCTGCCCAGCTACCTCAATGTGAAAGCCGAAGGGCTTTCACACTGAGGCGATGCGCTGGCGGGAGACAAAAAAATCTCCTGTCAGCAGCATCTTTGGAGCGGTGAGAGGAGCGGCGTGTATACCGCTCCTTCACCGCTCCTTCCCATTGAAAACAATGGGAACCGCGGCAATACCGCCCGCAATGCGCCTCTATATAGGCGCATTGCGGGCGGTATTAACCCTTTATCGGCCGCTAGCGGGGGGTTAATACCGCACCGCTAGCAGCTGATTTCCACGGCAATCCCGGCGGTATAGCGCCGCTACTTTTAGCGGCGTTATACCGCCACCACAGCTCCCGCCCCAGTCTGAAAGGGGCCTTACAATAGTCCAGTGCTGATCTGCTTCCAGGAGCAATGACAGCCAGTGCCATTCAATCCACTTTCTGTGAGCCCTGGCTGTTCTGGATACACCCCTAATGCCGCATACACACCACTGTTTTTCGGGTTGTAAAAAAATAAAGTTTTTTTTTTTAATGTCATTAAAGCGGGAGTTCACCCGAAAGAAAAAATTTAACAGTAGATTGGGCCTAATTACGGGAAGCAGAATCGGGTGTTTTGGTTCAAATCAATGCAGTACTTACCTTTTTTGAGTGTAGTGAACAGGGAGAAATTCCTGTTCAGAACGGAACACATCTGCGAATGCGTTCCCATAAAATATAATGTGCAGACAATTTGCACCGCAATGCCTAGAAAACGCACACGTTTTTTGGCCAATGCGCGGTGCGAATGCATCACACATATGTGAACCAGCCTCATTAAAATCAATGTATTTTAAAATGTTATGCGAATTGGATGCAGTGTAAGCCGCAACCAATTCGCATAGGTGTGAACGGGGCCTCAAGGTTTTTCACATTAATGCATTCACCCAATCGTTTCAGCGACGAGGATGAGCACAGCCGCCGTCTCGGGTCCTCATTGGATAGAGTGGTAGCAGCAGCAGCCATTGTCATGGAAAGCTGGGGGCGGGGCCAAGTCCAGCTGTCTGTGTCAATGGACGCGGGAGTGCGCCTGCACGAGTGGAAAGCGGCTCTCCGTGGGGGCCATTGAAGAAGAGAAGGAGCCAGGAGCGCCGCTGTGGGACCGCAGAAAAAGAGGATCGGGGCCACTCCTCTGTGCAAAACCCTTGCACAGAGGAGGCAAGCATGACATGTCCACAAACTTTTACAACCCCTTTAACCGCTTGGGATCCGCGCTATGGACGAAAGACGTCCACAGCGCGGCTCTCGAGTGCCGAGTGGACGTCTTTAGACGTCCTATTGTTGTCATTCCCTGTGCGCGCCGCTGGGGGCGCGCAGCGGGGAAACAACGTGCCCGGCGCATCGCTCGGGATGTGAGTGCCTGGCAGCCGTGATGTCCGCCAGACACCCGCGATCGTCGGTGACACAGCAGGACACACAGAGTTTACACACAGAGCTCCACGTGCTGTCAGGGAGAGAGGAGACCGATCTGTGTCCCTTTACATAGGGACACAGCATCGGTCACCTCCCCCAGTCAGTCTCCTCCCCCCACACAGTAAGAACACAATGAGGGAATACATTTAACCCCTTCCTCACCCCCTAGTGTTAACCCCTTCACTGCCAGTCACATTTATACAGTAATTAGTGCATTTTTATAGCACTGATCGCTGTATAAATATGAATGGTCCCAAAATTGTGTCAAAAGTGTCCGATGCGTCCGCCGCAATATCGCAGGCCTGACGAAAAAATAAAATAGCAGATCGCCGCCATTACTAGTAAAAAAAAAAAAAAAAAAATCATAAATCTATCCTCTATTTTGTAGGCGCTATAACTTTTGCGCAAACCAATCAATATATGCTTATTGCGATTTTTTTTAACAAAAATATGTAGAAGAATACGTATCGGCCTAAACCGAGGGAAATTTTTTTTTTTTTTTTTAAAAATTGGGATATTATTATAACAAAAAGTAAAAAATAGTGTTTTTTTTTCAAAATTCTGTTTTTCTATGTTTATAACGCAAAAACTAAAAATCGCAGAGGTGATCAAATACCACCAAAAGAAAGCTCTATTTGTGGGAAAAAGATGATAAAAATATAATTTGGGTACAGTGTTGTATGACCGCGCAATTGTCATTCAAAATGCGTCAATGCTGAAAGCTGAAAATTGGTCTGGGCACGAAGGGGGTTTAAGTGCCCAGTAATGAAGTGGTTAAAAAATTTATGAATTATAAAGTGGTAGTCCTTTCCCCCACGCACACAGGTACTCTTTAGGATTTGTGGGGCTCCCTCCAGCGCTGGTCACATGACAACATTTGGTCATATAACTGCCAAAAAAAGGTTTAGTTAGCAGGAAGCCAATAGCAGAATGAAGCTCAGTGAAAGGTATGGATTTCATCTCTTTTATAGCTCCATTTATCCATCCCAGCAAGACTGTTAACATGACTAACTTCCCAATTTTGCATTAAGAGTCTCCTGCTGAACGTGCTCCAAATACACCCAGCCGGTAGGAGAGCCCAGGCCGCACTGAGCACAATAAAGGGGATTACAACTCCCAGATGGGCTGAGACTTTGCAGATTCTCACATCCATCTTACTAAAAACAGCCTTCACATTTCCCAAACCCCCGAGCCTCCCCTGTGAGCATTTAAAAGCCCGGTTCCTGTGTTCCGTCAGCGCAAATTCTTCTCTAGAACTGCGCTTCCTAAAAAACACGAAATTATGAGGAGACTCATTAGAAAAAGACAAAGCCATGCTTGTTTTACGGCTGCCTGTTCAGGATTACACGTTCAAAGCAATCCCGAATAATAGCACTTTGTATTGTTTCATGTGTCATAACAATCCTGGTTGTGTGGGAGGTTGGGTCATCGTATTTTTACTGACATACCACATCAACGTAAAAGGCCGTTACAGCAAATATGCAACTGGCAAAAGTCGATGTCAATAGCGATATTATGTCTTTTATAAGTGGATGTACAAATTTCATTAACCACTTTAATACCGGGCATTTTCACCCCATTCCTGCCCAGGCCAACTTTCAGCGCCGTCACACTTTGAATGACAATTGTGCAAAACTGTACACAAATTAAATTATTTATTTTTTGCGCTATTAAAACTTATAAAAAATATATATACATTATTACTTTTTGCCATAATAAATATCCCCCAAAAGTATATATTAAAAAAAAATGGTTTTCCTCAGTTTAGGTTGATATGTATTCTTCTACATATTTTTGTTTTTTTTAAAAAACGTGTATATTGATTGGTTTGCGCAAAAGTTATAGCGTCTAACAAAAAAGGGGATACATTTATGGCATTTTTAGTTAATTTTTTTTACTAGTAATGGCGTCGATCTGCGATTTTTATCATGACTGACATTGCGGCGGACACATCAGACACTTTTGACACTATTATGAGACCATTCACATTTATACAGCGAAGAGTGCTATAAAAATGCACTGATTACTGTATAAATGTGACTGGTAGGGAAGGGGCTAACACTAGGGGGCAATCAAGGGGTTAATTGTGTTACCCAGGGAGTGATTCTAACGTTAGGGGGAGGGGACTCACAAGGGGAGGAGACTGATAGTGTGTTCCCAGTACAGAGAAACACCAATCAGTCTCCTCTCACCTGACAGGACGTGGGTTCATGTGTGTAAACACACAGGTGTCCGGCGAACATCGCGGCCACCAGGCATGCGCATCGGCTTCCAAGTGACGCGGCGGGCTTGCTTACACCAGATACAGTCAAACACATTTTAACCACTTGACCTTCTGGAGATTTACTCCCCTTCATGGCCAGGCCATTTTTTGCAATACAGCACTGCGTTACTTTAAAGTGATTGTTAAAGAAGTCCATCCAAAGCTCGTTTGGCTGGACTTCTCCTATGGATCAGAGGAGTGCAATCTGCATTGCACTCCTGTGACCCATTTTCAGCAAAGAGCGGACTCAAGTCTGCTGGCTAGGGCTGCCGCTGCCACATACACACACAAACACTGCAACCAGGATTGGGTCAGACAAGCAGCGGTCTTTTTGCTTCAATTTCAATTCCTCGATAAATTAGTTCTATTTTACGCCAGCACCCCGAACACCAGCAGGGCTTTATACTTCAGCTTGGAGCAGCACTATTAAGTCTAGACACACTTTAAAAAGCTTTCATAAAAACAAAAGCGCAGTACAGTGCATTTTTTTAATTGCACGTCAATTTATAAGAACACAGCATACTGAAAACGTATGCAATTGCAACTCACTAAAATAAAATCATAAATAAAATGCCCAAAAATATATGCCGCAAACATGACAAAAATGTACTGAAAATACAATTAAATATGCATGTGGAGCAGCACACAGAACACAGGGAGTGTGGTATCAATGAACCTTCCATGCAGGGCTGTGGAGTCGGAGTCGAGGAGTCGGAGTCGGGGGAAATTTTGGGTACCTGGAGTCGGAGTCGGCAAACAATGCACCAACTCCGGCTCCTACAAAATTTAGATTGGAATTTAAAAAAAAAAGCAAGTTTAAATGTCCCAATTCACAAAAAGTTATAATTAATGACTTCTCTACTGTAAGAATAAAGACCAATGCATGCAGTGCCTCACGTAACCGCAAAACGAACACGTTAAGTGACCGTGAAGAAGCGTGCTTTTCATGTGCTTCACTATATGGCACGCAACGCACAATTAGGAGCTGCAATACTTATACTTTCCATAGTGTTGTGTTCTGCTTTTACAGGGAACACATGTTAGAGAACCAGTAATGTCCAAATAAAACAATTCCAACAGGAGTTTTATAAAGCACTAAAAGAAGTTGAAAAGTATGATCGCTCATCAAAACTTACTGTTGAAGAAGCCATCCTTGTTTATCCAGAGATCGTTAGTGATGTGGCCAGAATAGTTACTGCAATGCCACCCACCCAAGTCAGTGTCGAAAGATTATTTTCAGCCCTAAAAATAATAAATTATCCAGAGAAGAAATGCAGATACTAGATTTGGGCCTGAAGTATGCACCAGAGAAAACTATTGACCAGTTTGAAGCTTACATTGATCTGCAAAAATTTCTGAGAAAACTTAATTTACGAAAATATTTTCATAATAGCACCGAAGAAGAGAGAACTATACAATCAGGATATGTCCAAACCAATCTTAGGAACAACTCAATATTCAATCCTACCATACCAGGGAATCAGTGCATAGGGGCGTTCAAGAAAATGGTAGAAAGCGACCTTAGGAAACTTCAGAAGAAATCCAAAACTAAAAACAAAAAAGTGTGGGAGAATATCAAAGCCATTGGAGAGAGAAATGAGGTCATTACCAGACCAGCGGACAAAGGGGGGGGGCTGGTTATCCTCAACAAGGCTGATTACGAAGAAGAAATGAAAAATCTACTTAATGTTGAGGGTACATATAAAAAACTGAAAAGCAACCCCAAAATACAGTTCACCAAAAAACTTGAGAAGTTCGTTAACAAAGGAATTACTTTAGGGATATTAAATAAAAGTGAAGCCGAATACTTGGTGTCCAAATCAACTAAAACACCGGTACTGTACTATACCCCAAAAATACACAAGAGGCTAGAGAAACCACCGGGGAGACCCATAATCAGTGGAATTAACTCCATTTTCTCTAGACTAGGGGAGTACTTGGACACATTTCTCAATCCCATTGTTAAAAAGGGTAAATCATACCTCCGTGATAGCTGTCAACTAATTAACGAAATACAGCATATAGATGGCGTAGAAAGTCTGCTGCTAGCCACCATTGATGTAAATTCACTCTACACCAGCATTTCACAAGCAGATGGAGTCATGGGGGTAGAAAAAGCCCTACACGAAAAAACTACACTCAAGCAAGAACAAATCAATTTTATAGTTGAAGGCCTCCAAATGGCAATGGAGTGCAATTATTTTTGGTATCAAAAGAACTACTATGTGCAAACAAAAGGGGTTGCAATGGGGGCCAGATATGCCCCCAGCGTCGCTAACCTACTAATGGACTGCTGGGAAGAGGAATATGTGTATGCACAAAATATTCCCCAGATTAAAATGTATAAAAGATACATTGATGATCTTATCATCTTATGGGATGGAACAACAGATACCTTTAACAAATTCCTACTTGACCTCAACAATAATAGATATGGACTCACATTTACCGGTAAATGTGACCTAGAATGCATTGAATATCTAGATTTACAAATCTTCAAAAATGGCTCCAAATTACACACAAAAACGTTCTTCAAGTCCACTGATCGCAATGGTTATATACCATCTACCAGCTGCCACCATCCAAGATGGAAAGCAAATATTCCAAAAGGACAGATGATGCGACTTCGTAGAAACTGCAACCTAATTTCAGACTTTGAAATTCAAGCGGATGTAATAATAAAAAGGTTTGAAGAAAAAGGATATAACATTGAACAGCTGACTAGACAAAAGGAAGAAGTCCGGAACATGAACAGGAACCTAATGCTGGAACCTAAGGCTAAGAAGAAACAGAAGATGACAGATGTGGCTTTTATTACAGGGTTCAACTCTCAGTATAGAGACCTTGAACATATCATCAAAAAGTACTGGCCCATCTTACAAGAAGACCAAACCCTGACCAGCATACTGGGAAAAAAACCAACGTTCATCTACAGACGGGCCCCATCACTACGACAATATCTGGTACACAATGTTATTGATCCACCGCAACCTGTTAGACTATGCCCAGAGCTGAAAGGTTTTTACAAATGCCAAAAATGTTTGGCATGCCGGGTTAGTAAAAAGCAGCCAAGAAGAAAAACTAGCTTCAAATCACGCTTTGATTTCAAAGAATATAAAATTAAAGAGTTAATAACTTGCAATACTACACATGTCACATACGTCATTGAGTGTCCGTGTCATTTGCAATATGTCGGCAGAACGACCCGACCCCTAAAGGTTAGAATCCAGGAACACATCAGTAGAATAAAAAGTGCCTACCCTAAACATAACTTGTCACGCCATTTCGAGGAATACCACCAGAAGGATCCATCTGGGCTCATCTTCTATGGCATCGACCTTATTAAGGACAACTGGAGGGGGGGCAATAAAACAGTAGCCATCTCCCAGAACGAGACAAGCTGGATCTATCGGTTAGGGACTTTAGTGCCTCATGGCCTTAACAAAGACATAGACCTGAATTGTTTCCTGGCCAACCCATGATACTGGGGGCCTACATCATATTTTGTTTATTATTATGGTTCTTCACTTTCCATCTAGCCCATAGTGATATATGGGACATATGGGATATATGCCATTTATATGCACCAATGTATGTTTCACAGTTAGGATATATCCTTATTCCCATTATCTAAGCCAGAGGGCCCATTACCCATTTAGCTTTTAATTGGAAACCTTTACTTCAATGTACCTTCATACTGGGGAATGCCAGCATCTATATTAGGGAGCGGCAGGTTACGCCTAATGGCGTTAGGAATATCACAACGTCTGGTATACATGTTACACGGTGCACTCCTCTTAAGGTGGCACCCATTTTCTCAATCATGGGACACACCTTTCGATTGAGCATGGGTGGGTCACAGTTCAGCCCTAACTATGTATCTTACCCCTGATACTACTCCATTTATACATTCATACCCCCCTATAACCGCACCTACTAGGTGATAATATAGGTCATGCGATTATTATTCCATATCTCTGGATCAATCTATACGATGGTTAACGCCGAGTAGAGCATATCCCTGAGACTTTTTCATCTCTATTCCAACACACCCCTCGGAGAGACCTTTCACACTTATTAGTTCTTATACTAGTTCTATTTTTTCCATTTTTTATTTTCATTTAGACTCCTTGGAGTTGCCACTTAATGCTTTTCTATATGCATATGTTAGAATAGATAGAATGCGGTATCCCCGCACTATTTCATTTCCTACATTACTATTATTAAGTCTATTCTTCCTACATTGATACAGGGGAATCTCTGTATCTCACACTAAGCTTTGATGAGCACATCATCATCACATATACACTTGCGTTGCAATCCCCCTCTTCTCATATACTATTCATGCTCATATAGGTTTTATTCCTTTTGTGTATTGCTCTGTATAAATGCCTGAGGTGTTAAAGTAATATGAATGAAGGGTTTGCACGATCTATACGTTTACAATGTTCAGTCCGCGGTAACCTTAATTATCCCAAGGGAATTTATCCGTCTAGCCAACCTATTAATTTGGAGGGAGTCCGGTACAAAATCCCGATTGGCCGATGCCGTTAAGTGGGCGGGAGGTTACACGTTGACGTTTCTTATATAAACCAGAAGAAGAGGTAGGCGTGTACCCGCTTCAGAAGACGTGATTGGACGAAACGATCGTCAAGCGGATACACGCATACCCCCAGGCACTTCCGGGAGACGAGCTGGAACGCACCTGGAGCGCACGCCGCTCAACAGGCTCTGTCACGAGTACTGGATAAAGTGCCTTGTGGGATACTGCTGGACTAGCAGTTTTTTGATTTTTTGATTTTGTTTTTACCTTTATTCGGCTGGCATATCCAACCAGCCTGGATCCCCGTTTTAAATAACATTTTTGTTTTTATATATATTTTTTATTTGTCCTACTATATCCGAGTCTCGGATATCTTTTGTTATTTGTATTTCCATATATACATTTTCTGCTGGCATAGCCAATAAATACTAGCCCTAGTGCTATTTTCTTACATATTACACTATGGGAGTCCCTGTCCTTCTTATTTCCGGAGGTGTGTAAGGAGAGCAGCCTACTCTACTACGTGCCCCACTGTGGAATTTAAAGAAAACGTTGGGATAATCGAGTGCCTGGAGATCTGAGCTGAGGAGCGCCTGGAAAGTCTTACCCACGCTTATTACCCCTGCAGGGGTGTTCAACTCTGGTGAGTGGGGACACATAAGGGGGAGCACCGGAGCCACAGCGACTGCACTCTAAAGTATTTGTTTGATTCACCCAGCAAGTCACCATGATGACACCCACCGAATGAACTTTTTATCTGCTGCTGATTATTTTTATATATATATATATTCTTATCTATTTCACAGTTGCAAGTTGGAAGGACTAATTTTTCCTACTTTTATTTTTTATTTTTATTTGAATATGTACTTTTGATTGGTTACCAATTTAACACACGCTTGCATCCAATGTGGATGTTAGAAATACTTCTCACTATATTTAATATATCGTTACCCCACTTATGGTATATGTACACACTTAGCCAACTGGTTATATTTTTGAGTGTTTTTGCACATATATATATTGTATTACTTTTGGTATCACACTCATTCAGGTACTTATAATACCGCTATCTAGTGGACAGAGATTATTATTACACCACTAATAATCTGATTAGTCATCCATCCAGCTCATTTTGCTGATCCTCGCTATTTAGCGTAAGATTGATCACAGATTCACACCCTGGTCACACGGGGACTATAACAGACAGCGCCACCACCCCCATTTTGTGTATGTATTTTCTTTATGTTTTCTTCGGATAACATGTTTTAGGGGGGGCAGCAGTCTGCTATTCACTTATTTTTCCTTCCTCATACCTACTTCACATACGCGCAGGCAACACTCCCTTTTTCCTAAAAATAATAAAGTCTGACTTAAGAGCCTCTATGAAAGAGGATCTGGCAGAGGCAATTCTCTTCCTTAGAACTCTACATTGAATTGATTTGCATTTGCTAAGCCAGGGGTCGACAAATCCCGGGCGCCAGGTCGCCATGGCGACTAGAAATAGGGTCCTGGCGACTTGGCTTGGAAGGGGGGGCAAAAAAAAAAAAAGATTTTTTTTTTTTTTGTGAGCTGGCACCATCTGGTGGTGAGCCGTTGGTATTACAAGTTATTACCACCAGGTGTGTGAGCTGGCGCCATCTGGTGGTGGCCGTTGGTATTACAAGTTAAGCATTACAAGTTAAACAGCAATTCTAATGTAATTTTTTACTATTTTCACTGCCATCTTCTTCCCTCTAATTAGAACCCCCAAACATTATATATATTTTTTATCCTAACACCCTAGAGAATAAAATGGCGATCGTTGCAATACTTTCTGTCATGCCGTATTTGCGCAGCGGTCTTGCAAGCGCACTTTTTTGGGGAAAAAATTACACTTTTTTTAAATTAAAAAATAAGACAACAGTAAAATTATCCCCATTTTTTTTAATATTATGAAAGATAATGTTACGCCGAGTAAATTGATACCCAACATGTCACGCTTCAAAATTACGTCCGCTCGTGGAATGGCGTCAAACTTTTACCCTTTAAAATCTCCATAGGCGACGTTTAAAAAACTCTACAGGTTGCATGTTTTGAGTTAAGAGGAGGTCTAGGGCTAGAATTATTGCTCTCGCTCTACCAATCGCGGCGATACCTTACATGTGTGGTTTGAACACCGTTTACATGTGCGGTCGCTGCTCACGTATGTGTTCGCTTCTGCGCGCAAGCTCGTCGCGACGGGGCGCGTTTTCTGGCTCCTAACTTTTTTAGCTGGCTCCTAGATTCCAAGCAAATTTGTCAACCCCTGTGCTAAGCCTATAACTACATTTCAAGATTAATATAAACCATTTCTAGGTTTTACAGATTTTGTTTTTGGTTCATTATAGATCAGCTTTGTTTTTGTTCTAAAACAACCAAATAATGTGGTTTGTATTTTTGAACTGGTAAAGATCCTGTTCCTGATGTTTATGCCTGCTGCTACTATCCAGTCACTTGATTGTTTTCATTGTTTTCATTGTGTTTGTCTTTTGCTTAAACTGTGCAATACAGTAGACTGTTGGCTTCCCAGCCAGTAGTCCTGTGGTAGGTTGCGTTTCTTTCCCTCAAGGAATGTATAAAATACATTTGCATATTAATACAGAGGAGTCGGAAGTACATAAAACTGAGGAGTCGGAACATTTATCTACCGACTCCACAGCCCTGCTTCCATGTACAATTTGAGCATGCAGTGAGCCAGTGCCGGCACAAATTAAATTTGGTGTGCACATGCGGCATCCCTGGTCAGCCAATACAGAGGATGGGAGACTCTGGACCCAGAAAAAGACCAATTCAAAGATGGCAGTGGTGGCAACCGAGTGAGGAGGGTGGAGCAGAAACAAAGGGCACTCTAGAAGAACAGTCGGACAGTTTTTTTTTTTTTTCCCCTTCAGAAGGGTGCACGGCCAACAGTGATACTGTGGAATCCAAGAAACAAAAATGGGCAGCACACCAAGAGGTAAAAACCTCAAATCTTTATTTATTTATTTTTTTTCCCTCCACTTTGCGACTCGTGGCCCCAAATATCCTCTTCCCCGCATTAGATAACCCCCTTGGAGAAGCGCTCTCCCGAAGGGGTTACCTTGCAGACGCTCAGATGTTGGGGGCAAGATTACTGAGGAGAAACAGGAAGTGAGAAATTCAGACAAAGAAAGAAAAAAAAAAACACTTAGAAGGGAAATCAAAGGAAAAGGTAAGTGAACCAACAATGCACTAGCTTAAAGGAACCGATTTAGAAAATAAATACGAACCTTTACAACCCCTTTAAAGCAGTGGTCATCAACCCTGTCCTCAGGGCCCACTAACAGGCTAGGTTTGCAAGATACCTGAAGTACATCACAGGTGATATCATTTGCTGCTCAGTGATTGCAATATTTTAGCCTGCATCTCCCCTAGGTAATACATAAAACCCGGCCTGTTAGTGGGCCCCAAGGACAGGGTTGATGACCACTGTACTAAAAGGGGTTCTAAAGCCTTGTGTTATTTTCACGGGAGTGTGCCTGCAAGGTACCCCCTCGGGAGAGCGCTTCCCAGACCCGGGGGTTACCTATTGCGGGGAGGAGCCGCGAAACCGCCGTGGCACCCCATAAGAGGATGATCGTTGCCACTCTGTGCAAAACAAACTGCACAGTGGAGGCAAGTATGACGTTTGTTATTTTTTATTATTATTTATTTTATATTTTTTAACGTGAACCCATAGTATCACTTTAAAGGATCTGCTACTGTTTGTTTGGTGCCAGATACCAAGTTGAAAGGCTGTCAAGACTGTCCCTGTCTTTAGTCACAACACACACAGGTATGCAGATAGGGGCCGACGACTTTCCTGTTACACATACTTGTCTCTGGTCTAAGCCAGTATAAGGCCCCCATGCACACTGGACGTTATAAATAATAATAATAATAATAATAATAATAATAATAATAATATTTATATGATTATAATTATTATTAATAAAAACAAAAAGCTAGTAGCGATAAGGATCCACGTACAACCCACGTTTAAAATGTCCGTTTTGCTGCGTTTAAAAAAATAAAACTAAAATGGGCAAAATCGAAAAAAAAACGAAATAACAGAATGCTGCTAAACGCGGGTTACCGAAAAAAGCGTCCAACTGCCTCTGAACGTACGTTTAGCAGCGTCCCGTGTACATGGGAACTGCAGAAAGCTGTTTTTCAGCATTTTCGAGCTTTTTTTAGCTAAATTATACTCCCACAAAAGATTATGGCTCCAAAATTTTTATAAATGCCAAATAGCTGCGTTTTTCAGATTTAGAGCATTTTTACAGCTGAAAAACTCTTTAAACCCACTAGTTCTGGAGTTTTTCCAGCCAGAAAACGCAGCTGTAATAACAACGTATGCATGAGGCTTAAGAGTCAGGAAAGTATATATACAGTCAGTATCAGCAGCCCCCCGCATTGAAATAGAGGTACCATGTACCCAAGACCCTTGGATCAGTTTCTTTCTAAGTTGATACATCCTGCCGATACAAAACCGAGGACTGTGGAACAGCAGAGCCGCCACTGACCTTCCAATTCACCAGATCCTGCATTTGACTACTTAATTAAAAAAGGGCACTAAACTCCGATTAAAAGACGAGACAGTAATTCCCTTAATTTGTAAGGATTTCCTCTCACTTCCTGTTTGGCTATGGGACAGAATGTGATGGAAAATCTCTGCAAGGGGACACAAAGCAAAAAAATAAAAATCTGGACAGGGATTAAATAAACCTCCCTTACTCTATTCACAATGAATAAAAAAAATAGAAGTTTTGCCTATAGTTCTATATTAACCACTTAAGCCCCGGACCAATATGCTGCCTAAAGACCCAAGGGGTTTTTACAGTTCGGGACTGCGTCGCTTTAACAGACAATTGCGCGGCCGTGCAACGTGGCTCCAAAACAAAATTGGCGTCCTTTTTTCCCCACAAATAGAGCTTTCTTTTGGTGGTATTTGATCACCTCTGCGGTTTTTATTTTTTGCGCTATAAACAATAATAGAGCGACAATTTTGAAAAAATTCAATATTTTTTACTTTTTGCTATAATAAATATCCCCCAAAAACATATATACATTTTTTTTTTCCCCTCAGTTTAGGCCGATACATATTCTTCTACCTATTTTTGGTAAAAAAATAATCGTTTATCGGTTGGTTTGCGCAAAATTTATAGCGTTTACAAAATAGGGGATAGTTTTATTGCATTTTTATTTTTTTTACTACTAATGGCGGCGATCAGCAATTTTTTTCGTGACAGCGACATTATGGCGGACACTTCGGACAATTTTGACACATTTTTGGGACCATTGTCATTTTCACAGAAAAAAATGCATTTAAATTGCATTCTTTATTGTGAAAATGACAGTTGCAGTTTGGGAGTTAAACACAGGGGGCGCTGTAACATTTAGGGTTCACTTTGTGTGTGTTTACAACTGTAGGGGGGTGTGGCTGTAGTAGGACTGACATCATCGATCGAGTCTCCCTAATAAAAGGGATCACTCGATCGATGCGCCGCCATAGTGAAGCACGGGGAAGCCGTGTTTACATACGGCTCTCCCCGTTCTTCAGCTCCGGGGAGCGATCGCGACGGAGCGGCTATAAACGAATAGCCGCGTCGTCGTCCCGGATCGCTCCCCGCGGGAATCCGACCGCTGCATGTAGCGGGGGGGGGGGGGTCCCGATCGGACCCCCCACCCGCTAGAAGGCAAGGACGTACCTGTACGCCCATTTGCCTGTACGTGCCATTCTATGGACGTACATATACATGCGGCGGTCGGGAAGTGGTTAAAGTGTTTCTAAACCCACAACAGTAAAATCTGTCTGTACAGTGGATATAAAAAAAGTCTACACACCCCCATTAAAATATCAGGTTTCTGCTATGCAAAAAAAAAAAACGAGACAAATAATTTCAGAACTTTTTCCACCATTAAATGTGACCTATAAAACTGTATAACTCAGTTGAATAACAAACTGTAATCTTTTTAAAAATAAAAAACAAATACTGTATTTATTGGCGTATAACACTCACTAGAGGGTAAACTGTGCCTGCGTGTTATACGCAGGGGACTGTGGAAAGTTTTTTTCCTGAAAATTCCCTCTTAAAGTTAGGGTGCGTGTTATACGCCGATAAATACAGTAATATGGTTGCATAAGTGTGCACACCCTAAACATACTTTGTTGAAGCACCTTTTGATTTCATTACAGTGCTCAGTCTTTTTGGGTACGAGTCTATAAGCATGGCACATCATGACTTGGCAATATTTGCCCACTTTTCTTTGCAAAAACACTCCAAATCTGTCAGATTGCGAGGGCATCTCCTGTGCAAAGCCCTCTTCACATCACCCCCCAGATTTTCAATCAGATTCAAGTCTGGGCTTTTGCTGAGCAATTACAAAACTTTAAATCTTCTTCTGGTGAATCCATTCCATTGTTGATTTTGATGTATGCTTTGGGTCGTTGTCATGCTGAAAGATGAAGTTCCTCTTCATGTTCAGCTTTCTATCAGAAGCCTGAAGGTTTTGTGCCAATATTGACTGATATTTGGAACTGTTCATAATTCCCTCTACCTTTATTAAGGCCCCTGTTCCAGCTGAAGAAAAACAGTCCCAAAGCATGATGCTGCCACCACCATGCTTCACTGTAGGTATGGTGTTATTTTGGTGATGTGCGGTGTTGTTTTTGCACCAAACATATATTTGGGAATTATGGCCAAAAACTTCAACCTTGGTTTCATCAGACTACAACACATTTTCCCACATGCTTTTGGGAGACTTTAGATGTGTTTTTGCAAAATTTAGCCAGGCTTAGATGTTTTTTTTCTTAAGAAAGGGCTTCCATCTTGTCACTCTACCCCATAGCCTAGACATATGAAGAATATGGGAGATTGTTGTCACATGTGCCACACAGCCAGTACTTGCCAGATATTCCTGCAGCTCCTTTAATGTAGCTGTAGGCCTCTTGGCAGCCTCCCTGACCAGTTTTCTTCTAGTCTTTTCATAAATTTTGGGGGGACGTCCAGTTCTTGGTAATGTCACTGTTGTGCCATATTTTCTCCACATGACGATGATGATGACTGTCTTCACTGTGTTCCATAGTATATCTAATGCCTTGGAAATTCTTTTGCACCCTTCTCCTGACTAATACCTTTTAACAATAAGATCCCGCTGATGCTTTGGAAGGTCTCTGTGGACCATGGTTCTTGCTGCAGGATGTGACTAAGAAAATGTCAGGAAAGACCTACTAGAACAGCTGAAATATGGGGTTAATCAGAGGCACTGTAAATGATGGCAGGTGTGTACTGACTCCTATTTAACATGAGTTTGAATGCGATTGCTTAAGACCCCTTTCACACTAGGGTGTTTTGCAGGCACTAGAACGCTAAAAATAGCACCTGCAAAGTACCCTGAAACAGCCGCTGCTGTCTCTCCAGTGTGAGCGGTGTGCTAGCATGACGGTAAAAAAAAAGTCCTGTTAGCAGCATCTTTGGAGCGGTGAAGGAGCGGTGCGTTTACCGCTCCTGCTCATTGAAATCAATGGGCAGCGTGGCCATACTGCCAGCAAAGCACCTCTGCAGGGGTGCTTTTTGCAAGTGGTTTTAACCCTTTTCCCGCCGGTAGCAGGGGTTAAAAGCGCCCCACTAGCGGCCAAGTCCCCCCCGCAAATACGACGGTAAATCGCCGCTAAAAATAGCGTCTCTTTATCACCGACGCCCCCACCACCCCAGAGTGTGACAGGGGTCTCTTTCTGAACACAGCTACAACCCCAGTTATAAGAGGGTGTGCACACTTATACAACCACGTTATTTTAGTTTTTATATTTTTACTCCCCCGTCCAAAAGATTTCAGTTTGTTTTTAAAATTAAGTTGTACAGTTCATAGCAGGGCTGTGGAGTCGGAGTCGAGGAGTCGGAGTCGGGGGAAATTTTGGGTACCTGGAGTCGGAGTCGGCAAACAATGCACCGACTCCGACTCCTACTAAATTTAGATTGGAATAAAAAAAAAAAAAAAGCAAGTTTAAATGTCCCAATTCACAAAAAGTTATAATTAATGACTTCTCTACTGTAAGAATAAAGACCAATGCATGCAGTGCCTCACGTAACCGCAAAACGAACACGTTAAGTGACCGTGAAGAAGCATGCTTTTCATGTGCTTCACTATATGGCACGCAACGCACAATTAGGAGCTGCAATACTTATACTTTCCATAGTGTTGTGTTCTGCTTTTACAGGGAACGCATGTTAGAGAACCAGTAAGTGTCCAAATAAAAAAATTCCAACAGGAGTTTTATAAAGCACTAAAAGAAGTTGAAAAGTATGATCGCTCATCAAAACTTACTGTTGAAGAAGCCATCCTTGTTTATCCAGAGATCGTTAGTGATGTGGCCAGAATAGTTACTGCAATGCCACCCACCCAAGTCAGTGTCGAAAGATTATTTTCAGCCCTAAAAATAATAAAGTCTGACTTAAGAGCCTCTATGAAAGAGGATCTGGCAGAGGCAATTCTCTTCCTTAGAACTCTACATTGAATTGATTTGCATTTGCTAAGCCTATAACTACATTTCAAGATTAATATAAACCATTTCTAGGTTTTACAGATTTTGTTTTTGGTTCATTATAGATAAGCTTTGTTTTTGTTCTAAAACAACCAAATAATGTGGTTTGTATTTTTGAACTGGTAAAGATCCTGTTCCTGATGTTTATGCCTGCTGCTACTATCCAGTCACTTGATTGTTTTCATTGTGTTTGTCTTTTGCTTAAACTGTGCAATACAGTAGACTGTTGGCTTCCCAGCCAGTAGTCCTGTGGTAGGTTGCATTTCTTTCACTCAAGGAATGTATAAAATACATTCGCATATTAATACAGAGGAGTCGGAGTCGGAAGTACATAAAACTGAGGAGTCGGAGTCGGAACATTTATCTACTGACTCCACAGCCCTGGTTTATAGGTCACATTAAAAGGTGGAAGTACTGAAATGATTTATCTGTCTAATTTTTTTACATCACAGAAACGTGACACTTTAACAGGGGTGTGTAGACTTTTTATATCCACTTTATATGCAGTAAAACATGCTTTTTATACTCACTGTTGGAACCTACGGGGTTAATCCTCTGCATTGTGTAAAAAGGCTGATTGATCTTGTCGTCTCTGGTCATCCCCTTTTTCAACAGTCCCCAATCTATCTCCTGATAGAACTGAGGCTTGGGGACATGCTGCACATGCTCAGTTTGGTGTGTATTGCTAGAGAGATTTTTTCTTTCTTAAAGCGGAGGTTCACCCAAATAACATGTATATAAGATCATATTCTTTATACTTCCAACGTGTACAGTATGCCCTTTTATTTTTTGGCTGTAGATAGCTTATTTTGGCTATTTTCCACCCGGCTTCCGGGTACTCACTCCCGCGGGAGTAGGCGTTTCTATGCAGAGGCGCAATGTCACCTGGGCCTTCGCCCAGATGATTAACGTCCTTGAGAAAAAGTTCCCCCCCACGCCCCCCTATTGCGTAGGCGCATCATGCGAGTCACGGAGTTTCCGAAAGTAGCCGAACTGCGAGTCAGCTCTATACGGCGCCTGCGCAGTCAGCTCTACACGGCTCCTAGTTGGTTCGCAGGCGCTGTGTAGAGCTGACTCGCAGTTCGGCTACTTTTGGAAACTCCGTGACTCTCGTGACGCGCCTACGCAATAAAAGGGGGGGCGCGGGGTGGAACTTTTTCTGAAGGATGTCAATCATCTGGGTGAAGTCCCAGGTGACATTGCGCCTCTGCATAGAAACGCCTACTCCCGCGGGAGTGAGTACCCGGAAGCCGGGTGGAAAATAGCCATAATAAGGTATGTACAGCCAAAAAAAAAGCATACTGTACACATTGGAAGTATAAAGAATATGATCTTATATACATGTTATTTGGGTGAACCTCCGCTTTAAGAGGATTTGTGTGATCAGCACAGGGCCAATCAGAACTGTCCAGACAGAGGGTCAGGGGTCCTGCAGCCTCAAAAGGACAATCAGGGGAGAATGAACGATCCTCTTACAAGCTTTAACCAGACACTGATAGAAGTCACAAGACTGCTCTAACTGCTGATGAGAAAATGTATTTAGCAGTTTGTATTTACTAAAACTTGCATTTCTGTGTACTGTGGCAGACCAGATATAGTGAATGCAGGGTCCTGGGTTTATTAACACTTTAAGGCTGGATAAAAACCTTATTAGTCTGGCAAATCATACATTTATAAAAAATAAATAAAAAATGCAGCCACATTATCAAGAATATTCACTGCTCAGAAAAACCTGATGTCCATAGCTCCGGGAGTCCCACTGATTATAACCTTGCAAGCAACCTGGGTCCAGAATATACAGGACTCCACAAAGACACGCAGATGGATTTGTAGGATTAAACAGGTAGTTGCATTTTTTTTTCTATAGACACATTACAGATCAGAATCACAACTACAATAAAGCAAACCTGTCATGTTGTCTTTTAAAGCAAAATAATTCTCCAATATCATGTCTTAACCTTTGCACCCCCATCCAAATTGGCTGCAACAAATAAACAGACCGCACACCTTTCTACATCTTCATTCACATCCGTACTCAGGCATCTGCGCAAGACAACGCAGAAGGGACAACGCAGAAGGGACAACGCAGAAGGGACAACGCAGAAGGGACAACGCAGAAGGGACAACGCAGAAGGGACAACGCAGAAGGGACAACGCAGAAGGGACAACGCAGAAGGGACAACGCAGAAGGGACAACGCAGAAGGGACAACGCAGAAGGGACAACGCAGAAGGGACAACGCAGAAAGCCTCAAATGCAAATGTAGCTGTTAATTCCAGATTTTCCATAATTCCAATCAAAACAAGATAAATGGCACAGCAAATAAAGGATTCCTTACGTCCCCTTCTCACTTCAGGAGTTACACTCCAGACTCTGGAATGGGTCATACTCAGTCCTTCCATGAAGGTATGAGGTGGTACTAGAGCAGTTCTCCAAAACTGGTGGCTCTCCAGCTTCTGTGGAACTACAATTCCCATCATGCCTCTGCCTTTGGATTCTTGCTTGTAACCAGGGCCGCTGATAGGCCAGTACAACTGGCCCTGTTGTACTTGGCCCGGCCAGCAGGGGGGCCGGACAATCTCAACAAAAAAATAATTAAGAAAAAAACAACAACACCTGACCGAACATTATCCATACCAAACCCCCCAACACCACCTGCCAAGTAACACCGACCCCATCCCCGCATCCACACAATCTTCCGTGTAGGTGACAGCCAGAAGGGACTATTTTTTCTATTTCGGGTGCGGAGGAATGTCTGTTCTCTCTTCCGCGCCCGCTCCTAATGCTGGCTCAAGTCCCGGCCAGCGTATGCTTCCCTGGCTGCGGAGCGATTCCACTCCCTCCGCTCTTGGCGCTCTGCTGTGTTCTTCACGCCGCAAAGAGAAGAAGCAGCGGCGGCTTCGGCAGAAAATAAAAAGAAGCACCTGACATCTGACTGACAGGAATAATTTGTGGCCAGTCCAGGCAGCAGCATCAGGGAGGAAGCGACTCCTGGCTCCCAGCTAACACTGGTGTGTGTACGCTTGCTCGGGGGGGGTGGGGAGCTGCTGCTGCTGCATCTAAGCATCTATACATTATGGCATTGGTGGCATGAGTGGCACTGTGCCGCCAATGCCATAATGTGCTGCAGAGACAGTGTCACCCACTCCGCCAGTGCCATAATGTGCTGCAGACAGTGCTACCCATGCCGCCAGTGCCATAATGTGCTGCAGACCGTGCCACCCATGGCATTATGCCATTGGCGGCATGGGTGGCACGGTCTGCAGCACAATATGGCATTGGCGGCATGGGTGGCACTGTCTGCAGCACATTATGGCATTGGCGGCATGGGTGGCACTGTTTGCAGGTAGCACATGCATTACTGCCCGTAACGCATGTGCTGCCTGCACAATATGGCATTGGCGGCATGGCATGGGTGGCACTGTCTGCAGCACAATATTGTATAGGAGGCATGGGTGGCACTGTCTGCAGGTAGCACATGCGTAACTGCCCATAACACATGTGCTGCCTGCAGCGACAGTGCCACTCATGCCACCAATGCTGTAATGTGCTGCAGACAGTGCCACCCATGCCGCCAATGCCATATTGTGCTTCAGACAGTGCCACCCATGCCGCCAATGCCATATTGTGCTGCAGACAGTGCCACCCATGCCGCCAATGCCATATTGTGCTGCAGACAGTGCCACCCATGCCGCCAATGGTATAATGCCATAGGCAGCATGGGTGGCACTGTCTCTGCAGGCAAAACATGCATTTGGCATTAGTGTTATGGCTGGCACTGTCTGCAGCACAATTATGGCATTGGCGGCATGGATGAGAAAAATAATTATCATTTGTAGACAAACCTGCACTTTGTTTCAAGGCAGTGTCTGGGGAGGGGTCAGGGGCAAGGCCAGTGGTGGGGCTGAAGGAGGGACCAGGGGTGGAGCTGTAGGGGGCCCCGTCAGGTAGGCTGTACGGGGCCCCATGATTTCTATCATTGTATTTGTAACTGTCAGCCTTGCAATGCCTCATGGGAATTGTAGTTCTGCAACCGCTGGAGGGCCACCCGTTTGAGACCCCCGTGGAAGGGTCTGCCTCCTACTCTGTGATTTCAAGGCCGATGTGACAACCTGCTCAGCAGCTTTGACACCTTGCATTTGGGGAATGGTCGTTTAAAAAAAAAACAAAAAACTGAAATTTCTCATCTGTGAAGGTAAACTGACACCATACAAAATAGAAGTAAATACAATATAGCACCAACTTTTTTTGGCCCATTACACATGGCATAAAGCAAAGTATTAAATGTGTAATGAAACAGGAAACTTATCATGCAAATTCAGTAACTATTCATTAAATAAAAAACAAACAAAGGATCAGGAAAAGGGAAATTCTGTCTTCAGTACGGTCCAGAAAAACATCTATAGAAGTGAAAAGTAACTTAAATAACTTTTTCACTTTATACACCTTAAAAAAAAAAAAAAAAAAAAAACAAACACCACACAGAAAACCTATCCCAGCAAAACAGGATATTTAGGGGTGGCATGTAGTGAAGATACGACTTATTTAGGAAAAATTAACAAAGATAGTTTATTACATGAGCATTAGAAGCATATGACCATAAGGCTTCACTGCCAGTTTCCCTTAACACAAATGTGTATGGGAAAGGATGGCAGCTGAAACCACAGCGTATTACAGGGGACCAGACAACCGACACACCCGTAGGGGGGCTACACAAGGATTTCATTGCTTGTTATAAAATCATTTAACCAAAAGCAACATATGTGAAAAAAAATTTTAATAAAAACATGCCAGGGTAATGCTGGCCATACACATTGCAATTTACAGACAATTTCATCCAGCTTTGGATCACAAACATCTGAATGGTTTACAACAACCTACCCAATCCTGGCATCCCACAACACTTCCCGTACCACATCCTGACACCCCGCAGCATGTCCTGTGCCCCCATCCTATCACCCCATAGAACAAACTGTACCCCATCCCAACACCAGTGTAATACTCCCTTCGTACACATCCCTGGAAAATGCCATGGAGTGCTGGAGCAAATACCAGCGGGAGACTGGGGACACCACGGATCAAAGTATAAATCACCAGCACACCGTGTTATCACCAAAATCAATGAGAAAGTGACATCACAGCACCAAGGTGCGACATTTCGGGGGCTCGCAGGACCCCCCCCCCATGAAGGGGTCTTGTGTGGCACCTTAGTGCTGTGATGTCACTTTCTCAAATAAACATTTGGATGTAAATTTCAATGCTCCACGGAGTGCTGGCGATACAAAGTTTGATTCATCCATTCTCCTGATCACATCCTGTACCCCATCTTATCACCCCAAAGTACACAATGTACCCACATACTGACACCCCAGATCACATCCCGCTCCCACATACTGACACCCCAGATCACATCCCGCTCCCACAAACTGACACCCCAGATCACATCCCGCTCCCACATACTGACACCCCAGATCACATCCCGCTCCCACATACTGACACCCCAGATCACATCCCGCTCCCACATACTGACACCCCAGATCACATCCCGCTCCCACATACTGACACCCCAGATCACATCCCACATACTGACACCCCAGATCACATCCCGCTCCCACATACTGACACCCCAGATCACATCCCGCTCCCACATACTGACACCCCAGATCACATCCCACATACTGACACCCCAGATCACATCCTGCTCCCACATACTGACACCCCAGATCACATCCTGCTCCCACATACTGACACCCAAGAGAAAATACTACCCCCAGATCCTGTCACACCAAAGAACAATCCATGTACACGTTGTCACCCCAGATCACATCCTGTACTCACATCCTGTCCCCCCCACATCCCAACCTGTACCCACATCCTGTCCCCCCCACATCCCAACCTGTACCCACATCATGTCCCCCCCACATCCTGCCCCCCCCAGATCCCAACCTGTACCCACATCATGGCCCCCCACATCCCAACCTATACCCACATCCTATCCACCCCACATCCCAACCTGTACCTACATCCTATCCCCCCCACATTCCAACCAGTACCCACATCCTGTCCCCCCACATCCCAACCTATACCCACATCCTATCCACCCCACATCCCAACCTATACCCACATCCTATCCACCCCACATCCCAACCTATACCCACATCCTATCCACCCCACATCCCAACCTGTACCTACATCCTATCCCCCCCACATTCCAACCAGTACCCACATCCTGTCCCCCCCCCCAGATCCCAACCTGTACCTACATCCTGTCCCCCCCAGATCCCATCCTGTACCTACATCCTGTCCCCCCCAGATCCCATCCTGTACATGAGAATAAAGTGCAGTATGACAGTAGGTTTAATTTCACCCCCATCCTGTACATACATCTTGCCCCCCCCCCCCCCCAGATCCCATCCTGTACATACATCCTGTCCCCCCAGATCCCATCCTATACATACATCCTGTCCCCCCAGATCCCATCCTATACATACATCCTGTCCCCCCAGATCCCATCCTGTACATACATCCTGTCCCCCCAGGACCCCATCCTGTACATACATCCTGTCCCCCCAGATGCCATCCTGTACATACATCCTGTCCCCCCAGGACCCCATCCTGTACATACATCCTGTCCCCCCAGGACCCCATCCTGTACATACATCCTGTCCCCCCAGATGCCCTGCTCCAGCAGGGGGCGCGGCAGCCTCGCCCACACCCTTCATCCAAGCATCACCCCGGGGCCCCTGGCGCACCCCTTCCAATCCCAGCCCGGGCCCCGCACAGGCCGCTCACCGATGACGATCCGCAGGTGTTTGAGTCGGGTCAGTACGTCCTTCTTGGGGTCCAGCACTTTCTGGCTTGATTTCTTCACATCGCCGTGAGTTTTTTTAGAGAACATCCCGGAGGAGAGAGGTGTGCGGAGGGCGGCGCCGGTTCGATCCCCGGGTCTCTCCCCGCCTGGTAAATAGACGGCTCGTCCTGGGAGAAGGACTGCCCGGTCCCTGGGATGTGATGGGAGGGCTGCGGGTCTCCCCGCTCTGACAGAAGCAGGTTACACCGATACATCCAACATGGCCGCCCCCTTCAGTCTCCAGGATAACAAAGTAATCGATCGCCGAGCCATCCACCGCTCAGCCCTGCCCCCTAGTGTCACAACAGGACATTACTGCTCTAGGATGGGATTTGTTTTATCCATTTATTGTGTACATCTATATATATATATATATAAAATCACATATTAAAGTGTAATTAATACTAAAAACTCCAGCTGTATTGTTTTCTTACATGGTGATCATACAAGTTCTTATGCTTCTAGACCTAGGGTGACAACGCTTCCAGAGTAGAGCCCTATGCAGGAACAGTGTTGTCACCCTAGGATCCATATGGAATCTATGTTTGGAGTCTACAGGGATTGCAGATACAAGTCATGGGGCAGTAAGCGTCCAAGGCTACGTGCTACACAAGCACAGCGCTGAGGTCTATAGTCAAAAAATAAGGTGTTAAATTATTTTAAAAAATAAAAAAAAACGCCACTCCTTAGCTAAGGACATTTTGGCTGATAGGCATGTATAAGTTTAGGGTTTGGTTATATTTTAAAGTGGTTGTAAACCCACTTTTGCATGTTACACCTACAGGTAAGCCTAGATTAAGGCTTACCTGTAGGTGTTAGCAATATCTCCTAAACCTGCGCGGTTTAGGAGATATTCGCCGAATGACCACTGTCTACGGCGCATTCGCTGTAGACAACGGTGCGCAGTCGCACTAACAATTGCCAAGCTAAACTCGGCAATGCTGTGTTTGACGGCTCCCGCACGCATGCGTGGGAGTGACATCATTGCCGCTCTGGCCAATCACAGCGCCGGAGTGGCGATTACAGGAAGAAGATCGCAGGAGACATGGCGGTGGCGGCGTCGGCAGAGGGCAGGGAGGAGAACTTCGGGGGCTTCGTTCTCAGGTAAGTGGATCATAATGAGCTAGTATGCTGTGCATACTAGCTCATTATGGGCCAGATTCTCAGAAGAGTTATGACGGTGTATCTCAGGAAACACCGTCGTATCTCTGTTTCTGAGCCCGGGTATCTATGTGAGTGATTCCTAGAATCATTTTCGCATAGATACGTCCAAGATCCGACAGGTGTAAGTCACTTACACTGTCGGATCTTAGATGTAATGCAACGCCGACCGCTAGGTGGTGTTTACATTCAGGTCTCATTTGACTATGCAAATGAGCCTGATACGCCGATTCCCGAACGAATTTGCGTCGCGTACTCGTCGCTTACGTCGTTTCCGTTAGCGTAAGGTTACCCCTGCTATATGAGGGGTAACCTTACGCCAGTCCGCCGTATGCCATGTTAAGTATGGCGTCGGGTCCGCGTCGTCTTTTTCCGTCGGTTACGTCGTTTTCCTAAGTCGTTCTTGAATACGACTTTACGTCAATGACGCACACGTCGGTGTCATTGACGTTTTCCGTCGTGAGCTGGAGCATGCGCACTGGGTTATTTTTCAGCCCAGGGCATGCGCAGTTCAATCGGCGCGGGGGCGCGCTTAATTTGAATGCAAGCCGCCCCCTTCGAATTACGCGGCCATACGCTGGGCCATTTACACTACGCCGCCGCAAATTACGGAGCAAGTGTTTGGGGAATACGGCACTTGCTCCTGTAAGTTGCGGTGGCGTAGTGTAAATGGCTTACACTACGCCAACGCAGATTCTTAGAGAATCTGGCCCTATGACTTTATCTTGCAGGGTATTAAAAAAAAAAAAAAAGTACAAGGGTTTACTTCCTCTTTAATGCTGAAAATAAAGAAAACTAGGATTGTTGAAAAAATAAGCCTACATACTCACTTCCATGCTGCAGCTGTCCCCCTCTGACTCTAAGCTTAAGAACTGAACAATCATGTAACCCCAGATCGCTCAGTTCCCGATTTTCTCTGCCCCTCCATGGCTCACTGGTGAGGAGCAGGAGCATCTAGGCTGAGCCAGCTACTAATCAGGCCTTTGGGGAGATCATAACAAAAAAAAGGTTGGGCTCTTTCCAGAGCCTGCAGGAGCCGACAGCAGGCTTTAGCCTACTGTCAGCTGATTTTGGGTGACAGAAGATTACAAGTGAATGCAGTCCTGTGACCCACAAAAAAGCTTTAACCATGCTTCTCGTTTACCTTTCAGTCTTAGGGCTCTTTCACATGGGCGGCCCGTTCAGGTCCGCCTGCCATTTTTTTTGGCGGACCTGAATGGGCGCTCCGTGCTCCTCTATGGAGCCGCGGATGTCAGCGGTGACATGACATCCGACCCTCTCAGATCCACCAAAGTGTGACGGAGGAAAAACCTACTTTTCCAACCGCATATCGGATCAGGTAAACACGGACAGAGGGTCCATGTGGGACCGCCCTGTCATCCGCTGGCTCAGCGGGGATCAACAGGGCGATCCCCACTTAGCAAGCAGAGGTTCACGGGGCGGATCATTACTGATCCGCCCCGTGTGAAAGGGGCCTAAATCGGCTAAATGCATTTACAGGTGCAACAAAACCAAGGTGTGCCAAGTCTTACATTTTCTTTACCAGGTGGCCTCAGCTGGGGTAGAAAGGCCTGTCCCCTAGCGTTTTCAGCCAAGGAAGCTGCCATCTTTGCCTCTGTATATTCTACAACTGCCATGATGCTGCACATGTGATCAGCCATTGGATGGTTTGACAGTTTGGTTGAGAGCACAATCAATGGGAGTGTTACATTTCCAGCACATGCCGGAAATTAAACTGTTTTATGGATGGGTTTACTTCCACTTTAATTTATAAAACAGCCTCAATTGAAAAGCCTGTTCCCTGCCAGCAACCACAGAGAAGGATTCTTGCTCTTTAGGTGGAAGCAGTGGACTCTCTGCAGAGGTTCGACACCCTTTCCATGCTGCGCTGAGCTAGAGCTCTTCAACCAGCAGAGCTCATGCGTCCTGCTTGATTTGGGAACTCCAGCTCTGGCTCAGTATGGGGTGTGTCAGACCTCTGTACAGAGACCACTGCTTCAACACAGAGGGCAAGAATCCGTCTCTACAGCTTGCAGTCTGGTTCGGGCTAGTTCTTCTCAGACTGTGGCTGCTTTCCAAAGGAAACAAATTACAAGAATTTGCACACCTTTTGTCCTGATGAAACTGGAATGCATCTAGCGGATTTCGACTAAAAGTTCAATTGGGCTTTATCATTAGAATATACACTCAGCGGACACTTTATTAGGTACACCTGTTCAATTGCTTGTGAAGCGCTACCCCCGCAGGTGCCGCTAAAGTATAATTGGTTCCGTACTCTGACGCTCAACCCCAATAACAGTCTCAGCCCCCTCTGGCACACCTGGCAATAGTGTAAGTGCAAGGACCAATGAGAAAAACACATGTTATGATAAAACACAGAAATTGTCTTGACTGCAATATTTCTGTGGAAAAGTAATAAACAGTGGGCTAGATTCAGGTAGGGGCGCGCATTTTAATGGCGGCGCAGCGTATCGGATTTATGCTACACCGCCGCAACTTACAGGAGCAAGTGCAGTATTCACAAAACACTTGCTCTGTAAGTTGCGGCGGCGTAGCGTAAATGGGGCCGGCGTAAGCGCGCGTAATTCAAATGTGGAAGGGGGGGCGTGTTTTATGTTAATGTGTGATGACCTGACGTGATTGACGTTTTTTACGAACGGCGCATGCGCCGTCTGTGTACATATCCCAGTGTGCATTGCTCCCAAGTACGCCACAACGACGTATTGGTTTCGACGTGAACGTAAATTTTGTCCAGCCCTATTCGCGAACGACTTACGCAAACAACGTAAAAAATTAAAAAATCAAAGCGGGAACGACGTCCATACTTAACAGTGCGTGCGCCTCATAGAAGCAGGAGCAACGTTACGCCAAAAAAGCCTTACGCAAACGATGTAAAAAACTACCGCCGGGCGCACGTACGTTTGTGAATCGGCGTAACTAGGTAATTTGCATACACTACGCCGAAAACAACGGAAGCGCCCCTAGCGGCCAGCGTAAAAATGCACACAATTATACGCCGCCACATTCAAGTTACGTCGGCGGAGGAAGCCTATTTTTTCGACGTATCTGCCTTGGTGAATCGGCGTAAAGATACGCCCGCGCAGAATCTAGCCCAGTAACAATATACATAGGTCAAGTGAATCAACAGAACAGTAATAACTACAACCAAGAGTGACATAGCTCAATACTATATTTAGGCTGCTTATAGGGGACTTCAAACTTTTTTTTTTATCAAATAATTTTTTTTTGGACTCCAAACTAGAATAAACCCAAGAACAGAGGTAAACACTTCAGCAGTGGCAACTCTATACTGGATTGGTTACCTCTACATAATTTGGTTCTATGAGTTTTACGCAGGAGGAGAGCAGAAGAATGACCCACAACACATCGCACTTTGAAGCAGATGGGCTACCGCAGCAGAAGACCACACCAGAATGCCACTCTTGTCAGCTAGTAATAGGAAACCGAGGCTACAATTCGCACAGGCTCACAAAAATTGCATAATAGAAGATTGGAAAAGCATTGCCTGGTCTGATGAGTCTCGATTTCAGCTGCAACATTCAGATGGTGGGGTCAGAATTTGGCGTAAACAACATGAAAGCATGGATCCATCCTGCCTTCTATCAACGGTTCAGGCTGGTGGTGGTGTCATGGTGTGGGGGATAATTTCTTGGCAGACTTGGGGCCCATTAGTACCAATTGAGCATCGTTTAAATGCCACAGCCTACCTGAGTATTGTTGCTGACCATGTCCATCCCCTTATGACTACAGTGTACCCGTCTTCTGATGGCTCCTTCCAGCAGGATAATGCACCATATCACAAAGCTCAAATCATCTCACCACTGGTTTCTTGAACATGACAATGAGATCACTGTACTCCAATGGCCTCCACAGTCACCAGATCTCAATCCAATAGAGAACCATTGGAATGTGGAGGAACATGAGATTCGCATCATGGATGTGCAGCCGACAAATCTGTAGCTGAGTGATGCTATCAAATCAATATGGACCACAATCTCTGGGGAATGTTTCCAACACTTTGTTGAATTTATGCCATGAAGAATTAAGGTAGTTCTGAAGGCAAAAGGGGGTTCAACCCGATACTAGCAAAGTGTACCTAATAAAGTGGTCGGTGAGTGTTCATACTACATGTACTATACTGTACTGTACTTACCAATAGCACCTCTGTTCAATAAGAATCTTCACTTTCGTTCAGAGTTACAACAGGGGGATGCCTTTGTAAACAAGGCATCTCCCTGTTTTGCCTGGTAACACAGCACTGATCGTCTGCTCCCTCTCATCGGGAGCAGCGATCAGTGACGTGTCACAGTAAGCCATGCCCCCTAACAGTTAGACTCACTCCCTAGGACACACTTAACCCCTTCCCCGCCCCCTACTGGTTAATCCCTTCCCTGCCAGTCACATTTATACAGTAATCAGTGCATTTTTATAGCACCGATCGCTGTATAAACGTGAATGGTCCCAAAAAAGTGTCCGCCATAATGTTGCAGTCACGATAAAAATCGCAGATCGCCGCCATAACTAGTAAAAAAAAAATTATAATAAAAATGTCATAAAACTACCACCTATTTTGCGCAAACCCATCAATATCCATGTAGCACTACCCCCGGAGGAGCTGCTGGTTTGTTTTGGGTGGCACATTTACCTTGTGGCTCTTCCGAATTCCTAGGGGTGAATGGTGCATATAGCAGTAGTAAAGGAATGTCTGCAACTAGCGTCTTTTCTGTGCTTTTTATTACCCAGCCGGGTAAAAACAATGAACCGGTGAAAGGATAGGGATTGGAAGAAGAAGGAGAACATCAGATTTAGGCCTGGTATTTGGAGCAGTCCTGTTCCTATACGTAACACTTTCCGTACCACTCCTGACTGAGTGGGCTTAGCGTACCCGGACAGGCCTCTCTCACTGACCTGGCAGCCGGAGTATCACTCGAACCTTTTGAGGAAAAGTCTCTACCACAGACCCTCCTTGGAATGAACTTCAGGCAGACTCCTCTGCCACAGGCCCTCTCTGATTGCAAATGCAGAAGCAATCCTCCTCAGAAGAATTACGCCTGTATCTCCTTCTTAACGTCACCCAGGTACCGACTGACAGGTGATCAATCCTTCAGTGTCCGGCTACCTTGATCCCCGGTGGTTTGTCTAAATCCTTTTGGACCACCAGCCTCTCATTGGCGCTCCTCAGATGCACTCTCCACCGAACAGCTCTACCGGTTGGGATCTTCAAAAGTGGGAACCCAGTCGATCACTGGGTCCCCGCCGTTGCTCAAATGTTCCGGACCAACATAGTCCCGGAACCAGGAACACCGCGCAGCACGCGTGCCCCGGCCATGTAGGCCATAACGCCGGTGCACCGTGATGTGGTCACCCTAAAGGTGGGTGCCACACTGAAAGAAGAAGGCCCAGACTTAATGGCGTCTGTCCCATAAGTACCCTCTCCCAGCATGCCCAGCGAGGACACTCCCTTCTGATTGGCTGCTGGAAAAGAACACCTAAGTCTCGACTCTGCTGCTGCCACCTGTCGCCCTGGGGTGGGATAGCACCCCAGCAACAACAGAATGAGCCCACAGCACAGCCAAACTGAAACAGAGACCCTATTTGAACATTGTAATTCAGATCAGAGTCATTAGTACCCTGATCGCCCTCTAAATTTCAATAGCACCGGTACTTGGAAGTAACCAGGCGCTACATTTATTTTTTTTACCAAAAATATGTAGAAGAATACGTATCGGCCTAAACTTTTTTTTTTTTAATTGGGGGTATTTATTATAGCAAAAAGTACAAATTATTGCTTTTTTTTTCAAAATTATTGCTTTATTTTTGTTAAAAAAAATGCTGAGGCGATCAAATACCACCAAAAGAAAGCTCTATTTGTGGGAAAAAAAAGAATATCAATTTGGTTTGGGAGCCACGTTGCACAAACACGCAATTGTTAGTAAAAGCGACGCAGTGCCGAATCGCAAAAAGTGGCCCGGTCATTTTGCAGCCTAATGGTTCGGGGCTGAAGTGGTTAAACATACAGCATGGTTCTTATAAAAACATTCCTGGTGGTTGCCATAAAACCCTTCAGGTCTGTTATGGATTTTAAGGAGAACCCTGCGCCAAAAAAAAAAATGGCGTGGGGTTCCCCCCAAAAATCCATACCAGACCCTCATCCGAGCAACCTGGCAGGCCGCAGGAAAAGAGGATGGGCAAGAGAGCGCCCCCCCTCCTGAACCGTACCAGGCCACATGCCCTCAACATTGGAAGGATGCTTTGGGTTCCCCCTTTAACAAGGGTAACCCCAGATCCCGGCCCCTCCCTATGTGAATTGGTAACGGGGTACATTGTAAAAAGTGTCAAAAATGATAAAAAAACACAGGAGACAGCTTGGGACAAGTCCTTTATATAAAAAATAAAAAATACAGCGATTTAAATCCATTCTTGAGTTCCGAACCGAGGAAAAAAAAGCACCACACTAGCTCTGCCTCCATGGGCAGCTCGAGTGACGTGTCTACTGCTGTGACAGCTGTTATATAGCTGAGGGTGGGGGCCACCTGGTTACGTGTGCGGGTGACCCGCCCCCTCTGATGCCACAGGGGTTTACCGTGGCTTCAGAGGGGGGCAGGGTCACCCGCACACATCACTGGGTAACCCTGCAGTGTTTCCCCGTGGCATCAGAGGGGGGCGGGGTAACCCACCCTCAGTTATATAACAGCTGTCACAGCGGTAGACGCCTCACTCGGCAGGACCTGCCCATGGAGGCAGAGCTAGTGCGGCGCTTTTTTTGTTCCGGAACTCGAAAATGGATTTACATTGCTGTAATTTTTATTTTTTCAATAAAGCTGGCTCTTGTGTTTTTTACAATTATTGACAGTTTTTTTGGTGAAATGGTAGGGGTACAATGTACCCCGTTACCAATTTAGATAGTGGGGGGTCGGGATCTGGGGGTCCCCTTATTTAAGGGGGCTTTCAGATTCCGATAAGCCCCTCGCCCCCAGATCCCCACAACCACCGGGCAAGGGTTGTGGGGATGAGACCCTTGTCCCATCAACATGGGGACATGGTGCTTTGAGGGGTCACAGACCCACAAAGCATCCTCCCCATGTTGAGGGCATGTGGCCTGGTACGGTTCAGGAGGGGGGGCGCTCTCTCGTCTCCCCCTCTTTTCCGATGTTCGAGTCGAACGTAAAATCCGCCTCATCTCTATTCTACAGTGAAGCCACGGCTGACAGCTCAGCTTGGGATCTGGTCGGAGTGGGTCAGATCGGCTTCCAAAAAGGTATGTATACTAATTTTTTCTTTAAAGGGATAGAGAGCTTAGTGTTATTCCGTGTACACACGATCAGTTTTCGGGTTTTAAAAAAACAACGTTTTTTTCAACCTGATCATTAAAATTACCTTGCCTACACACGATCGTGAAAAGAAAATGCTCTAGCAAAGCGCTGTGACGTACAATACGTACACTATAAAGGGGAAGTTCCATTCAGATGACGTCACCCTTTAGTGTTAGTAAATGGGCTGCTTTAGTGTTTAGTGTTTAGTGTTTAGGTAAATTAGGCTGCTTTAGTGTTAGTAAATGACGATTCGCGCTTTTCTGTCTGTTACTGCGTGATGAATGTGCTTACTCCATTACGAACGGTAGTTTTACCAGAACGAGCACTCCCGTCTCATAACTTGCTTCTGAGCATGCGCGGATTTTTTACGTTGTTAAAGCCCACACACGACCATTTTTTACAACCCGAAAAACTACAACGTTAAAAACGTCGTTAAAAAATACAGCATGTTCGAAAAAAAAAATTGCCTATTTTTTACAACCCGAAAAATTATCGATTCGCGCTTTTCAGTCTGTTACTGCGTGATGAATGTGCTTACTCCATTACGAACGGTAGTTTTACCAGAACGAGCGCTCCCGTCTCATAACTTGCTTCTGAGCATGCGCAGGTTTTTAACGTTGTTTTAACCCACACACGATCATTTTTTACAACCCGAAAAACGACGTTAAAAAATGCAGCATGTTCGGAAAAAAAAATTGTCGTTTTTCAGAACACGAAAAATGATGTGAACGCCACACACGATTATTTTATATAAAATTTTTTAAAAACAAGATTTTTTTCATGCCGAAAAATGATCGTGTGTACGCGGCATCAGATGTAGTGTCCATAGATGCAGGGGTTTTCGTTTTTGCATGGACTTCCACTTTAGCTGTGTTTATGGCAGGGAGCACAAACAGTGTGAAGTGTGAACAGTTTGATTTTAAACTGTACTTTTTCCTTATGTAGCAGGGTCATCCTGTCAGAGTCTAATGACAGTCCATCCCCGCCGGAACTTTATTCACGCTTGTAAATATGCAAGATACCTTTAAGAAAGTTATGCATTGTGGGACTTCAAGTAGCAGGAGATATGGACTCCATTGACTCTTAGGCCGGGTACTCACGACCAAACATGTATGGTGAAAGCGGTCCGTCGGACCGTTTTCACCATACATGTCTGCCAGAGGGCTTCTGTACGATGGTTGTACACACCATCGTACAGAAGTCCGCGCGTAAACAATACGCGGGGCGTGTCCGCGGTGTCGCCGCGTCGATGACGCGGTGTCGCCGCGACAATGACGCGGCGACGTGGGCGGCCCGCCTTTAAAATGCTTCCACGCATGCGTCGAAGTCATTCGACGCATGCGAGGGACGGCGGGCGCCTGGACATGTACGGTAGGTCTGTACTGACGACCGTACATGTCCGAGCGGGCAGAATTCCAGCGGACTGTTTTAAAACAAGTCCAGGAATATTTGTCTGCTGGGAAAAGGCCCGGCGGGCAAATGTTTGCTGGAATTCGGCCCGCTCGCGCCCACACACGACCAAACATGTCTGCTGAAACTGGCCTGCGGGCCAGTTTCAGCAGACATGTTTGCTCGTGAGTATGGGGCCTTAGGAGAAATAAACTACGCTTCCCACAATGCCTTGCATCATTTGAACATGTGACACCTCCGCACAGACTTATGGGGGAGGTTACTTAAGGAAAGGGAGTGGCTGCTCTCTCTCGGGACCAGCATCTTCACCTCTGCGGAGCTGCCGAGGATAGCACAGCCGTGCTGCTAGGCCTAAGCCTGGGCCTAAATCCACGAGAGACCAGCCATACAGAAGGAAGCAAGACTCCAGCATCCAGCCCGTGTTCCCGGAGATCGGAGAGACGACCCAGCTGACAACTGACACAGTGGAGAATCCTCGTCCGGGATCCTTGCGCTGTGGAGCAGTGATTTATCAATGCGCCTTCTGAGGAGAACTCAGGCTGATCGGCCTGTCGGGTGAGAGAGCACATGCTCAGATTGAAACTCTCCCTTTAGACAGTTAACCTAGTGCCACCCCACAGGCCGGAGACACGTGTTGGGCCTCCAGCTGAAGTTTAGAGGCCCCTTTTTCTGTTCAAAGTTATTACACTGAAGTGTGACTGATGCTGGCTAGCGATCAGCTCACCAACGTTGCTGTTCAGGATACTTTGTTTAATCGGTTTTCCCTTATCATTTACCACTTGTGGATTATAAATCTAATGTGTACCAACCGGCCGCAACGTGAACATTAACTGTTTGCAGGATAGCCCGCTAGCGGGAGTTCGCGAGCACAGACTGTTCATTTTTGTTTAGCTGAATGGTACCATTCTTTAGTCTAGATTTTTCTTTCATTAATGTCGTTTGCTGATTCCCGCAAGGGCCCTTGCGAAATCATATTGTGCTAATGTGTGACAGTTGCTAATTTATGATTTAAACTTATGCTTGTCTCCTTTGAGTTCATATAAAGTAAACTCATTCTTTTGGTTTAAATATACTACTGTGTGAAGTGTATTTTCTCGTCTGGAGGGACCATCCGTAAAGCAGGTAATATTACTGTTACATTGTCATTGAATATTACATGCCTGTTATTGTGACCCCAGCCCAGCAGAGGTCACAATATTCCCACCAGACTTCTGATGTGTCAAGGGAGGGTTCGAGACAGTTAAATAGGGGTGAGACAAGCAAAAGAGATAGTAGATCCCAACAACAACCAGCGGCTCCTGAGCGGGTAGCGCTACACTTATTTTATACTACATTCTAAAACTTTATTAAAAATAATAAAAAAAAAAAAATGCTTTTGATCTGAGATAAAAAACACTGCACTTAAAATGAGTTATTCATCACTGGGTGGAATTCGATGTTAAAGGGGTGTTTTTGTATCTATTTTCTGTATTTATTATGTTCTGGATTAAAAAAAAATTACTTATTTTTTTATTTTTGTTTATCTTTTAGTTAGGTAAATAAGGAATATTGCATTCAAATATTTCAGATTTATGACTTCTTGCCAAAAGATGGCGGTGCAGGCTTCTGTTTAGCAGGATAATCTTAAAACTGAACTCTTATGCCGCGTACACATGATCGGAATTTCCGATGAAAAAAGTCAGATGGACCTTTTTCATCGGAAATTCCGATCGTGTGTGGGCCCCATCTGGCTTTTTTCCATCAGTGTTTAGAAATAGAACATGTTTCATTTTTTTTCGACGGAAATTCCTATCGTCTTTGTGCAACTCAAACGGAGGAAAATGCTCAGAATCAAGTCGACGCATGCTCAGAAGCATTGAACTTCAACGTGTTTTGGACGGTCGGGATTTGGTCTGAGTGTGTATGCAAGACTGATGGAAGTCAGCTTCATCAGATTCCGCCGAAAAATTCCATTGGATTTAATTCCATCGTGTGTACGCGGCATTAGAAAGATTCAAAACTAGCCTTGCAGTGGGGCTGTAACCAGGGTTGCCAACCTCCCGCAGCATTTTTTACTGACAAAACATGGAAAATTTACTGGCGGAGCACATTTTTTACTGGCAACCTGAGAAATAACAGAACTATTGAAAACTAAAACAGTGAATATTTGAACAGTATAAACATGATATGGAAGCATTGACAATATCTAAAAAAAGTAATTTGCTTGATTTACACTTAAAAAGTCAACACAGCATAAAATTATCAGCCCCTCATATTAACTGGCAGTTGTAAAAAAAATCACAGATTTTTACAAACTGTCAGTAAATTTACTGGTGGTTGGCAACCCTGGCTGTAACCCTACTCTCACATCCGCACTGCAAATGTTAAATGCTCATTTTCGACTAGGGTACCATTAAAAAGCAATTTTTCCTACCGTATCCCTTGTTCTCACAGGCTTCCTCCTCTGTCTGATTGGTCTCCTGCAGCTGCTTCTCTTTATTGTTTTGTTGGTCACAGGTATTCCAATGTCATCACATACATTGAAGGACCAGCAGCCCTGGGCCCAGCCACAACCCAGAGGTTGAATGGAAGAGGAGCGCACAGGCAAATGGACACGTGAGGGATCAGGTAGGTAAAACTGATTTTTAATCACTGATTTTTTTTCTGGCTCCTACACTTTGGTAAGAGACCATCATATAAAGCCGATTTCTATAGGGGCACTCATTCTGGCATAGACAGCACAGCACGGCATCATCCCCCTTCCCCTGTCTCTCTCATTACAGGTTTGATTGACTGCAATGGGAGCCAATATGTCAGGAAAGGTATCTTCCTCTGGTGACACTGCCTGATATTTAGCGTGCACTACCGTGGTCCACCAGCAGGTGTCTCCTGGCAGTCTGGAACTGCCAGGGGAGCTCTCCACTGGTGGTGATATTATGTGATCTGTGGGCCGCAGTACTGGTGTCCACCAGCGGGGGGTTCCTGGCAGTGTGGGGCCGACATCTCCTGCAATTAGGCGTCACCTGAGACTGATTGCAGGAGATGTGTACAAATACCCGGCAGTGACAATTATAATCTGCCTTGGTATCGCTCCATACGCCCTGACCCTGTATAGCTCTGCATCTGTACCTGATCCTGTCTGTCTGTTACCTGAACCTGGAATCCTGTACCCTGTGCCTTGTACCTGTACCTGTCCCCCCTGTGATCCATCCGTCCTCTCCTTGTCCTGTTTGTTTTCCCTTTCCCCAGCTGCTGACCTCCCATTGACGATCCTGGCCTGGCCCTGTTATGATTCTGGTTTTCCCCATTACATGTACATATTGGTCTCTTACTGTTACTATTTGTGGGTTCTGTTGGTATTGGTTGTTGTGCACAGTGTGGTATTAGAGGTTGTTATTTTTATATTATTTCACTTATCTTTAATAAATTATCATATTTTCATTTAAACACGTAGGGCCAGATCCACAAACGAATTACGCCGGCGTATCTATTGATACGCTGCGTAATTTCAAAGTTCCCGCGTCGTATCTTTGTTTTGTATCCACAAAACAAGATACGTCGGAATGAGGGATCGATCCGACAGGCGTACGTCTTAGTACGCCGTCGGATCGTAGGTGTATATTTACGCTGGCCGCTAGGTGGCGTTTCCGTCGAATTCCGCGTCGAGTATGCAAATTAGCTAGATACGGCGATCCATGAACGTACGTCCGGCCGGCGCATTTTTTTACGTCGTTTGCATTCGGCTTTTTCCGGCGTATAGTTACACCTGCAATATGAGGCGTATCCTATGTTAAGTATGGCCGTCGTTCCCGCGTCGAATTTTAAAAAATGTTACGTCGTTTGCGTAAGTCCTTCACGAATAGGGATTTGCGTAGAATGACGTCACCGTCGTAAGCATTTTTTTTTTCGGTTTAATTTCGAGCATGCGCACTGGGATACCCCCACGGACAGCCGTTAAAAAAAAACGTTGTTTACGTCGGCTCACGGCGTATTTACATAAAACACGCCTCCATCACATCGATTTGAATTGCGCGCCCTTACGCCGCCAAAGATACACTACGCCGCCATAACTTACGGCACGCATTCTTTGAGGATTCGGAAAAAAAAGGTAAGTTACAGCGGCGTAGTGTATCTTAGGTACGCTACGCCCGACGGAAAAATGCGCCAGGGTACGTGGATCTGGCCCGTACTGTGTAATAAATAACTAAATAAATCAATGATAATGTGTGTAGCACTACCCCCGAAAGAGCTGCTGGTTTGTTTTGGGTGGCATGTTACCTCTGTATCTCCACCGTCTAGGGTACTTGATGAGAGTTGTACTAAATGGAATGTCCACATGACAGGTGTCTTTTCTGTGCTTTTATTACCCAGCCGGGTAAAAACGATTAAACAGTAGAAAGGTGAAGGGATAGCAAATAGGAGACAGTAGATTCAGGTGTAACTGAATACGGGAAACAGTCCTGTTTCCAACGATACTTCACTTCGCCACTCCAGCCGGAGTGGGTATAGAGCACCTGGACAGGCCTCTCTCACCAACCTGGCAGCCAGAGTGTCACTCGAACTTAGGATTAAGTCTCTGCCACAGACCCTCCCAAAAGATTGGAGACAATTATGGTCCGGAATCCTCTCTCAGTAGATTCAGCACCCAGATCTCCTTCAGGTAGTTTTGCAAAATTAGTAACTGACAGGCGACCAACATCCAGCCTGTCAGAACCCAGTTGATCCCACGATGAATGGACAGGCCCCTCCTTGAACACCAGCCTCATGCTTGGTATGCTTCAGATAGACTCCTCATCGGTCAGCTTCCTCCAATTGGACAGACAGCTCGGGACCCCCTCCAGATTGGGGACCCAGTCGATCACTTGCCCCACAAGCAGATCAATTGCTCCGGGCCAAGGTGGTCCCGAAACCAGGAACACTGCTACCCACGCACACCCCGGCCAGGAGGGCCATATGCTGGGGGTGTCGTGGAATAACTACCCTAATGGTTGGCGCCACACGAGGAAGAACCCTAGGAAATGGCGTCTGCCCCCTTTATACTCCCCCCCCCCCAGCATGCACAGCGAGGTAGCCCAACCCCTGACTGGCTGCTGAGGAGTGGTACTCAGACACACCTGACCCCACTGCTGCCACCTGCTGTCCGGGGGTGACTGGAGTCCCCGGACAAAAGGTTAGCCCACAGTACAGTCAAGCTAGAGCAGAGACCCAAATTTAAACAATCAAACTAGTTCAGAGCTAACTATGTCTCTAAACTTTCCCCTAAATTTAACATAGCACCGGCTCTGAAAATAGCCAGGCGCTACATGTGCTTCAAAAGATTTGCTGCTCCGCTACAAGTACATATCCTCAGCTCAACTTGACGCCCGTTCCCGGCTACTAAATGGCTTGTCCTCACTGCATACACAAAGCGAAAGAGATGCACTTCAATCCTTTATCTGCTTTCTAATTAATTGCTGCACCTGGTGCAATCTACAAATAAGTTCTTATTGAGTGAAACACGTCAGAGGTAGGAGCCCAGGTGGTCTGTCTAGCACCAGGTGCAGCAATAAAGTATACAGGGGCTAAAGGCTTGGAGTGTGACTCTCTTTTCTTTTGTTTGTGCACATTTGAAAACTGTAGTTTCCTGGCCATGTCCTGGTGCAATACTATGCTAGGCACACACATTAATATGCAGATCAAAAAAGAGTAAAAGCAGAACTTCTGCTCTGTATAGTTGTTCTGGTTCAGTGATTTAGAAAGTACTGATGTTGTTGTATCACTGTGATAGCAAGGAAATCATGGAGTATTTTCAGAAAAGGTCAGTAATGTCAACATCCAAACTTCCATAGTACAGGTTTCCTTTAAATGTATAGTAAGTAAAGGATAAATCGATCTAAAAAAAAAAAAAAAATCCATGTAAGATCCAGAAAATATATGGGCCATATTCTGGTACATTGTAGGCGGGCGGCGCGTAAGCCATTTACACTACGCCGCCCCAACCTACAGGAGCAAGTGCTGTATTCCCCAAACACTTGCTCCGTAGTTTGGGGTGGCGTAGTGTAATTGGCCCGGCGTATCCCCGCGTATATCCAAGGGGGCGGCTTGTATTTAAATTAAGCGCGCCCCCGATTCGAACGAACTGCGCGTGCGCCGGGCTTAAAATAGCCCAGTGCGCATGCTCCAGTTCTCGGCGAAAAACGTCAATGACGCCGACGTGTGCGTCATTGACGTAAAGTCGTATTCGCGGACGACTTAGTAAAACGACGTACCCGACGGGAAAACACGACGCGGACCCGACGCCATACTTAACATGGCCTACGTGGGACTGGTGTAAGGTTACCCCTCATATAGCAGGGGTAACCTTACGCCTACGCAAACGACGTTAGCGACGGTTACGCAATGCGATTTCGTTCGTGAATTGGCGTATCAGGCTCATTTGCATAAACAAATGAGACCTGAACGTAAACGCCACCTAGCGGCCGGCGGAGTAATTACATTTAAGATCCGACAGTGTAAGTGACTTACACATGTCGGATCTTAAGCGTATCTATGCGAAAATGATTCTAAGAATCACTCGCATAGATACGCGGGCCAAAAAAGAGAGATACGATGGAGTATCCTGAGATACTTTGTCGTAACTATACTCAGAATATGGCCCTATATTCCTAGTGCTGTATCTGAACTACTTGTCATGAATATGCAACAAGCCTGTCTGCTTACCTGATCTCCATGTGTTCATTAGAGGCTGACCCTGCTCTGGTTCCCCTTTTTATCACTTCCTCTTCCTGTATAGCTCCACCCTAGTCCATCCCAGGAAGCCTATATTAACCGTTGCTCTACAGGTCTGCAGTGCTGTTCAACAGTGTTCCTATGCTTAGTTCCTGTCTGCAGTATAGTTGCTAGTTCCTGTTTGCAGAGTGCTTCGTTCATCTTCCGTGTACCGTTTTGGCTTGTTCCCGACTTCCTTGTCTGCCTGTGCCCCTGACTATTTGCATGTCCCACGGTTATCCTTGTCTGCCTGTTGCCCTGACCTCGGCTTGCCCATCACCACGGTTTGTCCTGCTGACTGCTTCCCCTTTCTCCCTGCGGAGTGTGACTTGAGGAATCTCGGGGATGCGACCTGGACCCAGTTGCGGCCAAGACCATCCTTACCATCAAAGGCTCTGGTGAATACAAAACTGGGTCTTAGACTCCGTGCCCTGGGTGATCTTAGGTTCACGCTTCGTCTCTGCTAGCAGTAGTCGGCCATAGGATTCACCACCCTGTGGTGCATCCCTGACCCCAACGGGGTGCACTTGTCATCTGGCTACGGGTGACCTGACACTACTTCTGAGTCTGGCACCCATCAGCAGATGCCCTAAAAGTGCTGAACTGTTCCTGCACCATCAACCATACTTCCCAACTGTGATATGGGAGATGTCTTATCACAGTAGTATTGTGTATTTTAATAAGTCCATGATAGTATGAATTGTGGTGAGGGGCTTGGTGGCATACTATTTTTGAAAAACAAAAAGTTCAAACAAAGTTGTCCACACAGGGGAATTTCAACAACACAAGGAACAAAATAAAGCTGAGCCACTCCTGGCCTCTAAATAGGAGTTCCCCTGACACCCCAGGCTCCTCAACTTTTCCATGACCAGAGGCAGACTGACCATTCGGGCACTTGGGCACTGCCCGAGGGCCCTATGCCACTAGGGGGCCCCATCAGGATTGCCAGCCTCAGTAAAACCAGGGACAGTATGTCAAAAAACTGTTTTTTTTTTACATATGTCCCTGAAATGTCCCTTACCGACATCCTTTTGGTCTAAAAATCCCAAGATTATAGCTGCCCTGCCTTTTCCAGCACCTTCTTAGTGTGTTTATGTGTATTCTGTGTGTGTGTACAGGGCCGGATTTGCTCTCCCTGCCGCCCCAAGGCCAGGTTCTGCAATGCACCCCCACCCTGCCAACCTTTTTTATAACTTTTTTTATTTTGTAGCTTTTCTTTTACTTTTTTTATTTTTGTATAATTTTCTTATTATTTTTAATATTATTTTTTTATGCTTTCCTTTTTAATTACTTTTTTATTTTATTAATTAAATTATTATTATTATTTTTTTTTTTTTATAATTTTTTTTCACTTACCGTATTTATCGGCGTATACCGCGCACTTTTTTGCCCTGAAAATCAGGGCAAAATCGTGGGTGCGCGGTATACGCCAATACCCGCTTTCCCGCGCCGAGTTTGAATACTGCGCTGACATATACCGAGCGCAGTACACTCGGGTATAGTCGGGCAGTCTTGGCTCCTTCCGCGCTCACGTCCTGGACGTACAGGACGTCAGCGCGAGAGTTTTGCCGAGCCTGCCCGACAATACACGAGTGTACTGCGCTCTGTATATGTCGGCGCAGTATTCAACAAGCAGGGAGGACGCGAGGACACCACAGAAGGACGCCGGACCCGACGAAGAGGACACCCGAAGCCGCAGACGGACGCCGGACCCGACGAAAAGGACACCCGAAGCCGCAGAAGGATGCCGGACCCGACGAAGAGGACACTTGAAGCCGCAGAAGGATGCCGGACCCGACGAAGAGGACACTTGAAGCCGCAGACGGACGCCGGACCCGACAAGGCCGCCGATGGACGCCGCGCAAGACACCAAAACTGTAAGTACAAAAAAAACTTTTTTTCCACAGCATTCGTGGCAACATTAGGGGTGCGCGGTATACGCGGGAGCGCGTTATACCGCGATAAATACGGTAACTTTATTGCTATCACACGGGAGAAAACAATTCCCTGTGTTATAGCAATTGGAGGTGACAGGTTCTCTTTATTAACCCTGTCACCTCCAAAACAGGAAACCTAGCACTGTGCTAGAACTCCTGTCACAGCTGAGATGGGAAGAGCACAGCTCATCCCTCTCACTGTGTACATTGGTGGCAGGGACAGTCACAGGAGGCATTCTAAGCGGCCGGGGGGAAAGACGGAGTCGAGAAGGCAGAGCCAGTAGAGGGAGGTATGTGGGGGGGAGGGGAGGACAAACGGCAGCACACATTTTACAAGTGATTTTGGCGACATCGCCGCAATCACTTGTTCACAAGCGAGCGGATTCCAGAAAGCAACTTACCACCCTTAACTGGCCATCGGGGGACCCCATGCCGCTGCCGCCCCGAGGCCTGGCCTTGGTGGCCTTGTGGGAAATCCGGGCCTGTGTGTGTATACTGTGTGTCTGTATGTTTGTGTATACTGTGGGGCCCCATAATCTCCTATTGCCCGGGGGCCCCATAATCTCCTATTGCCCGGGTGCCCCATGAGTTGTCATTCCGCCCCTGTCCATGACTTAGAGACTCCCTCCAGTTCCCTGGACTTTCTAGTTGCCTCAGCTCTTTCAGTGCAGCAGACTTCCTTAGCTGTCCCAGTTTTCCTAGTTCTGTAAGTAAGGAATCTCTCCAACATGGAGTCTTGTTTACCGATTGGATTACCTTTCCTGGCTGGAGCACACACCTATCTCCAAACATGAACCCAGAACTATGCCTTTGACATATGAGTCAAAGGCATACACCTGGACACACAAAAAGCAGGGACGTTCAGTCAGGGGAGGCAGGTGAGGCAGAGCATGAACAAAATTAAGCTTTGAGGGATGTAGCTCGGCGAAAAAATTGGGGCTCCTACGACCTATGGTGCCAGAGATACGGGGCTCCTTGCGCAGCCTGTCAGAATCTACATACAGAGCGGCCAGTTTAAATACAAGCTGACACACTCTGTTTGCAGCAGACTGGGAGGTTGAGCTCACACTGACTTCTTGTCAGAGGCATTGAGCTCAATGGACAGCTTGGAGCCTTGGACCAATAGTAAAGTACCATTAGACCCAGCTGTCCAATAAAAATGCTGCAGTGGAGGCACGCCTCTCACTGCAGTGACATACAAGGGGCATGTGTCTAAAAGACCAATGCTACCTTTCAGCCCAGTCCTCTTAACTACATAGAAAAAAAATAAGATTAACCCATAATCCCATGTTTTTCTCACACAGTTAAGAGGGAGAATGAGGATCTGCTTCTGTTGAAAAAGTGCTGTTATAATCAAGCTAAATCATATATTATTATGCTATATGTTATAAGATAATTTATTATTTATCTATTTACTGTGAAATTACTGGTTTGAAGTTATAACTTCAAACTTCAGCAATTTGTCCGTTAAGCCACCTGCTTGAGTACAGTTTTTGAAAATATAGTAAATTATCTTAAAAACAATATATAATATATAGGGAATGGGGGGGAGAGGGTTTCTTCCTTTTTTTGGGGGGGGGGGGGGGGGTAGGGGGGATCTTAGGGGGTTAGATAATAGGTAAGAGATGTATGAATTATATGTTATATATATATATATATGTATATTAAGTTGTAATGTTTTTCTTCTGAGAGTTGTAACATGTAATTGCCTACCTATTAAGAAAATAAAAAGAATGTTAAAAAAAAAAAAAAGCAATATATAATAATTATTTGTATATTACTTACTTATGGCAATTAAGCACTTGTCACCCAGGTCAATTCTGGCACTTCTCTCCTACATGTAATAATCATAATTTTTTTGCTAGAAAATTACTCAGAACTCCCAAACATTATATATATTGTTTTAGCAGACACCCTATGGTATAAAATGGTGGTCGTTGCAACTTTTTATGTTACAAGAAAGTTTTCAAACGCGTTTATTTTGGAAAAAAACTGTTTCATGAATATAAAAAAAAACAGTAAAGATTACCAGTATCATGTGTAAAATGATGTTACACCAAGTAAATAGATACCTAACATGTCACACTTTAAAATTGAGCACACTCTGAATGGCGCCAAACTTCAGTACTTAAAAATCTCCATAGGTGTTGCTTTACATTTTTTTTTACAGATTACATGTTTAGAATTACAGAGGAGGTCTAGTCATATAATTATTGCTCTCGCTCTAACGAACGCGGCGTATGTAACCTGTGTGTATCTGGCTCTGATACTAGCCAGTGCCTCACCAGCCACTGACCTCACCGCACGTCCCTGACGCACAGCCTGCAGATCTCCAGTAAGACTTGGACATGGAATTGGAGACTTCTTCCAACCCAAAATCTCTTCAAAGTCTCCAAGCTTCCAGTCGCTCATCTGGGAATACCAAACCAAAGAACACTGACAAGCCAGTAGTGGTGCAACAAATCGACACCGATCCGTGACCTGAATGGGTCACCCTGTTCGGATCAGCACACCGCGTGATCCGCGGAGCGCTCCACAGCCTCGGCCATAGGAAGCTCCCCGGCTTCGGCCTAGCTCCGGAGCGGCGGCCATCCTGGTACACCCGGCGGGGGCGGCTGTCTTGTCAGGAAGTGACGTTTCGTCGCCGCCATCTTGCTCCACCCCACACTCCTGCACAGTAATGATAGTGAGAAGGAGAAACGGGGACATCTTGTTACACCCAACGGAGTTTTAGATTTCAGAGTTATTTTCAACACAAAACTGAGCTTATATGCTTAAATAGAGTATTTGGAAATCCAACGGACTGTTTACATGTTACATTTTAAAAGCAGCAGCAAACCTTACATGCTTGCTAATGTGCTGCGGCTTTTAAAAATTAACATGTAAACAGTCCGTCATGCCGCGTACACACGATCATTTTTCGGCTTGTAAAAACTACGTTTTTTAGCCTCTAGAAAAAACGAAGGCCCGGATTCTCGTAGAAGCGCGCATCTTTGTGCGGGCGTAACGTATCCTATTTACGCTACGCCTCCGCAACTTTGACAGGCAAGTGCCGTATTCTCAAACTAAAGTTGCGGCGGCGTAGCGTAAATAGGCCGGCGTAAGCCCGCCTAATTCAAATGTGGAAGATGTGGGCGTGTGTTATGTAAATTTAATGTGACCCCACGTAAATGATGCTTTTTACGAACGGCGCATGTGCCGTCCGTGAAAGTATCCCAGTGTGCATGCTCCAAATTAACCCGCAAGAAGCCAATGCTTTTGACGTGAACGTAAATGATGCCCAGCCCTATTCGCGAACGACTTACACAAACGACGTAAAACTTGCAAATTTTTACGCTGGCCCGACGTAAATACTTAACATTGGTACGCCTCATGTACGCCTCATATAGCAGGGGTAACTTTACGCCGGGAAAAGCCTAACGTAAACGGCGTATCTGTACTGCAAATCTATGCGTAACTGATTCTAGGAATCAGGCGCATAGATACGACGGCTTGGACTCAGAGTTACGACGGCGTATCTGGAGATACGCCGGCGTAACTCGTACAAGAATCCGGGCCGAAGTTTTTTTCCAACTTCATCATTAACCACTTCCCGCCCGGTCAATAGTCAATTTACGTCCGGGAAGTGGTTGTGAAATCCTGACTGGACGTCTATTGACGTCCTGTAGGATTACATGACAGCGCGCGTGGCGATCGGTGATGCGGAGTGTCAGTCTGACACCCTTCATCTCCGATCTTGGTAAAGAGCCTCCGGCGGGGTGTCCAACCACGGCTGATCAGGATGTAAACAGGAAGAGCTGTTGATCGGCTCTTCCTCACTCGCGTCTGACAGACACAGAGGAGAGCTGATCGGCGGCTCTCCTGACAGGGGAGGTTGGCGCTGATTGTTTATCAGCGCAGCTCCCCCTCGGATGCCAACACTGGACCACCAGGGAGTGCCCCCCGGTGCTCAATATGGCACACAAATGTCACAAAAGAAAAAAACAATAAAAAAATTAACACAAATGGGCACTGACTGGCAACATGGGCACTGACTGAAATGATGCCCAGCAATGCCATCAGTGCCACCCCTCAGTGTCCATCAGTGCCACCTCTTAGTGCCCATCTATGCCCAGTGCCCACCTGTCAGTGCCCATCTGTGCCACCCATCAGTGCCACCCATAAGTGTCACCCATGAGTGCCCATCAGTGCCGCCAAAGAGTGCCCATCAGTGCCGCCTATGAGTGCCCATCAGTGCAGCATATCGGTGCCCATCTGTGCCACCTCATCAGTGCCACCTCATCGGTGCCCATCAGTGCCGCCATATCAGTGCCCATAATTGAAGAAGAAAACCTACTTATTTACAAAAAAATTAACAGAAAAAAATAAAAACTATTTTTTTTTCAAAAATGTTGGTCTTTTTTTAGTTGTTGTGCAAAAAAAAAAAAATCGCAGAGGTGATCAAATACCACCAAAAGAAAGCTATATTTGTGGGAACAAAATGATAAAAATTAAATTTGGGTACAGTGTAGCACGGTCGCGCAATTGTCATTCAAATTGCGACAGTGCTGAAAGCTAAAAATTGGCTTGGGCAGGGAGATGCGTAAGTGCCTGGTATGGAAGTGGTTAAAACAACGTTGCCCACACACGATCGTTAAAAAAAAAAATGCTCTAGCAAAGCGCGGTAACGTACAACACGTACGACGGCACTATAAAGGGGAAGTTCCATTCGGATGGCGCCACCCTTTGGGCTGCTTTAGCTGATGTTGTGTTAGTAAAAGACGATTCGCGCTTTTCTGTCTGTTACAGCGTGATGAATGGTCTTACTCCATTACGAACGGTAGTTTTACCAGAACGAGCCCTCCTTTTATAACTTGCTTCTGAGAATGCGCAGGTTTTTCACGTCGTTTAAGCCCACACACGTTCATTTTTTACAACACGAAAAACGACATTGTTTAAAACGTCGTTAAAAAATGCAGCATGTTCGAATAATTTTTTTGTCGTTTTTCAGAACCCGAAAAATGATGTGAAGCCCACACACAATCGTTTGGGCCAGAGTTGGGCTGTGTATTTATCTGTATACACTTTGTCCAAAATAAAGAATACAAAAAAAAGGTTTTAATAGAGACTTTTTGGCTTTCTTATTTGCTGCTGAGAGGAAACCAGCATTATGTTCCAAGGTGGCATCTGGTCCTACATGTATTGAAGTTGAACAAATAATTTTCTTCTAGTACAACCTGTGCGGGTGAACCTAGCTGAATTCACAATTTTGACCCCAAAAACGAATTATTGTTGACAATGTGATGCTTTTTATTCTGCTGTTGGCAATCTTTCCAACTGCTACTGCCAGTCTGCTCTGATCTGGGATTCCTTAATACTGCCAAAGTATCATTTAATGTTCTGCATTACTTTTAATGTGTTCTGGCTTGTTCTCCATAGGATATCTGCAGCTGTAATCCAAGGTCAATGTTACGTACCAGATGAGCCTGACGTGTAGTGGGAAGGCTTTCTCAACCCCCGGCTCAAGGGCCACCGACATTGCAACAGTGGCCGCAAGAGCCAGGCGGTGTATGGGTGCCTGGTTCATCTTGGGTCTTGTCAGTTCAGCTGGTGCAGCAGGAAACAGGAAGCAGGCTGTTAGGTGCACTGGCTGGGGAAACACTGAATACATAGTCAGACAAGCCGGGTTTGGTAACAGATGATCAGATGTAGGTATAAACGACAGGCAGAGGACACGGGCAGTACACACACCATGTAGCCTTAGGTGCACACTGCAGAGGACACAGGCAGTACACACCATGTAGCTTTAGGTGCACACTGCAGAGGACACAGGCAGTACACACCACGCAGCTTTAGATGCAAACTGCAGAGCACACGGCCAGTACACACCACGTAGCTTTAGGTGCACACTGCAGAGGACACGGGCAGTACACACCACGTAGCTTTAGTTGCACACTGCAGAGGACACAGGCAGTACACACCACGCAGCTTTAGGTGCACACTGCAGAGGACACAGGCAGTACACACCACGTAGCTTTAGGTGCACACTGCAGAGGACACGGGCAGCACACACCACGTAGCTTTAGGTGCACACTGCAGAGGACACAGGCAGTACACCACGTAGCTTTAGGTGCACACTGCAGAGGACACAGGCAGTACACACACCACGTTGCTTTAGGTGCACACTGCAGAGGACAGGAAGTGAAAAGGGAAGCGTCCAATTGGGACATAGTTGGTGAAAACAATCTGAAAGGGGTTTTAACCCTCTTTTGCTTTATCCAAAATGAAAAAAACAAGTTTTGCCCATAGTTCTAATTTAAAAACGAAGTTCATGGGAGGAGAAATTAGTTCAAGGTTCACCAGAAACAAAATAGAAAGTGTATTTATCCAAAGATTCAGGGAGGGGGCTACCCTGCATCTCAGGTGGCGCAGCAAGAAGATCTACTGACAGGCACAGTAGAGGCTGTCGGTTCAGATCCTGGTCCTGCCCCCCTTCAACAATTTGTTATCTCACTGTCCTGAAGACTAGGGATGAGCCGAACACCCCCCCCCGTTCGGTTCGCACCAGAACCTTTGAATGGACCGACCGTTCGCGCAAACATTTAGAACCCCATTGACGTCTATGGGACTCGAACATTCAAATTCAAAAGTGCTCATTTTAAAGCCTAATATGCAAGTTATTGTCGTAAAACGTCTTTGACAACCCGGGTCTTGCCCCAGGGAACATGTATCAATGGAAAAAAAGTTTTAAAAACGGTTGTTTTTTCTGGAGCAGTGATTTTAATGATGCTTAAAGTGAAAAAAAATAAAAATGAAAAATTTCTTTAAATATCGTACCTGCTGGGTGTCTATAGTATGCCTGTGAAGTGGAACATGTTTAGAACTGTCCCTGCACAAAATGAGATTACTATAAGAAAAAAGTAATTTAAAACTGCTTGCAGCTTTAATGTAATGTCTGGTCCCTGCAATATGGATGAAAATCATTGAGAAAAATAGCACAAACACAGACAGTATACACACCACGTAGCTTTAGGTGCACACTGCAGAGGACACGGGCAGTACACACACCATGTAGCTTTAGGTGCACACTGCAGAGGACACGGGCAGTACACACACCACGTAGCTTTAGGTGCACACTGCAGAGGACACGGGCAGTACACACACCACGTAGCTTTAGGTGCACACTGCAGAGGACATGGGCAGTACACACACCACGTAGCTTTAGGTGCACACTGCAGAGGACATGGGCAGTACACACACCACGTAGCTTTAGGTGCACACTGCAGAGGACACGGGCAGTACACACACCATGTAGCTTTAGGTGCACACTGCAGAGGACACGGGCAGTACACACACCACGTAGCTTTAGGTGCACACTGCAGAGGACATGGGCAGTACACACACCACGTAGCTTTAGGTGCACACTGCAGAGGACACAGGCAGTACACACCACGTAGCTTTAGGTGCACACTGCAGAGGAAACAGGCAGTACACACCACGTAGCTTTAGGTGCACACTGCAGAGGACACGGGCAGTACACACACCACGTAGCTGTAGGTGCACACTGCAGAGGACACGGGCAGTACACACCACATAGCTTTAGGTGCACACTGCAGAGGACACGGGCAGTACACACACCACGTAGCTGTAGGTGCACACTGCAGAGGACACAGGCAGTACACATCACGTAGCTTTAGGTGCACACTGCAGAGGACACGGGCAGTACACACCACATAGCTTTAGGTGCACACTGCAGAGGACACGGGTAGTACACACACCACATAGCTTTAGGTGCACACTGCAGAGGACACGGGCAGTACACACACCACGTAGCTTTAGGTGCACACTGCAGAGGACACAGGCAGTACACATCACGTAGCTTTAGGTGCACACTGCAGAGGACACGGGCAGTACACACCACATAGCTTTAGGTGCACACTGCAGAGGACACGGGTAGTACACACACCACGTAGCTTTAGGTGCACACTGCAGAGGACACGGGCAGTACACCACGTAGCTTTAGGTGCACACTGCAGAGGACACGGGTAGTACACACCACGTAGCTTTAGGTGCACACTGCAGAGGACACAGGCAGTACACATCACGTAGCTTTAGGTGCACACTGCAGAGGACACGGGCAGTACACACCACATAGCTTTAGGTGCACACTGCAGAGGACACGGGTAGTACACACACCACGTAGCTTTAGGTGCACACTGCAGAGGACACGGGCAGTACACCACGTAGCTTTAGGTGCACACTGCAGAGGACACGGGTAGTACACACCACGTAGCTTTAGGTGCACACTGCAGAGGACACAGGCAGTACACACCACGTAGCTTTAGGTGCACACTGCAGAGGACACAGGCAGTACACACACCACGTAGCTTTAGGTGCACACTGCAGAGGACAAAGGCAGTACACACTACGTAGCTTTAGGTGCAAACTGCACTTGGGCTTTCACATTGCGACTGCAGGGAGGAGCATTTCAGACGGTATTTAGGCGCTATTTTTAGCACTAAACCGGCTGGAAAACTCCTCAGTGTGAAAGGGGTCTTATAGTTAATGGATGACCATAGTTCTTCTTTGATTTCCCCAAAAATTTAAGGTATGAAACTTAGTGAAACCACACTGTTCGAATGACATAATCCAATCACCATGGGGCAATGAACGTTACTTATTTGTTATCTTTTCAATAAATCTTGTTGATTGGGTGAGATATCCAGTCCTGTGCACTCTCCAGTCTTATCTCAGGCATTGTTATTAGCCCTACCAAGTTCTGCTTTGGACCACAAAACATCCCTTTATATTATGGAAAGAGGGGGCAGCTTTTCATTGGCATAGTACAGTAAGCAAGTGTTATCACCCTATGACAGGAATGAAAATAAAGGGAAATGCCTAAAGAATAAAACCAATCCTGCCAACACCTCTACGGACTAGTAAGTACGTTTTGATATGTACATTTTTTTGTTTTTAAAGGGACGCTAAAGGTAAAATTTTTATAACCTTAATGCATCCTATGAAAAAAACACTGACAATGCCGCCCCCCCCCCCAGTTCCCCCCCCCTCCCCCGTTTTACTTACCTGAGTCCATTCACCTGCGACGCTCACCCCAACGTCCTCTTCGCCGCTCAGCCTGGTCGATGATTGGCTAGAGTGGATGGGTTGAAAGCAGCGCAGTCATTGGCTCGCGCTGCTGTCAATCACATCCAATGACGTGGCGCGCCAGGGGCGGGCCCAAGTGATACAGTGATCGGCTATAGCTGCCGGCTGTATCACGGGAGCGTGCCAGCAAGAACTTACCACCATGCAAGCTTGCTCGCATGAAGGTGGAAAGTTCTTGCGGGCAGGACCAGAGACAGCCGCCAACGGACCCCAGAAGACGTAGATCGGGGCCAAAACGAGCTGCACAGTGGAGGTAAGTATAACATGTTTGTTTTTTTTTTGTTTTTTTTATTCTCTTTATAACCCCTTTAATTTTACATGCACTTTTATCGTTAAAGTTACAGGGGCAGATCCACAAAGATCTGCACCGGCGCAGCATATCTAAGATACGCTACGCCGCCGTAACTTACTTGGCTTTGGTTTGAATCCACAACAAATTTGCGCCGTAGTGTATTACTCGCGTCATAAGGGCGCGTAATTTAAATGCGGCAGGTAGGGGGCGTGTTTCATTTAAATGAAGCGTGTCCCCGCGCCGAACGAACTGCGCATGCGCTGTCCCTAAAGTTTCCCGCCGTGCATTGCGCTAAATGACATCGCAAGGACGTCATTGGTTTTGACGTGAACGTAAATGGCGTCCAGCCCCATTCACGAACGCAAACGCCGTAAAATTTTCAACATTAGACGCGGGAACGACGGCCATACTTAACATTGAGTACGCCACCATATAGCAGCTTTAACTATACGCCGGAAAAAGCCGAACGGAAACGACGTAAAAAAATGCAACGGCCGCTCGTACGTTCATGGATCGTCGGAAATAGCTAACTTGCATACTCGACGCGGATTACGACGGGAACGCCACCTAGCGGACGCCGAAAAATTGCATCTAAGATCCGAAGGCGTACGAAGACGTACGCCTCTCGGATCTAGCCGAGATGCCGTCGTATCTTGTTTTGAGGATTCAAAACAAAGATACGACGTGGGAATTTTGAAATTACGCCGGCGTATCACTAGATACGCCGGCGTAATTTCTTTGTGGATCTACCCCACAGAGTGGTTTTACAAACTCTCATATATCTTATCATAATCTTGGACCATCAATATCTTCCATTAGACATGTGCTGTTCGTTTCGTTCCTAATAAATATTCTGACTAATTTTTAATTATTCTAATATATTCGAATATCTGAATTACCATATAAACAAAGTTTGCTCCGAATACGAAACTCATCTGAATTTCCAAAATTCGAATTAAAATTTGAATCGAATTTTACACTGAATTCCAGTCGAATTTGAACTGTAAACATGTTTCTGAAATAAAAGACTGTGGGCTAGATTCATGTAGCCCAGCGTAATGTTGTGCGGGCGTAACGTATCTCCGATACGTTACGCCGCCGTAAATTAGGGCGCAAGTTCCGTATTCAGAAAGAACTTGCGCCCTAAGTTACGGCGGCGTAACGTATGTGCTCCGGTGTAAGCCTGCCTAATTCTAATTTGGATGATGTGGGCGTGTTTTATTGAAATTTAGTGTGACCCCACGTATTTGACGTTCGTAAAAGAATCCCAGTGCGCATGCTAAACGACGGCGCACACAGCGCGTCACGACTTCCCGAAGGAAGCTCGGGTCGGCTCGGCTCTATTCGGCGCCTGCGCACCGGCGCCGAATAGAGCCAAGCCGAGCTTCTTTCGGGAAGTCGTGACGCGCTGTGTGCGCCGTCGTTTAGCATGCCAATTGATTGGCATGTCAATAGGAACGCCCACTCCCGTGGGATTCCCTACCCGGAAGCCGCGGTGAATTCCACGGCTAAACGATATCTACGGGAAAAAATAAAGGTCAGTGTCATTTTATATGCAGCACGGTGCTGGATGTAGTGTACATTTTTTTTTTATAGGGTGAACCTCCACTTTAACTAAACATCTAGATTAACTAATCAAAACAATACAAAACAAAACAAAACAATTTTTTTCATCGTGCACATGTCTATTTTTCATAACACATTCTATATTTATTGGACAAAGGTGACCAGTTTTCCTTGTGACTATAAATATTGAGGTATGTTCCTGACACTCATAAGAACATAAGCAGTTCAGACTGGCCACAAGTTGTCTTCAACGTAACTTCTTGGCACACATTAGGACCAAGATTCAAATGTGCTCATGGAATGCCAGAAGATGTAATTCTGCAATCTGCTCATACACATCCATAACAATGCATAAAATTAGGGACCAAAAATCAAGACTACACTGCATTTATATATAATGAATATAAAAAAAACTATGTCCCGTGATGTGTGTGTAGCACCCTCTAGTGTGCTACTTAAGTGAGTGCAGGGAGATTTATGCCTGACTTATGCTTAAACCTGTAAATCTGTATTTGGGTCAGGTTTTTTTTGGAGTTCAGGGCTGGGTGACTCATCCAGGCAGCTCTCTGGTGCCTCCACCTGGTTCTGGAAAGCTGGAGAACATTCTGGAAGCTGGAAGCTAGGAGGGCTGTTCTACAAGTTTAGGAGAGCTTAACCATTTCCCAGGCGGTGGGCCTGGCAGGGGGCTTATGCCATGTACACACGATCGAAAATTCCAACAAGAAAACTGTGTATTTTTTCCAATTGAATTTTGGCTCAAGCTTTTGTGTCATACATACGGTCAAAATTTGGTGATGTACAACACTACAACGAGCCGAGAAAAATTAAGTTCAATGATTCCAAGCATGCGTCGAATTGATTCCGAGCATGCATTTTTTTTTTATGCGTCGGAATTGCATACAGACGATCGGAATTTCCGACAAGAACTTTTCCCGTCTGAAAATTTGAGAACCAGCTCTCAAATTTTTGCTGTCGGAAATTCCGACAGAAAGAGTCTGATGGGGCCTACACATGGTCGGAATTTCCGTCCAAAAGCTCACATCAAGCTTTTCTTGTCGGGAATTTATGTGAAGTTTGTTTTGTTCAAATAAAATTGGGCTGCCGTGCCCTTAAAAGTACAGTCTGGACTGACCAGTGTTCCTGAAAATGCATACACCGTAATCACCCCGGATCGTTACAATGTATATATATATATATATATATATATATATATATATATATATATATATATATATATATATATATATATTTATTTTTTTGCCATAATCCATTTAGGTGAGGGCCATAGGCGTGTGCAAGGTCTGGGCACACCCTAATCACCCTGTAATGCGCAGATTGCCCCTGCTGCTTGGTTGCAGAGGAAGGGACTGGGGAATATCTGTCCTCAGTCTCTTTCTTTTTCTCCAAAGTGAGACATGAGGGATCTGTTTAGATAATTATTGTAAAAAAAATATTAAAAATATGGTAAAAAAGTGATAAAAAGAAATTAACTACTGACACCAATCTCTGCCCTACATTGACATTGTCAATTGCCCTACTGCCCTATATATATTTACACACATGCATGTAGGTTTGAGCTTTGGGGTGCACAGTGTTATCCATTGCTTTTCTTTGAGGGGCAGATCCTGCTTGGTCCAAGTGACCTAGAGATGAAGTAGGAGGTTTTAATCGCTCGGCCATCATTTTTGCATAAATCTTGAGGTCCACATTTGTAAGTGAAATTGGACAGTATCTAGGACATAAAGAAATATCTTTACCCTCTTGTAAGATTATAGTTATGAGGGCCTCCTGAGCTTGTCTTGGGAATGGGCAACTGTGAGATATTACATTAAAAGGTATTTAGTAAGATTGGTGACCGTTGTTTCTGAAGAACCTTATCAAAGAGTCCTGTAAAACCAACTGGACCCAGGCTTTTCTCAATGGACAAAGACCCAATCACCCCCACTATCTCTGCCATCAAGAATGGGGTTGCTCGCGATTCTACTACTCCTGAGAGAGTTGGTAATGCCATAAATCGAGTAGGGGGGACCTTTCGAGTCGAACAAGCTCAAGTCATACAGTGCCGAATAGTGTTTGTAGCGGTGTGTTGCTACGAGTTACTACATCCACGCATATTCACCCTGCTGCCAGACATCCATATGTCACACTTTGTAGACAATGAAAAGTCTTTTGCTTTGTTTTGTTATTTTATTTGGGAGGGTTTGAACTTGGTTGGGGGAAGAGATATGGGATGCCTATAGGATGAACTAGTATTTACAATGTTATAGCAGTTCACTCATTACGTTGAAAATGTTATAGCGGTTCACTTATTACTTTGGAAATGTTATAGCGGTTCACTCATTACTTTGGAAATGTTATAGCGGTTCACTCATTACTTTACACTTCCTCGGTTAAAACAAAAATGGCAGACTCTAATCTTGACAGCATCACTTCAGAACATTTCCTACCTCTGCACTCTCCCTGCAGACTTTTACCTCCAGGACACTTCTCCTCCTGCACATCACTTTTGTGTCACAGCATTAGTACTCCTGTCCCGCCATCTTGAGCTGATCAGGCCTCACTCTGAATAAGCCTAGTAGTAGTTTCAACTGATCCTTAGTAGGTCGGGGGCCTGCAGTACCCCTTCTTGTGGCCGTTGACATTACTTAAAAAGGATATTTGATGATGTACTACTGATCCCAGCAAGCCCGACTTGCGAATCCTGCCCTCATGGCTCTGCAACAATTTGACACAACTCTCCACAGTCTCTCCCTCTGGCTCTGCACCCAGCTCCCCTGGCATGCCTCTTCCAGATCTCTACTGTGCTTCACTCACTGACTCCTGCCCTAAGTCCTTCCCAAAGGATTTACCCGGACATTCGGACTGACTGCTTCTCCAGCTCCTGTTCCAGGACACCTCTCCATGGCCGTGTAAAAGGAGAGACTCCCTCCCAGCTCCTCCGCCTGAGTTGCACCCCCCCCCCCAGATGGGGGTGTTCCTCCTGCACGCAGTATAGCACTCCATCCCTCAGTTCACCCAGCCAACAACTCCTCCCCCAGCAAGCTGACCATGAGTATATGTAGGAGGCCTGCCCCCTCCCAATCCTAGTTGGGGATTGGTCAGAGCTCCTCACATGTACTCCATGTCACTCCAACTCTCAGCCCTGCCCCTCTTCCACAACATTCTCACTGGAAGCAGGGGAGGCACCCAAAAGCTGAAGTACATAAGTACATATCAGTCACCTACTGCTACACTAACCACTCCCTGCCCCCCAGATCAAAAACAAACAGGCCTAGCTCGCAGCATAGGCCTGCTTAAATTTACCTGCACTGGCAGCTAACATACAAAACACTACAGACAGCGGGACTCGGCCCCATCCCCGCTTCCTCATCACTAACTTTGAATGACAGCACTGGGAGCCAATGGCTCCCGGTTGCCCCAGGAAAGCCGGCAGGACCCAAAACTGAGAAGAGATCTGCAGATGTGCATTGTGCTTGATCGTATGAGGTCTCAGGTACGTGAAGGGGGGCTGAGGCTGACACCTAAACATTTTTTTACCTTAATGTAAGGAATGCCTTAAGTAAAAAAACATTTAGACTTTACAACCCCTTTAATAATACATATATGATGTGTCCAAAAGGGGGTATAATTTGCCTCTTTTCTGGGTGAGCTCCTGATATACTATAGGGTTAGCATACTGTATGTCTTATGACATTGCTCCAATTCAGAAATACTATTCAGCAATGTAGCAATATGAGATGATCTCTCTCTTTTCATCTTTGTACCTAATTGTATTAATTACAACACACATATAATTAAAACACTTTAAAGTTTTCCGTTTAATTAGTAACGAGGAAGAGTTTAATAAGTGGTCCAACCCAAATTCCTCAATGGTCTCTCGTAGCGCTTTTAGCACTTTTCTGTCCATCAATTAAGATTCATTTAATCTCCAGGACAAGATTGGTCTCAAGGTATCTGCAGTGTCAAGAAGAGAGGAAAATGATCTGATCTAAACTGCGCCCCCATTCTAGATTCTGGTTGCCAGCTCAGCAAGGGATGCGAAATAAAAAAATGATCTATTCTGCTGTACGATGTGTGTGGAGCCGAATAAAGTGTCAAATCTCTCTCCACCGGATGCAAAACATGCCAAGCATCTACTAAATGCATGATGTGAAAACATTTATGTACCACATTGGTCAAGGACAGGGGAAGATTACTTCTACCCCATGATGAGTCCAATTGTGAATTTTCAGGAAGTCGGCTTTACGATTCAAAAAATGCATCATCTTTTCTGGCAGGGAGCATCTCTTAGAACAGTGATTGCATCATATCCTCTTTTCTCTCTCTTACTGTAACTACAGTTCCCATGAATCCTTGGGATGGGAGTGAATGTGGGAGGTACACTAGGCTGTACATGTAAATGTGAACTCGCACACTGCAGCCAGCAAGCCATACACAACACACGGTATGATTAGGTTACAGCCTTATAAATACAAATAGCTAGATTCAGGTACAATGGAGCAAACTTGCGGCGGCGTAGCTTAGCGTGTTTAGGCTACGCCGCCGTAAGTCAGCTAGGCAAGTACGATTCACGATGTACTTGCCTGCTATCTTACGGCGGCGTAGCCTAAAGCGGGCCGGCGTAAGGGCGCCTAATTCAAATGAGGAGGGCGTGTTTTATGATAATGAGGCTTGACCTCACATTTTTTTAAATTTTTTCGAACTGCGCATGCGCCAGGCGCCTACATTTCCCAGTGTGCATTGCGGCTAAGTACGCCGCACGGGCCTATTGATTTTGACGTGGACGTAAACGACGTAAATCCCGATTCATGGACGACTTACGCAAACGACGTAAAAAATTCGAATTTCGACGCGGGAACGGCGGCCATACTTGACATTACTATTCCAATAGGGCCTAGCTCTAACTTTACGCGGCCTATCTCTTACGCAAACGGCGTAAAAGTACTGCGTCGGCCGGGCGTATGTTCGTGAATCGGCGTATCTCCTCATTTACATATTCTACGCCGACCGCAATGGAAGCGTCACCTAGCGGCCATCCAAAATATTGCAATCTAAGATAGGACGGCGCAAGCCGTCGTATCTTAGATATGTTTAAGCGTATCTCTGTTTGAGCATACGCTTAAACCTAAATCGGCGTAGATTCTGAGTTAGGCCGGCTTATCTACTGATAAGCCGGCCTAACTCTTTCTGAATCTACCTAAAAGCATTTTAATATAAATGCAAAGCAGTGCAACGTGACACTGTCCACCAGAGCCAAATGTCAGGGATCACCAGAGCCAAATGTCAGGGATCACCAGAGCCGAATGCCAGGGACCACCAGTGCCGAATGCCAGGGACCACCAGTGCCGAATGTCAGGGAAAAGAGTCAACTAGAACTCGTGCTTTAAAGGGGTTGTAAAGGCACAGAGTGGCCCTGATCCTCCTGTTCTGGGGTCCCACTGCGGCTCTCGCGGCTTCTCCCCGCAATAGCTAACCCCCTCTGGGAAGCTCTCTCCCGAGGGGGTTACTTTACAATGAGCAGCTTTTATGTAAAACCTTTATGTATCCCAAAAGGAACAAAACTGTTGCTGTAACTGCTCATAGAGTGTAAGCTGGAGTTTGGCTTCAATGTGTTAGTGTATCAAATGAAATGTGCTAGTCCATCTTACACCCCCCTCCCCTCAGACTTACAATGCTGCTGTCCAAATGTGCCCCATATGCCCCTTCATCCAGATTGGGGGCACTCCAATACAGGAGACGTGTTACTGGCAGAGCACCGGGTGAAAATAGGAGGAAAAAAGGCAAAAAAACGAATGCAGCCATCACATCAGATTGGTAAGCTTCTCCTTTCACCGACTGGGGGGAGAGTAGAGGACAACTTGGGCTCAGAGGAGGTGGGTAGAACAATGCTGCCACTAGACTGAGGACATCTGGTGGCTGAAATAAAGTACTGCAGAGGAAATGTCTTGACTGATGGTAAATGATTCAGCAGATGTAGCTACATCTGCTTTTTATCACTTACAACGTATATTCATTGTTATCTTATTTTTAGCTGTAAAGGGAAACACGTAGGATGATAAAAGGCCAATACACGGCTCTGGTATGTCTGAGGACACCGCTAGGTACCATGGCTGTCCATCTATTCACGAGCCTTGCATGTTCCATAGAGCTGTACAGCGAGCCTCGCTGTCACACATCTGAGAGCAGCCACTACGCGCATACAATCCCCCACAGATAGGTATTTGATTGCTCTAGCCCGCTGTTCCCTCTGTTTATAAGCCACCCAAAAGCCACGCTGTTTTGCGCTGCTCTTCGGGCATTGTAGTTCTTTCTTCCGTCTCATTCTTTAACTCGCTGCGCAGACCGAACATCTAAGAACCACAATTCCCGGCAGCCACCTCGCCGTGGAAGCACCGCCTTACGCTCTCAGCCGAACTAAGCAGTGCGCCAGAGAAAGGCCCGTCTCCGCCCAATCGGAGAAAAGACGACCGTCGCCCAAGCAATCACAGCTGTGGAATAGAGGCAGAGGGCGGGGCTATAGCGGGAGTAGGTTGAGAGGTCGCAGCGAAGGGAGGTAAAATCAGTCGGTGGTGATAGTCTGTCGGTGGGGTGGAAATGCCGGTTCATGCCAGAGAGAAGAAGGAGAGTAACCACAATGATATGGAGGTGGACTACCCGGAGAATGAGGGCAGCACCACCGAGGAGGAGGACACCGACAGCTCCAGCGGCAGCGAGGAGGGAGACAGCTCGGGTAATGATGATATAGTACTATCCTATCTTCACCCAATAGAGGGCACTGCTGGGGGGGTCCTCCCTTCATCCGGGTCCGGTGATGGAGTACTGTGCACCCCACCTGACTCCTCTCTATGTCCGATGTGAGGGTTCCTGTACCCACCACTGTGCTCTATCCTGATATGCTAATGTGGCTGCATGTGTGTCTGTGTGTGCATCGTCCAGGAGCATTCATACTGTCACCATTCGCTCCACCCCCCTACTGTCCCCCCTCAGCTACTGTCCCTCCCCCCCCCCTCAGCTACTGTGGTCACCTGTCCCCTCCCCCCCCAGCTACTGTGGTCACCTGTCCCCTCCCCCCCCTCAGCTACTGTGGTCACCTGTCCCCTCCCCCCCCAGCTACTGTGGTCACCTGTCCCCTCCCCCCCCAGCTACTGTGGTCACCTGTCCCCTCCCCCCCCAGCTACTGTGGTCACCTGTCCCCTCCCCCCCCAGCTACTGTGGTCACCTGTCCCCCCCCCCCCCAGCTACTGTGGTCACCTGTCCCCCCCGCCCCCAGCTACTGTGGTCATCTGCCCCCCCCCCCCCTCAGCTACTGTGGTCATCTGTCCCCCCCCCCCCCCAGCTACTGTGGTCATCTGTCCCCCCCCCCCCCAGCTACTGTGGTCATCTGTCCCCCCCCCCCCCAGCTACTGTGGTCATCTGTCCCCCCCCCCCCCAGCTACTGTGGTCATCTGTCCCCCCCCCCCAGCTACTGTGGTCATCTGTCCCCCCCCCCACCACCACCACTAGTCACTGTGGTCATCTGTGTCCCCCCCCCCCACCACTAGTCACTGTGGTCATCTGTGTCCCACCACCACTAGTCACTGTGGTCATCTGTGTCCCCCCCCCCCACAACTAGTCACTGTGTTCATCTGTGTCCCCCACCCCTAGTCACTGTGTTCATGTGTGTGTCCCCCCCCCCCCACAACTAGTCACTGTGTTCATCTGTGTCCCCCACCCCTAGTCACTGTGTTCATCTGTGCCCCCCCCCCCCACGTCACTGTGTTCATCTGTGTCCCCCACCCCTAGTCACTGTGTTCATCTGTGTCCCCCACCCCTAGTCACTGTGTTCATCTGTGTCCCCCACCCCTAGTCACTGTGTTCATCTGTGTCCCCCCCCCCTAGTCACTGTGGTCATCTGTGTCCCCCACCCCTAGTCACTGTGGTCATCTGTGTCCCCCCCCCACCACTAGTCACTGTGGTCATCTGTGTCCCCCCCCCACCACTAGTCACTGTGGTCATCTGTGTCCCCCCCACCACTAGTCACTGTGGTCATCTGTGTCCCCCCCACCACTAGTCACTGTGGTCATCTGTGTCCCCCCCCCCCACCACTAGTCACTGTGGTCATCTGTGTCCCACCACCACTAGTCACTGTGTTCATCTGTGTCCCCCCCCACCACTAGTCACTGTGTTCATCTGTGTCCCCCCCCACCACCACCACCACTAGTCACTGTGTTCATCTGTGTCCCCCCCCCACCACTAGTCACTGTGTTCATCTGTGTCCCCCCCCCACCACTAGTCACTGTGGTCATCTGTGTTCCCCCCCCACCACTAGTCACTGTGGTCATCTGTGTTCCCCCCCCACCACTAGTCACTGTGTTCATCTGTGTCCCACCACCACTAGTCACTGTGTTCATCTGTGTTCCCCCCCCCCACCACTAGTCACTGTGGTCACCTGTGTCCCCCCCCCCCCACCACTAGTCACTGTGGTCCTCTTCCCCCCCCCACCACTAGTCACTGTGGTCATCTGTGTCCCCCCCCCCCCACCACTAGTCACTGTGGTCATCTGTGTCCCCCCCCACCACTAGTCACTGTGTTCATCTGTGTCCCCCCCCCACCACTAGTCACTGTGTTCATCTGTGTCCCCCCCCCCACCACTAGTCACTGTGTTCATCTGTGTCCCCCCCCACCACTAGTCACTGTGGTCATCTGTGTCCCACCACACCACTAGTCACTGTGGTCATCTGTGTCCCACCACACCACTAGTCACTGTGGTCATCTGTGTCCCACCACCACTAGTCACTGTGGTCATCTGTGTCCCACCACCACTAGTCACTGTGGTCATCTGTGTCCCACCACCACTAGTCACTGTGGTCATCTGTGTCCCCCCCCCCCCACCACTAGTCACTGTGGTCATCTGTGTCCCCCCCCCCCACCACCACCACTAGTCACTGTGTTCATCTGTGTCCCACCACCACTAGTCACTGTGGTCACCTGTGTCCCCCCCCACCACCACCACTAGTCACTGTGTTCATCTGTGTCCCACCACCACTAGTCACTGTGGTCACCTGTGTCCCCCCCCACCACCACCACTAGTCACTGTGGTCCTCTCCCCCCCCCCCCCCCCCACCAATAGTCACTGTGGTGTTCTGTCTCATAATCCCTAAGTGGAAAGAACATAACTTCAAAACAAAATAAATCCGCACTATCAAATCACATAAGTGAGCAGCTACAAAAACCAGTGAGCAATGGAAAATAACAGACAAAACATACAAATAGTAGCGCTAAATGGTGATGATGATTAACTATATAAAAAAGTGACGTGTGAACAGAAAGAGGACAGTTAATTGATAAAGTCCAAGTATTAAATGGTGAGAAAACTTGATTGATGTAAAGGACGGGGAGATTCCTCCCAAATCAGAGGTCATTCACTCTTGATTGTGATGCACACTAGTGATGTACCCGCCACCAATAAAGCAGAGGCTTACCAAATATATTGAACCCAATGAGCCCAGAGGGTCAATAAAGCTGAATGTATACAAAGGCTGTGGCAATACAGGACCGCATCTTCATATGGCAAAACCACCAGACGAAGCAAGTTTTTGTGAAACGCGTCGGGGTGACTCCATTGTTGCCACGCACATATTGATCATTATGTTCTTTTCTTCCACTTCAATGTAAGTGTTTCCAACCATTATTAAAAGCTCAGTGCCTATGGTATTGCACTATGTGCTGCTTCTGTATTTTCCTCTACACATTGGCTTTATGGTTTGGCCATTTGTGAGGTTTCATCTTCAAGCATTTGACATCCTCCTTTCGTCTGGTGGTTTTGCCATATGAAGAAGATGCGGTCCTGTATTGCCACCGCCTTTGTATACATTCAGCTTTATTGACCCTCTGGGCGTAGGCTCATTAGGGTTCAATATATTTGGTAAGCCTCTGCTTTATTGGTGGCGGGTACATCACTAGTGTGCATTACGTTCAAGAGTGAATCACCATTGATTTGGGAGTACCGTATTTATCGGCGTATACCGCAAAATCGTGGGTGCGCGATATACGCCGATCCCCGCGCCGAGTTTGAACCACTGTGCCGGCATACCGAGCTCAGTACACTCGGGTATAGTCGGGCAGGCTCGGGTCCTCTCGCGGTCACGTACAGGACGTGACCGCGAGAGGAGCCGAGCCTGCCCGACTATACCCGAGTGTACTGCGCTCGGTATATGCCGGCGCAGTGGTTCAAACTCGGCGCGGGGATCGAGTGGCGGAGGACACCACGATGGCCGCAGAAGGACGCCGGACCCGACGAGGACACCACCGAAGCCGCAGACGGACCCAACGAGGCCGCCGATTGATGCCGCGCAAGACACCAAAACTGTAAGTACTAAAATGTTTTTTTACAGGAATGCGGGTCCACATTAGGGGTGCGCGCTATACGCCGGAGCGTGCAATACCCCGATAAATACGGTAATCTCCCAGTCCTTTACATCAATCAAGTTTTCTCACCATTTAATACTTGGACTTTTTCAATTAACTGTCCTTCTTTTTTTTTTTTTTTTTTTCTGTTCACACATTAGTCGATTGATTTTTTGATATAGTTAATCATTATCACCATTTAGCGCTACTATTTGTATGTTTTGAAAGAACATAACTTCACCCCCCCTTAGATGACCAGACCATTTTTTGCAATACAGTACTGCGTTGCTTCAACTGACAATTGCGCGGTCGTGCGATGCTGTACCCAAAGCAGGATCCTTGTCTCTGCTTTGGGGACACAGGATCCATGCCCTCTCTACTGACAGAACGGTGATCTGCCTTGTTTACATAGGCAGACCACAGTCAAGTGCTCCAGTGACCGCTGGAGGGAGCAAAGAGCCAGTGACGGTAACCGTTCTCTGCTCAGCGAAAACGGAGTAATGTAATCATTGGGTTCTCAGTGTTGGTGCAGCAGTGGACTGATGCTGCATCCACCTAGGTGAGTATAATTGTAATTTACTGTATTTTTTTTTTTTTTTAATCCCACACTTTTCTTTCTAATTTAATAATTTTCTGTCTAAAATTTGTAGAAAAATCTGTAGAAAAGTTGAAACTGTTGCAATACTGTTCCTGCCCGGCAGATGGCATTGCCTATTACTCAATGCTTATAAAGAAAATATTTCTTATCACTTTCAAATTACTGTACAAATTAGTAGGCAGCCTCCAGGGAAATGTTTACCGGCATCCTCTCCTTTTATGGGGTGGAAGCCCTTAAAGTATGGGGCACAAAGAACATACAGTGCCCTGTGGTTATCTACCCATTTTTACAGTATATAACTGTTTCACAGACCGTATGTATTGCACATGACCGTTGTGGAGGGGAGGTGTTTAGGGGTGTTCTTTGACCATGACCCTGTAGGTGAGTGTATTTTACCATACAAACCTTCACCTATGGCTTTAGAAGAACTTTAGGTAAAAAGTTATTGCATTTCAATTGGGGGGAAAAAGAAACATGCTTCAAACCGTTCCTAGGGATAACCTTTAAGACCCAGCCTTTTGAACAGACTTTTACAGCCGGGTAATATTCAAACTTGTTAAACTCCCATTACAAGGGAACATGTCTTGCATATGATTTTTCAGTACCCTCCCTAGAAGTGTTTAGCAATTGTCCTTACACTTTGTGGATGGTTGCTTTACTACTTAACCCCTTCCCTACCGAGTCATTGTAAAATGACGTCGACGGGAACCCTCCCTCCAGGTGGACATCCTGGGCTTCCCGGGTGGCTAGGGGACGTGTGCCCGCCACATTGCTCGGTGCCCGTGATGTCCGCCAGGCACCCGTGACTGCCCACAATCACAGCAGGACCGTGTGTGTGTGTGTGTGTGTGTGTGTGTGTACACACAGATCGATGTCCTGTCAGAGGTGAGGAGACCGATGTGTTTTTTTTTTTTTCCCAGTAGGGCCGAAACAACTAATCAATTATGACATTAATCGATTATGAAAATTGTAATCGATTAATCGGCCAGTAAAATAATGGGGTTAAAAAAAACTAAAATCAGCCCTTGGTGGTACAAAAAAGCTAATCGCTACTGTAAATATTTCTTTCACTGTCCCACAGTAAAAAAATGAACCCCTTACATTAGTGATTACCGTATTTATCGGGGTATTTCGCGCTCCAGCGTATAGCACGCACCCCTAGTTTTGACCCTAAAATCTTGTAAAAAAAAAAACATTTTATTACATTTTACTACTTACAGTTTTGGTGTCTTGCCCGGCGGTCTCGTCCGGTCCGGCGTCCATCTGCGGCCTCGGTGGTGCCCTCCCGGCTTCTCCCGCGCTGTCTTTATGTCAAATCCCCTCTTCCCGCGCTCAGTTTGAAGCCTCCGCCGACATATACCAAGCGCAGTACACTCGGGTATATTCGGCCAGGCTCGGCTTCTCGCGCATAAACATCACAGAGCATGACTACGAGCGAAGCCGAGCCTGGCCAAATGTACCCAAGTGTACTGCGCTCGGTATATATCGGCACAGGCATTCAAACACGGCGCGGGTATCGGCGTATATCGCGCACCCAAGATAGAAATGTAATTAAGAAATGGCAGTCATCAGGAACAGTGGAAGTTTAAAGCAAGATCTGGAAGACCAAGAAAAATATCAGACAGAACAGCTTGCAGGATTGTGAGAAAAGCAATTCAAAACCCACGTTTGGCTGCATGATCCCTCCAGAAAGATCTGGCAGACACTGGAGTTGTGGTACACTATTCCACTATAAAGAGATACTTGTACAAATATGGTCTTCGTGGAAGAGTCATCAGAAGAAAACCTCTTCTACGTCCTCACCACAAAAATCAGTGTTTGAACTTTGCAAATGAACATATAGACAAGCCTGATGCATTTTGGAAACAAGTTCTGTGGACCGATGAGGTAAAAATATAACTTTTTGGCCGGAATGAGCAAAGGTACGTTTGGAGAAGAAAGGGCACAGAATTTAATGAAAAGAACCTCTGTCCAACTGTTAAGCATGGGGGTGGATCAATCATGCTTTGAGGTTGTATTGCAGCCAGTGGCACAGGGAACATTTCACGAGTAGAAGGAAAAATGGTTTTAATAAAATTTCAGCAAATTTTGGATGGTAACTTGATGCCATCTGTGAAAAAGCTGAAGTTAAAGAGAGGATGGCTTCTACAAATGGATAATGATCCTAAACACACCTCAAAATCCACGGGGGATTACATCAAGAGGCGTAAACTGAAGGTTTTGCCATGGCCTTCACAATCTCCTGACCTCAACATTATTGAAAATCTATGGATAGACCTTAAAAGAGCAGTGCATGACAGACAGCCCAGAGATCTCAAAGAACTGGAAGACTTTTGTAAGGAAGAATGGGCAAAGATACCTCAAACAAGAATTAAACTCTTGGCTGGCTACAAAAAGCGTTTACAAGCTGTGATACTTGCCAAAGGGGCAGTACAAGATATTAACTCTGCAGATTTGTATGATGCTTTAAAACTGTTTATTATGTGACAGTTGTATTTCCATTGGAGGGGGGGGAAATATACTTGGAATACTTTTTTTTTTTTTTTTTTTTGGTAAAATATGTATGCCCCTGTTTCTGTGATGTAAATTCAGAACTGTAGAACTCGATTGAAAAACAAACTGAAATCTTTTAGAGGGGAAAAATGAAAATGCGGTTACGTGCACACCCTCTTGTAACTGGGGATGTAAAAGAATTAAGCAATCACATTCAAACTCATGTTAAATAGGAGTCGGTACACACCTGCCATCATTTTAAAGTGCCTCTGATTAACCCAAAATAAACTTCAGCTGTTTTAGTAGGTCTTTCCTGACATTTTCTTAGTCTCATCCTACAGCAAAAGCCATGGTCCTCAGAGCTTCCAAAGCATCAGAGGGATCTCAATGTTAAAAGGCATGAGTCAAGAGAAGGGTACATTTCAAATTTCAAAGGCATTCGACATACTATGGAACACCGTGAAGACAGTCATCATGAAGTGGAGAAAATATGGCACAACAGTGACATTACCAAGAGCTGGACATTCCTCCAACATTGATGAAAAGACCAGAAGAAAACTGGTCAGGGAGGCTGCCAAGAGGCCTACAGCTACATTAAAAGAGCTGGAGGAATATCTGACAAGTAGTGTCTGTGTGGTACATGTGACAATCTCCTGTATTCTTCATATGTCTAAGCTATGGGGTAGAGTGGCAAGATGGAAGCCTTTTCTTACCAAGAAAAACATCCAAGCCCGGCTAAATTTTGCAAAAAAACACATCTGAATTTTTCCAAAAGCTTGTGGGAAAATGTGTTCTGGTCTGATGAAACCAAGGTTGAACTTTTATGTCCATAATTTTGAAAGATATATGTTTGCTGCAAATACAACACTGCACATCTCGTTGGTGTTTTAAGGTCTCAGGTGTGAATGGGGAGTAGGTTTGTTAACACTAAATTTATTGCTCTCGCTCATACTGGTCACTGGAAGTTCAACATGGCACCTCCATAGCAAAGAACTGAGGATCTGAAAAAAATGAATTGTTGCTCTGCATGTTGCTCTGCACGTGCTCAATGTCATATACAGAGGTTGTCTTTTTGGGAAATGGAGGTATGAGTGCTGCCAGCTTTGTTTAAGGGGTGGGGTGGTCGGCTTTTTCCATGCTCGGACCATACACCACACACTGCATCAAATTGGTTTGCATGGCTGTCGTCCCAGAAGGAAGCCTCTTCTAAAGATGATGCACGAGAAAGCCTGCAAATAGTTTGCTGAAGACACGTAGACTAAGGACATGAATTGCTGGAACCATGTCCTGTGGTCTGAGACAAAGAAACTAATTTGGTTCACTTCAGATGGTGTCGAGTGGGCGTGTCAAACCACACTTTGACAATTGCAGGTCATGCAAAACTGTACCCAGGTGCACTTTTTATCATTATTTTAGACCAAGCTTTTGTTTTGGTGGTATTTTAATCACCACTGAATTAAAAAAAATTTTTTTTTGTAAACTAAAGACCGAAAAGTTTTTGTAAAGGTGTGTGTGTGTGTGTGTGTGTGTGTGTGTGTGTGGTGTGTGTTTTTTTTTTTATATCCACAATCAGTGCCCTGTCATCCCCTGCTGGTTATTGACCCTCCTTTCCTCACACAGACCATGTGTGAGGAACGGAATAGCAATAACCAGCAAGTCTGTTTACCCCTGACCAGCAATGATTGGACACAACTGATCACAAGGTAAAGGGCCAATGTGGTTCACCTTTTACCGTAATCTGTAATCGGCTGTGTCTAAAGGGCACAGCGGTCAGAGCACATCTGATGCGTGGTTCTGGGAGGATGTCCGTGGAAGCCTTCCCAGAACTGGGCAGCAGCACTGTAGCCATCTTTCAGCTATAGTGTGTTAGGGAAGTGGTTAGGATCTGCCTGAACTATACACACAGGGTTAATTATGGCAAGCAAAGCTGCCTGGCCCCCTCATAAACAAAGAGCTAGTAGGATTTTACAGTGTTGGGATTTCAAGAATAGAACATCTAAAAACCATAAGCTTTTTTTTAAATATAATTAAAGTGGAGGTTCACCCTAAAACAATTATCTAACATTACATCCAGCATACTAACGACATGTACAGTATGCAGTTTTTTTTTTTTTTTCGCCGTACATACCGTTATATTCTTATTTTCTCCCCGGGTTCCGATTCCCACGGGACTGGGCGTTCCTATCCCTGGGTTAGATAATTGACGTCTGGTGAAAAACTTCCCAAGGCGCGTCACCAGTTTTCCGTAAATAGCCGACCTCCGAGTCGGCTCTATATGGCGCCTGCGCAGTCAGCTCTACACGACTCGGAGGTCGGCTATTTACGGAAAACTGGTGACGCGCCATGGGAAGTTTTTCACCAGTCGTCAATCATCTAATCCAGCGAAAGGAACGCCCAGTCTCGCGGGAATCAGAACCCGGGTGCCGGGGAGAAAATAAGATTATAACGGTATGTACGGTGAAAAAAACCTGACATAATGTACATGTCGTTAGTATGCTGGATGTAATGTTGGATAATTGTTTTAGGGTGAACCTCCACTTTAAGCTATGCTTGTATAAATGAGAATATGAAAAACAAAGTAGGTGTTATCTCAACTTGACTTATAGTGTAAATACACTTTAAGGCTTCATTCGCACAGGCACACTTAAGCATACACCAGTGCAAGGGCCATGTTTGCCTGCAAGGGGATGCCCAGGTGTTCATGCATTCCATGCAGGCAGTCCTATACATAAATTTCAAATGGGACACAGGGCTCCCAAATTAAAAGGTGTGTCAGTCCCTGAACGCAGACTGTGTGTGTGTGTGTCCGAATCCGCATGGCTGTCAAATTGAGAGAAGCTCCTGTTTCCATGCAGCCGCTACATCTCACTTGGCACGAATGGGACTGTCTTCACGGGGACGTGCAGAACATCTGTGCTTCCCTGTTTGGGTAAATATGGCCCTTGCATGGTTGTATGCTTGTATGCCTTTGTGATTTTAAAGCCTAAGGCAGTTTATGTGAATGTTGATTACTTTAAATCCCTTCCCACCCTAACCTTATGTATTTATCTTGTAGAGATGGACGATGAGGACTGTGAGAGGCGACGAATGGAATGCCTTGATGAAATGTCAAACCTCGAAAAGCAGTTTACGGATCTTAAAGATCAGTAAGTATTTGCTATACTAATGTAACTTAAGTGTGCTAGAAACATTCAGTTGGGCTGGCTGAATGTTGTGATTGGAGTTTATTTGGCTGGACTCAGAAAATCTATGCAGAGTAACTAACACTGCTAATATAAGCCAATGACATTTCAGTGTAAGGTAGCAAGATTAGCTGTGAGGTTAACCCAGGGTTTGACAAATTTGCTTGGAATCTAGGAGCCAGAAACGCGCCCCGTCCCGCCGAGCTCGCGGGCAGAAGCGAATGCATACGTGAGTAGCGCCCACGTATGAAAGCGGTGTTCAAACCACACGTGAGTTATCGCCGCTATTGGTAGAGCGAGAGCAATAATTCTAGCCTTAGACCTCCTCTAACTCAAAACATGCAATCCTGTAGAATTTTTTTTTTTTTAAATTCGCCTATGGAGATTTTAAAGCGTAAAAGTTTTTTGCCATTCCACGAGCGGAAGCAAATTTTGAAGTGTGACATGTTGGATATCAATTTACTCGTTGTAACCTAATCTTTCACAATATAAAAAAAAAAAAATTGGGCTAACTTTACTGGTCGTATTTTTTTCCCAAAAAAGTGTGCTTGTAAAACCGCTGCGCTAATACGGTGTGACAAAGTATTGCAACAACCGCCATTTTGTTCTCTAGGATGTTAGAATAAAAAATATATATAGTCAGTATAGGCAGGGAAGCTCCATTAGCATTGCTGGTTGTCTTGTCATACCAACGGTCACTACAAGATGGCGCCAGATCACAGAAGGAAGCATAGGCCTGCAGAAGGCCACAAAGCCGCTGCCTCAATTGCTGGCTGGCACAGCGCAATCGCGAGGTGGGGGCGCACAGACACTGGATACTCCAGCTGTGTCGCGCCAGGTCGCTATATTTGGCCGCATTTGCGACCTGGCGCCCGGGGATTGTCGACCCCTGGGTTAACCGCTTATATACATTGGCCAGATGGGAGCAGAGTCAATGTGAGTGGATGTGACCGTAAGTCCTCCTGCATCGGCCGCTCATACACACTCCCTAGAGTGCCCAGCGGTGTGATTATCTATGGATTGCTGTGCACAGCTGCTTTGCGAATCCCTGCTACCATGTGATCGCTTTGTAGTAATGTGTAAGCTCTGATTTGTTAGTGATCACATGGTACTTAAGCAAATCTCACCAGCCCTGTATCATGTGGTGGCTGTGATCAATCACAGCATAACCGTAGTAAACAAGTTTTCATGAATAAAACCTTTTACACAGGGTTACCAATTGCTTAATGCAGTGGTCATCACGGTAATAAGCAAAGTGTACAAAAAAAACTGATCGCCCCCCCAAAGGGGGTAGCGGTTGAGGGGCGGTAAAACCACAGTTCAACCACGAGGCATTACAAAAAAAATCCTCACGATTAAACAAACCTTATAGGGCAGGCAGTTGCCATTTGGTGTCCTTCATTGTTGCCTGTACTAACCCTGACCTGTTTATGGACCACGTTTCTGCCGGTTGCCTAGACTGATCCGTTGCCTGTTTGCTAACCATGTCTGTCTGTGCCTGAACTGACCCATATGCAAGTCTTATGTTCCTGCGAGACACCAGTCCCAGCCATCCCCTGTGGACAACTGCAATCCTGGAACCTCTTCCACCCTGGCCAGTGAACATGACATTCCTGGGGGGGGCAGCCATGTAACAGTAGGCTAGGCCTGCTTGGTTTATAGAAACTGGGACTGTTATAGGTGACGCGATATTGCCATACTTTAGTAAGTAAAAAAATGTGTTTTGAGGTGTAATCTAAGTATGCCCATGCTGTGTGTGAAATTTTATTAAATTGACAACTTTGTGTGAACTTTTTCTTTCTGTATTTTCCAAAAACGTGTGGCAAAAAGTCTTTAAAAGGCTTGTCATGCTTCTTAGAAAATATCTTGGGGTTTTTGCTTTAAAACAAATGTGGTCATTTATTGGGTGTCTCCACTATTCTGGTGTTCCAGGGTCTCAAAAAAAAAATGTGGTGAGTAGTCAGGAAATTGGATGCATTATTTATGCCCCTTGAAAGCTCAAAGGTGCTCCTTTTTTGTATTTTGGGCCCCTTTATGCTTTTAGACTGAAAGTCTCACACATGTATTAACTCTATACTCAGGAGGCCTAGCAGCATGTGTTATTCTAAATATGCTTATACTGTGTGTGAGAAATGGCTTCATGCCTAAACCTTTTTCGGACATTTGTTACTTGCACATTAAAATCCATATTTCTCTTATCGTCCATGGACGGACACAGCTCATTAAATCTTGACAAGTGGGTTATGTTCCTGTTCACAGGAGAGCACTAGGCAGAAACGTGTTAGATAATTTAAATACATGTTACTTTAACAGAGTTGGAACAACCCCTCCAGACATAACCCTCCTCCCTGCACTATGCAGTCTCAGTTTCATTCTGCCTAGCAAAGGAGGACGTATGGCTCCCTTTGGGCCCAGCGCCCTGAGGAAAAGTTTTATTTATTTATTTATTTTTTCCTGGCATTTTAGGGCCTCAGGAGATGGGCACTCAGTACGTCTAGGATTTATTTACTATAGTGTTTGTAGACTCTATACCCTTCACACAAACTAAATAGTATACACTGATTTGGGTTGTTTTTACCAAAGAAATGTAGCAGAATATATTTTGGCTTAAAATGTTATGATTTTTTTTTTTTTTACAAAATGTATTAACAGAAAAGTGTTGCAAATTTTTTTTTTTTTGCTACGTAAAAAAAAAGTAATGATTACATACCACTAAAAGAGAGCGTTATCTATTTAATAAACTTTTAACTAAAAATATAAAATTTGGGTACAGTGTTGCATAACTGAGTAAATGTCATGCAAATTGTGACAGCTCTGAGAGCTGAAAATGGCCTGGACTGGAAGGGGGGTGAAGGTGTCTTGAAGTAATTTAATGCATGTTGCTTATATTTATTGCTTATTGAATGACTCAAAATGTTTTATGTTGGTGGCTTCCTCCGAATTGTCTATTCTGATACAGAGTTTTCTATATCGATATATATATATATATATATATATATATATATATATATATATATATATATATATATATATATAATATACATACACATATACAATTTTTTTTTTTTTTTTGCACAGGGGAAGGGTTTCAAGTCAGGATGGGGTGCAGAAAGCAAGTTGATATTTAGAAGATCACGTGATCTGATTTCAGCTGTATGTACAGAGAATGATACTCGCAGGAAACCAATTGCAGCCTTATATGGTTACAAACGGTGACCTTGTTCAATGTACATGAATACATTTGTATTCTGGTATTTCAGCTTTTATCTGTAATATGCCTGAAAGGCTAAATTTTACAGTTAACACAGTGCAACATTTTATTTGTTCTGTAAATTGAAGGTTTACATTCAGATGTGTTAATCGCCATAGAAAGCACGCTTTCACTGCAATATTACCTTCACTTACTAATTGCCAGTTGTCTGCTCTTTTTTTGTTGCCTTTGTTCATTGATTTCTGGAAATGAATAATTGGTAGTAAGGTACAGATTACGTTTGCCTAGCTATATTGTTAACCACTTTTTTGTTCTCTTGCATTTATAGACTTTATAAAGAGCGGTTGAGTCAAGTTGATGCCAAATTACAAGAAGTAATAGCTGGTAAAGCTCCAGAATACCTAGAACCACTTGCAGCTTTGCAGGAGAACATGCAGATCCGGACAAAGGTGGCAGGTAGAATGCTGTTTATTGGATGTGAAAGTGGCATCACTTTATCTCGTCGTCGAGGGTAATGCCAGCTTGTACCATGCTTACAAGCAATGCAAATGTGCCAGAAACGATAGCCGTGTCCTTAACGTAAAACATATGCTGACTGAAATGAGCAAAGCATTGTTGGACGGGTCTCCTTTAAAAAAAAAAAAAAAAAAATCTGGGTTATGCTAATCCTGGAGCTTAAAAGCAGTTGTAAAGGCTATCCCCCCCCCCCCCATAAAATAATAAACATGGTATAATTACCTGTTCTTTACAATAGTATAGCAGAGAGTAGCCCCAAACCTACTCCTTCTTCTGGGGTCCCCCGCCGGTACACTTGGCTCTTCCTCTGTGTGCCCCCATAGAAAACTGTTTCATGGGGGCACTCGTATGGGCTTGCTCTTGAGTCCTGCTGTACGTCCATAGACACACATGGCGTGCCTTAGTCCTGCCCCATCGGAATAAAAGTGCCTAATCAAGCTTAAAAGCGGTCATCCGTGAGGACCTGGGTTATCTAACGCTAATGGGAGCAACACCGCCAGTGTTGGGAGGTGAAGTAGCTTGAAACCAGAGGATATGTCTGCTCATTCTGTGCAAAAAAGACAAACTCCATTGGATGCAACCCTGTGCCACTATTTGAAAAAAAAAAAAATAAAAAAAAAAATCCACAAATCTGTAGTCCATAAATGGACTATCAGTACTTCTCTGGTCTGTGTCACATCTTGCTGATGTGGTTTTTTGCTTGGATTTAAAATTGGAAGCATGCTTATCCATTACATTGAGGGATATGGGCAATCGGTGCATTTCACAGAAAATGCAGGATGATATGTATGTAAACATCTATAGTTTCTGATGCTTGGGCCAGTGGTAAAAGACCTCAGGGCGTAACCTTGTATCAATGGCCTGACATTGAAAATAGGTTGCCACAAATAGACTGCACTTTGACAGTGCAGCTGCACCCATTTCCCCCAGAGCTTCCCAGAGGTTAAAGGCCATTTTTACTTGCCTGTGGTTTGATGGTGGAAATCGGCAAAGCTTCCCCACATTCGCTGAGCTCCGGGGAATGTGCACAGTCTATTTGCCTTTAGTAAATCCAACCCTTTGTGTTTTTCATAAAGTGTGTGTGTGTGTGTGTGTGTGTGTGTGTGTGTGTGTGTGTGTTTTTGAAATGCAAGTTTGTCAAATTTCTCTTACTTTGCCAATACTTTTTTTTAGGAATCTACCGTGAGTTGTGCCTAGAGTCTGTAAAGAACAAACATGACTGTGAAATCCAAGCCGCCCGCCAACACTGTGAGGTACCTTTTTGTATGCTCGAGCAAATTGATATTATTGTGTACTTTTTTTTGTTCTATGCACACACTTTGTGTACAAAAAAAAAAAAAATGTTAATATAGCGGAGTCCAGTCTTGTGCATTAAGTACATCATAGATCTGTTTAACTGGCCTGCAGTGAGTGGGAAATGTATGAGCATTAATGTTGGGGCTCGTTCACACGCCCATGCTACTTAATGTAGGCCACACTGCAAAGTAAAAATACATTACTTTCAATAGCCCTAGTTCTGTGAGAAGATGGGACATACTACATCTAAACATGGCTCAATGCACCACAACATGTCTGAACACAATGCAGTGTGCATTAAGGAAGTGGCAAATGTGCTTTTGCCAATCTGTATGGCTGAATTCACTTTGCATGTGATTTGCACAGCGGTGTGGTGCAATGTCTGACATCACAGCAGTGTGAACCCAGCCTAAAGTAGAATTCCAGCTTGCACCTGGTCGAGTGATCTCCGCTGTCATCCAGTGATGACTGCGGGGAGAGTAGGGTGCTCTGATAGCGACTAGTAAAGCCTGGAGCAGTGATGTCACCCATAGGCTTCAGTGGCCCATCTGTTGGCACTTCCTCCTCTCCCTTGTAGTCACGCTGGCTGACATGGGAGCCAGTTCATTTGACTGTACCGGAGGGGCCTGCAAATCTTTTACACTCAGGTTTCACCAGAAGTATGTAGAAGAATACATATTGGCCTAAATTTAATGAAGAGTGTGGGGTAGGGTTGCCAACTTATCCCTTTAAAACAGAACACATATTAATTACACAGGTTCTGAGGCTAATTTAATGCAAATAAGGCACCAAGTGAGTTTAATTGCCTCCTTAATCAGCCACAGAACCTGTGTAAATAATATGTGTTCTGTTTTAAAGGGATGAGTTGGCAACCCTAGTGTGGTGTGTGTTCTCCACCCCCCCCCCCCCCCCCCCAAATTTTCAGTCTATTTTTTTGCACCAAAAAAAAATGCATTTTGTTTCGGTACAGAATCACCTGAAAACGCAGTGGCATATTGCAAAAAAATGGCCTAGTCATGAAGAGTAAAACCTTCCGGGGCTGAAGTCTCATGTATTTGAATGGTTGTCATTGAAAAAAACATGGAATGTGAGTGACTTGCCATGCAACTTTAGGCTCCAATCACACTTGAGTGACTTGTCATGCGACTTTGGACACTAAACGCTTTTATACAACTTATGTCTGCAAAACAATCTTCTGTTTCTTTGCAGAGTGAGAAGCTTTTACTGTATGACACTGTTCAAAGTGAACTAGAGGAGAAGATCCGCAGACTGGAGGAAGATCGTCACAGTATTGATATTACATCTGGTAAGCTTAAATATACAAAATGGATATCAAACTACATATCTTTCCCTGGCTTTTAGAACTCTTAAAGGGACGGGAGGCAGTCAGTCTGAAGGGGTTCAGCTCCTGGTCGCCTCAGTGACCATGTGCTTATAATGCAAATGAATGGGTCTGAGGCAGTGTAGTTGGGTTCAAAGGGCATGTTCACCTTAACAGAAAAAGCTGTAGTGTAAACTTACACAGGATGCCCTCCTCACCCTATAGCAGTGTCACAGGGGCTTAGAAATCCCGGCAGCTGAATCCCCAAAATGTACCCCATCAAGCGTCATGTTTAGGAGCATTCTAATTGGTCGGCGCTGTCACGTGGTTGGCGCCGACCAATTGGAACCCGTCCTCAGTGGAAGAAGATGCGTGAATGCCCCGGATCTGTGACACAGCTATAGCAGGGCTCAGAACTAGAGATCGCCATGCAACAGGTCAGTGGGAATGGGGTGGGGGGGGTGTAAGTTCACCTTACAGATTTTTCTGTAAAGGTGAACTTGCACTTTAAGTTCATGTTATATTGCATGCATAGTGTTCTAGCAGATAAAAATATCGATGGGTTATAAAGGAACTTTTAACAGCTCATTTACTGGCACAGAGCCTAATATGCTTCTGAGAACCTTGTTAATATTTCCAGGCATTTCCCAGCATGCTGTGCAGCCTGATCATAGCTTTAAATGGATTCTTGCAGTTTAGAGTATGAACTAGGAATTGGAAAAAGGGGTGAGAATTTCTGGTAATTGAGAATACCGCAAAACATACAAGTTGCATCAAACCCAGTCAGATAAATCCAAATCCTCTATAAAAACAGATGAACCATGGGGCCAAATGGGCACTCGGATACCTTCCTGTCCGAGCAGAAAGTGATGGCAAATTCCTTTTCGAACACGGACAAAGACAACACACTACATTTTTAGTAGAGTATACACCAATTTTTGTACAGAAGTGGACAGAAGAAAGAACAATCTCATCCAAAACGAATAAAAATGTTTTGACTGGAGACAGGCTTTAAATACCGTATTTGCCAACGTTTAAGACGACCCCCTAATTTTCCAGCTAAAATGTTGGTTTTGGGATATACTCATCGTATAAGATGACCCCCTTCCTACTAGTCATGCCTCGCCTAACCTCACTGTGCCATTACATGCCTCGGTGTGCCACCATTACATGCCTCGGTGTGCCACCATTACATGCCTCGGTGTGCCACCATTACATGCCTCGGTGTGCCACCATTACATGTTTCACTGCATACCTCACAGTGCCATTGCATGTCTCGACGATCCCTTACCTTATCCCTGACATGCAGAATCTGTCAGACCGCGGCCGTCCATTATCACTTCTTCTCTATCTCCAATCACTGGAACAATTCTGCCAGGTTCTAATCTGCATGATAGGTTACCGGTGTATAAGACGACCCCCGACATTTAAGAAGAATTTCATGGGTTAAAAAGTCGTCTTATACGCCAGAAAATATTGTAAGTAAAGAATAACGTGTTGAAAATTCATGTGTATTTCTGCCTGATTTAGTGGGGTCCTGCTATAAGGAAATTGTCTTACAAATGGACATGTTTTTACTGTAATAGAATCTTGTTGCAGTTTACTATACAGTGGGGAAAGGTCTGCACTAAAGTTAAAAGGTACATAAAATATTCCTTGACTCCTCAGAGCTGTGGAATGATGAACTACAGTCGCGGAGGAAACGCAAAGACCCTTTCAGCCCAGATAAGAAGAAGAAGCCTGTTGTTGTTTCTGATATCCTTTTTTTGTCATGTGTGGTGTGTTTTTGTTTATTTTCCTTTACAAAGGTGTTTTTCAAATTTATACAATGTAAATACTGCATGGGCAGATTTAGTATCTGACAATAGGGTTACCCTGGACGTTTTATGGTTCTTTCTTTAAGTTCTACGTATTGGTTTATTTTACCACTTTATATACGTCAGCACTTTAAAGAGGAATATCGTTGTTATGGTAGCAGCTAGCTGCCATAACCTCAGTGTCCGCTTTAGTGAATGATCTGGTTTCCGATAAGTGGTCTTTGCGGCGCAGTCGCTGCAAGATTAATTTATTGGCGGCGGGAGAGTGGGGGCCCCCCCTCTGCTCGGTAGCAGTGGAGGCGATCGGATCATCTCCCTGGCTTGGTATGAAGACCCACCCGTCTCCATACTATTGCAGGGTGGAAGCGACGCCAAAACGTCACTTCCGCCCATAGCTCCTAAAGAGACATTTTTGACCCCAGATCTCATATTTAAAGTGGAGGTTCACCCGAAAAGTTAATTTCTAACCTTAGATTGATGCTCATTTTGTCAAGGGGAATCAGGTAGTTTTTTTAAAATCTAAGCAGTACTTACCGTTTTAGAGAACGATCTTCTCCGCCGCTTCCGGGTATGGGCTGCGGGACTGGGTGTTCCTTTTTGATTGACAGGCTTCCGACGGTCGCATACATCGCGTCACGATTTTCCGAAAGTAGCCGAACGTCGGTGCGCAGGCGCCGTATAGAGCCGCACCGACGTTCGGCTACTCGTGACGCGATGTATGCGACCGTCGGAAGCTTGTCGGAAGACTGTCAATCAAATAGGAACGCCCAGTCCCGCAGCCCATACCCGGAAGCGGCGGAGAAGATCGCTCTCTAAAACGGTAAGTACTGCTTCGATTTTTAAAAAAACTACCTGATTCCCCTTGACAAAATGAGCATTAATCTAAGGTTAAAAATTAACTTTTCGGGTGAACCTCCACTTTAAATATGAGATCTGGGGTCAAAAATGTCTCTTTAGGAGCTATGGGCAGAAGTGACGTTTTGACGTCGCTTCCGCCCTGCAATAGTATGGAGACGGGTGGGTCTTCATACCAAGCTCGCGTGCGGAAGAGAACGCATACGTGAGCAGCGCCTGCATATGAAAACATTGTTTAAACCACACATGAGGTATTGCCTGTGAAGGCGAGAGCAATAATTCTTCTTTTTTTTTTTTTTTAAACGTCGCCTATGGAGATTTTTAAGGGTGAAAGTTTGTCGCTATTCCACGAGTGGGCGCAATTTTGATGCATGATATGTTGTATCAATTTACTCGGCGTAACATTATCTTTCACAATATATCAAAAAAATTGGGCTAACGTTACTGTTTTTAATTAAAAGTGTACTTGTAAGACTCAGATTTTTTTGGGGGGGGGGGGGGTTTGAGACCTGCGCCTAGTCTCGAACGTATTGCCAACGTTAATGGCTACAGCTGCTACCTTTTTTAAAAGACAGGCTTTCAACAAACCGGTCAAAACATGAAAAGAAGAGGTAAATATAAATACATTTAAATATCAAAAATTATAAATATTATCCAGGCAGCGTTTATGCATATATATATTAAGCGCATATACTTTCTCTCTGATTAGTAAGTGTCCATGTTGTAAAAACAAACTTGTACAAATAATAATGGAATATGAGTTAAGATTTCGCTTAATCCCAAAAGGTAAGGAAATTCTGTTGTACACTGAAGATGTCACCTCCACGCGTGTGCTCATAGAAGGGGGGGGGGGTTGTGTGGATAGGAATCCCCTCTTGTATAAACTTGTACCCCAAAACGGTTAAACCACAGCAAATGGTAATAATAGAAAGGTGATCTCAGCAGGTGCCTCCACTCGCTCTTAATCAGCCAGGCTGGTTACTCAGTGATTACCATATATTAGAGGGAGCGGACATAGCGTAACTCCGTTTTTAAAACTTTTAATCCTAAAACACTTAAACCCATCCAGATGTACACTCGCATGAAAACCTAAATCGATCAGCTTTGTTCACAATAATGGACATCAGCCCGGTGTCAGTAAACCGCAGATTCTCCTACCGCACGCTGCTTCCCCTGTCTACGAGGATTGCGAGGATGGATGTCTCCGCTCCTGACAGCGCCTGACGTCACCACATGCATTACTTGGCTTCACCCTGACTAGTTTTGTCGTATAGACCTCATCTGAGGGTGGAGACGAGCAACACACACGCTTCTTTTATGCACCGAGCAAACACCCGTGGCCAATACCAATTGGCTGTGTGGTCAGATTTCCTTACCTTTTGGCATTAAGCGGACTCTTTTACCTTATTTTTCCATTATTTGTGCAAGTTTGTTTTTATAACATGGACACTTACTAATCAGAGAGAAAGTATGTGTTTAATATACATATGCATAAGCGCTGCCTGGGTTATATTTTATATCTATATTTATAATTTATTTATATTTACCTCTTTTCCTATTTGTAAGACTGCTGAAAAAATACGGTGTGAGAAAATTAAGAACGACTTCCATTTTAATTCTCTTGGGTGTTTGATGGTTCTAACACATATGATTTTTTTTCTAGTCCTTTTTCTCAGTCCTTAAGTGGTTAAACACCATGACAATATTGGAAAGTGTTTGTGTGTGTGTGTGTGTGTGTGTGTGTGTGTATGTGTGTTTTTTGTGTTTTTTTTTTTTTTTAACAGGTATATGGACATCCACAGTATAACAGGAAAAAAAACTAATTATCTTACAAATCCAGGTTAAAGTTATTATTACAAGTGTATTCACTTTATAGTCAAATGACAGAACAGTAAATGCTAGAATGCAAATGCATAAGAGTGTATTGGTGGTTTAAGTGAAAACCACATGTCCAAAAAGAATTAGCTGATAGGGAGAGGTCGCTGAGATTACATGCATTCTTCCCCCCCCCCCCCCAAGTCTGTAGTGTATTTAGGACTGGGCTTGACTACAGTACAATCAAAGGTCAGATTTTCATCTTGGTGGCCCTTTTTTTCAGAGACTGATTGCTTCATGCTTTTTCACGTAGGTCTTTTGTGCAAGGTGTAGCGTGCATTGCTTCCCTGGCTATGAGACCCCAGGACCTCAACTTTTTTGAGATTGCTGAAATCTCCATTAAAACCCATCCAGGATATTCCTTTTAGTCCTGACTTGGAAGACTATTTTTCTGGTTGCCATTACTTTGGCTACAAGAGTTTCAGAGTTGGCTTTCCTGTCGTGAACCATTCCTGGTGCTCCATCGTTACAAGGTGCCTTTACAGCCTTCGCCATCCTTTTTTCTTAACCAGGACATTGTGGTGATGTCCTTTTTGTGTCCTAGGCCTCAGATGCCAGGAACTTCACACCTTGAATGATTAGGTGGTCCAGAATTGCTTGCAATCTGCCCTGAGAGAGACCCTCTCCTCAAAGTATGTGTGTGTACATATACATATATATATACATTACAATTTTAGATATGCTGTGTTAATAGGAACACATTAAAAACATGTTTTAAGATGTTGCTGTGAAAGTGACAGGCCACAGTCATTGCTAATGTGTATCAAAACCTACACACATTTTGGGGTAATCATTGGGTAATGAAATTGAAAATGTTTGTATTTTCAACTGCAAGAACCAATCTAGGGCATGCTGCAGATCTGTTTTTATGAAAGTTGGTTCCATCTGGCTTGTTAAACCTCTTGTTAAATACAAGAGCGCACACAATTCTCCTCCTACTAGAGATTATTTTTCCATATTTAACTTTGTGCATTTTCCTCTACTGCTGGTTTTCATACAAATCTGTGGTGCACCATTTTAAAGGAAATGTTTTTATTTTTCAATTTTTTTTGGGCTTGATAATCACTTAATAGTCTAAAATATATGGCTGCTGTGGTCAGATCCTGACAAAAATGGCCTCCTCAGATATTGGGACACAGTGTCCATTCACTGCCATCATAACTAATTATCTTCTTATTCTAGTAAAGCCTTTCAAACCATTGATTTGCATGCATTTCCCCTACTGTAAATTACATCGGCCCACACAAGAGCAGATTAAGTACTTTTGTCCATGATTATGTTTTGAGTGGAAAGCTTGTAGAGTTGAAAGATCTACTTTGTGATAACCAAGCAGGAATGCCTGGCTCACAATAGTCTTATGATCCTGAAATACAAATGGTGTGTGCCAAATGCTTCAGATTATTTAAATTTGATGCACAGAGCGGAAAAAAAAAATAACAATTTTGTCCTTGGAACATAACAAAAAGCCTTTTGATAATTTTTTCCTTGAAGGCTGCCACAACCGTTATTTTAAAGGAGAACGCTGTCTGACAGGGGAATCTCAGTTTGTATGTACCCTTTCAAATGGGGCCCTGTGTGTGTGTGTGTGTGTGTGTGTGTGTGTGTGTGTGTGTGTGTGTGTGTTGGGTGGTCAAAGATGGCTCGGCTCTTACAAACATTGCAGTAAATTTAATAAAATTCTGTTTATATTTATATAATAGTGAAATAATTGTCAAGATAAGTGGCACCTAACTGCCTCTAGGGCTCCACATGGGGTTTTTAAACCATAGTTCCCACAAGCAATACAGAATGGTAGGAACAAACGGATCAATTCACTAATTTTTACCGCATGCGGTAATGTGGTTATGTGACTCATTTGCATAAATTATTGCATGTGGTAAATTTATTTCCAATTAATCATTTACCGCAAAATTAAAAATGTGCCGGTAAATATTTATTTAACCACCGAGCCTCTTCCTGAGATTTTGTGTTTTACAAGGTTACTAGAAAACTGATGGAGAAGTAGAGAACCATATTTTTTTTTTTTTTTCCAGCCAAGACCCTAGAGCAGGGATCCTTAAACTACGGCCCTCCAGCTGTTGCGGAACTATACCTCCCATGAGGCATTGTAAAACTGATAGACATGACAAGGCATGATGGGAGTTGTAGTTCTTAAACATCTGGAGGGCCGCCAGTTTGACACCCCCTGCCCTAGAGAATAAAATGCCGATCATTGCAATACTTTTTGTCACACCGTACTTGCGCAGTGGTCTTGCAAGTGCACTTTTTTGGAAAAAAATATCACTTTTTGTTAGATGTTGCACCGAGTAAATTGATGCCCAACATGTCACGCTTAATCTCCATAGGCGACGTTTAAAAAAAAATTCTACAGGTTGCATGTCTTGAATTAGAGGAGGTCTAGGGCTACAATTATTGCTCTTTTTCTACAGATCGCGCCGATGCCTCACATGTGTGGTTTGAACACCGTTTTCATATGCAGGCGCTGCTCATGTATGTGTTCACTTCTGCACGTGAGCTCAACGGGACGGGGGCGAGTTTAAAACTTTTTTTTTTTTTTGCATCGCTTTTACTAGAAAAATGACAGGACCTCTTAAATATGATTTCTGAGGTCAAAAAAGACCTCAGATCTCATATTTACACTACACTAAAATGCAATAAAAAAAAAAAAAAGATTTTTTTATTTTAAACAAAAAAATCCCCTTTTTAAGAGCATTGAGCGGAAGTGACGTTTTGACGTCGCTTCCGCCTTGCAATGATATGGAGAGGGGTGGGGGCTATCTTTCCCCTCACTCATCTCCATGTCGGCCTAGGCAGAGGATGCGATCGGCTTCGCTGCTACCGACAGCTCCGGTAAGCGGAGGAGGGCACCAGGGGGGGGGGGGGTGTCCACCGCCGACGACAACAACCACCTCTTCTTCTTTTTTTTTTTTTTTTTAAGAGGATACCAGGTTTATGGTAGCTGGCTGCTACCATAACGGTATTCCTCTGCAAAGTAGCGTCATAAAACGACGGTGGGTGGTCCGGAAGTGGTTAAAAAGTCCAATTCACAAACGGACCAGAAAGTAAAAAAAATATTGTGATATTTAACACCAGGGTTTTGCGGTAAAATAATGCACTAAATCAAGTGAATTGGCCTCAAAGCCTTAAACAATATTAAAGTGCACTCCAAAAAATAAATAAAAATCTAATAGTGCACATATCCAACAAAATAATACAGTATACCTCAAATGTATACAAAGCTTTAATGGGTGTATAAAACCCTCAGAGCCGGTTCACACTGGGGCGACTCGTCGGGCGACTCAGCCGCCTGACAAGTCGCGTCCCATTGTATTCAATAGAACCATTCTAATAGGAGCCACGTAAGTCGCTCCGACTTAAAAAAAGGTTCTTGTACGACTTCGGGGGCGACTTGCATTGACTTCTATACAGAAGTTATTTTAAGTCGCCTCTGAAGTCTTCAGGATGCCTTGTCGAGTTGCCCCCGAAGTCGTGCCGCCGCAGTGTGAACCGGCTCTTGCGCAACATGGTATATGCGAGTAAGCTTGGTATTTACAAATACAAATTTACAAATACAAAAACAGTTGCTTGCTGATGGCTCTTCCTTGTAAATTCGCCCCCTTCCTTAACCCACTCCCACCACCCCAGCCTTGCCTATTCTGGAATGGCTTTGTGCTTGTTGGATTATTAGGCTTCCTGTACATGGGATGTTGTTCAACTGCTCCTGAACGATTTTTAGAAACCAGTGTCTAAAAACGTCCGTTTAGCCGCGTTTTGCTGATATTTTAAAAAAAAAAAAAAAAAAAAAAAAAAAAAAAAAGATAAACTTCTAAACAAAACACTGCTAAACATGAGTTGCCACGTTTAACCGCGTTTGCTTCAACTGCCCCTAAACACAGCTTCTGAACACATTTTTTTAATTTATTTTTTTGGGTTCAAGAAAAAGCCTCTAAACACAACTACCTAGAAACGAAAATCTGTGTACATGTACTGATAAGATAACATAGAGGAGGGTTTAGGAGCACGCCGTCATATGGCGGTCACCAGTCATCTCTATGACCGTCGGAGGCCCGGTGCGAGAGTGTGATGACGTCACGCCCGTGTACCCGTAAGTAAACAAACCGCAATTGCGGCTAGTAAGAATGAGATCTGTGAATTTTTTTTTTTTTTCACAATCTCATTCTTTCCAGCCTGGAGGAGAGATGTGGGGTCTTATTATAATTTTTTTTTTTTTTTTTTTTTTTTTTTTTTTACCAAAAATGGGTAGAAAACGTATCAGCCTAAACTGAGGTGATCAAATACCACCAAAAGAAAGCTCTATCTGTGGGGAAAAAAAGGATGCCAATTTTGTTTGGGAGCCACGTCGCACAACCGCGCAATTGTCCGTTAAAGCGGCGCAATGCCAAATTGCAAGAACTGGCCTGGTCCTTTACCTGCAGAACGGTCCAGGTCTTCAGTGGTTAAAGGGAAAAGCAAACTTTTTTTGCTAATAAAGATGTTGCCACTGATTGCTATGACTGAATGATGGCAGTGAATATATACTACTGACAAAAGCTGTAACAAGTCTGTGTACAGTCCTTATCTATACCACGTCCATATATTGTTTACATGTTACAAGATCTGGATATACTTGAAGATTGGACTACAATCAGAAAGGTAAGGTTTTCTGAGAGATGTTTGTTTAAGCCTAGGTTCACACTGCTGCGGGATTTAAATCGTGCGAGTTCCTGCACAGATGTCTATTGAAATCACACCCGAAGTCGCCAAAAGTAGTACAGAAACTACTTTTGGGAACCGGGGCGAGGTCGCACCTATTCTGACGGTCCCATTGCTGGCAATAGCTGCCGATTTTGGCATGCAGTTTGACATGTCAAATTACTTTTCAAATCGCATCAATGTGAACCTGGGCTAAAGATCTTTTCTGAACGTTTTCTATATTAAATCATTCTTATTGTTACATAGGCAATGGCAACACTGGGTCCTCATCGAGTAAAGCCAGAAGGTAAGAATTATAAAAAGTTTTAAACTGTCTGTTCCCAAGAGCTTTACGGCTTTGTGTTCCCAAATTTAAAGCGCTCATCAAACGCAAGCCAGCATTTTCCCAATGATTTCTTTTGTAGTAGTGTAAAATGACAGAGGCTGTGTTTGGCTTGCTTTGCACTGTGTTGTTTCCTCAGACACAGCACGTCCTATTAAAGCAGACAATTGCATGGGCACTGCACACGCTGCTGTACAGCAACATGAATGAAGTGTAATTTTGTGCACTTCAATTAAAGTTTGTACAAAAACCAACAAAAAAGCAGTGTGTAATGCACTGCATCACGCGCTACACTGCCCCCATTACCGCAGTCAGAAATGGACAGCTGCTGAAAATGTAAAGTGATATGGCAGCTGTCTATTCCTGTGTCAACCGGCTCTGATACTGTGAGCATTTCATTGCGGAAGAGACATGCAATGTCTCCTCTACAAAAAACTCCCTTTTCCTGCCTGCTCAATTTTGTATACTAAAACAAGTTATTTTTATTTTTTGTAGCCTGATCAATGGTTTTAGAACCATTTTGTACATGTGTACTGTGTGAACTGAGCAAAAACAAATGTTCTTTGATCTATGTTCTCTTCTGAATCAATTTTTAGTATGGACAATTGGTAAAAAAAAAAAAACACATGGCCGCTAAATAGTACTCGGATGTGCATGCAATGCATATGTCTTTTTTAACAAATAAAATGTAACACTTCTAGAGCATATCCCACATTTAATTGCTGATCCTGGACAGGTCCATCCAATTCCCTTTGCCCATCAGCGCAGTTCCCCCCCCCCCCCCCTATTTTATAACTCCTAGAGCAGTGTTTCCCAACTCCAGTCCTCAAGGCACACCAACAGGTCATGTTTTCAGGATTTCCCTCAGATGAAACGGCTGTGGTAATTACTAAGGCAGTGAAACTGATCAAATCACCTGTGCAAAATAATGGAAAGCCTGAAAACATGACCTGTTGGTGTGCCTTGAGGACTGGAGTTGGGAAACACTGTTCTAGAGCAAGGATCCTCAAACTATGGCCCTCCAGCTGTTGTAGAACTACACATCCCATGAGGCATTGTAACACACTGACATTCACAGACATGACTAGGCATGATGGGAATTGTAGTTCCTGAACAACTGGAGGGCTGTAGTTTGAAGACCCATGTTCTAGAGCAGGGATATGCAATTAGCGGACCTCCAGCTGTTGCAAAACTACAAGTTCCATCATGCCTCTGCCTCTGGGTGTCAGTCTTGCTATGCCTCATGGGACTTGTAGTTCTGCAACAGCTGGAGGTCCGCTAATTGCATATCCCTGTTCTAGAGCATGCTAGAGGGAATTATCAAATGTATTCAATGGCTTGAACATTCTTTGCACAGAAAAAATGTACACTTAGACATGCTAGGCGAATGGCTATGCAACCTGGACATCATATGCATATCAAAGAGCATTTTGATATGCTATGTAAGAACCAGAGTGTGTGGCGATTAAATGCGATTGCTACATTGTAAAGCCTCGTACACCTGATCGGATTTCCATCGGACAAATCCATGGAATTTTTTGCTAAGGGCGTTGGCCGTGAACTTGTTCTGCATACAGAAGGCAGAACTTTTTCATTCAACATACACTAAAATGCATTTTTTTTTCTTCTGCTCTGTAGCGCCACCCTTTGGGCACCTTCTGCTAATATTGTGCTATTGGTTTGGAGCATGTGTGTTTGTACTTTGGATTTTAGTTTGATGGACTTGTGTACACACGATCGGATGATCAGACGGCACACATTTGTTGTCTGATTGTTTTAAAGCATGCCATACCAAATTTGTTGTCGGAAATTCCGACCGCAGTTGTCCGGTGGAGCGTACAAACGGTCAGATTATTCGTCAAAAATCCCGCCATAACACAATTGTTGGCGGAAAATCTGATTGTGTGTACGGGTCTTAACTCTTGACACTGCACAAGATCTGCTAGTGCCAATTTGCAAAGAAGCAGCAATAACTGTGATACTAAACAAGTCCTTTTAGTTTCCAATGTGGCCAGGGAGCCGCAGAAGAAAAGGACGTACCACACATGCTCAAAGCATTTAGATGGTTTTTATGGGCATGTGTGGCACATTCTAAGTCCAAACTCCAGCTATTAGCACTTAGGTTTTAATCTGTGTTTGTATTAGGGAAAGTCTTGGTGACATTTTTATGGGGGAGAAAATGAGGCAAAATTTGACAATTTTCACTAAAACAGAAAATGAAGGACAATCTCTTGTTTATGTCAATTTATCATGGTTTTTAGTTCCAGTAAAGATGGAAAAACATCAGCATGCGGCAAGATCAGAGGATGGGAGGCTGCATTATGATGGAGAGTGGTACGGACGAGGGCAGGCGATCTGTATAGACAAGAAAGATGAGTACCCAACCAGGTAAGTATTTTGCTGAGCTCTTAGTCATGAACTTTTGGCCAGGATTACTTTATCGGCTGAACCAACTGCCCTAAGACCCTTTTCACACTGAAGCGTTTTTACAGCGTTTTAGCGTTAAATAGCGCTTATAAAACGCTTTCCATCTCAATGGACCCTTTCACACTGAGTCCTGCAAGCAGCATCTTTGGAGCAGCTTTTGAGCGCTGAAAAAAAAGCCCCTCTCCATTGAAATTAATTGATAGCGCTGTAAAAACGCCTTACCCTTTCACACCAAGGCACTTCAAAAACGCCCTAAAACGTTAGGGTCTTAGTGGTGCTTTACCAGCACATTGGGATTGCAGATGAGGCTTCGCTCGAATAACGCTCGAAAAACGCTGTAATAACGCTCAAACGCCCCAGTGTGAAATGGGCCTAAATCTGCAGGGTTTTATTTATTTATCTATATCTAAGCTCTTGTAATGAAAATGTATTTCTGCTGACAAGTTGTGTAAAGCCTACTCCCTGACCACTTTATGCTCCCTACTTCAGCGCTCTCTTGTCACTCCTTCCTTCATTAGTCACAACTAAAATACTTGGCGTCAGATCTCTGGCATGTGAGAGTACTTAAGCCCAATCACTTACATTTGAACTGTCGCAATAGTATGTTTGATTCATGTATTTAGCCTTGTACCTAAACCTCAGCTTTAAAGGGGTTGTAAAGGTTCTTTTTTAATTTCTAAATAGGTTCTTTTAAGCTAGTGCATTGTTGGTTCACTTACCTTTTTCCTTCGCTTTCACTTCTAAATGTTTTTTTTCTTTTGTTTTCTTTGTCTGAATTTCTCACTTCCTGTTCCTCCTCAGTAAGCTGTTCTGGATGACTAACCACGGCTCGGATGATGGAGGCAAGTTTACTGAGAAGAAACGGGAAGTGAGAAATTCAGACAAAGGGGGGGAAAAAACATTTAGAAGGGAAATCGAACAAAAAGGTAAGTGAACCAACAATGCACTAGCTTAAAAGAACATATTTAGAAAATAAACCTTTACAACCCCTTTAAAGCCCAAGTTTAGCTAAAAACTAAAACCGAAAAATCAGCACAGATGTGTCCCTTGTGTAGATTCTTCTGTCAGTATAAATCTTCCTCTGTCCAATCTCCTTTGCTAAGCCCTGCTGCCGTAATCATCTTCCGGTGCTGTGGGGGTTAATGCAGCTAAGCGGCTGTAAGGCTCCATTCACACCTAGACGTATTGTCGCCTGTAGCGCGACGCTATTGCAGCCTGCAATACGCTGGAGGGGTGATTTTAACATTGTCGGCTATGGAGATGGTTCACATCTCCACGCCAAACGCCGTACGCCTGAAGCTCAAAACAAGTCCCGGACCTTTTTTTCAGGCGGCGTTCGGCTTGGCCAAAAATGTTGATCACCCCTCCGGCGTATGTTGGGCTTAAAAAACGCTGCGTTTTGTCGCGGCAAATCGCGGGACAAAACGCCGCAATTTATCGTGGTAACATACGCCGCGTTCAGGTGTGAATGCAGCCTAAGGAGCTGGACTATGCCCTCCCTATACTGCCAGATCTGCCAGCCATAGAAGCCGTACTACAGCTTCTATTAATGAAACGGGGTCTATTAATTGGGAGTAACGGAGCCCATTCAAAGATCCTGTGTCATTCATAGAAGCTGTAGTATGGCTTCTACAAAGGGCAGGCATAGTAAAGCTCTCTTGATGGGAGCTCCTGAATCTCTTTAGCTGTATTGACCCCCTACCACACCAGAAGATTGCGGGGGTGGGGGTAGGATGTAAGGTTTTCACTGAAAAGAATCGACACAAGGGAAACCTCATACTAACTGCAAGTTATGTCCCTTGTGCTAATTAATAAAATAAAACAAAAAATTAAGCCAAACTTGGTTTTTAAAGCGGGGGTTCACTTTTCACCTGAATTTATTTATTTATTTTTTAAAGCCAGCAGCTACAAATACAGCAGCTGCTGACTTTTAAAAAAAATTAACACTTACCTGTCCAAGTCGCCCGCCGAAGCCGAGCCGCCCGCCATCCTCAGTGATCCTTTGGGTGGACCTCCGCTTTAAAGCGGATGTGCCATGGGAAAAAAATATTAAAAGCCAGCAGCTACAAATACTGCAGCTGCTGACTTTTAATATAAGGACACTTACCTGTCCTGGAGTCCAGCGCCGTTCGCAGCAGAGGACGAGCGATCGCTCGTCTCTCTGCTGCTTCCCCCGCCATCCACGCTGAGGGAACCAGGAAGTGAAGCGCTGCGGCTTCACTGCCCGGTTCCCTACGGTGCATGCGCGATTCGCGCCGCGCCCGCCGATTGGCTCCCGCTGTGTGCTGGGAGCCGAGTGTTCCCAGCACACAACGGGGGGGGGGGGGGAGGCGGGATGTGACGGAATGCCCGTCTTTTGCCCGTGAATGCCGGGCCGGAAGTGGGTGCAAATACCTGTCTTTAGACAGGTATCTGCACCCCCCACCCCCCTCCCCCCTGAAAGGTGTCAAATGTGACACCGGAGGGGGGAGGGTTCCGATCAGCGGGACTCCACTTTAGGGTGGAGAACCGCTTTTAAGCAATCGCTAGATTTATATATGCACGATAAATTGTTGATTTAGCTTCTAAAATCTTTTATTTTTACCTTGCAGTGCTGTCATCACAACTATAAATAGCGATGAGGTTTGGTTTAAAAGACAAGATGGCAGCAAATCCAAACTATACATTTCTCAGCTTCAAAAAGGGAAATATAGCATCAAGCACATCTGACTACCTGAATACATTGGAATCTATACAAGACCTTTTGGGGATCAAAACTGTGCCAAGTCATGGGAAGTCTGTTGACCTGCTCTTATGACTATTATTTTCAAGTATTATCAGGAATGTGTATGTGAGCATGTAGTGTATGATTTCATGATTGTGTGAATCTGTACGTACAGTATTGTGTATAAAATCTCAAGATAATCATTTATGGGTAAATATATTTGTGCATATCATGGGTACAATGTCTGAAATACCTCCTGACCTCAGTGAGCAATGTACATTTTACAGATGAGAAGTCTGCAGAAGGATGTCTAAAGGTACTCCTAGATGTTACGTGCCATGGTGTAATACTAAGCCGTGCTTGTGTGTGTTTGTTTTTTTCAGAGGATGCAGGACCATTATAAATGGTTGCAACCTCTGGTCACTGAGCTGGAAGAAAAGTTGGTCAGATAGCCAGACTGGACTTTTTTTTATTTTTTGGCCAGTTTTCTGATCCAAAAATTGATAAGCTTGGTTTGACGGTTTAGTCTATATATGGATTCTAAGATATCTTCTAAAAGACTGAAAGAACGGCATAGGAAGAAGGTTTTTAGGTAATTTCTTAATGAATGACTTGCAGCTGTGGACGTTTTGTGTAAACTGACTTTTTTGTGAATTCTTGGCTTCCTACGGGAACTGCATTCAACTGGTAAAATTAGTAGAAGGTGCCCATATTGACATTTAGTCTCACTGGGAAGCCCAATGTAACGAAGAAATGTGCTGTAATATTCCGTTTTAAAACAGATTTAATATATGCTTTTTTAAATTCTTCACAAAAGAACTCAACACTATTATGGCTGTATTAAGGGTCAGTAAACCTAAGTTACAACACTGTATTAAGTACTATTTCCAGATGTGTATTAAAAGGTTCTGGAGCTCATCAGAACTGTAAATTTCCTTCACAGGACTAACATCCCTTTTTCCTCTTGATAGACTGCAGGTGGTAAACCTTTATGGGCCGTACACACGACCGAACATGTCTGCTGAAACTGGTCCGCGGACCAGTTTCAGCAGACATGTTCGGTCGTGTGTAGGCCCGAGCGGACAGGATTCCAGCAAACATTTGCCCGCCGGGCCTTTTTCCAGCGGGCAAATATGTCTGGACTTGTTTTAGAAACATGCCCGCTGGAATCCTGTCCGCTCGGACATGTTCGGTCGTCTGTACAGACCTACCGTACATGTCCGAGCGCCCGCCATCCCTCGCATGCGGCGAATGACTTCGACGCATGCGTGGAAGCATTGAACTGGCAGGGCCGCCCACGTCGCCGCGGCCACCCCCCGCGTATTGTTTACGCGCAGATTTCTGTACGATGGTGAGTACAGCCACCATACAGAAATCCCCAGGCAGACATGTACGGTGAAAACGGTCCGGCGGACCGGTTTCATCGTACATGTTTGGTCGTCTGTACACGGCCTTAGTTTAACAGGTAAAAGGTGTGTACATTTCATTAACACAATGGCAGATACCTCATGTTGTGTTTTAATGTTGGTTGTACTTTAGGTTTACAGATCCTTTATTTCAGCACAATTATGTGAGCGATATAGCTGTAAATCCTCTTTACGAATCGGCAGATTCTTTAAACGAACTTTGTTGTGAACTTTATATTTGCCTTGATATATGTACAGATTTTTTTTTTTTAACCATAAACAGTATATGCCAACATGTCTGTCAATGAAATATTGGTTTGAATTATTCATTTTTAATTTGATGTCCTAGGGACACTGTTGGATTGTAACTAAATGTTTTTTCAGTGCTCCGTCTGTGTTCGAGACACTCCGGTCTAAAGCAGAACTTCATTCCTAGCAGCCATAATGGCTACTGCCATATCTGTGTTTTTTTTTTTTTTGTCATTGAATCGATTTTTCTTTCAGTATTCCTCGGCTGCCTTCACTTTCAAGGTTGCAACTTTTTTTTTTTTCCTTTTAAGCTGAGTTGTTTGCTGTTTGATTTTAAATTATGTTATTATTGTTAAGGAATTCTGCGTCTGTTCCTGGAGGTATCCAGTTCTATTTTGAACCGCTGAATCTGCCTGACCACTTCTGACATCTGCTTTCAGTACATAAACGATTTAGTTTTGATGAGTTTGTCATTTTGCCATAAAAGGTAAACTGATCTGGCATGAAGTGTAGCCACCTAGTGTTGCCTTCATGTAGATTCAGAAATGTTAGAGCACAACAGCAACCACATATAGCCAGGAAGATTTAATCGCATGATTGAACACTGCCTGGTAGTGTTTGAAGGGCAGTCTGCCTGACGTTCCGTTTGGCCCATGATGGGTAGCATCGCTGGCCAGTAGGCGGGTGGGGGGAAAAAGGCAGGCTTGCCTATACCAGTGCTAGTATGTGCTGAAGCTTGCCGAGCATCTCACACTAGGTTTTCATGAGACCCATGTTTCTCTTGAATCATGCACAAAATGGCACCACAAAATGCATGCAGTAAGTTTTTTTTACTTTTAAATACTGTTATATAAGCACTCCCATTGTCAACTACACTTGCAATATTATGTGGAATGTAATGAAATTTTATTTGGCCTAAGTCTGTATTTTTTACTTTTGCTGTTTTACACAAAAAAATTCAATATTGACATTTCCAAAATGATTATGTCCTTTCAAATAAGGACTAAAGTATTTGATAAGTATGTTTAGTAAAAAATAAAACCATTTGCATTCCTTGCAGATTGTTCGCATACAGAAAAGCTGGCCATTGTTGTGTTAATCACAAATTACAATTATTGAATTTCTATTAGATGACCTAGCTCTAGATGGGTCTTTGTTTGGGACTACAGGGTGCACTTTACACTGCTCTCTGCTGAAACCGGGTCACAGGAGTGCAAAATTAATTGCACTCCGGTGACCCTTAGGAAAAGCTCAGACTGGACTTCCCTTTTAAGGAAAAAAAAGCAATATGAACCTTAATCCCTGTACACACAGGCAGAATATCAGGAGACCTTTGCTGGTACAAAAAATGCATTCCTATCAACTTTCCAGACCTTAGAGTAGTTTGGTTGTCCCTTCAATGCTGACTCCTCTATTGTAAGGGCACCTGACTGCAATTCAGTCAGAATGTCACAGCCGGGGCCTACATCAATCGTAAAAGAAGGCACTGGAAGTCGTGCCTCTTTAAAGAAAAACAGGCTTGATAATCTCCTAGGCAGAACTTCACTTTCAGGCCCTGTTTGCCATCCACATTCCAGGAGTTGAACATTGGCAGGTGGACCTTTTCGGTTGCAAACATCTGGATGGTTTGCTACAGGTGGAAGTAAATCTCCTGGCATCCAGATTCAATGACAACCTGGACAAGTTTGTCCCCAGGTCCAGTGATCCTCTGTTTTTTGCAGTGAGTGGTCTGGTGATGCCATTTGATTAGTTTAGCCTTGCCTACAATTTTTCACCCCTTCCAGATTCTCCCTCACTTCTCAGAATCGAGATGGGAGGACATTCCAGCAATCCTCATTGTACTGAATTGGCTTAGGAACAAGTAGTACTAACGTACGTGAACTCCTGGCAAATGATCAGTCAGTCTTTCTTTCTCAAGGTAGTGTGTCATTCTGAGGAAAAGATGATCCGCACTCCGGCTGCTGCTCTTAAACAATTGACAAGCCACAGACAAACGCAAATTGGAAAGGTTGACGCGTTTCAGCCTATAAGGCCTTAGTCATAACCACTTAAAGTCATGAAACTTGTGAAATAGTAGCTCTAAGGAGCACTGAATCCACCCATTAATTGTCTAAATTGCAAGCAATTATCCAAGGAAGGAAATCAGCTGTAATGCATATTGGGTTATCCATGTGTATGCCACTATTGTTCACACACCTTGTAGTGATAATATGTACATGTGGGCACATAGTCGTGCATGCATCCGTACACACATACATGATTAAAACGCACCATGAAATACAAGAGACATTAAATACAAAAGATAAAAATGATAATCCAGGTATGTGAAAAAAGACACCAGAAGAGGAAAAAAAGAAAGGGAAGGCTATGGGAAGAGGCATACTTAATGTAAGTGCAAGTCCAGATCCCACCTCAGGTTTAACCCCTGAGGCGATCTAGTTTTTAATCTAAAAAATCCACCATGCTTCTCTCCCCAATAGTCTACTCTCCCTGTCACTTCCTCTGGGCGAGTGAGACAACCGTTCTATCCCTCTAAGGCAGAAATTCACTTTCAGGCCCTGTTTGCCATCCACATTTCAGGAGTTGAACATTGACCAGCAAACCTTTTCGGTTGCAAACATCTGTATCTGGGAGGTTTGCTATGGGTGAAAGTAGATCTCCTGGCATCCAGATTCAATGACAACCTTGACAAGTTTATCCCCCAGGTCCAGGGATCCTCTGTTTTTTGCAGTGAGTGACCTGGTGATGCCATTTGATTAGCTTAGCATTGTCTACAATTTTTAACCCCTTCCAGATTCTCCCTCACTTCACAGAATCGAGATGGAGGACATTCCAGCAATCCTCATTGCACTGAATTGGCTTAGGAACACGTAGTACTAACGTAAGTGAACTCCTGGCAAATGATGAGTCGGTCCTTCTGTCTCAAGGTAGTGCATCATTCTGCTTCTTGGTCTCTGGCTTTAACAGCATGACTGCTGAAGCCATGGTGCCGAGGGACAGGGGACTTCAGTCTTCCCTACTTTCGACATTTTGTAAAGTCCACCATTACACCTGGAAGACTCATTTAGCTTGGTGTGAATCTAAGGGCATTTATCCAAGAAAATACTAGGTTGGACATATTCATTTTTTTTTTCTTCTACAGTCCTATCTAAGTCAACATCTGCCTTTAAGTGCCATCAAAGAACAAATCTGGGCCATGGCTGTTCTGTTTCAGACACCTTTGGCCTCTGACTCCCTAGTTTAGGCTTTTGTTCAAAGCGTGGCTCACAATCCACCCATCTGTGTGTTTCTCTTAGGACCTCAGTCTGATTCTCTTGGCACTGTAGAAACTGTCATTAAAAACCTATTTTAGACATTCCCTTATCTGACCTTACTCCTAAGGTGGTCTTGTTGCTGCCACTTCTGGTAGCCTTGGTAGCCTCAGAGTATGCCTTAACAGGGAACGCTACCAACTAGAATTGTTGGCGTTTCATGGGCTTTTCGGCATCGGGCATCTAATTTTCAAGGCTGCCACCTGGGCTTCTTGTTCACATGTTCTACCAGGTAAATGTTCAAGCCGCCTCCTACGTTCGTTTTGGCTGTAAGGTGCTAGAAGCTGCTGTTGGAGTCTGTTCATTTGTTGCCTTTTAGTATTTGCTTTGTTTGCCATCCCTCAATTTGACTATTTTTTTTCTTAGATGTCCCAGTTGTGATTTTGATATTGGTCCTGGACTAGGATTTTATTTTTATTTTTTTATGATTTTTGAGTTGCCCGTCAAGTTGAGTACAGAACATGGCGCGGCCCTTATGATCGGTTTATTGCTTATTACAAAAAAAGTTAACTGGGAGTGAAAAGGTTGAGAAATGTCTTTGGTCAGTGGCCAAAAAAGAATGCTTGTGTTTAATTTCTTGAGGAGAGATCTGGGATCTAATAGACCCCAGATCTCTCCATAAAGAACCAACATTACCATTTTAGTTGCTCTTTCCTTTGGTCTGCCTATTGAACCTTGGGTTTTCACCAAAGAGCTAGTCCTATAACTCAGTCAGCCCTGAATCCATCCCATTCCTTGAAGCACCTGTGCCCGGTCCTGAATTTGGCCCTGTCCAAGGTTTTCCTTCCTCAAGAGAAAAAATCCAGACTCCACTCCCACATATGGATGTCTAGGAGTAAATTTACCCTCCATTTTTTGCAAGAGGTTACTAGGTTTTCCACTTGCAGTGACCCTTTCAGGGGCATATTTTAAGAAAATTATAAACAATACCTTGGTTTGGCATCTGGATGCTTGTGAAACCATGACAAATGCCACTGAATTCTGGTCTGCGAAAATGTGAACAGTAACTGAACAGAAGACTGTTATACAAGCATACGTAAGTGAACGAAAGACCCCTGATGCAGAGCCCACTCTTGAAATTATGCTAAACTTTCTTTTAACTGGAATTTCAATAAACTGTGCTTGTCTGTGCATTCAAAAATGTATCTTTTGAAAAACGTAACCTATCACCCCACATTGGTAACAAAAAACTGGATGTGCCTTGCTGAGATTTCTTTTGGCTCTAAAACTTGACTATCAAGATGCATGGAATTGGACCTCTGAGAACAACTTTTTAAAGTGGTACACTTTTTTTTTTATTTTAATGTGTATATATTCCTGTGAGAAGGCTGTGAACACAGTATGAAAATAAAATACAACAAAGATTGTTACCAACTATTTAGTAAGGGTGCCTCAAGAGATCGCCCTTTAAAAGTGCTTCAAAATTCTTAATGCAAATAGTGAAGCCAAAATTTCTAAGGGATAGGAGTACGGTAATATGGTTAAGAGTGATTAAATCGATGTCATCTGAGGGACTGAGACATTCCTGCTTTGCAACACCAGCATTGCTATTGTAGGCATTGAGGATTTGGTGAGACCAGAGGGGCCAGAAACAAGCTCCCTTGGTCTTTTTAAATGTCAAAAGCATTTTGTTATGTCTCTGAGGCTGGGTTCACACTGTTGTGCGGAGCAGCTAACAGCAGGGGTCCGGTGTGTCCCTATTTATCATGTTAGGTCCAATGTTTTCGCTGAATTCGGATCTGAAACCTCACAGGACTCTTCTGCAAACCGCTACGCAGCCGTCCCAGAGCTGTTTTAACCAGCTCCATTGAGAGTCTCACAATCTCCTGACATACAAATTGGATGCTGGGAAGTCCACATCCAATTTGCACCAGTGTAAACCCAGCCTTAAAGAAGTGGAAAAAAAAAATCATTAATCTTGCTAGAAATCTAGCTTCTTCAGTCCACTTTCATAACTGACCTGGGCAGGGAAACGCACAACCTTTTTGGCCACTTTTTTTTTTTTTTATATAGATTTTTGCAAGGTGAACTGCAATTTAAGAAAGAAAATGGCTTCCACTGCCCATCATTTGCATTACAATGGCTGCTCTACAATACCATGTTTTAGCAAAAGGTGGAGGTGCTGTCGGATATCTATGTAATTGCAGGTTCCAAAATCCCAGGAGTGACAAATGTGTAGCATTTTTGTTTTTCTTTTACAGAGGACCGTATTAAAGTAAAACGTTTTGTCAGAAAACTCTTCAGACTGGCCCCTTTTGCAGTATATATATATATATATATATATATATATATATATATATATATATATATATATATAACATTAGAGATAAGTGCCTATGCTGTTTAAAATCCAGTAAAACACTGTCTCACCCTGCTCTGCACACGCTCAGTTGCTCTCTATTTTTAGTCGCTGCTAAATTTGTAGAGGCCAATCCGCTGACAGATAGCGACTGCCGCACGCATGGACGCACATATACATCTACACAATGGCACGGGCAGGCAAATGGGCGTACCTGTACGTCCCTTTAAATTACCAGCGGGTACGTGCCTGCCTCGTGAGTGCTTTAGCTCTTTGATGCTGTCACCACCATCTCTTTTTGCGCATGCGCGAAGCGCGCTGCACTTTGTGAATGGTCCAAGGGTGAGGGAGTAGGACCGAACTTCCGGGGGACCTTGCCGTCGTCAAAAACAGGTACCCGCAACCCCCTGAAAGGTGCCAAATGTGGCAGCGGAGGGGGGAGGAAGCAAACAAGCGGAGCTTCCCCTTGTGGGTGGAGCTCTTCTTTAATACCTATACAGCCTTATATAGGATTTGTTTATCATACAGTAAACTAAAAGATAATTTTTTTTTTTTTTTTTTATAATATATATTTTAGGAGCCAGTAATCGCCTGTAACCAAGTGTAAAACAATTAGGCTAGGTTCACACTGCTGCAAATTTTATTGTGAATTTGAGCCGTTGCGCTTTCTCAAATTCGCAAGTCATTAAAATAACATTGTTTTCCATTAGGGCCGTTCGCATCGGTGCGATGCAAATTTAGCTCTATAGACTGGTATTCCCTGAAATGGTGGCAAAAATGCAGCAGTAAAATCGCACGAGTTTGCGTTTGCAGCAGTGTGAACCCAGCCTTACTGCTGATGTGGTACCCAATAACCTTTTAATGATGGTTCTTAATCCTTAATACATTGCAATTGTCAAACTACTAATGGCACTGTAGCTCATGTCTGTGTAGGGACCTGTGTTGACAGGCTTTTGGCTTGTGTTGATGGGAATATTGGGCTTCAGTTTGAGATGTTTCAGAGCATATTTAGAATTCATTGATAAGTGCATTTGAACCACAGTTGACCTCCCTTTTACCCGCTTCAGCCCTGGTTCACATTGCAGCAATTTGACTGGCAATGGCACGTCTGAATTGGTGCAACGCTGCATTCCCAAAAGTCGTTTCTGTAGATTTCAATAGACATATTTGTGCAGAAATCTCTGAAATCGCCCCCAAAGCTGTTTTGCACATCTGTTGACCCAAACTGAGAAAGGCATTGTGCTAATGTTATTCATACCACTTTGTAATGCATTGTATATATATTTTTTTCAATTCTGTGTATGAGGTCATCTGTATTGTGAAATATTTTTATGTTCCATATTTACCATATTATATTTTTTTAAAGTTACCACATCTGCTAATGTCTTTATTTTGTTCTTGAGCACTGCTACATTAGAAGACTTTAATCTAAAAGACGAGTAACCCTGACCTGCTTGGTTAATGATCCATTTCTGATAGCCTCACATCTGAAGAGTTTCAGAAGGCAAGTCTCCTGGAACAAGACAATGGAAAAGACAAGTGTCTGGCATTTTACATACTGTGGTATGCTTTTCATTACCTATTTGTCAAGTTCTTGTATTCTATGCATGGTTTAAGTAAAAAAAACAAAAAGTAAATGCAATTCTTTACTTGAAATATAACTGAAAATAAGTTAAAGGAACCATGTCGGTTCTTTCTTCTGGCACGTCTAACTTCACATTCTAATGCTGTAGTCTCCGTCAAACACATCAGCATTTCACTTCCAGGAGTGACATACTTTTGTTCCCACTCTGTTCTATGGTTCCATCCTCTGACACCCTACATCACTGAAGGACAGGTCTGGGCCACAGTGCATGGTGGGGCACTCCTGGAAATATTGATTTCTGCATTTTTGAGTAGCCTGTAGCTGAGATTTATTATTATTATTATTATTATTATTAATAATAAAACAAATTTATATATATTTTAACCAGCAGCTTGAATGAAACACTAAATTTCCCCATGCACTCATCCAATGTGGATGGGGGTATCCTCCTCGCTGAGCCTTCGTATCCTGATGGTAGGAAGACTTCCCCACTGTCGGGGGAATACACAGATCATTCCTTTTGATCCTCCTAAGGTGGAAAACTGCTTCTACTATTTCTTGGTGGCTCAGACTGATAATCATACAAGCTTGTGGTCAGATGCAGCCCTTTTCTTGCTTTTTAGCTGGCCCTTGGGGCATTATTCCCCCCACTGTTGGCAATAGTGGGGCATAGTTCCTGCCACTGAACCCAATGATGGTCCACTACTCCCCTCACGGACACCTATGATGGAACACTATTCAGCCCATTGATACTAATTATGGGGCACTATTCCTCCCACTAATACCAATTATGAGCCACTATTCCTCCTGTTGATACCAATGATAGAGCACTACTCCTTCCATTGATATCAGCGTGGGGCACTATTCCTTCCACTGACACCAATGATGGGACATGCCCTGGAAGAAGTCCTTGTAGTGACGAAACCGGTCGGGCATCGAGATGCTATCTACGCCACCACGAGTTCTTTTAAACTTTGAATTTTAACTGCAGTTTTTTTTTACCTAATATGCACTGTCTGAATAAAACACCTTTTTAAAAAAAAATTTTACACTATTGGAATTCCCCCCTTTTTATTTATTTTGGGAATCTGTTTGGCGGACATGAGATTCTGATCCAGTCATCTGGAGGAGGTGTTGGAGATGGGTATATTCCTCATACCCCCGTTTCCTCTTAGTGCCAGGAGCTGACAATTTCCTATGCTTGTCTGACCTTTCATAACAGAGGGTTCACTGTGTGGGGTAAGAGTACAGCCTTATTTTATGTTGGTGATTCACCTGGTGAAGGATACTTTTTGGAGTTAACACCCAGCACTTTATTCAGCATATGTTTCAAGGAATTGGACTTATTATTTTATTTTGCTGACATTTTTTTGGACTTTACCATCCATCCACATTTATATTATGTTCACTTGGTTCAACTTACTTTGTATCCTATGTTTGTTTATGTGTATATTTCTCACATTTTTTTTTTTTTTTTTGTTGCTGCTTATCCGTTTTGCACTTTATACACAAGCGCAGTATTTTTGTTGTAAAATGTACCAATGATGGGATGCTATTCCTCCCGTTGATACTAATGATAGGGCACTGTTTACTCACACTGATGCCACAGTCCAGGCCCCCTAAAGTATGAAGGACGCTAAACTGGCCCTTTGTTTAGAAAGTTTGGAGACCCCTGGTCTTGAAGACAAGATTCCCTCTTTCCTGTAAAAGCACACTCTACTAGGCCCCCCCACGGTCAAATCACGCCTCTGGTTGAAATATCGCTGTATCCTTGGTCCTCTGTGTGAATCAACAACTGCTCTTCTAAAGTTGATCAGAGTATAAAGGAAACATTAATCGTGCAAAATTACTTGCATTTCCCTTGAAGTCACGTGACCAGTGATGCAACGCATTGGGCGGAGCTGGTGACATCACTTCTGGTGTCTCGTGGAACCCAGAAGGAGCGGTGAGGAGGCAAGCTCTTGGTATCTCAGCATTATAGGCAATGTACAAGATGACAGCTATGTGAAAGGGCATTTTTATTTATTTTTCTCTTTCGTTTATGGATGGACACAGCCTTAATCTTGACAAAGTGGGTATTAGCCTTCATTCAGAAGTGACTAGGCAGAATGGTTTAACAACAAAGCTGAACAGCCCCGCCCAGGGGGCAGTCCTACTGGCTTTATCTCCTCAGCCTGCACTCAGCAGCTCAGTTTTTTCCTGCCTTGCTAAGAAGACATGGCTCCCTTCGCGCCCATAGGCCTGGAGGTTTATTTCAAATGTTTTTTGTTCGTTCCTGTGATCTTCGATCAACTGCCGACTGGGCGACAGGCTGGATCCCAGATCCTTGTAGTCTCCCCAGTTTCGGACATCGAGCGTGTGCCGACCATAGCTATGCGCTGGGTCGTCCACGACATGCTTGTCGCTCTACAGGGGCTGGTGAGCTATACGCTCCAGGGCATGCATATGACCGGTCTATAGGGCCAAGTCACAGCAGCCGGGCCGACAGTCACCTCTGTCACCATGCGGAAGATGGTCTGTCTGGGATGCTTCCAGCACAATCCCACAGGAAGGGTAAGTAGTAATCCCCTGCTTCGGCAGGAAGACAGAGCTGGGCATTCCAGGGGAGGTGAGTAAGGGGTTCTATCCTCCCTTGCTCCCTCCCTTCCTCCTAGGCTCCCTGAGCTGGGCTGGCTGCTGTGCCGGGGATTCACCTGCGGAGGCTTCACCTGCGGGGAACTGTACATGTACGTCCGCTAAATAAGATGTTATGAGCTGCCATAAAGAGATTTGCTTACATGTGTGTCCTGCTCCATGCTGTCGGCAGTTGTGTAAGGCGGCGACCTGCTCGTCCATTCACTTTCACTAAACTTTACAAAGTTGATGTGAGTGCATCTTCGGATGCTTCTTTCGGCCGCAAAGTTTTGTAGACGGCTGTTTAGAAATGCAACTCCTCAGTTAAGGAGCTCTGTTTTGTTTTGGGGTGAAGTTTAATTTTATGCTGTTACCACCCCTCATTTTTGACACTGCTTTGGGACGTCCCACTTTGTCAAGATTGAGGCTGTGTCCGTCCATGAACGAAAGAGAAAATAGGATTTTTGTACTCACCGTAAATTCCTTTTCTCTGAGTTCATGGACGGACACAGCACCCACCGATCAGTTCTAAGTTGTACTGCTTTTGAGGAACTGAGCTGCTGAGGGGGTATAGCCAGTAGGACTGCCCACTGGGCAGGGCTGTTCAGCTTTGACGCCTGAATGAAGGCTAATACCCACTTTGTCAAGATTATGGCTGTGTCCGTCCATGAACTCAGAGAAAAGGGGAGTAAAAAAATCCTATTTTTGATAAATACGCATACAAGCAATTTTGCGCAATGAATGTTTCCTTTCTACTCTGAATAACTTTAGAAGAGCAGTTGGTAATTAACACAGAGGACCAAGGATACAGCGATATTTCAACCAGAGGCATGATTGGACCCCTGGGGTTTTTGCCTGAGGTGAGCGGCCAATTCACCTAGAGGTGGTGGTAGTCATCCTTTTTTCACAACGCTGGAACTATATACAGTGTCTCACAAAAGTGAGTACACCCTCTCACATTTTTGTAAATATTTTATTATACCTTTTCATGTGACAACACCTAAGAAATTACACTTTGATACAATGTAAAGTATTGAGTGTACAGCTTGTGTAACAGTGTACATTTGCTGTCCCCTCAAAATAACTCAACACACAGCCATTAATGTCTAAACCACTGGCAACAAAAGTGAGTACACCCCTAAGTGAAAATGATAAATTGGGCCCAAAGTGTCAATATTTTGTGTGGCCACCATTATTTCCCAACACTCCCTTAACCCTCTTGGGCATGGAGTTCACCATTGCTTCACAGGTTGCCACTGGAGTCTTCTTCCATGACGATATCACGGAGATGGTGGAGGATAGAGACCTTGCGCTCCTCCACCTTCCGTTTGAGGATGCCTCACAGATGTTTAATAGGGTTTAGGTCTGGAGACATGCTTGGCCAGTCTATCACCTTTACTCTCAGCTTCTTTCAGCAAGGTAGTGGTTGTCTTGGAGGGGTGTTTTGGGTCATTATGTTGGAATACTGCCCTGCGGCCCAATCTCCGAAGGGAGGGGATTACCCTCTGCTTCAGTACGTCACAGTACATTCATGGTTCCCTCAATGAACTGTAGCTCCCCAGTGCGTGAAGCACTCATGAAGCCCCAGACCATGACACTCCCGCCACCATGCTTGTAGACAAGACACACTTGGCCTTGTACTCCTCACCTGGTTGTCGCCACACACGCTTGACACCATCTGACCCAAATAAGAATTTTAAGCGCCATTTATTTTTGAACACTTATTTATTTGTAGTTTTTAAAAAATACAATTTCACATTTATTATATTTGAAAGTGGCAGCTGTGTCAACTCCTTAGCAGTAAGATTTTTCTATAAGCGCAGTGGTGGGAACTCACAAAGGGCGGATTGTGCTTGGTTACCATCAGTTAACACACATTTGTTGTCAGAAAATTTTTAAAGCATGATATTCAACATTTGTTGGCAGAAAATCCAACAACAATTGTCCGATGGAGCATACGAATGGTCGGATTTTCACACAAATTTTCCTTTGGAAAATCCGATCGTGTGTACGGGCCTTAAGAAGTGGATTTTACAGTAACTACAATAATCATATTTTATCTAATGCATACAGCTCTTTTAACCTTGCTAGCCTGTTTTGTGCAGGATATATCCTGGGGGAGCTACAATCGGACAGGTTGAAATTTGGTTAGCCTAAAAAGAGGTAAAAATCCCTTCTAAAATTCTGTAAAAAAGATAATTTCTGTCAAATATCCCCAGAAAACAAGGAGAATATTCCTAGTTATATTCCATTTACACTGTTCCATTGGATTTACAAAAATTGTTATGTGGTGGTATAAAATACCTACCTAAGTTAGTTAGTAAGTTACAATTAGGCTGGAATGTGTATAATCAGATTAGTGTTCAGAGTTGTTAGAACTCATTAGTACACAATATGGAAACCCAAGGCTTCTGTGGAGTTTTTTTTTTTTTTAGGTGGGGGGGATAATACCAATGGGGCATCGATTTAGAATGGGTATTGAAAGGGCTGAGATATAACTTTGGATTCCTGCATGATAAAAGGCTGCAATAACATTTCATACTGAAGAAACTGATCATATTTTAGATGCATATACTGCAGTATCTATTCTAAGCCTGTAAATCTTTTTGCCGTTGCTATTCGTTGCTGAATAACTGGGTGGCAGTATTGCTTAAGATAAAGCAAAGTTTATGTTCACAGTGCAGTGCCTCTAAATGTAGGGACATTCCAAGGTTTTTAAAGTTTTTGCAATGAATTCAGTATTTGTTACAACCTTGCAAATATATAAAAAGCATTTTAAGCAGAAATCAATGTTTACATGATTTTATAATCAGATTGCTGTCTATTGTGCTGTTCCCAAGACATGAAACCAGATATGATGTAAAGACAGAATTGCGATTAAAAAAAGGACATCTTTCAAATATATTGTGAGGATTCCCAATCCAGAAGATGAAAAGATGATAATATATTTTGCGACAACCACTGGTTACATCCACAGATTTTGCAGTATCAGATCAAGTGTCCCCCCCCTCCCCATCTTCTGGCTTAGATGGACTCATGCTAATCCCAGATCTTCATTACAGTAATTTATTTTGGTAGAAACAAACCTGGTGTTGAGAGGAAGCAACTCACAGAAATACTCTACAGCACTGAATGGTTATCTGGAGAAAGTCACTATAAAGTGCATGTAAATCCAAATCTTTTTTTGTTTTAGTCTTCCGCCTCCACTGGGAAGGTTCACTCTCTATTTTAGCGATCATTGTCTAGAGCACAGAAACTGATGGGGGATAAAAAGAGTTTAGTTCTAGGAGTTGAGGTGAAATTGTCTTATGGGGACAACTGTCCAAGGCCTTGTTTACCTACGCATTGCCCTTCAAAGAGATCTGCAGTGGATTGCTTTTCAGAGAGCAGGTGGGAGGTTTTATGTTGCCTTCTTAGCAGTTGCTTTATCCTGCATTTCATGCTGTTGTGGTTCAAACCTATGCACTCAAGTGGCAGTGCCTCCACATGTTTTTACTGCCCCGGGCTGCAAGTGTAAATTAAATGTAAGCAGAAATTTCCCCTGGCATAGAGATTTTCAGGCCTCACTGTTGCCTGCAGACACTCATTATTGTACTGCTCTCCAGCCCTTCGGCGAACAAACTGCCTCCTGCTACAGCCAAACATTTCAATTTTTGACTCATCAGTTCAGAGCACCTGCTGCCATTTCTATGCACCCCAGTTTTAATTTTTCTCATGTTTTAATTAGGCCTGTTACTGATTAAAATTTTTGTGTTTTGATTTAATCGATTATTTTTTTTTTTAAAATAGATTAATTGACTGATTTTGATTATAATGCACATACAGATCCAACTACTTTTAGCTGATCTCCTTGCAGGATGATTCCCAGTGCCGCTACCAACCACTGGAAAAATGGATAACAGGATACAAAAAACACAGCAGCGCTCGATGGGATTAGCATTAAAACTTTTATAGTCTTCAAGTAGGTAACAAAAAAAATATTGCACTGGAGATGAAATCGATGTAGCTACATAAACTGTAAAATGGTGTAAAAACATGTAGCTAAGTATGATACTGGTATAAAAATGTGTACAACGATACTATTGCTGAATCCAAATAAGAGGTTACCATGAGTCCGTCGACATGTAGATGTTCCGTGAAGGTAACTATCACACTTCCCTCTATCAACCTGGAATTCTACAGCCATCCACTGGGAGTTGTAACAGCCCTTGAGTATGGCAGAAAGTAAAGTCCCACCAGCATTCAGATATGAACGCACAGCAAAGAAGCCCTTCAGATGGATACGGCAAGCCTCGCCAGTGTCCATTACATCACGGGATCTCCGACGGAACTCCCTGAAGACCCAGAAGCCGGCAGAGAGGTGAGTACCGATCAAAAGAATTTTGATCAAAAAAATTAACGATTAATCGAGCAATTAATCCTATGGATGAAAGCATAGGAACTGGGGGGGTCAAAAAAATGGCAGCAGGTTTTCTGGACTGATGAGTCAAAATTTGAAATATTTGGCTGTAGCAGGAGGCAATTTATTCTTGAATGGCTGGAAAGTGTTACAATAACGAGCGTCTGCATGGAACAGTGAAGCATGGTGGAGGTTCCTTGCAAGCTTGGGGTTGCATTTCTGCAAATGGAGTTGGAGATTTGGTCAGGATTAATGGTGTCTTCAATTCATACATATCGCTTTTTGCCTGAGGTGGGGGGGCACCGGAGCAGAGCCGAATGTCGCCAATCTGCGCCATTCGGAAATGCACGTAATGGACAGAGGACAGCACGGCTGACCTCAGCAAATCTCGGGTAGGAAGTCTTGTCGAGGTCAGCCGAAGTGTCCTCGGGCCTTTCCGAGGCTCTCCGGCACCCCCTTCCTCTGGCCGCATGCGGTATTGCATCCCATTGAAGTCAATGTGGAACAAATTATTTTTGTTTCCATTGACTTCAATGGGGAAACTCGATTTGATATGCGAGTACTTTGGATTACGAGCATACTCCTGGAACGTGTGTGTGTGTGTGTGTGTGTGTGTTTTTGTGTATATGTACGTGTGTGTGTGTGTGTGTGTGTGTATATATGTGTGTGTGTATATGTGTATATATATATAGTGTGTGTATTTATTTTTTTATATATGTATATAATTTTGTGTATGTATTTGTTTTACAAGTTATTAATCATTATGGACTGACCACAGTTTAACTCTGGCAGTGCCTGGATCATTAGAGAGAGGGGCGGGAGAGGGGATGTCTCTCACGCTGCTCAGGCATGCTGGAGAGGACAGAGTAGCGTGGGGACCCCCTCCTTCCAGGACAGCCGCACCTCCCAAGCTGCCTGCCACTGCACACTGAGCCCAGGGATGGAGCAGCTCAGCGGCCATCAAAGGAGGGGAAGGAGACAAGCAGGTGGATTGGACCACAGATTTTCAGTGGGGTTGAACACTCGTTTCTTTGCCTGTCGAGCTCACCAACTGACACTCCCACTCCCCCCAGCATGCTATGCCAGTGGCAGGGAGTCAGAAGCCAGTGCAGTGGACTACGGGAGTCGGGACTACTGTAGGAAGAGAAAAAGAGGGAAGGTGCCAACTTGGGGCCGGGCCCTTCAGGATGCGCAAGCCCCTTAAACACTTGTATGGGCTGTACCGCCCTGATGGCGGCCCTGACTATATCACTGTAAAGCTATTAGTTTAAAGAAAAAGTATGTGAACCCTTTTGGAATGATATGGATTTATGCACAAATTGGTCATAAAATGTGATCTGATCTTCATCTAAGTCACAAGAATAGACAATCACAGTCTGCTTAAACTAATAACACATCAATAAAAACATGGTAACATTTAATTCTTTAACACACCATGTAAACATTCACGGTGCAGGTAGAAAAAGTATGTGAACCCCTAGACTAATGACATTTCCATGAGCTAATTGGAGTGAGGAGTCAGCCAACTGCAGACCAATCAATGAGATGAGATTGTAGGTGTTGGTTACAGCTGCCCTGTCCTATAAAAAACACACACCAGTTGTGGGTTTGCTTTTCACAAGAAGCATTGCCTGATGTGAATGATGCCTCGCACAAAAGAGCTGTCAGAAGACCTACGATTAAGAATTTTTGACTTGCATAAAGCTGGAAAGGGTTTTAAAAGTATTTCCAAAAGCCTTGCTGTTCATCAGTCCACGGTAAGACAAATTGTCTATATATGGAGAAAGTTCAGCACTGCTGCTACTCTCCCTAGGAGTGGCCGTCCTGTAGAGATGACTGCAAGAGCACAGCGCAGACTGCTCAATGAGTTGAAGAAGAATCCTTACAAAAGTCTCTGGCATATGCCAACATCCCTGTTGGCGAATCTACGATACGTAAAACACTAAACAAGAATGGATTTCATGGGAGGATACACAGAGGGAGTCACTGCTGTCCAAAAAAAAACATTGCTGCATGTTTACAGTTTGCACAAGAGCACCTGGATGTTCCACAGCAGTACTGGCAAAATATTCTGTGGACAGATGAAACCAAAGTTGAGTTGTTTGGAGGAAACACAACACTGTAGAGAAAAAGAGGCACAGCACACCAACATCAAAACCTCATCCCAACTGTGAAGTATGGTGGTGGGGGCATCATGGTTTGGGGTTGCTTTGCTGCGTCAGGGCCTGGACGGATTGCTATCATCGAAGGAATAATGAATTCCCAAGTTTATCAAGACATTTTGCAGGAGAACTTAAGGCCATCTGTCCACCAGCTGAAGCTCAACAGATGGGTGTTGCAACAGGACAATGACCCAAAGCATAGACCTAAATCAACAACCGAATGGCTTAAACAGAAGAAAATATGCCTTCTGGAGTGGCCCAGTCAGAGTCCTGACCTCAACCCGATTGAGATGCTGTGACCTCAAGAAAGCGATTTTACACCAGACATCCCAAGAATATTGCTTAACTGAAACAGTTCTGTAAAGAGGAATGGTCAAGAATTACTCCTGACCGTTGTGCACGTCTGATCTGCAACTACAGGAAACGTTTGGTTGAAGTTATTGCTGCCAAAGGAGGTTCAACCAGTTATTAAATCCAAGGGTTCACATACTTTTTCCATGTGCACTGTGAATGTTTACATGGTGTGTTCAATAAAAACATGGTAACATTTAATTATTTGTGTGTTATTAGTTTAAGCAGACTGTGATTGTCTATTGTTGTGACTTATGCCCTGTACACACGATCAGTTCATCTGATAAAAACGGTCTGAAGGATTTTTTCATCAGATATATCCGATGAAGCTGACTGATGATCAGTCTTGCCTAAACACCATCAGTTAAAAAAACGATTGTGTCAGAACGCGGTGACGTAAAACACGACGACGTGCTGAGAAAAATTTAAGTTCAATGCTTCCGAGCATGCGTCAACTTGATTCTGAGCATGCGTGGATTTTTAACCGATGGCCCACAGACGATTTTTTTCTATAGGTTTTTTAACCATCAGATAATTTTAAAAACAAGTTCCTAGTTTTTTGACTGATGGATAAAAAAAACGATTGGGGCCAACACACGATCGTTTCGTCTGATGAAAATGGTCCATCAGACCGTTTTCATCAGACGAACTGATCGTGTGTACGTGGCATTAGATGAAGATCACATTACCAATTTGTGCAGAAATTCATATCATTTCAAACGGGTTCACATAGTTTTTTTTGCAACTGTAGGTCCCTTCCCATCATCTTCATTGTGACAAAAAGGAATTACTCTGAATAATCCCAACTTGCTGGCTGTATTTGCTTTGTGATTTCTAGGCCAGAGGCCTGCAGTACCTCTCCCTGGAGGCCTAGTGATTTAACAGCTTTTACTTGTTGGTGGACTACTGATCCCAGCTAGCCTGACTTAAAAATCCTGTGCCCTCAGGCCACATCAATTTTACACAACTCCCCACAGTCTCTCCTCTGTTCCAGGACTCCTCATCAATGACCGTGAAAAGATGAGGACTTCATCCATGACCGTGTAAGGTTGAAGTTCCCTACCCAACTTCCTGGCATGCCTCAACATCCAGCACTCCACTGTGGTACACTCACTGACCTTTTTCTGCCCCGAGTCCATGTTGGAGAACTTTATTCTGGACATACGATCCGACAGTCTCCTGTCCCTCTGATCCAGGATTCCTTATCTATGACTGTGTAAAGATGGGGACTTTATCCAAGACCGTGTAAGGGTGAAGTTCCCTCACTCTCCCGGTCTCCTCTGCGCTCGGCGCACCCCACTAGATGGAGGCCATCTCCTGCCACTGTCTAGTATGCCATTCTCCACTTCTCCCGGCCGACAACTCCTCCCCAGTGGCATGTGACCTCAGCTTAGATGGGAGGCATGCCCCCTGCCAAGACCAAGTGGGGATTGGCCAGGGCTCCTCATATGAGCTGCCTGCAACTCCAGTCCCAGGCCCTGCCTCTCTTCCAGAACAATCTCCCTAGAAGCAGGGGATGTGCCTCAGAACTAGAGCACAGGTGGTCACACCCACTGCTACACTAACCACTCCCTGCCCCCAGGTCAAAACAAGCAGGCCTAGCCTGAAGCATAGGCCTGTCTAAATGTACTTGCACTGACAGTTTCCCTAGCAAAAATCCTATGCTAGCACCTACCTACGGTAGAGGGTGCTACACCAATATTTGCAGATAAGTATGTCCAGATTTCTATGACACGTTTCGTGGGACAGCGCCCACTTCTTCAGGGAGGACTAATGTTAGAATCTACAATTGTAAACAATAAGGGAAATTAAGCTTCCAGCAGGACCACAAGCTGCTCCCATGTATACAGTAACTATCAACCACCCCTTGTTTTCTCCATTAACTTGGAAGTATTCTGTGTACCCCTGTCCATTTTTTTTTTCTCCATTTGCCCATTGAATGGTATTTTTGCTTTATCAGGGAGGTAATACACACCCCCATCAATGTTTTTGCTTTGGTATGACTGAATCTTCCTTAATCTCGGTGGTCAAGATTCAACATATCAAGTACTGACCTGCATTAAGTGTGAGCTTTCTTTACAGTTAATTTGTGATTGTTATAAATGGGAGCAGCTTGTGGTCTGTAATCTCTTTTATATGTAATTGATCCGGCTGTAAGTCTAACTTTCCCGCCAAACTTGCCTTATTTGTTTACAATTGTAGATTCCCACAATAGCCCTCGCTGAAGAAACAGGGGCTGTCCCATGAAACGTGTCAAAGAAATCTGGACTTACCATTAGCTGCAAATTTTGTCAATATATGCAATTGCAGCTCCTCTATCTCCAATTATTTGTGTGATTTTTAACACATTTTAAAGATTTGTATAAATAAAATGTATACTTTTTTTTACATAATATTGGTATGTTACCCTAAATATCCCACTTTATTTTTTCGGTTAAGGATTTATGCAACACACAATTATCCATTCCAGCTATCGCATACCTTTTAATTCTGTGTGTTTAGCAAGAGCTTCAGAAGGAAGAGCTAAGCAATAGAGGGACTATGGAAAGTGATGGTGAAGCGCTGTGAACTAATAATAGAGGGGGGATCTCAATACCTAACAGGTAGGTAACCCTAAAGTGAAATACATAAATGCATAAATAAATACTAGGTGACTATTACAGGGAAAGAGAGGTGAATAAACAACATATAATGTTAACATAAAGTGACACGAATGTACCAGGCTGGATAAACCAGAAACACAGTAGTAAAGGTGCACGGATGTGAACCAAACAGTAGCTTACACAAACTAAAATAACTGTGTACAAAAACAATGTATAACAAAAATACGTGAAAAAAGTCTATTTAAAATAGTGACATCCCAGAAGACAGTCCAGTGTGAAAGTAGGCAGACTTCGGTGCGCACACCTCTTGTGGTACTAGATGCTCACCTCAGAGCCATAGCACGGATGGCTCAAAGTACCAAACAAAGTCTCCCTAGGGGTGCAGTCACACTGATTGAGGTTGAGAGGAAGGGGGCTCCTCATCAGATATTCATACAAACATGGAAGCAAAAATAAATGGATAATGGCATAATCCTGTGGGAAACCTTGGAAATGATATATCACATATACACGCACTCACATTGAGGCTGTGGATAGTGGACCTATCTCCACGAACACCGCGTTCGTATCCGGAACTGGTATGCTGGAGGATCACTGACAGACAAAACAACTCTCACTTCCACCTTCTCTGTATCTTCCACCTCCTGTCCGTAGTATCAGCCAGTGCTCAGGGGGTACAAGATGGAAGAAAAGAGAGGAAGGCCCATGGTGCAGTATCTTATGAAATTTATTAGGGTACAAGTAGCAGCAAAGTAAAAACTCACATTTAAAATTGGAGCAGAAGCAAAATGTGAGTTTTTACTTTGCTGCTACTTGTACCTTAATAAATTTCATAAGATACTGCACCATGGGCCTTCCTCTCTTTTCTTCCATCTTTTACCCCCTGAGCACTGGCTGATACTACGGACAGGAGGTGGAAGATACAGAGAAGGTGGAAGTGAGAGTTGTTTTGTCTGTCAGTGATCCTCCAGCACAGTGTTTCTCAACTCCAGTCCTCAAGGCGCCCCAACAGGTCATGTTTTCAGGATTTCCCCCCGATTAAACAGCTGTGGTAACTACAAGGAAGTGAAACTGATCAAATCACCTGTGCAAAATAATGGAAAGCCTGAAAACATGACCTGTTGGTGTGCCTTGAGGACTGGAGTTGAGAAACCCTGCTCCAGCATACCAGTTCCGGATACGAACGCGGTGTTCGTGGAGATAGGTCCACTATCCACAGCCTCAATGTGAGTGCGTGTATATGTGATATATCATTTCCAAGGTTTCCCACAGGATTATGCTATTATCCATTTATTTTTGCTTCCATGTTTGTATGAATATTTGATGAGGAGCCCCCTCCATCTCAACCTCAACCCGTGTGACTTCACCCCTAGGGAGACTTTGTTTGGTACTTTGAGCCATCCGTGCTATGGCTCTGAGGTGAGCATCTAGTACCACAAGAGGTGTGCGCACCGAAGTCTGCCTACTTTCACACTGGACTGTCTTCTGGGATGTCACTATTTTAAATATAATTTTTTTCACGTAATTTTGTTATACATTGTTTCTGTACACAGTTATTTCCGTTTGTGTAAGCTACTGTTTGGTTCACATCTGCCCCCATTTATTACTGTGTTTCTGGTTTATCCAGCCTGGTACATTCGTGTCACTTTATGTTAACATCATATGTTGTTTATTCACCTCTCTTTCCCTGTAATAGTCACCTAGTATTTATTTATTCATTTATGTATTTCACTTTAGGGTTACCTACCTGTTGGGTATTGAGATCCCCCTTCTATTATTAGTTCACAGCACTTCACCATCACTTTCCATATTTGTATTTTTTCTGTGTAAGGCAGACTTTAAGGTGATTTCAGCAGTGTCCCCCGGTGTCCAGTACAGATAGCGCAAGAGTACTACTACCTCCTTAATAGAGGGACTATAGGCAACAGAAGTGACCTCTGAGCTTTAGACAAAGGGCTATGTTGTGGTCAACTTGGGACCTCCATGCATCAGCAGGGCTGGACTGGGACAAAAATTTGGCCCTGGACTTCATCCAGACTGGCCCACTTTGACAGGTCTCTCCCACGGCGGCCGGACAACTCCCACATCCCCCAGCCACCCCTTCACTAGCCACTACTTTATTAGAATAGAATGGCTGGTACTGGTACTCTTTTATAGGCAGTACCAGTGGGGAAGCTAGACATTATTTCACCCGGGGCAAAGAATCAGTTTGATGCCCCCCCTTATGGGACAAGATTAGGCAGAAGTGAGAAACTCCCAGGCCATAGCTGTTGAGTCAGCTGTCTGTCCCCTCCCCCATGCTCCTCTGTCGTCGTCCCCCCCCCCTGCTTCTTTGTTCCCCCCAGGTGAGCACTGCGGGGAGGGAGAGGAGGTGAGCGATGCGGAAAGGGAGAGACAAAGGAGCGGAGGGAGGCGGCGGTCCACTGTCAATGAAGCTGGCCCACTGAGCCATCGGCCCACCGGGAAACTCCCTGTAGTCCCAATGGCCAGTCCATCCCTGTGCATCACTGTTGTCTACACAACGATTTCAGTGGTCTTTGCTATAATTAAAGGGTTTTAAATATCTTAATAATCAAATACAGTGGAAGCAAAAGTGTACTTTTTAGTACGGGTACAGGAATTCTTCACAGAGACCTCAGTAACCCTCATAAAAACAAATGAATATAGATAATTACAGTATATCTATGACTTTTGTTGAATGCAGATGTATTTATTTATGTTTCTTTAGTACTTTTTATATAACTTTTAATTTTTCACATATAGAGTTACATATAAATAAATAACAAATCCACCTACATTTTTTTTTCTTCTTCTTTCACTTAAATTCCAAAAAAGAGTTAATATTCTCTTTTTGTATTAAATATAACAACAGAGCTGTCTGTAAAGCAATACCGACTAGATATGATATCTCCTAATGTGTTTTATCTGCTTTTTAAACAATGGCAAAGGCAGTATGGTAGTAAGTGGTTGACCGAATATGCCATTGGCAACCTCAGTAGTGAAAGATCTAAATGTCCTTTCGTCTTCCTACAGTGACACGTGTCCATATAATCAACACTAAAGAAAGAAATTCCATTGTCAAACAAAAAAGATGTTTAAACTCTGTTTAGATATCTGTGTGTTTATATTCAATCTAGAGCAACCTTGAATCCTGAATACCAGTAGTCTGCATATCGAAATAATGGCAGTCTTTTTTCCAATTTGTCCCTTAATGGTATCATTCAGTAAAAGTTGTATTTTTATTTCTCTCCTGTGCACTACATATAAAGCGACACCTTCGTATTCACTAACTGACATGTAAAGTCATATGAGGCATTATCACCGTCTTTTATTTCCATGTCTTTGTTGCAATAAAGGAAACATAGTGTGAGGTTTATATTGTTATATTTGAAAATCGGTAGTCCCGATGTATTGTTTACTAGGTCAATACCTTGTATTGTGTATTTTTTTCTTTTATCCATGCTGATAGAAATATTATTTTTATTTTTTTTTAATTTATAAACAGGGGAAAAAGGGGGTCCACAGGAACCTCCGGCATTAAAATCATCAGCAAGGTAAATTGGATAAAAACAGAACATCAAAGTGCATAACACAGAATCAAAGACGGGTCAGTGTAAACATTACAAAACAACATTATTCATCATAACGAGGGTATCGGCTATCTAACCATCTGTATAGGGACATGGCTGTGCGCCTAACGGCGTCACCTTCACCCCTCCCTGTTTTCCCCTTCGTCGGCATGTGCTTCTCAACTCGCGCACCTAGAATCTAACCAGCCGCCATGGTCCCGTTTCCCTTACTTTCCAGATTTATATAGAGAATAGGAGCAGAAAGAGACAGGTAGATCTATAGAGAGAGAGAGAGCGAGCACTCTCTTAGAAAGTACAGACAGAGAGAAAGAGGAGGAGAAGAAAACTGAAATTGAGCGGGGGGAGATTAGGTATTGTGGAGGGGGGAGTCGCGAGCATGGACATCGCATCTCGGTCGCAATCAGAAGGGCCATCACTATTGTGCCACCTCCTGAGTTCATTGTGGAGAGCCTATTACAGACAAAATCAAAAAGTTCAGGTCGAGGCGTTCTCTCCTCTTAGGGCAATACCCTCATCGGAGTATGAGAAGATATTCCAGATACGCCAGGTGTCTGTGTAAGCTTCCTGTCTATCCTGGCTCGTTAAGATAAGATCCTCCATCTTATTGATTTTGTCTATTCTCTGCAACCACATGGCAATAGTCGACGGGAGAGGCGATTTCCAACGGATTGGGATGCAGGCCTTGGCAGCGTCTAACAGATGACGAACAACTGATTTCTTGTACACCTGTGTAGGGGCGTCAGTCGCGTGGAGAAGGAAGAATGCTGGATCATCAGGGACCTTACGGTCGGAGAACTGTTGTGTAATCCATCGGACCTCGCTCCAGAAGTTTTGGAGGCGAGGGCAGGACCAGAAGACATGTAACAGTGTGCCCTTGTCTTCCATGCAACGCCAACATCTGTCCGGCGTCGCAGGGAAGATCTTGTGTAGCAGGTCTGGGGTTCTATACCACCCGGTTAGGATCTTGTAGTTAGTCTCCTGTACCCTGGTGCATATAAACGACTTATGTGTGTGAGACAGGATTTTTTCCCTTTTATTTTCAGAGAATATACAGTTTAGCGATCGTTCCCATTCCGCGAAACATGGGAGGCCGTAATCCTCTCTCGGCAAAATCACCAGCTCGTGTGCAAGGGACAGTGTATGTGGCAGGACGCCCGTGTCAGTGCACCATTCCTCTAGTGACGTGAGAGGCTGACCCGTCGCAGGGGGGGGGGGGTGTCATGGTTCCGAGAAAATGGCATAGTTGCTCAGCCCTTAGAAAGTCCAAGCAGTAAATTCCCCCTGGGTCCATTAACTCTGCCCTCGTCTTCCATCTTCCCCCTCACTGAAATGGGAGGCCTGGTAAAGACCCAGTGCCTTCAGGGCCTTAAATTTCCCATCTCGTATTCCCGGGTCGAAAAGTGGGTTACCCAGTATCGGGCGTAGCGGCGATGTCTCAAATTTGTCCTCGTCAGAAGCCTTGCGCACACCATGTTGGTGTTTCCTATGAGCGGGTGTCGCCTAATGTCCCCTCGCATGGCGCTGTAACACCAGGGGGCCCGTTGTAACGGGATATCACATTGGGCCTGCTCCAGTCTTGGCCAAAACTTGACGTCCCCGTGCCAGCACCAATCAACAAGTCGGCACAGCTGTGCCGCGTAGTAGTAGGCCCTGACATCAGGCATCGCAATGTCCCTGAATCGTTTGGGTAGGGAAATAATGTTCCTACGTATCCTGGGGTGTTTCCCCGCCCAGAGGAATGTTTTAAAAGTCGTGTACACTTGCTTAAAGTAATCTGCTGGGAGGGATATCGGGAGGGCTTGTAGGATATACAAGAATTTGGGCAAAATCGTCATCTTCAGTATGCTACATCTCCCAAACCACGAGTGCAACCCTTTAGTCCATGTCGTCAGTACCTTAATGGTCTTAAGAAGTGGAGGGAAGTTCAGTTTGTAAACTTGAGACAGTCTGGATGGTATGCAAGTTCCCAAATAGGTCAGCGCCTTGTCCGTCCATTTTAAACAGAACTTACTCTGAAGGTGGGAAAGTTGTCGTAGTGGTATTCCCATGCCCATCGCCACCGATTTGCTCAGGTTTATTTTGAGGTTCGATAGTTCCCCGTATTGCTCAAATTCCGCCATCAAGTTGGGCAGGGACACCGCTGGGTCGTCAAAGAAAACAATAAGTCGTCAGCGTATGCCGAGACTTTGTATTGCGCTTTATCCACCTCCACTCCCCTAATTCCCGTGTTCAGCTGAATATGATTCAAAAAGGGTTCGAGCGAGAGCGCAAATAACAGGGGCGAGAGGGGACAGTCCTGTCTGGTTCCATTCGTGATAGCAAATGGCTCTGAGAGGTCACCATTCGCCCTTACCCTCGCCGTCGGGTTGGAGTATACCGCCTCAATCCAGCATCTCATTTTCTCGCCCAGACCTATATGCTCCAGGGTAGAGAACATAAATTGCTAGTTTACCTGGTCGAATGCCTTTTCGGCATCTGTGCTCACGAAAACGCATGGCGTCTTTGTGGTGCTGGTAACATGCAGCAAGTTGAGGACCTTAATTGTGTTGTCCCTGGCCTCTCTCGTCGGGACGAATCCCACTTGGTCTAATCAGGGAGGTGTTGTTGCAGTCGTGTGGCGATGATTTTTGTAAAAAGCTTTAAGTTGATGTTTAGTAGGGAGATTGGGCGGTAGCTCGCGCATTGTCCCGGGTCTTTTCCGTCTTTGGGGATTACTGCAATGTGTGCTTGAAGCGTAGAGTCATGGAACGTTTTACCCGTGCCTAGGTTGTTAAAAAGGGAGACCATTCGCTCACCAAGAGCTGGGAAGAGGGTCCTGTAGTAAGGTGCAGTAAGACCGTCTGGACCCGGAGCCTTCCCCTCCTTGGCGGTTTTCAGCGCCAGCTGGAGTTCCGAAAGGGTAATCGGTTCCTCCAACAGAGTCCTCGCCTCGTTCGGCAAAGTTGGCATTAGAGAGGATGCTAAGTAGTCTGCTGTCCGATTAAGGCCATCAGGTCGGGGGGTAGATTATACAGTGTCTGGTAGAAGGACCTGAACTCCTGAGATATCTGGTGGGGTAAGGTCTTTTTGTGTCCCCCGGTGGAGGTAACGTGCGGTATGTATGACGCCAGGTTTTGTGTACGGAGAGCTCGAGCTAGCATCTTCCCGCATTTATTCCCCGACTCATATATTCTCCGCCTGCAAACCTGTAGGGCCGCTTTAGCCTTATAGTGCAGCAGATCCGTGACCTGCTTTCGCACTACATCGAGCTCCGAACCCAGATTTCCCGAGGGGGCTTGTTTGTGCCTCATCTCCAGTCCCTGTAGTTTTTGAAGAAGGGTCGTCAATTGTTCTGTCCTCTGCCTTTTCAGTCTAGCCCCGTGTTTAATTAGTATCCCACGAACTACAGCCTTATGCGCCTCCCAGACTATGGCAGGATTGCTATCCTCCGTACTCGTTTGAAAGTAATGCCCAATCTCTCTACCAACGTCAGCCAAAACGTCTGCATCATGCAACAGGCTTTCGTTCAGTCTCCAGGGGCGCCTCTGTGTTCTGTGGGCTTCCGAGAGTGCGTACGTCAACGAGATCGGGGCGTGGTCAGACCACGTTATTGACTCAATAGTGGTGTTTTTGACTGCGTGCAAGTGTCTATGGGGAATTAAGAAATAGTTGATTCGTGAGTACGATTTGTGGGGCCTAGAAAAGAACGTATAGTCCCTTTCCCCTGGGTGAAAGAGTCGCCATACGTCTATGAGCTGTGAGGAGTGTATCGATGTGGAGATGCATCGGTGTGCTTCCCTCGAAAGCGAGGACACTCCAGTGGAGGTGTCCTCTGAGGGTGTCAGGGCTATGTTCAGATCTCCTCCCACAATTAACTGGCCAGTCCTAAAGTGTGTGAGTTGGTCTAGCGTGCGTTTCAGCCATCTATCCTGGTGGTCAGGGCGTACAGGTTCGCCAACGTGACCCGTTCCGACCCGATCATCCCCTGCAGGAAAAGGCGACGGCCCTCTTCATCTGTCTCAGTCTCCGTGGCTGACCAGGGCACTCTTGCGGAAATCAAAATGGAGACCCTTCGAGACTTCGCTCTGGTGTAAGTAGAATGGTAGACTGTGGGGTAAAATCTATTTTTCAGTACAGGCACACTGTTGTCTCTAAAATGCGTTTCTTGGAGCATGACGATGTCTGCGTTCAGACGTTTCATGTCATGAAGCAGCATCCTTCGCTTCTCGGGAGTATTCAGTCCCTTCGCGTTCAACGAGATTATAGTAAGCGCGTCCATGTTCACGGTTGTCAGGGGGGGATAGTGGAGGGGTGGGTAGAAGAGAATCAGAGAGCTTGGGTAAGTGAACCCAGTACAGTTAGAGTGAGATTAGGAGGCCTGCACTAGTGTGTGCAGCAGAGAAAGAGAACTAATTGAGCTAACCTTAGCTATAACGCTCACCAGCGAAACACTGGTATACGAGCGCAGTCCTATGTGGGTGATGGGATGTACAGAGCCGGGAAGTGAGACTCCCGGTCCTCCCACCCCCCACCGGCTATTTAGACAGGTAAGATAAGATACGGCATTATAGTGCATAGAACCAATCTGCAGAGACAAAGGATATAGGCATTCACAGTAACATGTAATCAAACCTTCAAACAGTGCAAACATTGTGAACAGTGCAGGCAGTACTAGCTAACATCTTACAGGCATGGTGAGCACCTTAACGTCACTATGGAGGGAGAACGATATACAAAACATTCAGATTAACATACCTTACTCCCGGCCTCGCCCTCTCCTCCCAGGAGAGAAAAACAACAGAAACAAGAACATGACATTGTCCCAGCTGCAATAAGCCACAACTTGAGTCCCGCAGTGCCATCTCAGGAAAGTCAACGAGATTGGCGGTTCTTGGTTCAAAATTGTTTCCTGGCCCCTCCAGGACGTGAACAAACCACCACCCGCTCTCTAGCCCGCCCCCTCCCCGGGTGAATCCATAGGCAACCCTCACCCCTCCAACAGCCAAGCACCCCGTAAGGGCTCTCCCCAGGACCACAGAATCGTTCCTCCCGGATGGAAGGGGGGAGGGGGACAGCGGGGGACACTTCAGAGTCTGCAGCGCTCTCACACATCAGGGCCACAGCCCGCCATCCCCCCTATGTCACCGAGGGGACACATTGTACATCGGGAGGGGGGGGGGAGTCCTCTACTTCCACGAGGTGATGGGTTAGTCCCCAGGGGGAATACGTCTTGGGGTCCACTCGCACAAACCTCCGCCAGGGATACCCCCCACTAACAGGGCCTGAGCAGTGAATGTAAAACGGAGAGCACTGGGCCACCGGGTGGTCCCACCTGGATATGGGGAGAGGGCGGGGGGCCGCGGGAAGCCAGTCCAGGAACTTCAGCCATACTAACACCCCAGTTAAGGTATCCCCCTCACTTCCCCGGCGGGGGCAGAACAGTGACCAGCCTGACAGCATTAGTCCAGGGGCGATAAGGAGGGACAGGGCAGGGCTCACAGCAGTGGCACCACAGGTTCCAGCTGGTCAATAGAATCTCCGGGACAACAGTAACCTAGGGTGTAGCGGGGCAGCGCTCATAACAATGTGGCCCAGGGCCTACTCCCGGCGGTCTCCTCCCCACGGAGCTCTGAGCCTTCTCCTGCCTCTCTGTTGACGCGGCTGGGCTGGTATGCGGTAGTTAGAGGGACCGGATCTACCCGTCGGCCACGGGAGCAGCTGCAGCCAATGCGGTATCGGGAACTGATCCTCTTCCAAGAAGTGGAAAAGTGCTGGCAGGTCCGCTCGGGTCTGAAGTGTGAAGGCCTTGCCGTCTTTCCTGAATGTCACCGCCAGCGGGTATCTCCACCGATATGTGTAGCCGCTCTGCCTCGCTAGTTCCAGGATAGGCCTCCGCATCGCCCGTCTCCTCAGGTCCGGACAGGTCAGGTAGGATTTTGACTCGGGCATCTGCCAGGGGCACTTCGCCCTGATCCCAGGCCCTGCGGAGAATGTCCTCCTTCTGTGCGTAGCGCAATAGTCTGCAGACTGTCTCTGGGCCTCTCTGGATCTTCCGACCTGGGGCCCAGCGTCCTGTGTGCCCTGTCTACCTCCAGGACCCCTGACGGATCCTCCAGCACTGTCCGAAACAGGGTCTGCACCGCTTGGTCCAAGTCCTCTGCTCCCACCGATTCCGGGACTCCCCGAAGCCGCAGATTGTTGCGGCGGCTCCGGTCCTCGACTTCCTCGAGGTGCAGCTGGAGCGAGATGGCCGTGTCACGATGCTGATCTCCAGCTCTCTCCAGGTCTGATACTCTGGCCTCTAATGTCGTGAAGGAGGATTCCCCCGTGGCCACCCTGTCAACCAAGGCAGAGACATCAGCCCTCACCTTAATGTCTCTGCGGTGCGTTTCCTCTAGACGGAGTATGAGGGCTTCAATGTCCGACCTCGTGGGGAGCGCCTGTAACAGAGTTTGGATGTCTGGGTCTATCTGAGCCCCGTCAAGTCGCTGAGCGGGTGAGGCCATCTCCAGAGAAGGTACTCCAGATGGGTCTGGCACACAGAACGGAGATGTTGGGGTGGCCAGAGCCGCTACCCACTCGCTGTAATCCGGGGCCTCCTCTTGGTCTCCACGTGGTGTGCCGCGCGGGGCAGTCGCCTGGGCCCCAGGGGGAAGTGCGATGATTTGGCCTGAAATAATGTTGAATTTCGCCTGTGGCTGCACCCGATCGGGTCACTCTGGCACCTGCTTTCCCCTTTTGTTTTTTGGCAGATTGCATGCCGATTTCCAGTAAATTAGAGCCGGTAAGGGATGGTCTGTGCCGGGAGCTCCAAAAAGCTGCGACTTCACACGGCCATGTCCAGACCACCAGAACAGTAGTGGCCTGGGTCAGTGGATATGCAATCAGTGGTGAGCATTATAGCATCTGCTGTATCAAAGGTGTCAGTGCTGGATAAGATCGTTATTTATCCACAGCCGCTCATGTAGGCAGAGGTGTCTAGTAAATTTACCTTACCTGGGTAGTATTTTGCCTGGGTCAATTTTTAGTTTTTGTCATTTGGCTTCTCCTGTTTTGGATTTATGCAGTTCTCTACTACCACAACTGAGTGTCACACTCAGGGTAATGGTTATGGGGGTTGTGATAGTCTAGTACTATTGAGTATTTATGTCCTCTCTGGTTACCGCCAGGAGGTTCAGGCCTGTGTTGCATGCTGGGTGAGACCATAAAAACTTGGGGAGTGGCCTGGTTAGGTCCCCCCCCCCTCCCCCAAGCTGCGGCCTGCGGAGGTGCGTGCAAGTGTTTGTGCTATGTAAGCCTGAATCCTGTATGGGACCTACCACAGGTGTCAGGAAGGGCATGCCAGTAGACAACATGGTTCCTCCAGATGGACTACTGTGCCTCTTCACAGGCTAATTTCTGCTTTCTCTCGTACACATCAGTGTGCTCACGTGAACAGGTGACAGATGCTGGTGCCAAATGGGCTATTTACACTGTCAGTGCTCAGGATCAATGCTGCTTTATCTTTTAGCCTCCTTGTGTCCTGTGAATCTGTTATTCTGTATCCTGATTCCAGTTACTGACCCGGCTTGTCTGACCACTCTCCGTACTCTGCCTGCACTGACCCCAGCTTGTCCTTGACCTTCGTTTCTGTCTGCTCCATTTGCTTCTCTTCCACCAATTGGCTCCTGACCCAGCTTGTACCCAGACCAAGCTCCTACCTGCTCCTCTGTACCTGATCCGCCCTGCCAGTGTATGACCCAGCTTGCTTGACTCTGTTTCCTGACACACCCTGCTGCCTGCTATTCTACAGTCTGCTACCAATGCATGCCTCACTTGCCTATTGTCGCCAGTACCTGTCTGCTTCAGTCTGCCACCCACCAGCTGTCTACCAGCCTGCTTGCTTCACTGAAGACTACGGACAACCTCTCCTGCCTGGCCTGGATACCCACTCTGCTACTGGCAAGACCTTCAGGCACTCGTACCACTCTGCACTCCTGCGTCTTCTGTTCACACTACCAGGGGCCCTGAGTCAGAGGTGTAAGACGGACTTTCCTCATCATTTCAGGTTCTGCTACCAGGTAAGTGATAACCGGATTCCTCAAGCTGTCCTGCCTGACTGAGGAGGGTATAGAGTACAAAGTGGCAGAGCCTGATGGAAGTCCTGCTGGAGAAGGATCGGTGTCTTAGAGGATTCTGGCACTCCCTTGGATAGAGGAAGAAGCTTTAAAATATCCACTGGTGTGGAAGGAGAAAAAAAGGTTGCTTGTGGCACACATTCCTTACCCAGATCAATAGAAAATTGAACAAATAGACTTGAAAGAAGATCAGTAAACACAGAAAAAATTGCCACAATGGTAACTTACTTTCAAATAAAACAGAATAACTGGGATTTTATCAGGATAAAAAGTAACAGTGATGGTAAACAAGAGAATATAAATTCCTAGGGGCCTCCGAAAACTCATACCCAGCATTCCTTGCAGCTCACGGTGGTGCTAAATGGGAGGGATTATTTTTACTTTCAGCCGAATACAGTGATCCCAGTCCCTGTGGCTCTTGGTTTATTGGGGCTGCAGTGGCTTCAGTGGCTCTAAACCATGGAGCGAAATCCGGCACATCGAGCTGACGTATCCATCTACCCAGGCCCTTGACTGTCACCACCAGTGACATGCCTTATTCAATCCACACTTGTGAGTGCATACAACTTGTTTTTATTCAGGGCTTTTAATAAACAAACTTACTACACTTTGCGGGCTCGTGGAAAAAAGAAATGTTCCTGGACTGCCGCACTCTGATAGGCGATTTATTGAAACAAAATGAACAAAGGATAAAATCCAAAGCTGTATAACATCCAAAAATTCATGCAACACTGCAATCAATGGTAGAAAGTGGACATAGGGGACAAAGAAGCTAACATGTTTCACATCATGGATAGATGCTTAGTCATCGAGATGAAACGTTGGGAGGCGACGTTCTGGCGTCACCGAGTTAAGTGTTTACACCCAGAAGATACGGGCGTTTGCAGGGCCGTCTTAATAGCATCATGGGCCCCTGGGCAAAGTAATGCTCTGGGGCCCCTACAATGATGAAAGTGAAGGTAAACAGACATCAGGTAGGTAGGAGGCACACTGCCTCCCCTGTGTATCTATCACTCTCAGTGCCATCATGGGGCCACCATTTCCGGGGCAGCGTGGGCTCAAGGACCAGCTGCTTTGGGGAAATTGCAGGGGCCCCCCCATGCAGCGGGGGCCCCTGGGAAGTGCCCAGGTGTGCCCTCTCATTAAGACAGCCCTGGGCGTTTGTTCGAGGAGCCGGCCGGCTCGACTTTTTTACATGCTGTAATACGTCTACTTTGATGTAAGTGTACATCTTTTTTTCTTTTTAAAAACCTAAAGGATCTTATGCTATGGGAGCTCTCCTTTCTTTTTAAACATGGCGCTACGCCGTCGTAAGTCCTCTAAAAATCCGGGCCCAAGTCTGAAAAACAGGCAAGGTCCTTAAGTGGTTAAACAGCCAGTGTCCTGTTCAAACTTACGTTGGGACTCAACACAAATAAGCTCATCTCTTTTGACCACCATACAGGGGACATCTGATTGCAGAAAAGAGTAATGTGGAGAAAACTACTGAATTGAAGGTAAATATTGCAGCAAAACAAACAAAAAAACAATGTGTTATTTTATTTATTAAAGGGCTATTCATTTTTATTTTGTAATTTTTGACTGGAGTTCTGCTTTAATCACAATTTTACTAATAATGAGAAAAATAAATCTGCGTTAGGTTAAAAAAAAAAAAAATATATATTTGTTAAGTTAAACATTCTATAATGTAATTTTTCAGTGTTGACAGTTCCACAGTGGCTTCTTTGTAAATTTTGATCATTTATGCTGAACAAGCTATTAAACAGTATAAGCAAAAGTGTCAAGCTAATGTTTAATGCCATTTCAATGCTGTACATCTGAACAATGAAGCTGCAGCAACACTATTAAGCACTTTATTAAATATGAATGAAATCAGATGTTAAAGTGCTCATGGTGTAAAGGATTTTTAATGAAATGTTTGCGATAAAGGTCCATCTATAGAAAAGCCGCAAATGATTTCCAGATGAACACTGCGCTGCTCTGTGTTTACATTATTTGTGGATATAATGAAGATGACAAAGGGCAGCATTATGTGGAACTGGAAGTGATCTTGCAAGTGAATTAGAAGGTCCTTGAAATGTGTAAGGATGAGTGAATAAATAGATAAGCCACAAATAACATTACTATAAGTTATTCAAACTGGAATTTTAAAATGCTAAAGTCCAATGAGCACCACCACATGGATTCAACACCATGAAATTGATGTACGATAAAGGGAGTAATTAAGGACAAAGGCCAACATAAGCAAGGAGCTAAGAGACAAAGGGAGCTTCATGAGATATATCCTGTTCATCGGATATTGCATTATATTATATGTTTTATGTACAAAAACATCTCACAGGTCAAAGGAATACAAATGTATAAGTCACCAGAGTGGGCACACATTTCTCAAAATAGGTTTGAGAATATAATAGAACATGATATTTATTTTCTAAGAGACATGGTATATATTTGGCAATACATATATTATTCCATAATATGAAAAGAAATGAAAAATGGTGATTAATAGCTCCTGAGAAAAATGTTTTAGCTGACCTACAATATTTAATGTGTTGTGAAAGCTAAATGCCTTATTACAGTGCCTTAAAAAGTATTCATTCCCCTTTAAATTTTCCACAAGTTACAACCAAAACCGTAAATGTGTCTTATTGGGAAGTGTTTATGGATTTTTTTTTTTTTTAATCAGAAAAAAACGTTTATTGAGCAGAAAAATAAAGGATACATACAAAAGTTCCAAGTGCAACAGGCACTAAACTACAGGATACCACATTTGACAAGACCTACAGATAAATGATGCATATGTCATATTGCAGTGATTAAGACAAGCTTGAGAACCCGACTGCAGGTGCCAATTGGGCCCGTGCGGAGGGACAACACATATTTCTGACCCGTTTATGGATGTTTTTTTAAAAACAATTGGGGATATTTATTATAGCAAAAAGTTGTCGCTCTATTCTTGTTTATAATAAAAAATAAGAACAGCAGAGGTGATCAAATACCACCAAAAGAAAGCTCTATTTGTGGGGAAAACAGGACGTAAATTTTGTTTGGGAGCCACGTCGCACGACCGTGCAATTTTCAGTTAAAGCCAAGCAGTGCCGAATCCCAAAAAGTGCGTTAGTCATTGGCTAGCCAAATGGTTCGGGGGTTAAGTTGTTAATCAGAGAAGCAGCCAAGAGGCCCATGGTAACTCTGGAATCTGCAGAGATCCACAGCTCAGGTGTGAGAATCTGTCCACAGGACAACTTTTAGTCGTGCACTCCACAAATCTGGCCTTTATGGAAGAGTGGCAAGAAGAAAGCCATTGTTGAAAGAAAGCCATAAGAAGGCCTGTTTGCAGTTTGTGAGAAGCCATGTGGGGGACACAGAAAACATGTGGAAGAAGATGCTCTGGTCAGATGCAATCAAAATTAAACCTTTTGGCCTAAAAGCAAAAAGCCATGTATGGTGGAAAACTAAAGCCCCATACACACGGTAGGACTTTTTGACAACAAACTTCAAAATGAGCAAGTTTTCAAAAAAATCTTACCGTGTGTATGGGGCTTTAGTTTTCCACCATACATGGCTTTTTGCTTTTAGGCCAAACTTTTTCGGTTTTTATTGGACAAAAGTTCGCTCTGCAAACAGACAAACTTTTCGGCAACAAAAGTCCTACGGTGCAAAGTTTGACCATGTGTACAGAAATCCATCAAACTTTTGTCCAAAGTACAAATACGCATGCCTAGAAACAATGTTAAAATCAACCAACAATAGCAGAAGTTGACCAAAGGGTGGCGGTAAAGAGCAGAAAAACCACGTGATGTTGGGAAAGTTTGCAGAAAAGTCCTGCCGTGTGTATGCTATGGGTGTGCCCGGCCAACTCCCTTCTGACAAAAATCCACGGAAAAGTTTGTTTGAAGTCCGTGTTTACAAGGCTTATCACTCCACATCACTCTGAATACACCATCTTCAGCATGGACAAGGAAGCTGGTCAGATTTGATGGGAAGATGGATGGAGCAAAATACAAAGCAATCTTAGAAGAAAACCTGAGACTGGGGCGGAGGTTCACCTTCCAGCAGGACAACGGCCCTAAACATACAGCCAGAGATACAATGGAATATCACATATTTTTTTGTAAAATAATTTGAAAACCATTTATCATTTTCCTTCCACTTCACAATGATGTGTCACTTTTTGTTGGTCTATCACATGAAATCCAATAAAATACATTTACAATATTGGTTGTAACATAACAAAATGTGGAACATTTTAAGAGGGGTATGAATACTTCCTCAAGGCACTGTATATCATATGAAATAAGAAAAATATTGTCAGGGTTGTATATATTTTTGAAATGCAGCTCAGTGCTCCAAACTCTTTATATTACTACTATTACTGAGTAGTACACATTTTTCTACACTGGATAAACACTATAGAACTCACACCAGCAACCAGTTAAGATGGTTAAAAATTCACTCAACCTTTCTGTTGTGTGTTTCTGTGTGCCCACAGAGCATGGAGAAGAGAAAGAGCAGCAAAGAATTGTCTGAGGATTTGAGAACAAAAATTGTGGAAAAGCATGGACAATCTCAAGGTTACAAGTCTATCAGCAGAGATCTTAATGGTCCTTGGTCCACTGTGCTCAACATTGTCAAGCAGTTTACAGCCCATGGCACTAGCTAATCTCCCTGGATGTGGGCAAAAGAGAAATTTTTTACAAATATTACAATGAAGGATTGATCGAATGGTGCAAAAAGAGCCTCTATTAACATACAGATAAATTAAAGCTGACCTGTCAGCTCGCAATATAGGTCACCATCTAAAGTGACGCTATGGCTGGAGACCCAGGAGTAGATGTGCAATTTTGTTTTGGTATGAATACAAATTAAGATACATTTTTGGTTATTCGGCTGTATCTGAATCTCCGAATGAAATAGTAACGAATTTCGTTAAAATACATTAAAGTGTGTTTTGTTTATTAGTTTTCTAACAAATTCCAAATTTTAGGAAAGATTTGAATTTGGATCGGTTTCCCCACTGAAAGCTGAAATGTAGACAAAAGAATGCCAGCAATAGAAAATGTAAAAAAAAAAAAACAGTGTGGGGTCCCCCCAATCCAAATCAGGCCCTTTGGGTCTGGTATGGATTTTAAGGGAAATCCAATGCCAAAAAAAAACCTGCGTGGGTCCTTTCCAAAATTCATACCAGTCCCTTATCCGAGCATGTAGCCCAGCAGGTCAGGAAAGGGGGAGGGGATGAGCAAGCGTCCCCCCTCCTCCTAAACCTTACCAGACCACATACCCTCATTATGGGGCAGGGGGACCTCTTCCCCACAAACCTGGGCAGTGGTTTTGGGGGACTATGGGCAGGGGACTTATCGGAATCTGGAAGCTACCTTTAACAAGGGAGCCCCCAGATCTCAGCCCACCCCCATGTCAAGTATGGGGTACATAATACCCCTACTCAGTACCCTGTGTACAACGTGAATAAAGACAGTGCACACGTTTTTGACAATTCCTGTATTGAAAAATAAATCCATAGATCTATCGTCAATCATGATGCCCGCCACACCTTAGAAAAAACTACACCTGCGTCAAGGGCTGACCATCAAATGACTCCTCAGCAGAGTTAAATAAGTTACCCTGCCCCCTTGTGCTGTCACTGACCGTCCGGTATTTAGTAACTGTCACCCCGCGGAGGAGGCTTTTGGCGGGCAGCCATCAACGAGTTTGAATAGTTTTTTTGGGGGAATCGGCGGTGCGTGGGCGGCGTGATTGACAATGGATCTACATTAGGGGACGTTGTGTTTTTTTTTTTTTTTAATCAAGGACTTGTCAATACCTTTTCTAGTATTTTTACAACGTAGGAAAAAAGAACCAACTCACATATGATAGCATGTAGTTGCCATCATCCCATAGTACTACAAATATATCGAAAATACCTCATGAAGTGGGATTGTATAGGCAACGAATAAAATTTTCAAAAATATATATGAAAAAATAACAATTTATTACAAAAATAGTTACAACATGTACAAAAATATCTCGAGCATTATAGGAATATACATAGTACAAAAACAAGACATGGATGATGCAGATACTGTCCGGCATACGGTACCATCACCATAAGGGAGGTAAAGTTGTAGCTGAAAGGCCGACGCGTTTCGAATGCTACGCATCCTTCATCAAGGCATAAAACAAGTATTGCATCTAGAGTAGAGCAAAAAATATTTTAAATACATTCACATTAAATCATTGTATTCTCTCCATTGAAGTGCAAAAGCACATACACATCCTCTTCCTCGAGTAGGGAAAAGGCATAATTCACAATGAAGAGGACTCACCTATTGCTTAAAAAGCTCCACGCCCAGGAGTGTGGGGCAGAAGGCCCCCGGGTGTTCAGGGACGCCGATGTCTCCTATGGCAGGTTGCACCATTTAAAACAAATCCCCATTTGAATGTCACTCATAGAGTGGATAGAACCAATTGGTTCAATTTGGGTGGTGTTTTTGCAGTCCTATATAAAGGAGATATATCAAAGACTTGTGTCAAAAATAATAACCCAGCATTTGAGCCTCAAAAAACTGGTTGGGAATTGTATTCCAAACCGTTTATGGAAAACTCACCACCAGTAGTTTGAAGTCTTTGTATCCAAAGAAGGGGAGAGCCGGGTGCAGGTAAATCCTGAAAAGATTTGGGTTGCCCAGACAGATTCCCCTTGGAGAGGAAAGACAGCTCCTTGTTCTCCTACATATGGAGAGGGAATGACACCACCCAACCCTCTTGGCCCTCCTTAAGTACTTACCTTAACTGTATTCAGGTGCTGTAGTCCTCCCCCTCATCACCCATCAATTGAAACATGTTATTCCTGAGAAGCCATGTGTGGCTCCTTATTGTTTTCAAGCAAACCGCCGCTGTTACAAGGCGCATTGTAGCGCCGTCATTCAGTGTATACCGATCCGCGTCATTTCCGGGACCGGAAGTATCGCCGCGGCCATTTTGGTAGTGGGATTCGAGTGCCAATCGATTCACCGTTGTGAATTGCCATTCGATTGCCACTCGAATGCCACCCCAATGGGATTAAGTTGTCACTCGACTCGCCATCGCGAATTGCCATTCAATTGCAATTCGATTGCCATACAATTCGCCCCCGTAGCCATTTTATTGGTTGGTTAAATCAGGGATATCTGAAAACCTCTCAGCCGGATCCGGAAGTTCCCCGGCGGCCATTTTACAAAAGGGCATAGACCTGAATTGGACGTTTGATTGTATGTCTTGTTAGAGAGTAGCAACTTGATTGAAAAGGGTGCAACTATAAGGGGTGATAGTAGGAGGATAAAAACGTTCAAAAGATGACCTTGATCACAGTTTGAAACAGTCATCATAAGGGCAAAATCGAGCCCAAGTTTGTGTGTGTTATGGTAGGCACTATTCTCCTGTAGTTCTTGAATGAACCACTGGGAGACCTTTGGGAGAAAAAAGCCACAGCTGCCTTCTATATCTACCCAAGGGGCATATCCCCCTTTTCGGTAAATTTGATGACATTTGGGTACAAAGCCCAAAGTCTCCCCTGGCAGCTGATGAGTCAAACAAATTGAGGAAAAATGGAAAACAACCTGCATAATAGCCATAGAGACACCGATGTCCACTCGACCGGGGTGGTTGGCCCGTGACCCACACCTCCGAGCTATAGAACCAAGAGAGCAAATTTAGGTTAAGTGCAAGAAAGAAAAACAAATATCAAAATCTCAATTATGACAAAGAATCCCTTCAAATCAGTCCGCATAAATACGGTGGAAGGGAAACATCGAGTCAAACAACATATCAATTATAATAAAGATAAGCGAAAAATAAAAAAAGAACAAAACAACCCTCCCTATTTCTAAGTGTCATATATGTGCTGGGCCCTAACCTGAAAATGTCTATTGCGTTCACAGTGAAGGGGAAAGGGGGAAAGATTTGGAAAATGTGGGCAAAGTCATCCAGGAAATCAAAATCGGGGACGACATTCTTCATCCCCGCTTGAGATCCTAATCTGTTTTGCCAGAAGAAAAACCCTCCAAAAAAGGCCTAAAACTCTCACTTTCGTTGAGGCCGGGAGGTGTAGTGGCCTTTAAATATCTAATCCAACGCATTTCGCGCTGCAGTAGAGTTTTGTTCCAATCACCCCCCCGTAGGGGAATGTGAATGCGGTCCAACACAGTGAAATTTAGGTTAGGCATATGATAGCCGTGATGCTTGGCTATATGTCGACTCAATGGGAGATAGAGATTGCAAATGCGCATAGAATGCATATGTTTCTCTATTCGCTTGTGTAGTTCCTGTTTGGTTTTACCCACATAGAAAGAACCACACTGACACTGCATGAGGTATACCACTCCCCGTGTTCTGCAATTTGCAAAATGTTTCAGGGAGAAGGTATCCCCATTTGGCAGTGTCAGTGTGGTTCTCCTCCCTATGACGGGACATTGAGCACACGTCCCGCAGGGGTAGGTGCCAAATGTTTTACAAGGATCCTTTTTGTTTATACCCTTGTACTCACTTTTGACCAAAAGTGTACCCAAGGAGGGTGCTTTCTTAAAAGTTATTTGTGGCTGGTTTGTGATTAGATTCTTTAAAATAGGGTCTTCTGTCAGGATAGGCCAGAACTTGGAGATCGTCTTTCGGATTTTTTGATGTTCATTGGAGAAATTTATGATAACCCTAGTGTTGGATTCTTCCTTCTTACTGGTATTTTTGGGTTTAAAGATGAGAGATCGTCTATTTGTATCTCTCACTCTGTTGAAAGCCTTCTTTAGGCTGGTTTTTGTGTAGCCTCTTATCAAGAGGCGTTCAGTTAGCAGGTCGCTTTCCCTTTGAAAGTCAAAATCCGTGGAGCAGTTCCTCCTAAGCCGTAGGAACTGACTATATGGGATAGATTTCTTAAGTACTTCCGGATGAAAACTCTCCGCGTGAAGCAGAGTGTTTCCCGCCGTTTCCTTTCTGAATAAGGATGTGCCAAGTGCACCATCCAATTCTTTAAAGATACGTATGTCCAAAAAGCTGACCTCCTTGTCGTTGTATGACATGGTAAAAAAAAGATTGAAGCTGTTGATGTTCATCAGCCTCAACATCTCTTGAAGTTCATTCTCCAGACCGTCCCAAACAATAAAAATGTCGTCTATGTAGCGCTGCCAAACAAGAATGTTAGCAGCGCACATAGACGCACTTTCACCCAACAAAAATTCCCGCTCCCACTACCTCCAGGTACAGGTTTGCATATGAGGGTGCACAGCACGTCCCCATAGCAACACCCTGTACCTGGAGGTAGTGGGAGCCCTGGAAAAGAAAAGTGTTATGCTGGAGGATGAAATCCAGCATAGTCAAAATGAAATGATTAAACTTCCAATCTGTGGTTGGTCTTTGTTTGAGTACCCGCTTGATGGCTTCTAAGCCCAGTTGGTGCGGAATACTATTGTAGAGTGATTCTACATCTATAGTTACTAGGATAGCATCTGGAGGTATGGTTAAATCCTCCAACACCTGCAGAAGATGAATTGTATCCTTAGTATAGGATGGTAGGTCAAGTACATGGGGTCGGAGGTATTGGTCAATTACTTGACTAACACATTCCGAAATTGATCCATTGCCAGATATGATTGGACGTCCCGGCGGGTCTTGCAAGTTTTTGTGCACCTTTGGTAGAGAATACATAGTCGGTTGTCGTGGGTGCTGTGTTCTAATAAAGTCCCAGACATCTTTGATGATGCTGCCATTATTGTAAAAACTATCAACAAGCTCATAAAATTCTCCATTGAACCTGTCCACAGTTGCTGCTGTGATTTTCCTATAACATTGTTTATTGTTTAATATTTTTAGGCACATTTTCTCATAGTCTATATTGTTCATCAGAACTACATTACCGCCTTTATCTGATGCTTTAATGATCAGATTTGGGCTATTTTTTAGGGTTTTAAGTGCATGTTGCTGCTCAATGGTCAGATTTCTATGGTTTGTGTCCTTTTTTAAGGTTTCCAATTCTTTGGAAACTTGTTTCACAAATAAAGAAATTGCTGGATTCAAACTCAGGACAGGAAATTTGTTAGATTTCCTTTTGAATTTCCTGATTTTGAAAAAATTGCCTTCTTCGATTTCCTCATCCGCTTCCTCATTTAGATCTTCTTCCCATGCGTCACCAAGTGAGGCATTCTCCTGTAGGAGGAGATTTAAGTCTCTTAAGGCTCTGAAATCAGCCGCTTTGAGGTTTGGGGCCACTTCCTCTTCTTGTTTTTTATGTTTGTAGTAGAGACCTTTATAAAAGAGTCTCCGTGCAAATAGGTTGATATCCTTAATCGTCTCAAATGAATCAGTGTTATTAGTGGGGCAGAAGGAGAGTCCCAAACATAAAACTTCCTGCTCTACTGTTGTTAAAGTATGGGAGGATAGGTTTATGATATTATTATATTCTCCTCTGGCGGTATCTCCACCGCCAGATCCATGGTCATCTGTGTTTGAAAGAGTGGGGGCGTTGAGGACACCCCCTTCTTCTCCAAAAAATTATCTAGGGGGGTGCGTGAAGTCTTTGAAATTGCCCCCATATCTTTCCGGGAGAAAAGTTTACCTCTATTTGAGGGAGACCCCCTGGAGTTTCCACCCGAGGCTCTCCTTGTCAAGCTAGCTCCCCTTTCATTTTGTGAAAATGACACCTGGGAATCCGTGATGGGTTTTTTGCTAGTTTGTTGGACTTCTCCTTCTGTCCCATGTTTAGAGAAGGGGCCCTTTCTCTTGGCCGATGTCCGACTGGTATGTGAGGAAGCTGATGAGGAAGAATTCGAAGGTACATCAGACAGATAGTCATTTGATTGAACATTGGGTTTTTTGGAATTTTTGTTACTAAATTTTTTATTTTTATCTTTATTCCATTTGTATGCCCTTCCTTCACAGAAGGCATTCTTATCTCTCCAGTATTTCTTTTCTTTTTTAATAAGAATCTGTTTGCTGAAATTTTCTAAATGTTCTTTAAGTTTGTTTTCCTGTCCTGTATACTCTTCCATAGTTTTTAAAGGTGTAAGGCGCATGTATATTAATTCAATTTCTTTATCAAGGACCTGTAGTTGCAATCTGTATTCCTTTTGCAGCAATTGCATTAAATTTTTGGAACATTCGTTCAGGCTGCTCTCCCAATTAATTTTTAAATCTTTACTGATATTCTCAAGTATTGGAAAGATTTGTATTCTTAATCCAATTGGGTTTATGTGTTCATTTATGTATCTCTCCATAGATTGGATATGCCAATGTAAGGCTGATTTTTTCTCCAATAGTTTGGTGAGATTAAAGAAAAGGGAGAGCAAGTCTGAATCTAATTGTTCCTTTCCCTGGTAATTACGCTCAATTTGAGTCATAAGTTCCTCCCATTGTCCCCCTTGAAGATCCCCCATAGTGTGAACAGGCATAGACAACCCCAAAGGAAAGACCAAAACAAATATAATGAAAAAAACACTATGTTCAACCCCAAATTGGGGTTAACAACAAATCTCTTTAGATCCTGAATCCTTCTCCCCTGGAGGTGGTACCTCCTGAGGACATGGAAAGAGTTTGGAAGGATCAAAAAAAGAAACCTATATCAAAAAATTAGAGGGCCATGCCAACATATGTGAGCTGTGGTGAGGTAATTGGGTGTATTATCCACCCTATAATATAGGAAAAAAGAACCAACTCACATATGATAGCATGTAGTTGCCATCATCCCATAGTACTACAAATATATCGAAAATACCTCATGAAGTGGGATTGTATAGGCAACGAATAAAATTTTCAAAAATATATATGAAAAAATAACAATTTATTACAAAAATAGTTACAACATGTACAAAAATATCTCGAGCATTATAGGAATATACATAGTACAAAAACAAAACATGGATGATGCAGATACTGTCCGGCATACGGTACCATCACCATAAGGGAGGTAAAGTTGTAGCTGAAAGGCCGACGCGTTTCGAATGCTACGCATCCTTCATCAAGGCATAAAACAAGTATTGCATCTAGAGTAGAGCAAAAAATATTTTAAATACATTCACATTAAATCATTGTATTCTCTCCATTGAAGTGCAAAAGCACATACACATCCTCTTCCTCGAGTAGGGAAAAGGCATAATTCACAATGAAGAGGACTCACCTATTGCTTAAAAAGCTCCACGCCCAGGAGTGTGGGGCAGAAGGCCCCCGGGTGTTCAGGGACGCCGATGTCTCCTATGGCAGGTTGCACCATTTAAAACAAATCCCCATTTGAATGTCACTCATAGAGTGGATAGAACCAATTGGTTCAATTTGGGTGGTGTTTTTGCAGTCCTATATAAAGGAGATATATCAAAGACTTGTGTCAAAAATAATAACCCAGCATTTGAGCCTCAAAAAACTGGTTGGGAATTGTATTCCAAACCGTTTATGGAAAACTCACCACCAGTAGTTTGAAGTCTTTGTATCCAAAGAAGGGGAGAGCCGGGTGCAGGTAAATCCTGAAAAGATTTGGGTTGCCCAGACAGATTCCCCTTGGAGAGGAAAGACAGCTCCTTGTTCTCCTACATATGGAGAGGGAATGACACCACCCAACCCTCTTGGCCCTCCTTAAGTACTTACCTTAACTGTATTCAGGTGCTGTAGTCCTCCCCCTCATCACCCATCAATTGAAACATGTTATTCCTGAGAAGCCATGTGTGGCTCCTTATTGTTTTCAAGCAAACCGCCGCTGTTACAAGGCGCATTGTAGCGCCGTCATTCAGTGTATACCGATCCGCGTCATTTCCGGGACCGGAAGTATCGCCGCGGCCATTTTGGTAGTGGGATTCGAGTGCCAATCGATTCACCGTTGTGAATTGCCATTCGATTGCCACTCGAATGCCACCCCAATGGGATTAAGTTGTCACTCGACTCGCCATCGCGAATTGCCATTCAATTGCAATTCGATTGCCATACAATTCGCCCCCGTAGCCATTTTATTGGTTGGTTAAATCAGGGATATCTGAAAACCTCTCAGCCGGATCCGGAAGTTCCCCGGCGGCCATTTTACAAAAGGGCATAGACCTGAATTGGACGTTTGATTGTATGTCTTGTTAGAGAGTAGCAACTTGATTGAAAAGGGTGCAACTATAAGGGGTGATAGTAGGAGGATAAAAACGTTCAAAAGATGACCTTGATCACAGTTTGAAACAGTCATCATAAGGGCAAAATCGAGCCCAAGTTTGTGTGTGTTATGGTAGGCACTATTCTCCTGTAGTTCTTGAATGAACCACTGGGAGACCTTTGGGAGAAAAAAGCCACAGCTGCCTTCTATATCTACCCAAGGGGATATGACTATCCCCCTTTTCGGTAAATTTGATGACATTTGGGTACAAAGCCCAAAGTCTCCCCTGGCAGCTGATGAGTCAAACAAATTGAGGAAAAATGGAAAACAACCTGCATAATAGCCATAGAGACACCGATGTCCACTCGACCGGGGTGGTTGGCCCGTGACCCACACCTCCGAGCTATAGAACCAAGAGAGCAAATTTAGGTTAAGTGCAAGAAAGAAAAACAAATATCAAAATCTCAATTATGACAAAGAATCCCTTCAAATCAGTCCGCATAAATACGGTGGAAGGGAAACATCGAGTCAAACAACATATCAATTATAATAAAGATAAGCGAAAAATAAAAAAAGAACAAAACAACCCTCCCTATTTCTAAGTGTCATATATGTGCTGGGCCCTAACCTGAAAATGTCTATTGCGTTCACAGTGAAGGGGAAAGGGGGAAAGATTTGGAAAATGTGGGCAAAGTCATCCAGGAAATCAAAATCGGGGACGACATTCTTCATCCCCGCTTGAGATCCTAATCTGTTTTGCCAGAAGAAAAACCCTCCAAAAAAGGCCTAAAACTCTCACTTTCGTTGAGGCCGGGAGGTGTAGTGGCCTTTAAATATCTAATCCAACGCATTTCGCGCTGCAGTAGAGTTTTGTTCCAATCACCCCCCCGTAGGGGAATGTGAATGCGGTCCAACACAGTGAAATTTAGGTTAGGCATATGATAGCCGTGATGCTTGGCTATATGTCGACCCAATGGGAGATAGAGATTGCAAATGCGCATAGAATGCATATGTTTCTCTATTCGCTTGTGTAGTTCCTGTTTGGTTTTACCCACATAGAAAGAACCACACTGACACTGCATGAGGTATACCACTCCCCGTGTTCTGCAATTTGCAAAATGTTTCAGGGAGAAGGTATCCCCATTTGGCAGTGTCAGTGTGGTTCTCCTCCCTATGACGGGACATTGAGCACACGTCCCGCAGGGGTAGGTGCCAAATGTTTTACAAGGATCCTTTTTGTTTATACCCTTGTACTCACTTTTGACCAAAAGTGTACCCAAGGAGGGTGCTTTCTTAAAAGTTATTTGTGGCTGGTTTGTGATTAGATTCTTTAAAATAGGGTCTTCTGTCAGGATAGGCCAGAACTTGGAGATCGTCTTTCGGATTTTTTGATGTTCATTGGAGAAATTTATGATAACCCTAGTGTTGGATTCTTCCTTCTTAGGCCCCATACTCACGAGCAAACATGTCTGCTGAAACTGGCCCGCAGGCCAGTTTCAGCAGACATGTTTGGTCGTGTGTGGGCGCGAGCGGGCCGAATTCCAGCAAACATTTGCCCGCCGGGCCTTTTCCCAGCAGACAAATATTCCTGGACTTGTTTTAAAACAGTCCGCTGGAATTCAGCCCGCTCGGACATGTACGGTCGTCAGTACAGACCTACCGTACATGTCCAGGCGCCCGCCGTCCCTCGCATGCGTCGAATGACTTCGACGCATGCGTGGAAGCATTTTAAAGGCGGGCCGCCCACGTCGCCGCGTCATTGTCGCGGCGACACCGCGTCATCGACGCGGCGACACCGCGGACACGCCCCGCGTATTGTTTACGCGCGGACTTCTGTACGATGGTGTGTACAACCATCGTACAGAAGCCCTCTGGCAGACATGTATGGTGGAAACGGTCCGACGGACCGCTTTCACCATACATGTTTGTCCGTGTGTACCCGGCCTTACTGGTATTTTTGGGTTTAAAGATGAGAGATCGTCTATTTGTATCTCTCACTCTGTTGAAAGCCTTCTTTAGGCTGGTTTTTGTGTAGCCTCTTATCAAGAGGCGTTCAGTTAGCAGGTCGCTTTCCCTTTGAAAGTCAAAATCCGTGGAGCAGTTCCTCCTAAGCCGTAGGAACTGACTATATGGGATAGATTTCTTAAGTACTTCCGGATGAAAACTCTCCGCGTGAAGCAGAGTGTTTCCCGCCGTTTCCTTTCTGAATAAGGATGTGCCAAGTGCACCATCCAATTCTTTAAAGATACGTATGTCCAAAAAGCTGACCTCCTTGTCGTTGTATGACATGGTAAAAAAAAGATTGAAGCTGTTGATGTTCATCAGCCTCAACATCTCTTGAAGTTCATTCTCCAGACCGTCCCAAACAATAAAAATGTCGTCTATGTAGCGCTGCCAAACAAGAATGTTAGCAGCGCACATAGACGCACTTTCACCCAACAAAAATTCCCGCTCCCACTCCCCCAGGTACAGGTTTGCATATGAGGGTGCACAGCACGTCCCCATAGCAACACCCTGTACCTGGAGGTAGTGGGAGCCCTGGAAAAGAAAAGTGTTATGCTGGAGGATGAAATCCAGCATAGTCAAAATGAAATGATTAAACTTCCAATCTGTGGTTGGTCTTTGTTTGAGTACCCGCTTGATGGCTTCTAAGCCCAGTTGGTGCGGAATACTATTGTAGAGTGATTCTACATCTATAGTTACTAGGATAGCATCTGGAGGTATGGTTAAATCCTCCAACACCTGCAGAAGATGAATTGTATCCTTAGTATAGGATGGTAGGTCAAGTACATGGGGTCGGAGGTATTGGTCAATTACTTGACTAACACATTCCGAAATTGATCCATTGCCAGATATGATTGGACGTCCCGGCGGGTCTTGCAAGTTTTTGTGCACCTTTGGTAGAGAATACATAGTCGGTTGTCGTGGGTGCTGTGTTCTAATAAAGTCCCAGACATCTTTGATGATGCTGCCATTATTGTAAAAACTATCAACAAGCTCATAAAATTCTCCATTGAACCTGTCCACAGTTGCTGCTGTGATTTTCCTATAACATTGTTTATTGTTTAATATTTTTAGGCACATTTTCTCATAGTCTATATTGTTCATCAGAACTACATTACCGCCTTTATCTGATGCTTTAATGATCAGATTTGGGCTATTTTTTAGGGTTTTAAGTGCATGTTGCTGCTCAATGGTCAGATTTCTATGGTTTGTGTCCTTTTTTAAGGTTTCCAATTCTTTGGAAACTTGTTTCACAAATAAAGAAATTGCTGGATTCAAACTCAGGACAGGAAATTTGTTAGATTTCCTTTTGAATTTCCTGATTTTGAAAAAATTGCCTTCTTCGATTTCCTCATCCGCTTCCTCATTTAGATCTTCTTCCCATGCGTCACCAAGTGAGGCATTCTCCTGTAGGAGGAGATTTAAGTCTCTTAAGGCTCTGAAATCAGCCGCTTTGAGGTTTGGGGCCACTTCCTCTTCTTGTTTTTTATGTTTGTAGTAGAGACCTTTATAAAAGAGTCTCCGTGCAAATAGGTTGATATCCTTAATCGTCTCAAATGAATCAGTGTTATTAGTGGGGCAGAAGGAGAGTCCCAAACATAAAACTTCCTGCTCTACTGTTGTTAAAGTATGGGAGGATAGGTTTATGATATTATTATATTCTCCTCTGGCGGTATCTCCACCGCCAGATCCATGGTCATCTGTGTTTGAAAGAGTGGGGGCGTTGAGGACACCCCCTTCTTCTCCAAAAAATTATCTAGGGGGGTGCGTGAAGTCTTTGAAATTGCCCCCATATCTTTCCGGGAGAAAAGTTTACCTCTATTTGAGGGAGACCCCCTGGAGTTTCCACCCGAGGCTCTCCTTGTCAAGCTAGCTCCCCTTTCATTTTGTGAAAATGACACCTGGGAATCCGTGATGGGTTTTTTGCTAGTTTGTTGGACTTCTCCTTCTGTCCCATGTTTAGAGAAGGGGCCCTTTCTCTTGGCCGATGTCCGACTGGTATGTGAGGAAGCTGATGAGGAAGAATTCGAAGGTACATCAGACAGATAGTCATTTGATTGAACATTGGGTTTTTTGGAATTTTTGTTACTAAATTTTTTATTTTTATCTTTATTCCATTTGTATGCCCTTCCTTCACAGAAGGCATTCTTATCTCTCCAGTATTTCTTTTCTTTTTTAATAAGAATCTGTTTGCTGAAATTTTCTAAATGTTCTTTAAGTTTGTTTTCCTGTCCTGTATACTCTTCCATAGTTTTTAAAGGTGTAAGGCGCATGTATATTAATTCAATTTCTTTATCAGATACAGATTGCAACTACAGGTCCTTGATAAAGAAATTGAATTAATATACATGCGCCTTACACCTTTAAAAACTATGGAAGAGTATACAGGACAGGAAAACAAACTTAAAGAACATTTAGAAAATTTCAGCAAACAGATTCTTATTAAAAAAGAAAAGAAATACTGGAGAGATAAGAATGCCTTCTGTGAAGGAAGGGCATACAAATGGAATAAAGATAAAAATAAAAAATTTAGTAACAAAAATTCCAAAAAACCCAATGTTCAATCAAATGACTATCTGTCTGATGTACCTTCGAATTCTTCCTCATCAGCTTCCTCACATACCAGTCGGACATCGGCCAAGAGAAAGGGCCCCTTCTCTAAACATGGGACAGAAGGAGAAGTCCAACAAACTAGCAAAAAACCCATCACGGATTCCCAGGTGTCATTTTCACAAAATGAAAGGGGAGCTAGCTTGACAAGGAGAGCCTCGGGTGGAAACTCCAGGGGGTCTCCCTCAAATAGAGGTAAACTTTTCTCCCGGAAAGATATGGGGGCAATTTCAAAGACTTCACGCACCCCCCTAGATAATTTTTTGGAGAAGAAGGGGGTGTCCTCAACGCCCCCACTCTTTCAAACACAGATGACCATGGATCTGGCGGTGGAGATACCGCCAGAGGAGAATATAATAATATCATAAACCTATCCTCCCATACTTTAACAACAGTAGAGCAGGAAGTTTTATGTTTGGGACTCTCCTTCTGCCCCACTAATAACACTGATTCATTTGAGACGATTAAGGATATCAACCTATTTGCACGGAGACTCTTTTATAAAGGTCTCTACTACAAACATAAAAAACAAGAAGAGGAAGTGGCCCCAAACCTCAAAGCGGCTGATTTCAGAGCCTTAAGAGACTTAAATCTCCTCCTACAGGAGAATGCCTCACTTGGTGACGCATGGGAAGAAGATCTAAATGAGGAAGCGGATGAGGAAATCGAAGAAGGCAATTTTTTCAAAATCAGGAAATTCAAAAGGAAATCTAACAAATTTCCTGTCCTGAGTTTGAATCCAGCAATTTCTTTATTTGTGAAACAAGTTTCCAAAGAATTGGAAACCTTAAAAAAGGACACAAACCATAGAAATCTGACCATTGAGCAGCAACATGCACTTAAAACCCTAAAAAATAGCCCAAATCTGATCATTAAAGCATCAGATAAAGGCGGTAATGTAGTTCTGATGAACAATATAGACTATGAGAAAATGTGCCTAAAAATATTAAACAATAAACAATGTTATAGGAAAATCACAGCAGCAACTGTGGACAGGTTCAATGGAGAATTTTATGAGCTTGTTGATAGTTTTTACAATAATGGCAGCATCATCAAAGATGTCTGGGACTTTATTAGAACACAGCACCCACGACAACCGACTATGTATTCTCTACCAAAGGTGCACAAAAACTTGCAAGACCCGCCGGGACGTCCAATCATATCTGGCAATGGATCAATTTCGGAATGTGTTAGTCAAGTAATTGACCAATACCTCCGACCCCATGTACTTGACCTACCATCCTATACTAAGGATACAATTCATCTTCTGCAGGTGTTGGAGGATTTAACCATACCTCCAGATGCTATCCTAGTAACTATAGATGTAGAATCACTCTACAATAGTATTCCGCACCAACTGGGCTTAGAAGCCATCAAGCGGGTACTCAAACAAAGACCAACCACAGATTGGAAGTTTAATCATTTCATTTTGACTATGCTGGATTTCATCCTCCAGCATAACACTTTTCTTTTCCAGGGCTCCCACTACCTCCAGGTACAGGGTGTTGCTATGGGGACGTGCTGTGCACCCTCATATGCAAACCTGTACCTGGGGGAGTGGGAGCGGGAATTTTTGTTGGGTGAAAGTGCGTCTATGTGCGCTGCTAACATTCTTGTTTGGCAGCGCTACATAGACGACATTTTTATTGTTTGGGACGGTCTGGAGAATGAACTTCAAGAGATGTTGAGGCTGATGAACATCAACAGCTTCAATCTTTTTTTTACCATGTCATACAACGACAAGGAGGTCAGCTTTTTGGACATACGTATCTTTAAAGAATTGGATGGTGCACTTGGCACATCCTTATTCAGAAAGGAAACGGCGGGAAACACTCTGCTTCACGCGGAGAGTTTTCATCCGGAAGTACTTAAGAAATCTATCCCATATAGTCAGTTCCTACGGCTTAGGAGGAACTGCTCCACGGATTTTGACTTTCAAAGGGAAAGCGACCTGCTAACTGAACGCCTCTTGATAAGAGGCTACACAAAAACCAGCCTAAAGAAGGCTTTCAACAGAGTGAGAGATACAAATAGACGATCTCTCATCTTTAAACCCAAAAATACCAGTAAGAAGGAAGAATCCAACACTAGGGTTATCATAAATTTCTCCAATGAACATCAAAAAATCCGAAAGACGATCTCCAAGTTCTGGCCTATCCTGACAGAAGACCCTATTTTAAAGAATCTAATCACAAACCAGCCACAAATAACTTTTAAGAAAGCACCCTCCTTGGGTACACTTTTGGTCAAAAGTGAGTACAAGGGTATAAACAAAAAGGATCCTTGTAAAACATTTGGCACCTACCCCTGCGGGACGTGTGCTCAATGTCCCGTCATAGGGAGGAGAACCACACTGACACTGCCAAATGGGGATACCTTCTCCCTGAAACATTTTGCAAATTGCAGAACACGGGGAGTGGTATACCTCATGCAGTGTCAGTGTGGTTCTTTCTATGTGGGTAAAACCAAACAGGAACTACACAAGCGAATAGAGAAACATATGCATTCTATGCGCATTTGCAATCTCTATCTCCCATTGGGTCGACATATAGCCAAGCATCACGGCTATCATATGCCTAACCTAAATTTCACTGTGTTGGACCGCATTCACATTCCCCTACGGGGGGGTGATTGGAACAAAACTCTACTGCAGCGCGAAATGCGTTGGATTAGATATTTAAAGGCCACTACACCTCCCGGCCTCAACGAAAGTGAGAGTTTTAGGCCTTTTTTGGAGGGTTTTTCTTCTGGCAAAACAGATTAGGATCTCAAGCGGGGATGAAGAATGTCGTCCCCGATTTTGATTTCCTGGATGACTTTGCCCACATTTTCCAAATCTTTCCCCCTTTCCCCTTCACTGTGAACGCAATAGACATTTTCAGGTTAGGGCCCAGCACATATATGACACTTAGAAATAGGGAGGGTTGTTTTGTTCTTTTTTTATTTTTCGCTTATCTTTATTATAATTGATATGTTGTTTGACTCGATGTTTCCCTTCCACCGTATTTATGCGGACTGATTTGAAGGGATTCTTTGTCATAATTGAGATTTTGATATTTGTTTTTCTTTCTTGCACTTAACCTAAATTTGCTCTCTTGGTTCTATAGCTCGGAGGTGTGGGTCACGGGCCAACCACCCCGGTCGAGTGGACATCGGTGTCTCTATGGCTATTATGCAGGTTGTTTTCCATTTTTCCTCAATTTGTTTGACTCATCAGCTGCCAGGGGAGACTTTGGGCTTTGTACCCAAATGTCATCAAATTTACCGAAAAGGGGGATAGTCATATCCCCTTGGGTAGATATAGAAGGCAGCTGTGGCTTTTTTCTCCCAAAGGTCTCCCAGTGGTTCATTCAAGAACTACAGGAGAATAGTGCCTACCATAACACACACAAACTTGGGCTCGATTTTGCCCTTATGATGACTGTTTCAAACTGTGATCAAGGTCATCTTTTGAACGTTTTTATCCTCCTACTATCACCCCTTATAGTTGCACCCTTTTCAATCAAGTTGCTACTCTCTAACAAGACATACAATCAAACGTCCAATTCAGGTCTATGCCCTTTTGTAAAATGGCCGCCGGGGAACTTCCGGATCCGGCTGAGAGGTTTTCAGATATCCCTGATTTAACCAACCAATAAAATGGCTACGGGGGCGAATTGTATGGCAATCGAATTGCAATTGAATGGCAATTCGCGATGGCGAGTCGAGTGACAACTTAATCCCATTGGGGTGGCATTCGAGTGGCAATCGAATGGCAATTCACAACGGTGAATCGATTGGCACTCGAATCCCACTACCAAAATGGCCGCGGCGATACTTCCGGTCCCGGAAATGACGCGGATCGGTATACACTGAATGACGGCGCTACAATGCGCCTTGTAACAGCGGCGGTTTGCTTGAAAACAATAAGGAGCCACACATGGCTTCTCAGGAATAACATGTTTCAATTGATGGGTGATGAGGGGGAGGACTACAGCACCTGAATACAGTTAAGGTAAGTACTTAAGGAGGGCCAAGAGGGTTGGGTGGTGTCATTCCCTCTCCATATGTAGGAGAACAAGGAGCTGTCTTTCCTCTCCAAGGGGAATCTGTCTGGGCAACCCAAATCTTTTCAGGATTTACCTGCACCCGGCTCTCCCCTTCTTTGGATACAAAGACTTCAAACTACTGGTGGTGAGTTTTCCATAAACGGTTTGGAATACAATTCCCAACCAGTTTTTTGAGGCTCAAATGCTGGGTTATTATTTTTGACACAAGTCTTTGATATATCTCCTTTATATAGGACTGCAAAAACACCACCCAAATTGAACCAATTGGTTCTATCCACTCTATGAGTGACATTCAAATGGGGATTTGTTTTAAATGGTGCAACCTGCCATAGGAGACATCGGCGTCCCTGAACACCCGGGGGCCTTCTGCCCCACACTCCTGGGCGTGGAGCTTTTTAAGCAATAGGTGAGTCCTCTTCATTGTGAATTATGCCTTTTCCCTACTCGAGGAAGAGGATGTGTATGTGCTTTTGCACTTCAATGGAGAGAATACAATGATTTAATGTGAATGTATTTAAAATATTTTTTGCTCTACTCTAGATGCAATACTTGTTTTATGCCTTGATGAAGGATGCGTAGCATTCGAAACGCGTCGGCCTTTCAGCTACAACTTTACCTCCCTTATGGTGATGGTACCGTATGCCGGACAGTATCTGCATCATCCATGTTTTGTTTTTGTACTATGTATATTCCTATAATGCTCGAGATATTTTTGTACATGTTGTAACTATTTTTGTAATAAATTGTTATTTTTTCATATATATTTTTGAAAATTTTATTCGTTGCCTATACAATCCCACTTCATGAGGTATTTTCGATATATTTGTATTTTTACAACGTACCCCATACTCATTCACATAGGTGGGGCCTTCCAGATTCAGATAAGCCCTCTGCCTCAAAGTACCCACCCCATGTTAAATGCATGTGGCCTGGTATGGTTCAGGAGGGGGAGCTCACTTGCCCTCCCCCCTTTCCTGGCCTGCCAGGCGGTGTGCTCAGATAAGGGTCTGGCATGGATTTTGGGGCAGACTCCATGTCATTTTTTCTTTATTTCTGTTTAAATAGCTGGGCCAACAATTTCAACTGACAGTCAATTTAAATGTGATTTGTCATTTTTGCTGCAGAAGGTTCTATACATGCTACAGATGTGCAAATTTACGGGCAGACTAAGGGCACTAGTTTAAAGAAATGTTTAATTATTATTGTTTCACTTAAAGAGAAATTGTGGTTTTCTTGTGAAAAAAAAAAGAGAAATTGTGGTTGCAAAAAGAAAACATGTGGCCTTTGGATCTGGCATGGATTTTAAGGGGAACTCCACGCCAGACTAAAAACAAAAACGGCGTGGGGTCCCACCAAAATCCATATTAGACCCTTTTCCAAACATGCAGCCTGGCAGGCCAGGAAAAGGGAGGGTTTAAACATGCAAAAAAAAATCAGCGCTGATCCCACAAACAACTCTCTTAAATATTTTGAGGGGACAGCAAATGTACACTGTTATACAAGCTGTACACTCACTACTTCACATTGTAGCAAAGTGTAATTTCTTCAGTGTTGTCACATGAAAAGATATAATAAAATATTTACAAAAATGTGAGGGGTGTACTCACTTTTGTGAGATACTGTGTGTGTGTGTAGGTAGGTATATATATATATATATATATATATATATATATATATATATATATATATATACACACACATACGCACACATTGCAGCTTGCAAGTGGTTTGCCGGGGGGTATGGCTGAATCTATCAGCCATAACCCCGGTGTTTTTTTTTTTTTTTCAGCCGACGACTGGCTTTCTCATCAAAACAGTCGGAGCGGCTAATTGGCTGCAAGATTACTTTCAGAAGCTCGCCGGTGTTTCTTGGGCTTACTGTTTTCAATGGCGCACTCGGAAAATGATCTGACGTACGGCTGATCTTCGTGCAGCTGGCCAAAGAAGTTACCAGAGACCAGATTGTCTCAGATCGCCTCTATGATCTTGAAGGACCAGAGCGACATCATGGCGTCACTTCAAGTCTAGGATGGAAGTAAATAATTTTTTATTTTTAAAGCATAAGTTCACATTTTCTTTGTTGATATTTTGATTCTGAGGGTAGAGGAGAGATCTGGGGTCTTATTGACCCCATATCTCTCTATAAAGAGGATCTTTCCTCACTTATTTATATTACAAGGGATAAAAGTGATAAAAAAAAGTGACAATGTGACAAAAAAAATGTAAGTGCCCCCTTCCTCCATGTTTGTGCATAGAAGCGAACACATAAGTAAGTCGCATATTTAAATGGTGTTCGCATTTCACATGTGAGGTATCGCTGTGAAGTGTGAACGTTATGCTGCGTACACACGATAGGTTAGTCTGATGAAAACGGTCTGATGGACTGTTTTCATCAGACCAAACCGATCGTGTGTGGGCCCCATCGGTTATTTATCCATAGGTTAAAAAAATAGGAACCTGTTTTAAAATGATCTGATGGATAAAAAACCTATAGAAAAAAAGATCGTCTGTGGGTATGTCCATAGGTTAAAAATCCACGCATGCTCAGAATCAAGTCGACGCATGCTCGGAAGCATTGAACTTCATTTTTTTCAGCACGTCGTTGTGTTTTACGTCACCGCGTTCTGACACGATCGTTTTTTTAACTGATGGTGTGTAGGCGCGACTGACCATCAGTCAGCTTCATCAGATAACTGATGGAAAAATCCATCAGACCGTTTTCATCAGACTAACCTATCGTGTGTACAGGGCATTAGAGTGAGAGCAATAATTCCAGCACTAGACTTCCACTGTAACTCTAAACAGGTAACCTGTAATAATGTACCTGTAAAAAAGCATTGCCTATGGAGATTTGTAGTTTCTTGCACATTTTCAAATCGTGACATGTTAGGTATCCATTTACTCGGCATAACATTATTTTTTATACTTTATCAAAAAAATGGGTTATATATTGTTTTTTTTTTTTTTGCATTAAAATGTTGTATATTTTTTGAAAAAATGCTGTGCAAATACGTGTGCCTTAAAAACCCAAAAGTGTCAGGAAAGGCTTGGTCTTCAAGTGGTTAATAAGAACAGGAAAATTACTGCTAATAATACCAATCATATGTTTTATAAAATGGTGATTATCACAGTAGAAAACATTGCGGTATGTCAACTATAAAAAAAAAAAAAATATTACACAACATAATTCCTCGATAAAAATAAAGAATAAAAAATAATTCTGCTGAATTACAGCTTGCTTTATGAAAGTAATATAATGAGTTAGTCTGCGGTATTAAAATGTCATCCTATTAACACATGGATCAATACTGTTGAAAGAAAGGTAACTAATAGTTTTAGTACAATATTAATCTAATGAGCGTAATAACCTAATCATTAGTAAATACATGGTGTAATTACCTTGTAAATGCTTCTGGCTAGAACTAAGATCACATAATAAGGCAATTAGGAAAATCTATAGTGTATCTGCTGTATGTACAAACACAAATGGAATAGAAAACATGGTGCAATCAAACGATCAGCCTTAACCCCTTCTTTCCACTACTGTTAGCGGCAGACATGAAACATGAAGTTACAATGAGAGGCCTCAGGGGCCGCACAGGATTAAAGCATGCACCAAGCATCAATGATATGCGGAGCTTATTTACTTTTTTTTTTTTTTATTTGTTCTTTCTGTACAGTTAGCACTGCCTGCTCCAGTGCCAGTCTTTTTACCTAAACTGCAACATAAACATCAGAAATAATTAGATAAAAAATGATGCTAATAGTATTATTCACTGCGTTTCAGATGTATTTTAGATGCGTTTTAGGTGTGTTACCATTAAACATTATATGATGTGCATTTTTTTAAAGAAAGATCATCAAAGACGCATCAAGCAGGACTTTTTTTTACTGCATTGCATCTAAAATGCACATAAAATGCGCAGGTGCGATTGGAGCCTCAACCTGATTGTTGGAGCTTTTCTCTTAATTTTTCTGTTTATGCAGAAATTGCACTTTTAAATCCTCAAATTAAACCTGTCACTTAGACCCCTTTCACACTGAGGAGTTTTTTAGGCGGTACAGCGCTAAAAAGAGCGCTGCTATACCGCCTGAAAAACTCCTTCACTGCATACTCAATGTGAAAGCCCGAGGGCTTTCACACTGAGGCGATGCGCTGGCGGGAGAGAAAAAAAATCTCCTGTCAGCAGTATCTTTGGAGCGGTGAGAGGAGCCGCGCGTATACCGCTCCTTCCCATTTAAAACAATGGGAAACCGTGGGCAATACCGCCCGCAATGCGCCTCTGCAGAGGCGCATTGTGGGCGGTATTAACCATTTATGGGCCGCTAGCGGGGGTTAATACCGCCCGCTAGCGGCCGAATCCCCACTTTATGTTTCACTTATTATTATCCACCGCAAATATAGGAGTGTTTTGTACACTTTAAAAAAAGAGAAAAAAACTTTTTTCATGTATACACATGGGTGTTTCTTTGAAAATTAGTTCTATTGTTGATATTGGGTTAAATTTTATACACACATGTGAGGACACTTTACAATCGATCCCAGATGTTTCCCTTATTAATTGGGCATTACCCACAGTTGGTCAGTTCCTATCACATGTTTTAGCTGTTTTCATATATATTTAAAGTGTGTTTTCGTTTATGTTAGCCATGACTAAGCACTAATTAGAGTGTGAAACGCGTAGGCTGTTTTCCTTGAGTTCTGCTTGTTTTGTACCACCCGTGATTTCCTGAGCTGTTGCTGATCTTCTCAACACACCCACCTGGAGCGTTTACTCCCTTCCCCGGGCGGTATTAACCCTTTATCTGCCACTAGCGGGGGTTAATACTGGCCCGCTAGCGCCCGAATCCCGCTGAAAATCCAAAGGTGTAGCGCCGCTATTTTTAGCGGCGCTATACCGCCACCGCGGCTCCCGCCCCAGTGTGAAAGGGGCCTTAAGGCAAAGGGTCTATCAACATGTTTTATTAATCGACCACCTACCTGCTGCTAATAATACAACTGCTAATAATACACACAGCTTGCTCTCGACTGCTTTCTTTTAATATGTTTTTATTAGAATTTCCATCGAAAAAATTTATAGAAGTTTACATAGAAGAGAAAAAGCTATGGCGTGTCACGCTTCCCGAGTAGAACTCGGCTCTTCACTGCGCTTTACGACGCCTGCGCACAGACTAGGAGCTGACTGCGCAGGCGCCGTGAAGAGCCAAGTCCTATTTCGGCAATTTACGGGAAGCGTGACGCGCCATAGCCGGCCGTCAATCATGTTCCCCTCTGCATAGGAACGCCTACTAGTCTGAAACTTAACTACGGGATTAAACAGTGAGTACGGTGCAAAAAAATAAAATAAAGGCATACTGTAGCTCGCGCTAGTATGCTGGATGGCATGTTAGAATTATTTTTTTTTTTTTTAGGGTGAACCCCCGCTTTAAGACATTTCTGAAAGCATTCAGGCTCCCTTCACACCAGTGTGGTGAAGTAATGCATAGAAAGGCACCTTGTGTGCATCGGTGTGCTATTAAAAATAAACAAACCTCCACAATGCACCTGCACTACAGCACATTGCAATGCATGATAACACACTGTTGTGCATTGTAGTGTGCTGTGTCTTCAACTATGTTGTAGCTATGTTTTTTCATCCAATCTGATTCATTGGCCACCTATTTATATTAATATTCTGCCGTAACTCAAAGCATGCTATCACAACACACCAGAGTGGACAGCCTGGTATATGAAGTCAGCCTCATGCCCTGTACACACAATCGTTTTATCAGTCTAAATAAACTTTGATGGGTTTTTCCGATTCAATTCCGCTCAAGCTGTCTTGCATACACACGGTCACACCAAATTCCGACCATCAAAAACGCGGTGACGTACAACACGTACAACGAGCCGAGAAAAATTAAGTTCAATGCTTCCGAGCATGCTACGACTTGATTCTGAGCATGCGTGTTTTTTTCTCCATCGGAAAAAAAGAGAACACGTTTTCGTTCTAAGTCCATCGGAATTCCCGATGGAAAAAGTCCGAAGGGCATACACACGGTCGGAATATCCGATGAAAAAATTCCGTCTGACTTTTTTCATCGGAAATTCCGATCGTGTGTACTAGGCATCAGAGTAAATTGATAGGTACATTCAACCTGTTGAAGATCTCCTCCTATGTTGCAGAGACCTACATCAAGCTGCTTTTGCATTTCCATGGACTTGTATGGGGAGAGAAGCAGTTCGTATACCCATTGATCTTACACTACATTATAACAAGACAACTAAGCCAAGTCCTTACACTACATTGTATAAAGTGTACTTAACTTGAGTCCTCATTCCAGTATTCCTCCACATATCAGCTGCATTCTGATTGGATAACATGGCACTGTGAGACTCTACTGAGTAATCATATCACTACTGGACAGTGGTGGATTATAATCTAACCCCCTTGTGCTAGATTAGGGCTACTATGTCAATTACATTTTTGGCAGAGCTGTAGTTAGCTCAGACTGATTATATAGTTTTGCACCAGTTTTTTCCCTAAACTTAAAGTGATTGTAGAGTCTTGCTTTTTCTTCTCTAAAAATAACAAACATGTTATACTTCCCTCCTCTGTGCAGTGGGTTTTGCACAGAGCAGCTCAGATCCTCTTCTTCTTGGGTCCCTCTTTGGCTTTCCTGGCCCCTCTCTCCTGTTGCATGCCCCCACAATAAGCAGCTTGCTATGGAGGCACCCAAGCCGAGTCACAGCTCCCATTGTCAATTCAGAAACAGAGCCCCAATTTGGCCCAGCCCCCTCTCTCTCCTGATTGGCTAACTGACTTTGATTGACAGCAGCGGGAGCCAATCGTGCCGCTGCTGTGTCTCAGCCAATAAGGAGGAGAGTCCCTGACTGGCGAGGAAGAAATGGACATCGCTGGAGAGAAATGAGGCTCCGGTAAGTAAAAGGGGGTGCTGGGGCGGCTGCACACAGTGTCATGGATATGCAGTAATGTTTGTCTGTCAGCTTACCGCCTCAATGTGTTCACCTTAGAGGCCAGCCACTCTCACCTGGCTGCTTAAGTAATTTCTCCTCTAGCATGGCTCCACCCCAGGCCCTATCAGGGAACTCTATATTAATCTGTGCACTACAAGCCAGCCGTGATGATCAACATTGTTAAGTTATTGTGTGTTTGGTTTCCTGCTTGCCGTGTGCTCTACGTTTGTCTCTGTTACCGATATTGGCTTGTTCTCGACTATCCCTGTCTGCTTGTGACCTTGACCTTTTGGCGTGTCCTTTGTTTATCCTTTTCTGCTAGTTGCCCCGACCTTTGGCTTATGCCCTCACTATCTCTTGTATCCTGAGCTGCTGCTTCCCCTCTATGTTCTATAGCCTACTGTGAGCGTGCGCGTGAGCTGGGGGACTCTGGGGGCCACGACCTGGATCCAGTTGCAGCCCAGTTCATCCTCACCACTAGAGGCTCTGGTGAGCACCTGCTGGATCTTAGACTCTGCACCCTGGGGAATCTTAGGCTCTAGCTCCCTGTGGGATCCCTGTTAGTGCTCCAGTGGATCTGCCTTTCTTAACCATCCAGTGTTCCGTCCGCAGCAGTCAGCCGTAGGGTCCACTACCTTAAAAAAAAATGAAACCGTAAAGTTAGCCCAATTTCTTTGTATATTGTGAAAGAGGATGTTATGCTGAGTAAATTGATACCAAACATGTTACGGGTGAAAATTTCACACTCGTGGAATGGCGACAAACGACGGCACTTAAAAATCTTCATAGGTGACGCTTTAATTTTTTTTGCGGTTACCAGGTTAGAGTTACAGCGGAGGTCTTTTGTTAGAATTAATTCTCTCACTCTGACGATCATGGTGATACCTCAAATGTGTGATTTGAACACTGTTTACATTTGTGGGTGCAACTTGCGTATGCATTTCCTTTGCTGCGTGAGCACGCGGGGAAGGGGCGTTTTAAAAAATGTTTTTCCTTGTTTTTTTATTCTATTATTTTTTTAATACTGTCCCTTTTATTGTCCCTTTTATTGCTGTCACAAGGAATGTAAACATCCCTTGTGACAGTAATAGGCCGTGACAGGTGCTCTTTATGGAGGGATCGGGGGTTGAAAAGACCCCAAATCCCTCCTTTGCACTTAAAAGTTTTCAGATCGCCCAAATCTGCATTTATGAATTCTGTAATTTTTTGAAAATCTGCGCCATTGGCAGCCGAGTAAACCCTTGTGACGTTGCTTTTGGGATTTTACATCGGAGACCCGATTGAAGCTGAATGCAGCTTTGTTCGGGTCACAGCAGAAGGGGGGGGGCGTCCCCTCTCGCTGCCTGGGATAATCGCCAGCCAATCCAGTAGGAGGTTTAGGCCACTGATGGGGTAGGATATAAATATTTGGTTCAGACATGTGCTTTCTCTCTTGCTTCAGGCTGAGGCCTGAGGAGATACTGCAGGATGGAGTTCTGCTGTAGGGCCCAATAGGCCCAATAGCCTGGTTTGAGGCCTAATGTGTGCTGAAGTGGTCTTGAAGCTGTCCTGTCTGGTCTGGAGGACGTTGTGCCAAGGAGGAAACCCAGGGGAGGCCCCTTGCTGGAGAGAGACAGGAAGAAGGCTGGTCTCTCAGAAGGGCCTAATGATTCACTTGGAGTTGGAGGATGTACTGAAATTTGGGATTGTGCTTACAGTGCTTGGGTTGGCTTAAAGGCTCTAAAATTTGATCTGGAGAGTCTGTAAATGACCTTTTATGGTATCTAGGACCCCTAACCCTCACTTCCTTAACCATTCTGTAATAAAATTTAAAAAGACAAAGTCCAATATCCTTTCTCATTCCCCAATATTAGCCATGGACTCAGCCCTGAGGTGAAATGCTAGCCTGCTCCTGCCTCTGAATGTGCTTTCCTGCCTTTTTGGTGGCAGAGGGGTGCTACAATAATAATGGCAAAACAGACATCTTCCTGGAGTCCCGGACACTATGGTAGGGTTGCCACCTCATCCCTTTAAAACCAAACACATATTAAATACCCAGGTTCTGTGTCTGATTAAATTAGCCTCATAACCTGTGTAATTATTATGTGTTTGTTTTTAAAGGAATGAGGTGGCAACCCTATTCCAAAATGGGCCATGGGGATGCTGCACTTGAATGTTTTAGACTTTTTTTTCAGAACGTGATCACTTATGGCAACCTTTGTATAACGGCGGATCCAGGGGGGGGGCAACATGGCAATTGCTCCCCCCCGAGGCAATCATGTCACATTGGCTTTAAAAAAAAAAAAAAAAAATTTTTTTTTTTTTACTATTTTTTTTTAAACTGCTTTGTGGCAACGGCGGATCCAGGGGGGGGGCAACATGGCAACATGGCAATTGCTCTCCCCCCCCGAGGCAATCATGTCACATTGGCTTTTAAACTGCTTTGCGGTGCCTGCAGCTCCCGCTGCCGAGTCTCTAACTCTCTCTCCCTCTCTCATCACCAGGGCTGGTAGGCTGCTTTGAGCTGTAGCTGACTGCAGCACTCCCCTCTCTCCTGCGTGTATGACACCGGGCATCTCTGGCTGTGTGTGAGAGCTGGGTCTGTGTTCGGCTGTGCTGCCTGTGCTAGACCTGCTCATGTGATAGTAGATGGAGATGGAACACTGATTGAATCAGTGTTTTGTCTATCACACAAGCCCGTCTAGGGTGGGACTTTGCTAGAGCCGAACACAGACCTACAGCTCCTGTTTGTTCCATGACACACGTCGGGAGAGGAGATACCTGCTGTGTGTGATCGAGGCAATGCCATGGTGAGTGCCATGCACAGTGTGGCTGCATTAATAGACAAAAGTGGGGCTGCATTCATATACAGAAGTGGGGCTGCATTCATAGACAAAAGTGGGTCTGCATTGATATACAAAAGTGGGTCTGCATTGATATACAAAAGTGGGTCTGCATTGATATACAAAAGTGGGACTGCATTAATATACAAAAGTGGGACTGAATTTATACACAAAGGTGGGGCTGCATTCATATGCACAGTGAGGCTGCAATGGTGGGCACTGATGAGGCTGCATTGATCTCTTGTACCATGTGTTTAGTCTCTGACCATCCCTTGTACCATGCCTGCAGTCTCTGACCATCCCTTGTACCATGCCTGCAGTCTCTGACCATCTCTTATACCACGTCTGCAGTCTCTGACCATCCCTTGTACCATGCCTGCAGTCTCTGACCATCTCTTATACCACGTCTGCAGTCTCTGACCATCCCTTGTACCATGTCTGCAGTCTCTGACCATCTCTTGTACCATGTCTGCAGTCTCTGACCATCTCTTGTACCATGTCTGCAGTCTCTGACCATCTCTTGTACCATGTCTGCAGTCTCTGACCATCTCTTGTACCATGTCTGCAGTCTCTGACCATCTCTTGTACCATGTCTGCAGTCCCTGACAATCGTCTACAAACTATGGGATAGATTTATGGCATTTATATTTAAATATTTTTTACTAGTAATGGCGGCGATCATTGATTTTTTTAGCGGTACTGCAACATTGCAGCGGACACATCGGACACCTAATAGAGTTCTGTAAGCAACACCTTATTTTCTGGCAGTGCCCCTCCCGAGACTAGACTCTGGATCCGCCCTTGGGACACAGCACCCACCCCTCTTTTGTTTGTACTGCTTGTCTACGAACTGAGGCTGGATGCTTCCAGAGAGTGGGATGTACCCGGGGGACACGCTCCCTGGGAGGTGCTGTACTGAGAGAAGTGTTTTAACACTTAAAGTGCTGTTTTTTGTTCTGCCTAGTCTCTCCTAGAGCGAAGGTATATAACCCTAAGGTCAATGCTGCTGTGTCCGTCCATGAACTCAGAGAAATGGATTTTACGGTGAGTACAAAAATCCTATTTTTACAGGATTGTTTTTTTTCATCCAAAAACAAAGCTCATGAGTGTCTTCTGTGGCTCATAGGCAGTCATATGTATAAATGACTTACTCAAAATTGAATGAAAATAATCAAATTCTGCAATGCATAACATGCCAACTTCCTCTACCTTAAGTGCACACCATGGCACGATGGGGTTCTTTAGAATGATAATGTTGAAAAATTTGGACATTTGCAGAAACTACATAGGGGCAGATCCACAGAGAGAACGCCGGCGTATCTACTGATACGCCAGCGTACTTTCAAATTTCCTGCGTCGTATCTTTAGTTTGAATCCTCAAACCAAGATACAACGGCATCTGGGTTAGATCCGACAGGCGTACGGCTTCGTACGCCTTCGGATCTTAGATGCAATACTTCGGCGTCCGCTGGGTGGAGTTCGCGTCTTTTTCCACGTCGGGTATGCAAATTAGCTATTTCCCACGATCCACGAATGTACGCGCGGCCGTCTCATTCTTTTACGTCGTCTCTAGTCGGCTTTTTCCGGCGTATAGTTAAAGCTGGTGTTTTGCGGCGTATAGTTAGACTTGCCATGTTAAGTATGGCCGTCGTTCCCGCGTTTAATTTGAATTATTATTTTTTTTTTGTGTAAGTCGTCTGTGAATCGGGATGTTAAAAAAAATGACGTCCTAGCGACGTCATTTAGCGCAATGCACGGCGGGAAATTTAGGGATGGCGCATGCGCAGTTCATTCGGCGCGGGGACGCGCTTCATTTAAATGAAACACGCCCCCCCTAATCGCCGATTTGAATTCCGCCGCCAGAGATAGACTACGCCGCCGTAACTTACGGCGCAAAATCTTTAAGGATTCAAAGATAACACAAGTAAGTTATGGCGCCGTAGCGTATCTCTGATACGCTGCGCCGGGGCAGATCTTTGTGGATCTGCCCCATAGTATTTTACAGGACCCACTAATCTAGAAGGTTGGTTGCAATTCATAGTATGCATGGTTAGTCCTCGAGTAGCCACAACAGGGACATATTTTGAGGATTTCTCATTGGGAACAACAGGCCTGCTATAAGGAATGAACTCATACGTGTAAGATAAGAGAGAATCTGCTGTATCTGAATTCACCTGTAGTGTACACAATGCCTAGTGTGATGTGTACTCAGGTGCAGAATAATACATAATACATGATTGTGCCACCTTGTGCTTGTTGAGTCCAGACTGGCACCATGCAATATCTCTGTCATTCTGTTTAACCTCTTCCTAGAGTGTGTAATATAATAGATAGCAGGGAACCCTAATCATAATAGATAGAGCAGTTAAATGCTTAGGGCCAGATTCAGGTACATTTACGTTGCTCCCCCGCGGCGTAACGTATCTGATTTACATTACACCGCCGCAGGTTTATAGCGTAAGTGCCTGATTCACAAAGCTCTTACCTCTAAACTTGCGGTGGTGTAACGTAAATCCGCTTGGCGCAAGCACGCCTAATTCAAGTGGGGCGGGCACCATTTAAATTAGGCGCGTTCCCACGCCGAACGTTCTGCGAATGCTCCGTGTTAAAATTTCCCGACGTGCTTTGCGCGAAATTACGTCGCCCCGACGTTTTTTTTGAACTGCGACGTGCGTTATGGCGTTTCGTATTCCCGGATGTCTTGCGCAAAAAAAAAAGGCCTCAGAAAGCCTAGAGCCGCCTCTGGATAGTGCCCACATGTTGCCCTACTTTATTTGGCAATCCTGCCCATTTGTGCATAGTGTGCAGAGGGTTAATAAATTATCTGTGCTTTATCATGTCATGCCAAATGAGCGCTTTCACCTCTATATATGCTTAGGAGTTGTGCACAAACCTTTTTATTTCCTTGTACTACCATGGGTAACCCATACCTAAGGAATGGCAGAGAAGTTGGGCCATGAAACCCTGTCAATTTTATTTTTATTTTTTTAAACATAAGTCTATAACCTTTCCCTTATGAGTAATAATGTACCCAATTGTATTCTATGTGGCTAAAAAAAACAAAAAACGAATTTGATAGCATTATTTCCTGTTCAAATAATATGACATATTAAATTATTAAAGTAACAAGTAGCTACAGAGTGCGGAAAAGCCCTAACTTGACTCTGGTTAACCACAACATTTGTTCCCCTGCCAATTCTTTGTCTCCCAGCGAGTAATAACCATTGACTGAAAGTTTATTTCAGAACATAGAACAAGTATGTGAATTGAAATACTGTATACTATCTATCTATCTATCTATCTATCTATCTATCTATCTATCTATCTATCTATCTATCATATATATATATATATATATATATATATATATATATATATATATACTGTGTGTCTATCTATCTATCTATCTATTATATATATATATATATATATATATATATATATATATATATATATATATATATATATATATATATACTGTGTGTCTATCTATCTATCTATCTATCATAGATAGATAGATAGATAGATAGATAGACACACAGGGCCATATCCTCAAAAGAGAAATGACGGCATATCTACTGATACGCCGTCGTATCCCTGTTTCTATCTTTGGAACTGATCCACAGAATCAGGCCCACAGTATATATATATATATATATATATATATATATATGTATATATATATATATATATATATATATATATATATATATATATGAACACCTGATCATCAAAACTACTTAAATAACCAAAAGTATGTGGACACCCCTCCAAAATATTGATTTTACGTGTTTTCTGGGAAATCTTGTGGCAACGGTTTGGGGAGGTCCCTTGTCATTTCTAACATGACTGTGTCCTACGCTTCCTGCCTCGAAGCCAGGTCCATTAAGACATGGGGCCAGATCCACAAATATCGGGCGTAACTTAACTTTTCCCATTTAAGTTACACTGCCGCAAATTGGCCAAGTTAGTTCCCGATCCACAAAGCACTTACCTTGAAATTTGCGGCGGTGTAACTTAAATGTGTCCGGCGCAAGGCGTGCCGAATCTAATGGGGCGAGTCCCATTTAAATTAGGCGCGCTCCCGCGCCGGACGTACTGCGCATGCTCCGTCGGGTAACTTACCCGACGTGCATTGCGCTAACAGACGTCGCTCCGACGTCATTTTCTTAGACGGACGTCTTACGCAAACGACGTAGAGTTTGAATTTTCGACGCGGGAACGACGGCCATACTTCATAGGGCTTAGTCAAATAGGACTCAGCCCTATTTTTACACGGCGTAACTCGACGTAAACTACGTAGATTTAGAGCGACGGGCCCGTCGGAGCGTTCGTGGATCGCCGTAAGTGTTCATTTGCATATTCTACGCCGGCCGCAATGGCCTCGTCACCTAGCGGCGGGCCTAGAATTGCATCCTTAAGATCCGACAGTGTAATTCAATTACACATGTCGGATCTTCTGTCTATCTCTTGGAAACTAATTACTGTATAAATGTGACTGGCATTCAAGGGGTTAACACTAGGGGGTGAGTGAGGGGTTAATATGTATACCTGTATTGTGTTCTAACTGTGGGGGGAAGGGGGGGTGACTGGGGGAGGTGACCGATCTATGTCCCTATGTACAAGGGACACAGATCGGTCTCCTCTGTCCCCTGACAGGACGTGGAGCTCTGTGTTTACACACAGAGCTCCACGTCCCTGCTCTGTCGTTACCGATCGCGGGTACCTGGCGGACATCGCGACCGCCAGGCACGCGCATCGGCATCTCGGGGACACGCCGGGCGCGCTCGCGCGCCCCCCAGTGGCCGGAGGAATACAGGACGTCAATAGACGTCCTGTTGAATATTCAGAGTCACCGTGAAGCAGTCATTTGACGATGGCCCGGTGCTCAAGTGGTTAATGAGATAAGACCCTGGATGTCTCCCCTGTGCTCCACTGAATGTGATGCGTTGCATATCGCATTGCATTAAAATTTTTCCCGGCCAAGCTGTCCAGTGACACCGATAGACTGACCCAGAAGTGACCTCAAACGCATCGCTTGGTCAGCAACAAGGAGGGGAGGACAGCGCACATGTCTCCGCTTTGCTCCCACCCGTCTGTTGGTTCTGGGCCTGCAGATGGGCAAGAGGAGCCAGGGATACTGGGGGGGGGGGGGGGGGGAGATGGAAGATGTGGAGGCAGAAGCAATCACAGACGCCTGAATGTTTCCATCTGACAGGCAGGAGTCTGCTTGTTAGATATACACCCAATCCAAGTAGCTACACATACAATGTACAGTGAAAGGGTTAAAGTCTTCGGCCTGTATTCACACTTCAGCGTTTTGATTTGGGGGGGGGTGTACGAATGACAAATCGCGGGACTCGCATTTGAGATGGCATTTATTTTGAATGACGCCTCAAAACGCGGTGTGGGTCTGCCACGCGATAAATCTAGGTGCAATCGCGGGAAGCATGTTGCCTAAAAAAAGTTCAAGAGCTCCTTTTGGGCGACATGCTTCCCGGAATGCGGGTTGCCGCACTAGTCGTCCTGCAGGCAGTGGTGGGACAAGGTATTTCAGTGCCCAGGGCGGGGATGCCAAAATGCGTCCCCCCCCCCGCAGAGCAGGGGGTGGAGCTAGAAGCAGCATAAAAAAACATATGTAATGGTTGCGGAGTGCACCATTATTTCTATTTAAATTTGTGATTGGTCATCACAATGATCACAAAGTACACCGCTTTGCTTTGATGGGGTTCGCAGCCAATAATGAGTAACTTGGCTGCCCGAGGGTGATTTCTGAAGATTATAAATGATGCGCTAGAACGAACTAAACCTGATCTTGGTCTTGCTCAAAAACCTCTTTCGATGTATGGGCAGCTCTGATCATTGTATTCTGACAGTGGAGGAGTCCTGCTGTCAGAGTACTAAAGCAAAGAAGGGGGATTCCTCCATCCATCTTGTTTGAGTGAAGGCAGGAATCTGTTCAGCCTGCTGGAAAAAAATTGCGTGTACTAGTACTTGTACTCATGTAAATGCTTCGATACCTAAAAACAATATTTTGCAGTGTGATTTGAGCTCATACATAATGAATGGGTTCATATCATACTGCAAAGAATTGCATGTGATATGAACAGGAATACGGTGCGATTCCTGTCCGAATCCCATGCCTTGTCATAGTGACTTCAGCCTGGGTTCACACAGGAGTGGTGCAGGAAATCGCACTGCATTCCTGTTCAAATCACATGCGATTCTTTGCAGTATGATATGAACCCATTAATTTTGTATAGGCTCATATCTCGCCACAAAAGGTATCAGTTACTGGTATCAGTGAGTACTTGAGCACAAGTATTGGTACTCGTAATTGCCAGTGCAAAACAGGTATTGGCGCAGCCCCAGTGTGTACCCATCTTTAGACAATGTGTCCGGGTGTTTAATGGACTCAAAGACAAAGCTCCTAGGAAAAAACAAATCTGCAAAGATGAGAATAAAGATAACAGGGAAAACATGAAAACATTTGTCATTGTTATTACTCATGCACAAGAACACTATTCTGTAGGTGAGCATACACTATACAATCTGATTGTACAATCTCTACGCAATCTCTGTTAGATTTACCAAAATATTGTAATATATGGACAAACCTAAACAATTAATTTAACTAGTATCCAATCAGTCAGGCCTTTGTACTACATAGTTGGTGGTAGATCCAAAAGATATTGTACAATAAGATTGTATAGTGTATTGTAAGCTGGAGGCTGCCCATAAATGAATCCGTATATATATATTTTTAATCAGTCTATGTCCGATCACAGAAAACTGAGCAGATCCCCCCCATCCACACAACTAGGGTGGTGCAGACATGTGTGTCCTGTGCAGAGCTCTCTTTTATCAGCAAGGGGATGTACAGACATTGGGCCAGATTCTCAAAGGCGTTACGAGGGCGCAACACCATTAGCGCCGTCGTAACACCTCATCTGGCCCCGGGTATCTATGCGACTGATTCTCAGAATCAGTTGCGCATAGGTACCCATTAGATCTGACATGCGTAAGGCTGTTACGCTGTCAGATCTTAAATGTATTTTTTTTTCCCGCCGCTAGGTGTCGCATCGTCGCTTTTCCCCGTCGTCTATGCAAATGAGGTAAGTACGGCGATTCACGAACATACGCGAGGTCGACGCAGCGAATTAACGTCGTTTGCGTAGCGTACCCGACGCGTAAGGTTGCCCCTGCTAATTAGCAGGCGCAACCAATGTTAACGATGGCCGTCGTTCCCGCGTCGAATTCAATCTAAATTACGTCGTTTGCGTAAGATGTCCGTGAATGGCGCTGGACGCCATTTACGTATACATCTAGGCAAATGACGTCGGGGCGACGTCATTTAGCGCAATGCACGTCGGGTAATTTACCCGACGGAGCATGCGCAGTACGCTCGGCGCGGGAGCGCGCCTAATTTAAATGGTGCCCGCCCCATTTGAATTGGGCGGGCTTGCGACGAGCAATCTAACGCTACACCGCCGCAAGTTTACAGGTAAGTGTTCTGAGAATCAGGATGTAAACCTGTAGACCTGCGGCGGTGTAACGTAGATCTCATATATTCCGCTGCCCAGGAGCAGCGCGAATGTATGAGAATCTGGCCCATTGTGTGCATCCCTGTGCCAGCGTATCATTCACTTCTATTGGGACCTGCACCTGTATGTCATGTTAGGATACGGTGGCTGTGTCCATGCAGCCTCATGTCCCAGTAGATAAGAATGGGGTACTGGCATGGGGATACACACAACACCTATGCAGTTAGTTTTGCACAGAGTGACCCTGATCGCCGTCAACGCCGATCGCGGCTCCTTCTCGCATCGGAAAATCCCCTAGGAGAAGCACTCTCCCTGGGGGTTTACCAAGCGTGCGCGCTCCTGAGTCCAGCATTTGCGTGCATAAACAGAGTGCCAGACTCGGCCCCACACCCGGCGTCCGCATCATTGGATTTGATTGACAGCAGCAGGAGCCAATGGTTGCGCTGCTATCAATCTATCCAATGAAGAGCCGAGACCCCCGGCTAGAGAGCGTTTGCGTGTCTCCGGGACGGGAACAAACGGGCTCAGGTCAGTAAAACACGGGGCTGGGGGCTGGTCAGTGACAAAAGTTTTTTCACCTTAATGCATAGGATGCATTAAGGTGAAAAAAACATGAAGGTTTACAGCCCCTTTAACAGTGATATGAAGCATGAAAGTATGTTAGTTACCTGTTTGCTGAATAGTGAGTGGCAGCCCAGCAGCACAGAGACATCAGTCAGCTTGGCTGATCAGCTAGAGAGGAGGGGGTCCAAGGAAAAGGACACAGGAGGAGGGGGCACTACAAAGAGGAGGAATGGGCTCCAAGAGAGAGATAACATTTATGAGATTAGGGGGGCAGAGCTGGTGATGTCCCTCGGACATCGGGACATTGTGAAAGTGAAAGTAGGAGTGATAGAGATGAGTGGAGAGGGGGGAGAGAAGACGCTGTTTAGGAGAGGGAAAGCACTGATAGCCGATGCTCCACTCTATCACTCACATGTACTGGTATAGTGCACAGTGCAGACAGGGGGCGGGCGCTACGATCGAGCTTACATGTAGGGACAAAGCCGCTCTCTGTCTGCTGTGTTACATTCTGCAGCCTGTTCTGTGGTGGACATGATTATACCAGGCAAACTGCGCCCTCCTCCTGCACTAAATCATTGCGCTCAGGGCAGCTGCCCGCCCCGCCCCTGCCTAGTACCGGCCCTGCCTGCAGGCACCAGCCATGGTCGGCATTAGTCCTCCCGCAGACACTGGCCCACTAGTCCTCCAGTGGGCATGGGCCATGGGAGGGGGGGGGGGGATTGTCCTCATGTGGACATTCTGGACTCCTCCTGGCCAGAGTCTGGCCCCTCTAAAGTCCGAAGGATAATAAGCGTGCCCTTTTTTAAAAAAAAAGATTTAAGACCCCTGGCTTAGACCAAGCTGACACAAACCAGCTTTTTCTCTTCCTAAACAATACGGCTGCTGTGTGTGTGCTTTAATGCACTGTAGTGGCATTAGCAACATACAGTATACAGCGCCTGCAGTACCGGCAACTTCCTGGGATGAAATGGGGCTGAATGCGTCTCTGCCATTCAGGACAAGCCTTGTAATTTAATCAGTCAAAGAAAGCCTTGTATTTATTGAAGTGGAGAGGTGGGTGGATGACATCATGGATGACCACCTCTTCTAGTCAGAGGAAGCCTTGTATGCTTTCCTATTTACAAGGATTCTTCTGATTGGCGGAGAAGCACTCAGCATGACTCTTTATTGCATCATCAGCTGAGAAGTCGCCCATACTGCTCCTGGAACACGGTGTTGCATACTGTATGTAGATCAATTCTAATACAGGCAGTCCCAGAGTTACGAACGGGCTAGGGACTGTAGGTTTGTTCTTAAAGCAGAGTTCCACCCAAAAGTGGAACTTCCGCTTTAAGCACTCCTCGCCACATTTAGGGGGGGGGGAGTATGGGCTTCGGTAGGAGTGGGACTTTCTGTCCCACTTCCTCCTTCCGCCCAGGGACCACCTCAGCGACTTCGCTTCTCGCCTTAGGCGGCCCCTCCCTTTAGGCGATCTCCAGGGACACGTGACCGGTTCCAGGAGATCGCCTGTCCATTCATAGAGCGCAGCTATGAATGGAGGCACCTGCCGGAGAGGAGCAGAGCTCTGGGTGGCCGTCTGTCTGTTTATTAAAAGTCAGCAGCACTGCTGACTTTTAATAAACACTAAGGGGTAGATCCACATACAACGGCGCATTATTGCGCCGGGCGTAGCGTATCTAAGATACACTACGGCGCTGTAACTTACTTTTTTTTTGGTTTGAATCCTCAACGAATTCGCACCGTAAGTTACGGCGGCGTAGTGTATGTGTTGCGGCGTAAGGGTGCGGAATTCAAATGGAAGTGATGGGGGCGTGTTTTATGTTAATACGTCGTGACCCGACGTAAACAACGTTTTTTTTTAACTGCGCATGCGCCGCCCCTGGGGGTATCCCAGTGCGCATGCTCGAAATTGAACCGGAACCCGCCAATGCTTACGACGGTGACGTCATTCTACGCAAATTCCTATTCGCGAACGACTTACGCAAACGACGTAAGAAATTCAAAATTGTACGCGGGAAGGACGGCCATACTTAACATTGAGTACGCCTCAGTATAGCAGCTTTAAATATACGCCGGAAAAAGCCGAACGCAAACGACGGAAAAAAATGCGCTGGGCCGACGTACGTTCGTGGATCGCCGTAACGAGCTAATTTGCATACTCGACACGGATTTAGATGGGAACGCCACCTAGCGGCCGCCGAAAAATTGCAGATTAGATCCGACGGCGTACTAAGACGTACGCCTGTCGGATCGATCCCAGATGCCGTCGTATCTTGTTTTGAGGATTCAAAACAGAGATACGATGCAGGAAATGTTAAATTACGCCGGCGTATCCGTAGATACGCCGGCGTAATCCCTTTGTGGATCTGCCCCTAAAAGGCTGGAACTCCCCTGTAAGTCCAATTTGTTCATAAGTCGGAACATTCCCTTTTTTAAGATGTTCTGTCGAAATGTGCCCACTGTCAAAGTGGCCGCGCATGTGCAGAATGACAGACGTCCCGATGCCTCCCGTTTCGTACGTAGGAGTCGTTCGCAAGTCGGGGACTCCCTGTACACTGCATTTCGGTGTACGCAGCAGTAGCATTGTTTTGGTAATGGAAACCGCTTCTTTGGCGGAGATATCGAAGGCCAGAGCTTCTAACCGCTCTTGATAAGAGAACTGGTGTCCTACTTCCAACTATTACACCCTCACATTCCATAGCCCCTTTAGACCCCACATTTGTTTTTTTCCCCAGTTCTTCTTCTGAACCGAGCACATCCCGCGACATTTTTTCCTGATCACAAGCCTGTGCAATGACTAGACCCGTAAACTCAGCAGTTTGCTGACGTACTTGTTTCTACAAAGGCCCATTTATGAAATATAAAGTATAGAGAGAGATAACAGAGAATGACCTTGTTTTTCAAACAGCCTTTTGCAGCTCCAGGTTATTGCCCCAAGTTAGCGGAATTAATTATTATTATTTTTTTTCTGCAGTCACTCATCAGATCATGGGTTTTAGTTTGTTTTGATGGCTTTCTTACCCCCATTTTTTATTTATTTTGTCTTATTTGCTAAATGAACAGGCTTCAGACAAAGCTAGCATGCATGGTTTTTATATCCACACTCAGCCAGAAGACCAACAAATGTATAAGTAGACAGAGGAGTAAAAAGAGTATTTTGTTAAAACCGGCCTGGTACACAGTGTGTAAAATTAGCAGGGGCGGACTGACCATTGAGGCACTCGGGCACTGCCTCCTAGATTTTAGCTGCCCCGCCTCCTAGCGTGGTGGCTATCTTAAGCCCGGGGGCCCCATAATCTTCTATTGCCCGGGGGCCCCATGAGTTGTCAGTCCGCCACTGAACATTAGCCTGGTCGTTGGACAAAGTTGCGGTATATCGGTCATGTGATGTGGTTTATGCGATTACTTTGCAGGTCCGGGACTTTTACACCAAAGTGCTGAGTGAAGAAGAGCGCAAGAGGCTCTGTGAGAACATCGCCGGTCACCTGAAGGATGCCCAACTCTTCATCCAAAAAAGAGCTGTGAGTATCGTCTGCAATGGACGGTGTATTAAAGAGCACCTGTCATGCATAGTTCTAATAGATATTTTGTACTTCCTACAACTTTAACTGGTTAACGCCCGCCGCATGTACATGTACGTCCACAGAATGGCACGTACAGGCATATGGGCGTACATGTACGTTTCCGCGGGTCCGATCGGGATCCCCACCCCCCCTGGTACATGCGGCGGTCGGTAACCCGCGGGGAGCGATCCGGGACGAGGGCGTGGCTATTCGTTTATAGCCGCCCCCTCGCGATTTCTCCCCGGAGCTGAAGAACGGGGAGAGCCGTATGTATACACGGCTTCCCCGTGCTTCACTGTGGCGGCTGCATCGATCAAGTGATCCCTTTTATAGGGAGACTCGATCGATGATGTCAGTCCTACAGCCACACCCCCCTACAGTTGTAAACACACACTAGGTGAACCCTAACTCCTACAGCGCCCCTTGTGGTTAACTCCCAAACTGCAACTGTCATTTTCACAATAAACAATGCAATTTAAATGCATTTTTTGCTGTGAAAATGACAATGGTCCCAAAAATGTGTCAAAATTGTCCGAAGTGTCGCAGTCAGGAGAAAAATCGTTGATTGCCGCCATTAGTAGTAAAAAAAATAAAATAATAAAATTATCCACTATTTTGTAAACGCTATAAATTTTGTGCAAACCAATCGATAATCGCTTATTGCTATTTTTTTTTTTTTTTTACCAAAAATAGGTAGAAGAATACGTATCGGCCTAAACTGATAGATAGATAGATTATAGATATATATATATATATATATATCTAATATGTATCTAATAATGTTTTTGGGGGATATTTATTATAGTAAAAAATATTGAATTTTTTTCAAAATTGTCGCTCTATTTTTGTTTATAGCGCAAAAAATAAAAACCGCAGAGGTGATCAAATACCACCAAAAGAAAGCTCTATTTGTGGGAAAAAAGGACGTAAATTTTGTTTGGGAGGCACGTCGCACGACCGCGCAATTGTCTGTTAAAGCGACGCAGTGCCGAATTGCAAAACCTGGGCATTTAGTAACAAAATGGTCCGGGGCTTAAGTGGTTAAAGAGGAAGTAAACTCAAAAGGCATAATTTTGGACCTATAGGCAAGCCTATAATAAGGCTTCCCCTACTGGTACTGTAAATATCTCCTAAACGTACACAGTTTAGGAGATATTTGCATTACATGCAGCCGACGTCCTCGGCAACCCATGACGTTTCTTCAGATACCTGTGTCGTGAATGATGGCTCCACCGCACCTGCACAGGAGTGACGTCATCGCAGCTCCGGCCTGTCACACAGCCGGAGTTTGTGGATCCGGAAGTAAGACTGAGTGAATATGGATGGTCCCTGGAGGGCTTTGTTTTCAGGTAAGTTTCACATAATCTGCTAGTACAATTTTTTTTTTTTTTTCTAAATAGCTTCCTTTACCTTAGTGCCATCCTCCTTCACTTACCTCAGCCTTCCATTTTGCTTTTAAAGGTCCTTATTTCTTCTGAGAAATCCTCACTTCCTGTTCTTCTGTAACTCCACACAGTAATGCAAGACTTTCTCCCTGGTGTGGAGTGTCGTGCTCGCCCCCTCCCTTGGACTACAGGAGAGTCAGAACGCTCTGTATGTTGCAGATAGAGAAAGGATCTGTGTGTTGGTGGGTGTCCTGACTCTCCTGTAGTCCAAGGGATGGGGCGAGCACGACACTCCACACCATGGAGAAAGCCTTGCATTACTGTGTGGAGTTACAGACAGAAGAACAGGAAGTGAGGATTTCTCAGAAGAAATAAGGACATTTAAAAGCAAAATGGAAGGCTGAGGTAAGTGAAGGAGGACGGCACTAAGGTAAAGGAAACTATTTAGGGAAAAAAAAAATCCTTTACAACCCCTTTTGACCTTTTTAAGCCCCTTTGATTGTATAAATTAAAGCAGACCAATGCTCAAATGTTGAATGAGTTATGCAGTCATGCTGCGACGGATAAATAAAAACAGTAGACATCCAGGCTGGTAGCAGCATATTTGGAGAATGAGATGTTCTATCTAGGTGCCAGTTTAACGGGGTGATTTTTTTTTCCCTCGTCATGTAAGAGTTTAGTGAAGAACCATCATTGGGCTGGAACTCGCATTTTGTTCTTCATTCGGTGATCTCTGTTACATTTTTTTTTTTTTTTCTTCTACCAGGTGAAGAATTTCACCGACGTTCACCCCGATTACGGCAACCGTATCCAGGCTCTGCTTGACAAGTACAACGCTGAAGGACACCATAAGGTAATGTGGAGTACTACTTTTTCCTTCCACTAGGGGGAGCCCAAACATTACCAGTACTAAGACATACGAGGTGTGGCGACTTCATTTCCAGAATGGACTGTAAAAAAAGCGTGGTGATCGCACCGTGTCCCAGATTACAATGCAGCCCTAACAGTGCCAGTCTGTGCCACCTATCAATGCCGCATATTGGTGAAGGAGAAAAATGACTGACCAACATTTTCTGACACAATCTTTTTTTTTTTTTTTTTTCAAAAACAAAAGTGATTTAAAGTGGAGTTCCACCCATAAATATAACATTACATCAGTAGTTTTAAAAAAATGTCATTAGTCCTTTACAATTTTTTTTTTTTTTTTTTAGATGCCTTCAAAGTGTTGTTGCTAGGCAGAATAGTTAATCTTCCCACTTCCTGCACCTAGGTGCTTAAGCTTCCTAACCTACACCGCACAGACTCCTGGGAATGTAGTGGGTGTAACTTTCCAGGAGTCTGTGCACTCCCCAGTCTCAAAGAATCATGTGACTTGGACAGCACAGGTGCTGAAACCTGATCTGACACTGCATGTGCAGCACTGAGCATGTGAGAGATCTGCAAGGCTGAAATTCAGGAAGTCATACAGTCTGGCTTCATGATGCCCACACTTAAAGCGGGAGTTCACCCATTTATAATTTTTTTTTTTTCTCCCCTTAGCTTCCTGCTCGTTCGGTCTAGGGGAATCGGCTATTTGTATTAAAATATGATCCGTACTTACCCGTTTTCGAGCTGCATCTTCTTCCGTCGCTTCCGGGTATGGGTCTTCGGGAGCGGGCGTTCCTTCTTGATTGACAGCCTTCCGAGAGGCTTCCGACGGTCGCATCCATCGCGTCACTCGTAGCCGAAAGAAGCCGAACGTCGGTGCGGCTCTATACTGCGCCTGCGCACCGACGTTAGGCTTCTTTCGGAAAATCGTGACGCGATGGATGCGACCGGAAGCCTCTCGGAAGACTGTCAATCAAGAAGGAACGCCCATTCCCGCAGCCCATACCCGGAAGCGACGGAGAGGATGCGTCTCGTAAACGGGTAAGTACTGCACATATTTTAAAACAACTAGCCGATTCCCCTAGACAAAACGAGCAGGAATCTAAGGGGAAAAGTGCCCTCTAAGGGTGAACCCCCGCTTTAAGATGCCCCCAGTCAATTTCTATTTTATAAAGTGTCTAAATGCTGTAACAACCTAACAAAACGGACCTTAGTTTACAGACTAACTTTACTAGAATACATTAAGCTTGTGTATTACAGGGGTATTTATATTTAAAGTGAAATTGTGGCCGGAACTCCGCTTTAAATACTACCAACAGAAAGCTCTATTTGTGAGAAGAAAATGATAAAAACACACTTAAAAAAAAAAAAAAAAAACACAACTTAACACCTGCAAAACAAAGGCATAATGAGCTATTATGCATAGCATACTAGCTCATTATGTAATACTCACCTAGGATTGTAGCCGTCCGCTGCGGTGCCCGTACACAGCACCGGCCGTCGTCCCGTAGTTACTTTCAGTTATCGCGGCTCCGGCACATCGATTGGCCTGAGCGGGAACTGCCAGTCACGGCATAACCTCTGTTTTAGAAACGGCAGGATCGCCGTTTCTAAAGTGTGCCTGCACTGTTGTCTACGGCGCACGCGCCATAGACATCGGCGCACGTGTCTTTAGTAACCGAGGAGGTTTAGGAGATATATTTCCAGGATCTAACAGGTAAGCCTTAATCTAGGCTTACCTGTAGGTAAAAGTGGTTGCACAGGGTATACAAACTAGAGCTGTACGATTAATCGCGGAGAGAATCGCAATCTCGATTCTCCCCGCGGGATGACCCGCGATTCTTCTGTGTCACCGCCGGTTCCACGTAACCAGCGTGGAACACAAATGGCGCCGATATCTGAACCAACGTCAGCAGCCTGCGCCGCTGGATGAATGCCTGGGCTTCTCTCACAGTTCTGTACAACTGTGTGTATCCATGCGCCACCCAATGGTTGCTGGCAGTACTGCTTCTGATGTATAAAGAGACCAGTGATATGTCTATAATGTTAAAGACCATATAACTCCTATGAAAAAATCAGAATCAAAGTTTGATTCTGCTTTTTTCATAGGAGTTATATGGTCTTTAACATTATAGACCGATCACTGGTCTGTTTTTTATATATTCATATTTTCAGATAAATCACAGGTTTATTTATTTATTTGGGGGGGGGGGGGTTTCTGACATTCAGTTTTTGAGAATCGTGATCTTTAGTCTAAGCAAAAGAATCGTGATTCTCATTTTGACCAGAATCATGCAGCTCTAATACAAACAACTTTTAATTTGGGCACAGTGTTGCATGACGGTGCATTTTTTTCATTTAACCACTTAAGGACCCTCCACTGTATATGTACGTCCTCTTTTTAAACATGGATATCTCAGTAACGGCAGCAGCTGCTGCCACAACTGAGATATCCATGTTTTCAGCGGGCGGCCGTGTAAACGATAACGGCGGTCTCCGCGGCGGATTCGCCGCGAGATCTCCGTTATCGGTGGCGGGAGAGGGCCCCCCCCCCTCCCGCCGCTTTTCCGCGCCCTCCGCCGCTTACCGGAGCCGTCGGTAGCGGCGGAGGAGATCCGATGCTGCCGCCTGGAGAGTGAGGACTTGAGTGAGGGCAAGATGGCCCCCACCCGTCCTCATAGCTCTGCTGGGTGGAAGTGACGTCAAAACGTCAGTCCCGCCCAGCCTCTTAAAGAGACAATTTTTTTTCTGTCATTTTTTTAAATGACAAATTTTCCTTTTTTTTTTTTTTTTTTTTTTTTGCATTTAAGCCTAAATATGAGATCTGAGGTCTTTTTGACCCCAGATCTCATATTTAAGAGGACCTGTCATGCTTTTTTCTATTACAAGGGATGTTTACATTCCTTGTAATAGGAATAAAAGTGATCATTTTTTTTTTTATATTTTAGTGTAAAAAATAATAAAATCAATAAAATTAAATAAGAAAACAAAAAAAAAATGTTTTTAAAGCGCCCCGTCCTGACGAGCTCGCGCGCAGAAGCGAACGCATACGCGAGTAGCGCCCGCATATGAAAACGGTGTTCAAATCACACAAGTGAGGTATCGCCACGATCGTTAGAGCGAGAGCAATAATTATAGCCCTAGAGCTACTCTGTAGCTCAAAAAATGCAACTTATAGAATTTTTTAAACGTCGCCTATCTAGATTTTTAAGGGTAAAAGTTTGACGCCATGCCACGAGCGGGCGCAATTTTAAAGCGTGACATGTTGGGTATCATTTTACTCGGCGTAACATTATCTTTCACAATATATAAAAAAATTGGGCCAAATTTATTGTTGTCTTATTTTTTAATTCAAAAAAGTGAATTTTTTCCAAAAAAAGTGCGCTTGTAAGACTGCTGCGCAAATACGGTGTGACAAAAAGTATTGCGATGACCGCCATTTTATTCTCTAGGGTGTTAGAAAAAAAAATATATAATGTTTGGGGGTTTTAAGTCATTTTCTAGCAGAAAAAACTGTTTTAGTCTTGCAAACACCAAATCTGAAAAACACCTGAGGTCTTTAAGTGGTTAAATTGACAGCCCTGAAAATTGGCCTGGTCAGGAAGGGGGTGAAAGTACCCGGTATTGAAGTGGTTAAAGACCAGCTCCAAGCAATAACTTGTGTTTAGCACAGGTAATATGCCACTGTGTATGTACAAGCTTCTGTCTCTGCTTATTGCTGGGCTTGAAGGACACATTGATGCCATTCCCTTAGTTTTTCCAACACTCCAGTTACATATGGGATGAAGATCTTACCAGTTCTGCTTTTTCCCCCTCTACTCAATGGGTCCCATGGGGGTTTTTTTTTTTTTTTTTCTAAGGGCAGGGAGGACAACTGGTTTGTTAGAGGTCTGAATGAACCATCTACACCAGGGATATGCAATTAGTGGACCTCCAACTGTTGCAGAACTACAAGTCCCATGAGGCATAGCAAGACTCTGACAGCCACAAGCATGACACCCAGAGGCAGAGGCATGATGGGACTTGTAGTTTTGCAATGGCTGGAGGTCCGTTAATTGCATATCTCTGATCTACATAATGTAATTGTTTTTTTCTGAGTTAGTAACCCACTATTGTAGCCAGGCAGCTAGCATTTTGAGCAGATCAAAAGCAGCAGCCTGCACAGTTTGGCCCCCTTTCACCCCTGTAACCGTCCTCATCCTCCGTCTTCTCCTCAATGATCCGTCCACTAATTGTTTTTTTTTTTTCTAATTATAATACTTTAAGTCCTAAATGATTGTTTTAAAAACAGAGCTACAGAATTTCCAAAAATCTTTCTGGTGAAATCGCTAGACTTTTATACTTTTGGCCTCAGGAACATCCTGCACTTTTGTATTCCTGGCTGATTCAATAATCGCACAAAGGCACATATAAACCGAATGATACTGGAAAAAAATAATAATAATAAGCTATGTTGCATATGTATAATACTAACTTTCTGTCCAAACATTTCCAATAGCTGACAATAACCTCTTACTCTGTGCCTTCAAATGACAGATTCAGCTGATTGCAGTAAAGGTGATGCAAATAATCGCACGGCTCCTACATTACACTGTGAATGTTGTGGGAGTAGCCGACTATCCGGTGGCTAACAAATGTAGTTTATTAAGCCTACGACTAACTCTAGACTAGATTCTAGCAACAAATCTGCTGCATAGTCTACCTGGTTTCTCGTTGTTGGGAGCCAGCTGGCAGCATGCTGCAAATGTGAACTAATTCAGTAATCATTTTGTACAATAAACCTACCTGCAGCTAATCCTTTTTTGTTGAGTTTTTTGTTTTTACCCCTCTTCACACTTACAGGGACGCCAAGACCTGTACACTAGAAGCCCCGCTTCAAAATAGAACGTGGTGCGGGAAACCGGTGATCTCCGCGCGCTTCCTGCACCGCATTCAAATAGCATTGCCCTTGCCATCTGCAGCAGGTCTCGTCCACATCGGTGCCTGACCCGACAAATGCTCTTCTGGAAGAACGGTCAAACATTCCCATAGACACACTCCTAAACCTTTAGGGCCAGATCCACAAAGAACTGCCTATCTTTAGGCAGGCGTAGCGTATCTCGGATACACTACGCTGCCGTAACTTAGAGCGGAGGGTTCCTTATCCAGAAAGAATTTGCGCTGTAAGTTACGGCGGCGTAGTGTAAATGTGTCGGCGTAAGGGCGCGAAATTCAAATGACTAAGATGTGGGCGTGTTTTATGTTAATTCATCTTGACCTCACGTAAATTACGTTTTTTTTTTTAACGATTTTTCTGTTTTGAATGCAGTCTAAGGGCCAGATCCACAAAGAACTTACGGCGGCGTATCTATTGATACGCAGCGTAAGTTCTACAATGCGCCGTTGTATCTTTATTTTGTATCCACAAAACAAGATATGACTGAATGGGGGCTAGACTGACGTACGTGTTAGTACGCCGTCGGATCTTAGGTGCATATTTACGCTGGCCGCTAGGTGAAGCTTCCGGTGATTTCCGCGTCGAGTATGCAAATTGGCTAGATACGCCGATCCTCAAATGTACGTCCGGCCGGCACATTTGTTTACGTAAGGCTTTTTCCGGCGTAAAGTTACCCCTGGCTCTATGAGGCGTATGCAATGTTAAGTATGGACGTCAGGACATCGTCAAATTTTCCGTTGCAAATAGGGCTTTTCGTAAATTACGTTCACGTCGAAAGCATTGACTATTTGTGACGTGATTTTCGAGCATGCGCACTGGGATACCCCCACGGACGGTGCATGCTCGAAAATCACATCACAAATAGTCAATGCTTTCGACGTGAACATAATTTATGCAAAGCCCTATTCGCGACAGAAAATTTGACGATGTCCCGACGTCCATACTTAACATTGCGTACGCCTCATAGAGCCAGGGGTAACTTTACGCCGGAAAAAGCCTTGCGCAAACAAATGCGGCGGACGTACGTTTGAGGATCGGCGTATCTAGCTAATTTGCATACTCGACGCGGAAATCAACGGAAGCGCCACCTAGCGGCCAGCGTAAATATGCACCTTAGATCCGACGGCGTACTAACACGTACGTCAGTCGGATCTAGCCCACATTCAGGCGTATCTTGTGTTGTGGATACAAAACAAAGATACGCCGCGTAAGTTCTACAATGCGCCGTCGTATCAATAGATATGCCGCCTTATTTTCTTTGTGGATCTGGGCCATACCAGATTTCCGAAAAAATAAAAAAAACGAAAATAACATAAACAATTTTTTTGGCAGTGCACATGTCTAATTATTAGTGTAAATATTTCTACAATTAATAATATTACATTAAAATAATAAAACACATTATTACATTGTATTACTATTATATGACTATAAAATATAGTATCATATATGAATAAAAATAGGAAATTCACATACATAAAATAATATATAATAATAAATAAGGATGTGATGTAATAATAACAGTGTGTGTGTGTGTGTGTGTGTGTGTGTGTGTATGTGTGTGTGTGTGTGTATATATATATATATATATATAAAAACTCAACGTGTGTGTGTGTGTGTGCGTGTATGTATATTCCAGCATCACGTCCAAACGGCTAAAGATATTAACATGAAACTTGGCACACATGTTACTTATATGTCAGCAACAAACATAGGATAGGTGGTTTAACCCTTACCCACCCCCATTTGCCATGGTCGGGGTTTTTCTTTAAAGTCCCATTCAACTCTATGGGAAATACATGTTACTTCATAACTTCCAAACGGCTGTAGATATTTCGATAACACTTGGTCACATGTTACTTATATGTCCACTTAAATTAGTTCTCCAAGCTAAAACTTTTAACCCCCGCTGTGCCCGAGCTGTAAAACTATACATAATAAACTTTCACTTACCTGCCTACGATCCCCCGTTGTTCCGATATCGCCGCCCGTGCTCCGGTCCCTGTCAGCTTCCTCTTCCTGCGGGTCGGTGACTTCACTCTGCGCTCAGCGGCCGCGGCGGGACATTGCTGCGGCCGCTGATAGGCTGAGCGCACTGTGAGTCACCGACCCGCAGGAAGTGGAAGAGACCGGGACCGGAGAACGGGACGGCGATATCGGAACAACAGGGGATCGTAGGCAGGTAAGTGAAAGTTTATTTTGTATAGTTTTACAGCCCGGGCACAGCGGGGGTTAAAAGTTTTAGCTTGGAGAACTCCTTTAAACTATAGGATAGTTAATTTATCCCTTAACTACCCCCATTTGTGAGGGTCTGGGTTTTTGTTTAAAGTCCCATGCAAATCAATGGGAAATGTATGTTCCCACATAACTTCTGTACGCCTGGAGATATTTCAATAATACCTGGTACACATATTACTTATATGCCAAATAAAAATATATGACAGTTAAATTAACCCTTACCTACACCCTTATATAAAAGATGGGTATATTTATATTACTATGATTTTCCTCCCCAAAAGGTTAAGATAGGAAGACCATGCAACGCCGGGTATTTAGCTAGTATATATATATATTTCATAGACTCAAACAGCCACTCAGAACACAGATCAGCCAATCACAATGAAGCAGCTGCAAAGGCTGGAAGTTGTTTACATTCACAGACAGGATGTTTTTTCTCAGTGCTGGTCATGTGACCTGCAGTGTAAAAATAGCTGCACACAGAGAAAACCAACATTCTGTTACCATGGTAACATGACCTGCTGTGATGTCACAAAACTCAAAAAATAACTGCCAGAAGCACACAGACCTACTGTGATGTCACACCTGCAGCAAATAAATAGCCTGCAGGGGGGAAATTTGTCACTTGACATTTGGTCTTGACAGGAGAAGCAACTATCTTGCAGAGCTCCTGAGTGATTGGATTTGTATTTCATCACATTATCTCCAGTGATTGGAATTCAGAGTCTATTGATTGATTGGCATTTATTGTCTGTCTATTACTAGTAATTGGCATTTTCTGCCAGTTATTTTCTACAAGCAACAATGAGGAACCAAATCCTTGCTATGTGTGTTACTCTGATACTCTCTTTGGGAGTACAGAGACACATCATCATACAATCCCCAGCGGTCCACATGGATCAGGAGGGGCCCTCAAATGTCATCAGAGGGCCCCCAGAGGTCCATATGGATCAGGAGGAGGGGATTGTGGAACAGCCAGCAGAGATTCCGATGATTTTTAGGATCCTGTACCCATGGGCTGTACCCAGGAATACCATCAGAGGGTCAGAGACCCCAATGGGGGAGGAGCCCAGGATTGTCAGGGGGCCCCCAGAGACCCCCATGGAGGAGAAGAACATGAAGACTGAGCAGCCAGCAGTGATTCCGATGATTTTTAGGATCCTGTACCCATGGGCTGTACCCAGAAATACCATCAAAGAGACCCCAATGGGGGAGGAGCCCAGGAATGTCAGAGGGCCCCCAGAGACCCCCATGGAGGAGAAGAACATGAAGAAGACGGAGCAGCCAGCAGAGATTCCGATGATTTTTAGGATCCTGTACCCATGGGCTGTACCCAGAAATACCATCAAAGAGACCCCAATGGGGGAGGAGCCCAGGAATGTCAGAGGGCCCCCAGAGACCCCCATGGAGGAGAAAAACATGAAGAGGACGGAGCAGCTAGTGGAGGAAACAGTCAGTGGAACTGAACATGTCCCTCCAGAACCCATCAGCTGGTTTATATTACTGACCCGTCCTCCAGTCTGGTTTAGTTTGGCCGTCCTGATGTGTTTTCTGATTGTGAAATACATCCTGCGCCAATATCACCTGGCCAGAATATTAGGACGTTTTATGATGTTCCAGGAGCTGATCGGATTGATTTATTTACTGATCGATATCTGGAACAGACGGGGGCCAATCTTTGAGAACATAATTCTACCCATCTATATAAATGATGGAGATTGGCACCAGCGGGTGGTCACCGGGCTCTGGTCAGTCTGGTCCAAGGGGTGTGTGGCCCTAGACAACACAGTGCCACCCGTACTTATAGCAATTGTTGCTGAGCACCGGTCAGAATGTATTCTGGGCGTTATCACCATGCTGGTGGTGCTGCTCCTAATATACTTAAAGCCATTCTACCGACTGCGCCGACCAACAAGTAGCAACATCACCCCACCACCGAGCGGCGCCCTTCCACCACCGAGCGGCGCCCTTCCACCAACGAGTGACACCATTTCACCACCGAGTCACGCCCTTCCACCAACGAGTGACACCATTTCACCACCGAGTCACGCCCTTCCACCACCGAGCGGCGCCCTTCCACCAACGAGTGACACCATTTCACCACCGAGTCACGCCCTTCCACCACCGAGTGGCGCCCTTCCACCACCAAGCGGCGCCCTTCCACCACCAAGCGGCGCCCTTCCACCACCGAGTCACGCCCTTCCACCACCGAGTGGCGCCCTTCCACCAACGAGTGACACCATTTCACCACCGAGTCACGCCCTTCCACCAACGAGTGACACCATTTCACCACCGAGTCACGCCCTTCCACCACCGAGCGGCGCCCTTCCACCAACGAGTGACAACATTTCACCGAGTCACGCCCTTCCACCACCGAGTGGCGCCCTTCCACCACCAAGCGGCGCCCTTCCACCACCAAGCGGCGCCCTTCCACCACCGAGTCACGCCCTTCCACCACCGAGTGGCACCCTTCCACCAACGAGTGACACCATTTCACCACCGAGCGGCACCCTTCCCCCACCGAGTGACACCATTTCACCACCGAGTCACGCCCTTCCACCACCGAGCGGCGCCCTTCCACCACCGAGCGGCGCCCTTCCACCACCGAGCGGCGCCCTTCCCCCACCGAGCGGCACCCTTCCCCCACCGAGCGGCGCCCTTCCACCAACGAGTGACACCATTTCACCACCAAGTCACGCCCTTCCACCAACGAGTGACACCATTTCACCACCGAGTCACGCCCTTCCACCACCGAGTGAAAATGCAGCAAGCGCAATGGAGGAGACGGCCTTTCCCATCCCCAGCGTAGCACCTACCAGGAATAACACTAGGCCATGGAGTGATAGGATCCTTCCAACCGAATACAGGCCCCCAGCAATAAATTCCGGCCTTGGCCCACGATCGAAAACATTAACTGAACATCCCAGCGTCGCACGTCGTAGGGAAAATGAGGCCAGAGCTATGAAAGAGACTGACGTTCCTGTTTCCAGAGTCAAACCTCCTCGAGCTTCCTTTAGTGCTAGGCTAAGCAAGCATATAAAGAAGTTCAAATCAAAAATAGTGTCCGGGCACAGGAAGATCTTCCCACGAAAGAGTGACATCCCACCGAGTGATGTCATCATTTCACCAACAACTCCAACTCTCACCCCCCTTCTTCCTCCAACCTCCCTTCACCTGGACGTAGAGATGTGGGGGTTCCCCCGATCCCTCTGCCCCCTTTGCCTGAAAGATGAAGGGTGGGGGTACCCCCCATCCCTCATCCCCCTTCGTCGTCAACTCTATTTTCCCCCGGAAGGGCTGTGGGGGTTCCCCGAACTCTTCACCGAGTGAAAATGCAGCAAGCGCAATGGAGGAGACGGCCTTTCCCATCCCCAGCGTAGCACCTACCAGGAATAACACTAGGCCATGGAGTGATAGGATCCTTCCAACCAGTGGCGGCTGGTGAAGTTTTAGGATGGGGGGGCGCAAGACGCCGCCCCTCCACATGTGGTCCCTCCCACTTCTCATAAGCCACACCTCTTATCGAATCCACCCACTCCGTCCCCTGTATTCCACTTGCTTCCACCCATGGAGAAGGAGAGGGTGGGTGAGAGGAGGGGATTTAGGTAGGGGGAGGGAGAGAGAAGGGGGGAGAGAGGTGTAGGAAGAGGGGGGTAGTGAGAGACGGGGTGTAGGCAGTGGGGGGGGGGTAGTGACAGAGGGAGAGAGGGGGTGTAGAAATAGGGGGTAGGGGGAGAGGTGGTTGGGGGGTGTAGGAAGAGGGGGGAGAGGGGTGTAAGAAGAGGGGGTAGTGAGAGAGGGGGTGTAGGCATTGGGGGGTAGTGAGAGAGGGGGGTGTAGGCATTGGGGGGTAGTGAGAGAGGGGGGTTTAGGAAGTGGGGGGTAGATAGAGAGGGAGAGAGGAGAGGGGTGTAAGAAGAGGGGGTAGTGACAGAGGGAGAGAGGGGGTGTAGGCATTGGGGGTAGTGAGAGAGGGGGTGTAGAAATAGGGGGGTAGTGAGAGAGGGGGTGTAGAAATAGGGGGGTAGTGAGAGAGGGGGAGAGGTGGTTGGGGGGTGTAGGAAGAGGGGGTAGTGAGAGAGGGGGGAGAGAGAGAAGGAGAGGGGTGTAAGAAGAGGGGGTAGTGACAGAGGGAGAGAGGGGGTGTAGGCATTGGGGGTAGTGAGAGGAGGTGTAGAAATAGGGGGGTAGTGAGAGAGGGGGAGAGGTGGTTGGGGGGTGTAGGAAGAGGGGGTAGTGAGAGAGGGGGAAGAGGGAGAGAGAGAAGGAGAGGGGTGTAAGAAGAGGGGGTAGTGACAGAGGGAGAGAGGGGGTGTAGGCCTTTGGGGTAGTGAGAGAGGGGGTGTAGAAATAGGGGGGTAGTGAGAGAGGGGGAAGAGGGAGAGAGAGAAGGAGAGGGGTGTAAGAAGAGGGGGTAGTGAGAGAGGGGTGTAGGCATTGGGGGTAGATAGAGAAGGAGAGAGAAGGAGAGGGGAAGAGGGGGGTAGTGAGAGAGGGGGTGTAGGCATTGGGGGGTAGTGAGAGAAGGGGGTGTAGGAAGTGGGGGGTAGATAGAGAGGGGGAGAGGGAGAGAGAAGGAGAGGGGTGTAAGAAGAGGGGGTAGTGACAGAGGGAGAGAGGGGGTGTAGGCATTGGGGGTAGTGAGAGAGGGGGTGTAGAAATAGGGGGGTAGTGAGAGAGGGGGAGAGGTGGTTGGGGGGTGTAGGAAGAGGGGGTAGTGAGAGAGGGGGAAGAGGGAGAGAGAGAGAAGGAGAGGGGTGTAAGAAGAGGGGGGTAGTGAGAGAGGGGGGTAGGCATTGGGGGTAGATAGAGATGGAGAGATAAGGAGAGGGGAAGAGGGGGGTAGTGAGGGAGGGGGTGTAGGCATTGGGGGGTAGTGAGAGAAGGGGGTGTAGGAAGTGGGGGGTAGATAGAGAGGGAGAGAGAAGGAGAGGGGTGTAAGAAGAGGGGGTAGTGACAGAGGGAGAGAGGGGGTGTAGGCATTGGGGGTAGTGAGAGAGGGGGTGTAGAAATAGGGGGGTAGTGAGAGGGGGAGAGGTGGTTGGGGGTGTAGGAAGAGGGGGTAGTGAGAGAGGGGGAGAGAGAGGAGAGGGGTGTAAGAAGAGGGGGTAGTGACAGAGAAAGAGGGGGTGTAGGCATTGGGGGTTGTGAGAGAGGGGGTGTAGAAATAGGGGGGTAGTGAGAGAGGGGGAGAGGTGGTTGGGGGGTGTAGGAAGAGGGGGTAGTGAGAGAGGGGGAGAGAGAGGAGAGGGGTGTAAGAAGAGGGGGTAGTGACAGAGAGAGAGGGGGTGTAGGCATTGGGGGTTGTGAGAGAGGGGGAGAGGTGGCTGGGGGGTGTAGGAAGAGGGGGTAGTGAGAGAGGGGGAAGAGGGAGAGAGAGAAGGAGAGGGGTGTAAGAAGAGGGGGGTAGTGAGAGAGGGGTGTAGGCATTGGCGGTAGATAGAGATGGAGAGAGAAGGAGAGGGGAAGAGGGGGGTAGTGAGAGAGGGGGTGTAGGCATTGGGGGGTAGTGAGAGAAGGGGGTGTAGGAAGTGGGGGGTAGATAGAGAGGGAGAGAGAAGGAGAGGGGTGTAAGAAGAGGGGGTAGTGACAGAGGGAGAGAGGGGGTGTAGGCATTGGGGGTAGTGAGAGAGGGGGTGTAGAAATAGGGGGGTAGTGAGAGAGGGGGAGAGGTGGTTGGGGGGTGTAGGAAGAGGGGGTAGTGAGAGAGGGGGAGAGAGAGGAGAGGGGTGTAAGAAGAGGGGGTAGTGACAGAGAGAGAGGGGGTGTAGGCATTGGGGGTTGTGAGAGAGGGGGTGTAGAAATAGGGGGGTAGTGAGAGAGGGGGAGAGGTGGCTGGGGGGTGTAGGAAGAGGGGGTAGTGAGAGAGGGGGAAGAGGGAGAGAGAGAAGGAGAGGGATGTAAGAAGAGGGGGGTAGTGAGAGAGGGGTGTAGGCATTGGGGGGTAGATAGAGATGGAGGATGTAGGAAGATGGGGTAGTGAGAGAGTGGGGAGAGGTGGTGGGGGTGTAGAAAGAGGGGGGTGAGGGGTGTAGCAAGAAGGGGGGTCATGAGAGAGGGGGAGGGAGGTGTAGGAAGTGAGAGAGGGGGGTAGTGAGAGACGGGGTGTAGGCAGTGGGGCAGTGGGGGGGGTAGTGACAGAGGGAGAGAGGGGGTGTAGAAATAGGGGGGTAGGGGGAGAGGTGGTTGGGGGGTGTAGGAAGAGGGGGGAGAGGGGTGTAAGAAGAGGGGGTAGTGAGAGAGGGGGTGTAGGCATTGGGGGGTAGTGAGAGAGGGGGGTTTAGGAAGTGGGGGGTAGATAGAGAGGGGGGAGAGGGAGAGAGAAGGAGAAGGGTGTAAGAAGAGGGGGTAGTGAGAGAGGGGGGTAGTGAGAGAGGGGGGTAGGCATTGGGGGTAGATAGAGATGGAGAGAGAAGGAGAGGGGAAGAGGGGGGTAGTGAGAGAGGAGGTGTAGGCATTGGGGGGTAGTGAGAGAAGGGGGTGTAGGAAGTGGGGGGTAGATAGAGAGGGAGAGAGAAGGAGAGGGGTGTAAGAAGAGGGGGTAGTGACAGAGGGAGAGAGGGGGTGTAGGCATTGGGGGTAGTGAGAGAGGGGGTGTAGAAATAGGGGGGTAGTGAGAGAGGGGGAGAGGTGGTTGGGGGGTGTAGGAAGAGGGGGTAGTGAGAGAGGGGGAGAGAGAGGAGAGGGGTGTAAGAAGAGGGGGTAGTGACAGAGAGAGAGGGGGTGTAGGCATTGGGGGTTGTGAGAGAGGGGGTGTAGAAATAGGGGGGTAGTGAGAGAGGGGGAGAGGTGGCTGGGGGGTGTAGGAAGAGGGGGTAGTGAGAGAGGGGGAAGAGGGAGAGAGAGAAGGAGAGGGGTGTAAGAAGAGGGGGGTAGTGAGAGAGGGGTGTAGGCATTGGGGGTAGATAGAGATGGAGAGAGGAAGAGGGGGGAAGAGGGGGGTAGTGAGAGAGGGGGTGTAGGCATTGGGGGGTAGTGAGAGAGGGGGTGTAGGCATTGGGGGGGGTAGTGAGAGGGGGTGTGGAAAGTGGGGGGGGGGTAGTGAGAGAGGGGGTGTAGAAAGTGGGGGGGGGGGGTAATGAGAGAGGGGGTGGAGGATGTAGGAAGATGGGGTAGTAAGAGAGTGGGGAGAGGTGGTGGGGGTGTAGAAAGAGGGGGGTGAGGGGTGTAGCAAGAAGGGGGGTCATGAGAGAGGGGGGAGGGAGGTGTAGGAAGTGAGAGAGGGGGGTAGTGAGAGACGGGGTGTAGGCAGTGGGGCAGTGGGGGGGGGGGTAGTGACAGAGGGAGAGAGGGGGTGTAGAAATAGGGGGGTAGGGGGAGAGGTGGTTGGGGGGTGTAGGAAGAGGGGGGAGAGGGGTGTAAGAAGAGGGGGTAGTGAGAGAGGGGGTGTAGGCATTGGGGGGTAGTGAGAGAGGGGGGTTTAGGAAGTGGGGGGTAGATAGAGAGGGGGGAGAGGGAGAGAGAAGGAGAAGGGTGTAAGAAGAGGGGGTAGTGACAGAGGGAGAGAGGGGGTGTAGGCATTGGGGGTAGTGAGAGAGGGGGTGTAGAAATAGGGGGGTAGTGAGAGAGGGGGAGAGGTGGTTGGGGGGTGTAGGAAGAGGGGGTAGTGAGAGAGGGGGAAGAGGGAGAGAGAGAGAAGGAGAGGGGTGTAAGAAGAGGGGGTAGATAGAGATGGAGAGAGAAGGAGAGGGGAAGAGGGGGGTAGTGAGAGAGGGGGTGTAGGCATTGGGGGTAGTGAGAGAGGGGGGTGTAGGCATTGGGGGTAGTGAGAGAGGGGGTGTAGAAATAGGGGGGTAGTGAGAGAGGGGGAGAGGTGGTTGGGGGGTGTAGGAAGAGGGGGTAGTGAGAGAGGGGGAAGAGGGAGAGAGAGAGAAGGAGAGGGGTGTAAGAAGAGGGGGTAGATAGAGATGGAGAGAGAAGGAGAGGGGAAGAGGGGGGTAGTGAGAGAGGGGGTGTAGGCATTGGGGGTAGTGAGAGAGGGGGTGTAGGCATTGGGGGTAGTGAGAGAGGGGGGTGTAGGCATTGGGGGTAGTGAGAGAGGGGGTGTAGAAATAGGGGGTAGATAGAGAGGGAGAGAGAAGGAGAGGGGTGTAAGAAGAGGGGGGTAGTGACAGAGGGAGAGAGGGGGTGTAGGCATTGGGGGTAGTGAGAGAGGGGGTGTAGAAATAGGGGGTAGTGAAAGAGGGGGAGAGGTGGTTGGGGGGTGTAGGAAGAGGGGGTAGTGAGAGAGGGGGAGAGAGAGGAGAGGGGTGTAAGAAGAGGGGGTAGTGACAGAGAGAGAGGGGGTGTAGGCATTGGGGGTAGTGAGAGAGGGGGTGTAGAAATAGGGGGGTAGTGAGAGAGGGGGAGAGGTGGTTGGGGGGGGTAGTGAGAGAGGGGGAGAGAGAGGAGAGGGGTGTAAGAAGAGGGGGGTAGTGACAGAGAGAGAGGGGGTGTAGGCATTGGGGGTAGTGAGAGAGGGGGTGTAGAAATAGGGGGGTAGTGAGAGAGGGGGAGAGGTGGTTGGGGGGTGTAGGAAGAGGGGGTAGTGAGAGAGGGGGAAGAGGGAGAGAGAGAGAAGGAGAGGGGTGTAAGAAGAGGGGGGTAGATAGAGATGGAGAGAGAAGGAGAGGGGAAGAGGGGGGTAGTGAGAGAGGGGGTGTAGGCATTGGGGGTAGAGAGAGAGGGGGTGTAGGCATTGGGGGTAGTGAGAGAGGGGGTGTAGGCATTGGGGGTAGTGAGAGAGGGGGTGTAGGCATTGGGGGTAGTGAGAGAGGGGGTGTAGAAATAGGGGGTAGATAGAGAGGGAGAGAGAAGGAGAGGGGTGTAAGAAGAGGGGGTAGTGACAGAGGGAGAGAGGGGGTGTAGGCATTGGGGGTAGTGAGAGAGGGGGTGTAGAAATAGGGGGTAGTGAAAGAGGGGGAGAGGTGGTTGGGGGGTGTAGGAAGAGGGGGTAGTGAGAGAGGGGGAGAGAGAGGAGAGGGGTGTAAGAAGAGGGGGGTAGTGACAGAGAGAGAGGGGGTGTAGGCATTGGGGGTTGTGAGAGAGGGGGTGTAGAAATAGGGGGGTAGTGAGAGAGAGGGGGAGAGGTGGCTGGGGGGTGTAGGAAGAGGGGGTAGTGAGAGAGGGGGAAGAGGGAGAGAGAGAAGGAGGGGGGTGTAAGAAGAGGGGGGTAGTGAGAGAGGGGTGTAGGCATTGGGGGTAGATAGAGATGGAGAGAGGAAGAGGGGGGAAGAGGGGGGTAGTGAGAGAGGGGGTGTAGGCATTGGGGGGTAGTGAGAGAGGGGGTGTAGGCATTGGGGGGGTAGTGAGAGGGGGGTGTAGAAAGTGGGGGGGTAATGAGAGAGGGGGTGGAGGATGTAGGAAGATGGGGTAGTGAGAGAGTGGGGAGAGGTGGTGGGGGTGTAGAAAGAGGGGGGTGAGGGGTGTAGCAAGAAGGGGGGTCATGAGAGAGGGGGGAGGGAGATGGAGAGGGTGGGTTGATCAGTATATGTGCTATGTCCCACACCATTATACTGTACAGTACATCTCCAACCCACGTGTCTCCTGTCAGAGTGATCTCTCCCCTGTCTGTGTAGAAGACAGGCTGTTACACTCCGGTTCTCAGTTGCTCGTCTGTCCCTCTCCTTCGCCTCCTCGCACCGTCCGTCACATTCAGTAACACTTACCCTGCCAGTGTCCGGGAAGTGTCCTCCTCTTCCCCGGGCTCTCTCGGTCCCTCTCCTCTCAGGCTCAGGAGCCGACCGCTATTTTCGTCCAAAATAGAATTAAGATTAAGAAGTTTAATAAGGGGGGGGGGGGCGGCCGCTAGCTTCACTGAACATTAGGCAGCTAGCTTTGCTGTGAAAACTGCTCTGCTGCTGAGGGGAATGTATAATGCTGCAGACTTACCTTTCCTTCATGCTCGGCTCATGGAGGTGCGTCCCTCTGGTCTGCAGAGTGCCGACGTCACTTCCTGACGTCGGCACAGGCACAGAAATATACTGGGTGCCGTGCACGCGCACGGCCTCAAGTCCAAGTCAATCGCGCCGGAAGCTGTGGCGCGATGCGGTCCGCCACAAAGGCATTTTTGTTCTGCCAATGTAGCGCCACATCTGCAATCTCGTGATTGCACAGACGTGGCGCTACTCAATCTGCACTTGCCCGGCGCTCGGACACAGTGCACATAAGGACGTTTTTTCGATTTTTTTTTTTTTTTAAAGGGACATGTTTAAATAAAAAATGTTTTTTTTTTAAATTTTTTTTTTTACTGACTTGGGGGAGGGGGAGGCGCCCCCTATGGACGGGCCGCCACTGCTTCCAACCGAATACAGGCCCCCAGCAATAAATTCCGGCCTTGGCCCACGATGGAAAACATTAACTGAACATCCCAGCGTCGCACGTCGTAGGGAAAATGAGGCCAGAGCTATGAAAGAGACTGGCGTTCCTGTTTCCAGAGTCAAACCTCCTCGAGCTTCCTTTAGTGCTAGGCTAAGCCAGCGTACAAAGAAGCTCAAATCAAAAATGGTGTCCGGGCAAAGGAAGATCTTCCCACGAAAGAGTGACATCCCACCGAGTGATGTCATCATTTCACCAACAACTCCAACTCTCACCCCCCTTCTTCCTCCAACCTCCCTTCACCTCTTCACCTGGAAGTAGAGGTGTGGGGGTTCCCCCAATACCCCTCCCCCTTCCCCTGAAAGAAGAAGGGTGGGGTTCCCCCCATCCATCATCCCCCTTCGTCGTCCACTCTTCTTTCCCCCGGAAGGGCTGTGGGGGTTCCCCGAACTCTCACCCCCCTTCTTCCTCCAGCCTCCCTTCACCTGGAAGTAGAGGTGTGGGGGTTCCCCCAACCCCTCTCCCCCTGAAAGTAGAAGGGTGGGGTTCCCCCCATCCATCATCCCCCTTCGTTGTCCACTCTACTTTCCCCCGGAAGGGCTGTGGGGGTTCCCCGAACTCTCAACCCCCTTCTTCCTCCAGCCTCCCTTCACCTGGAAGTAGAGGTGTGGGGGTTCCCCCAACCCCTCTCCCCCCTTCCCCTGAAAGAAGAAGGGTGGGGTTCCCCCCATCCATCATCCCCCTTCGTCGTCCACTCTTCTTTCCCCCGGAAGGGCTGTGGGGGTTCCCCGAACTCTCACCCCCCTTCTTCCTCCAACCTTCCTGAGTCATAGAATAAACCAACACTTGGTTGGCAATCTCCTGCAATATGAACCTTCCTCCCCCCCCTGTGTCCGGGCACAGGAAGATCTTCCCACGAAAGAGTGACATCCCACCGAGTGATGTCGTCATTCCAACAAGCAAAAGTGCAGAGAGCGCCATGGAGGAGATTGAATTTCCCACTCCCAGCGTCACGCCTCCTAGGGATCCCAGTGATGACATCTCAGAGAATGGCGGTGTCTTCTCAATTCCGAGTTCCCTTATATAATATATTAATTCCCTGACACATCCTCTATTAACTCCCGAACCTCTCCCTTTCCCCTCACTTCTGTTTGATAAAAAACATAACAAAATCGAAAAAAATAAATAAAACATTTTGTAAACATAGATAAAATGTAGCTACAAACACAAAATATAAACAGCAAAGCACATTTTCTCTGTATGTTTCTACCTCCTTCTGTCATGCTTAAGATAGATGAACACAGACAGACAACCCAATTAGGAGAGAGTAGATCGCATACACAGATTATAGGATGAGGCCTACTACAAACTAGGGTTGTCCCGATACCGATACCAGTATCGGTATCGGGACCGATACAGAGTATTTGCGGGAGTACTTGTACTCCCGCAAATACCCCCGATGCCTAAATAGAATACTTGGCCGTCGCCGTATATCGCAAATCCGCCGCTGCCGCGTTAATCACCGTGCGGCGAACATTACAGGCACCTTTAGTTTGAATAGCTGTGTAGCTGTCCAATCCCGAGCAAGGGGGCGTGTCCTTTACACGGCGTTGCGGGGAAAACAGCTATTCAAACGAAAGCTGCCTGTAATGTTCGCCGCACGGTGATTAACGCGGCGGCGGCATCATCATTAGGTATGGGGGACATGGCTGCATATGTTTGGGGACATGGCTGGATATATGTTTGGGGACATGGCTGCATATATGGGGGACATGGCTGCATATATGTTGGGGGACATGACTGCATATATGTGGGGGGACATGGCTGCATATATGTGGGGGGACATGGCTGCATATATGGGGGACATGGCTGCATATATGTGGGGGGACATGGCTGCATTTATGTGGGGGGACATGGCTGCATATATGGGGGACATGGCTGCATATATGTGGGGGGACATGGCTGCATATATGGGGGACATGGCTGCATATATGTGGGGGGACATGGCTGCATTTATGTGGGGGGACATGGCTGCATATATGGGGGACATGGCTGCATATATGTGGGGGACATGGCTGCATATATGTGGGGGGACATGGCTGCATATATGTGGGGGGACATGGCTGCATATATGGGGGACATGGCTGCATATATGTGGGGGACATGGCTGCATATATGTGGGGGGACATGGCTGCATATATGTGGGGGGACATGGCTGCATATATGTGGGGGGACATGGCTGCATTTATGTGGGGGGACATGGCTGCATATATGGGGGACATATCTGCATATATGTGGGGGATATGGCTGCATATATGTGGGGGGACATGGCTGCATATATGTTGGGGGACATGGCTGCATATATGTGGGGGGACATGGCTGCATATATGTGGGGGGACATGGCTGCATATATGGGGGACATGGCTGCATATATGTGGGGGGACATGGCTGCATATATGTGGGGGGACATGGCTGCATATATGTGGGGGGACATGGCTGCATATATGGGGGACATGGCTGCATATATGTGGGGGACATGGCTGCATATGTTTGGGGACATAGCTGCATATGGGGGGGACATGGCTGCATTTGTGGGAGGGACATGGCTGCATTTGTGGGGGGACATGGCTGCATTTGGGGACACATTTAAAAAAAGTATCGGTATTCGGTATCGGCGAGTACATAAAAAAAGTATCGGTACTTGTACTCGGTCCTAAAAAAGTGGTATCGGGACAACCCTAGTACAAACATACACACAACATTAGAAAAAGGATGACTAGCATCCAGTAGGGTAGATTAGTGTAGTTAGTGTAGGTCCTGCCCTAGAAGAGTCTACCTTGCCGTGGTGGGCAGGCTTGGAATCTCTTGGTCAAAAGTGTGTCAGTGATTGGGCGAGAGGATCACTAGATCTTCACTTCTGGCCAATTGATTTTACCAAAGGACTCTTGGTTTATTCAGAGTATTTATAGTTGGAAAAGGAAAAAATGTGTATAGATCCATAATTATACTTTCATAAAACACACAATAAAATGGTATATTTACATTTGAATTGCTTCCTCTTTTATTTAATCCTTTCATGACCGGGGCTCATTACCACTTGGATGCACAGGACACATTTGCAAGGCTGGAAGGGGCTCTATGGCTACTTCTTCCTCTTGTGGTGTTGGTAGGGATGTGTAATAGGTGTTTATGTATTAACATGTGTCCTAACCATGTATATATGTATGTACTGACAAGCCCCTTATGTGACAGTAGTGACAACAAGGTCCTCTCAATGGAGACATCAGGGATCTTCTAGCTTCACCCCAAAAACAGGATCTACAATTAAATCCTGTACAGAAACATTCCCCTTAACTAGGAAAAGATATCGAGTTCTCAGGGAATTTTATATACATTTTTATTAAATGTTCTATTCCTACACATTCTCCTCACAAAATATATAGGGAATTCTTTCCTGTTATCCAGGGCTAGAGGATCTGCTTTATTCAGAAGAAGTGTTTTCCTTCCCTCACAATCTATACTTTAGTATTAAGCCTTTCTCTCGTCTCCAATATAATTGTAAAATTCTCAATTTTAAAATCTCTTGCTTCTTACAGTGACTGTAAAGCTTTACAATTTTTCATTAAAACAATAAATGTGTTATACTTATCTGCTCTGCGTAATGATTTTCACAGAGCAGCCCTGATCCTCCTCTTCTCAGGTCCCCCGTCGTCGCTCCTGGCTCCTCCCCTTGCCTGCTATGGGGCACTTGTGCGTGCTCGATCCGGAGCCTCACTGACTTTGGCGATTGTGTAAAAAAACGACTGCACTTGGTGACTATTACGTTTTTACGTTGACAGAATGGCACGGCTGCGCAAATGGGCGTATATATACATGTCCCCTTTAATTTGCCGCCGTGTGGTCACAAGCTCCATGACCGTGTCCGCGGGACCCGTGGACTCGATGTCCGCTGGTGTCCCGCGATCGGGTAAACACAACATCTCCCCGTTCTTCCTAGTGACATGTCACTAATCGTCTGTTCCCTGAGTGAGTGAGTGAAAAACTTGTAAAGCGCAACACATGCGAACTGAATCGCCTCTGGGCGCTGTATCCATTTCATGGGTAAGGAACCCCTTGACCTCAGAAGAGATGGGTTTTAATCTTTCTCCTGAAGGCCAAGTGGTCCGACTCCAGTCAGATGGTGGTTGGTAGGGATGAGCCGAACACCCCCCTGTTCGCATCAGAACTTGCGAACACACCAAATGTTCCTGTGAACTTTATAACCCTGTTAAAGTCTATGGAACTCGAACATATGAAATCTAAAGTGTTAATTTTAAAGGCCAATATGCAAGTTATTGTCCTTAAAAGTGTTTGGGGACCTGGGTCCTGTCCCAGGAAACATGTATCAATGCAAAAAAAAGTTTTAAAAACGGCCGTTTTTTCAGGAGCAGTGCATTTAATAATGCTAAAAGTGAAACAATAAAAGTGTAATATTACTTTAAATTTCGTACCTGGGGGAGTGTAAAGTCAGCATGTGAAAAAGCGCATGTTTCCCGTACATAGAACTGTCCCTGCACAAAGTGTCATTTCTGAAAGAAAAAAAGGCATTTAAAACCGGCTTTGCGGCTCTAATGAATTGTCGGCTCTGGCAATTCAGAGATGATTCATTCATAAAAAAAAAAAAAAAAAAAGCCTGGGGGTCCCCCCAAATTCCATAAACAGGCCCTTCAGGTCTGATATGGATATTAAGGGGAACCCCGCCGTCAATTTAAAAAAAAAATGACGTGGGGTTCCCCCCAAATATCCATACCAGACCCTTCAGGTCTGGTGTGGATTTTAAGGGGAACTCCACCCCAAATTTAAAAAAAAAATGGCGTGGAGTTCCCCCAAAAATCCACACCAGACCCTTATCCTAGCACGTTAACCTGGCCGGCCGCAGAAAAGAGGGGGGACAGAGTGCGGCTCCCCCTCTCCTGAACCGCACCAGGCCACATGCCCTCAACATGGGGAGGATGTCCCCATGTTGATGGGGACAAGGGCCTCATCCATACAACCCTTGCCCGGTGGTTGTGGGGGTCTTATCAGAATCTGGAAGACCCCTTTAACAAAGGGGACCCCCAGATCCTGCCCCCCCTATGTGAATGGGGTACAATGTACCTCTACCATTTCAAGAAGGAAGTGTAAATAGTTAAAAAAAAAATTCCTTTATTAATAAAAAAAAATCCAGCGGTGGTAATCCACTGTCAATGTGGCTCCCTGCTCCAACGTTGTCTTCTATCCAGCGACGGATGATCTCTCCAGCGACGGGTGATCAGCGGTCCGGTCCAGCGATGAGAAGATCCATCCGTCCAGAGCGCAGCAGGCGAGCTCCACTCTCCGCTGGACACAGCCCAGCGGAATGACGCGCTGGAGCTTTGACATTACTTATATAGGGGAAGCGGCCACCCGTCACGTGAACCCGCCCCCTCTGACGCACCCTCGTGCGTCACTGGGAAAGACCGGCACAGTGGCTGCGTTTGGCATGGCACAGTGGCTGCGTTTGATGGCATGGCACAGTGGCTGCATTTGATGGGCACAGTGAGGCTGCAATTGTTTTTGTTTTTTCGTTTGCGCCCCCCCAAAAATTTTGAGCAACAGCCGCCACTGATGGAAACTCAGATAATGCGTTCCAGTGCCACTGCTGGTGTATGCAGTACCGCATGAGGCCAGAGGTGCAGGGCACGGGAGACACTCGGAAACACTAGGAGATGATTGGAGACTGCTCGGAGAACCTCAGTGTCCCCTCCGCCCGTCCTCCGTGCTGTCCCCTCAGTCCTCCGAGCTGTCCCCCTCCGTCCTCCGTGCTGTCCCCTTCCGTCCTCCGTGCTGTCCCCCTCCATCCTCCGTGCTGTCCCCCTCCGTCCTCCGTGCTGTCCCCCTCCGTCCTCCGTGCTGTCCCCCTCCGTGCTCCGTGGTGTTCCCCTCCATACTCTGTGCTGTCCCCCTCCATCCTCCGTGCTGTCCCCCTCCGTCCTCCGTGCTGTCCCCCTCTGTCCTCCGTGCTGTCCCCCTCCGTCCTCTGTGCTGTCCCCCTCCGTTCTCCTTGCTGTCCCTCTCCGTCCTCCGTGCTGTCCCCCTCCGTCCTCCTTGCTGTCCCCCTCCGTGCTGTCCCCCTCCGTGCTATCCCCCTCCGTCCTCCGTGCTGTCCCCCTCCGTGCTGCTCTCCCCCTCAATCTGTCAGGATAGAGAGCAGAGCCGATATACCCGGCTCCTACCTTTTCAGAATGAACAGAGTCAGTGATCACTGACTCTTTCCATTTACATAAATGAGCATCGTAACCTGTGCTATGAATAATTTTTAAAAATAATAAAAATGTATATAAAAAAACACACTGACAATCCACTCCCCCCCCCCCTCCTTCCTCCTTGCTGCCCCCCTACGTGCTCCGTGCTGTCCCCTCTGTGCTGTCCCCCCCTTCTCCGTGCTGTCCCCCTCCGTCCTCCGTGCTGTCCCCCTCTGTGCTGCTCTCCCCCTCAATCTGTCAGGATAGAGAGCGGAGCCGATATACCCGGCTCCTACCTTTTTAGAATGAACATCCACTCCCCCCCCCTAAAAAAAAGAAGAAAGCACTGTAAAAAAAAGTATCGGTAATCGGTATCGGCGAGTACTTGAAAAAAGTATCGGTACTTGTACTCGGTCTCAAAAAAGTGGTATCAGGACAACCCTACTAAACTCCACAACACTGCCCACTAAACTCCTCTACACTGCCCACTAAACTCCTCTACACTGCCCACTAAACTCCACTACACTGCCCACTAAACTCCACAACACGGCCCACTAAACTCCACAACACTGCCCACCCCACTTACACTACACTGCCCATCCCACTACACTACAATGCCCACTACACTACACACCCCACTTACACTACCCGGCCACCACACTACACTACACTGCCTACCCCACTACACTACCTACCCCACTTACACTAAAATGCCCACCCCACTACCACTGCCCACCCCACTACACTACACACCCCACTTACACTACGCGGCCACCCCACTACACTGCCTACCCCACTACACTGCACTGCACACCCCACTTACACTGAAATGCCCACACCACAATGCCTACCCCACTACACTGCCTACCCCACTTACACTACACTGCCTACCCCACTTACACTACACTGCCTACCCTACTACACTACAATACATTACACTGCCCACTGCATAACACTGCCCACCCCACTACACTGCCTATGCCACTACACTGCCCATCCCACTTACACTACACACCCCACTTACACTACAAAGCCCATTTACACTACAATGCCCACCCCACTACACTACATTACACAGGCGGCGCTTCTGCACCCACTATCTATGGACGCACCGCCACTGCTAGTGGTCTACTTTAAGAAAAGACTGCCAAACTCTAGGGGGGTCAAAAGTCATGACTTTCACATTAATTCATAATGACCGTATTCTGCAAAGAGCACTGGGGCGAGAAGGGTACAAGAATGGGGTGTTTATTGCATTGCTGAGTACTGTAGGTCGTCAATTCTTATGTTTCAGACTAGGTGGCATTAATTGTGTTTAATCATTAACCACAAAACCTTTTATTCTGCAGATTCATTGTGACTTTGTGATACTGGGAGTTCTTTGTGCACAATGACAAATATTGTGTAAATCCACCCCGGCCTGCAATGCTGCTTCCTCCTCTTCAGGAGAGATCCGGGTAAAATGAGGAAGAGGACCTCTTCTGCTTTTCACGTTTGACATCTCTAATAAACGGTTCTCATTTCATTTGCTGCATTTATTAGTAAATAGGATTGCAACCTACATCGGTGGGTTCACATTGCCTTACAAGAACATTCCGTGCACCAGATACCTGCACTGCCCATTACAGTCATGGGGCCAGATTCAGAAAGAAATGCCTAACTTTCGGCGGGCGTATCGCATCTCATATACGCTACGCCGCCGTAACTTAGAGAGGCGAGTACCGTATTCAGAAAGAACTTGCGCCCTTAGTTACGGCGGCGTATCGTAAATGGGCCGGCGTAAGCCTGCGTGATTCAAAGTAGCAAGGCAGTGGGCGTGTTGTATTGTAATGAAGCGTGACCCCATGTAGATGCATGGCCGATCGAACAGCGCATGCGCGCGCATGCTCAGAGTCACGTCGCAAATACTCCCTAAGATACGTCGGCTCAATGCTTTGTCGACGTGTACGTAACATACGCCCAGCCCTATTCACGTACGACTTACGCAAACGACGTAAAATACAACGCTGTTCCGACGTTTCCGACGTCCATACCTTAACATGACTTACCCCTGCTTTATGAGGGGTAAACTTACGCCGGACCGACGCCTTACGTAAACGGTGTAGCTAAATCCGACGGGCGCAAGTACGTTTCTGAATCAGCGTATCTAGCTCATTTGCATATTCTACACGTAAAACTACGGAAGCGCCCCTAGCGGCCAGCGTAAATATGCTGTCGCCCCAGTCTTGAGGTCCCTCCATTGGCTGTCCGTACAGGACCGGGTGACATTCAAGACGCTCTGCCTCACCCACAAATGTTCACAGGGAAAAGCTCCTCAATACTTATGCGAGAAAATAAAACCGTACGTCACCAAGCGCATGCTTCGGTCAACCAACCAAAACCTTCTCCAAATTCCTAAATCCCGCTACAAATCGAAAGGAGAACGAAGATTCTCGGTCCAAGGACCACGGCTCTGGAATGCTCTACCCACGACCATCCGCTTGGAAGAAAACCATCGGGCATTCAGGAAAAAGCTAAAGACCCACCTCTTCTGAAAGATCTGTACTACTCTGGATGACAAGCGCCTTGAGGCGATTAAGTTCGCATTTGCTGCGCTATACAAGTTACTCACTCACTCACTCACACTCACTCACCCAAGATACGACGGCGTAAGAGACTTACGTCAGTCGTATCTTGGACAAAATCTGGCGTATCTGATTCTTTGAATCAGGCGCAGAGATACGACGCCTCACATTCGAACTTACGCCGGCGTATCTGGAGATACCCATGTATACCCCAGCCAGGGGGGGCGCCAAAATGAGGTTCATCCCCGCACTTATGCGACCCGACAGTCCCACGATTTGAAGCGATGCCTTTGTAATCTTGAGGTCTATGGACCTCAAGTCACATCAAAGTCGGAACCAAAGTAGTACATGGGGCAATATTCCTCCCACTGATACCAATGATGGGGCACTATTCCTCCCACGCTGTTTCTCTCTCTCTCTCTCTCTCTCTCTCTCAGTGACCCCGGAAATCGGGAGTGATGAGTTTTTTTTGTCACTTCTGGTTCCACCTCTTTGTTTACCTGGCCGTTAGCGGCCAGGAAAGCAGCTAATCTGTGTCTGATTGGCTACATTGAAGCTTTGTATAAAACAAATAATAATAATAACAAAAATTCAAAGTATCCCCGTCCCCACGCGCAAATGCAAACGCATACGTTACTCCCGCACGCATATGTAAACAGTGATCGCACCGCACATGTGAGGTATTGTCATGAACATCAGAATGAGAGCAATAATTCTAGCACCAGGCCTCCCCTGTAACTCTAAACTGGTAACCTGTTAAGGCGTTTAACCACTTAAACCCCATATTGCTGGTCAAAGACCAGGCCACTTTTTGCGATTCGGCACTGCGTCGCTTTAACTGACAATTGCGCGGTTGTGCGTCGTGGCTCCCAAACAAAATTGGCGTCCTTTTTTCCCCACAAATAGAGCTTTCTTTTGGTGGTATTTGATCACACTGATAAAACACTGATGGGGACACTCTGGTAAGACACTGACAGGGACACACTGATAGGCACTAATAGGCAGCATTGATAAGCGGCACTGTAGAGCACTGATAGGCGTGTCTCGTCACATTCGGCTCCCTGTCACAGATTACTCTGGAAGTGACGTCCGTCAGATTTACAAATACTGTATTTAAGCACATAAGCTCAGTTTTGTGTTGAAAATAACTGTGAAATCTAAAACTCCAGTGGGTGTAACAAGATGTCCGCTTGCCCCCTTCTCACTCTATCATTACTGTGTAGGAGTGTGGGGTGTAGCAAGATGGCGGCGACGGAACGTCACTTCCGGAGAAATCTGTGATGGGAAGCCGAATGTGAAGAGACAGTGGCATTGATAAGTGGCACTGATGGGCACTGATAGGCAACACTGATAAGCGGCACTGATAATCAGGGCATTAATGCACACTGATTGGTGGCACTGAAAGGCAGCACTAATAGGCACCACTGGGGCTGCACTGATCATCAGGACACTGATCATCAGTGGCCTGATTATCAGTGTAGATGTCTCCTTTCACACTTGCCGGTTACCAGCTCTGCCTCTCCTCACGCTGTAACAGCATGAGGAAAGTAATGCCGATAACCGGCAAGTGTATTTGCATCATGATCAGCTGTGATTGGACACAGTTGATCACGTGGTAAAGGGCCGCTGTGATTGCCACTTTACCCCAATCTGTGATCAGCTGTGTCTGAAAGACACAGCAATAACACAACGCGAGGAGTGGGCGTGCGCTTCTGGGAGGATGTCAATAGACGCCGTCCCTAAACTGGACGACCGCGCTGTAACCGTAATTCGACTATAGCGCGGTAGTGAAGTAGTTAAACAAACTTAACTGAGATGTCACACAGATGTCTCAAAAGGTTCAATTGCCGGTCACATTGGGTGGGGCACAAAATGCCTTTCACTGTGCTGCGCTGATAAAAAGTACTACATGCAGACCTTTTTCTCAGCGCAGCGTATTAAACTGGGCACATAGGAGACGAGGCATTTTGACTTGTCCATGCGGTAGGACTGCGCTGGAATAGCTGCCCAACTCAGTCCCACCTTATCTGGTGTGAATATACCCTTATAAATGTCCTCTAAACGCATGTAAACAATGAGCCAGTGTGAATGAGGCCTAATTCCTCTCAGAGGAGACCTCTCCTGTGTGTAAATAACTTAAACGCAGGTGCGTTCTTGTGAATGTAAACATTCATAAAATGATTTGTTTTTACACAACATTCTCCCCGCCTGGTGTACAGAGCCGACGTCTTCAGCACACAGAATATTTGGCAATGTGCGGCTGAGAGGAGGGCGTAGAGGAGGAGGAGGAGGAGGACAGGAAGGGCTGGGAGGAGATCATCATATTTTACTCCACTGTACTGAAGAGAAGTTCATACAACCTATAAGTGACAGAGACCTGACTGGATCTCCGAGCGACCGTCACCATGCAACAGCCCAGCGTGCCCGTCCAGGTACCACACACCGCCTCATATTTGCACTTCTGGCAACCAAATAGGCCTTTGCTAATTTTTTTGTAATGTGCACTTGAAAAATGCCTTCTAGAAATGGTTACCGTAAGCATTCCTGAGGCAAAGTTTTGTTTTTATTTTATTAAATGTCAGCATAGCCATTCAAGGTGCAGTAACCCAGGGCAACCAGATTTCATCTTAATCCATTTATAGCTCTGAGCAATGCGAGTTACAGTTGTATGGCTGAACTCGCATTGGATTTGCACAAAAAAAAGTGCAGGGACTCCCCCTCCCCCCCCCCCCGCACTAGAATCGGCGTGCATGGATCTTCTCACCTATGTGATCCGATTCCTGTGCGAGTTCACAGTTCGCACTGCGATCTGTGAACTAAACTGGGGGTGTCAATAACTTACACAAGTAAAATGCGGAAAATACAAAAACAGCAGAAAATTCTCGGTAGTATATTATACGAAAATAAAAAATATGTCATAAATAAAAATAGTGTACAGGGAAGTGTACAATCAAATGGCATAAAAGAGTCCAAGCTCAGGGGGTATATAAAAGAGAGTCCAAGGACAAATGGAGGAGAGTTGTTGCAGAGGGTCACATATACATTCTCAGGGCTGCCATCATGGGGGGAACAGAAACCATGTTCCAATACTGTGAAAAAAAAAGCAAGGGGAGAGGCGCCTCTAAGTGTAGACGTTGTAAAAACAATTTAATAATCAGGTTAGTACAGGCAACTCACATTTTGCGAGGTAAAAATAGGCATTGTAATCATCAAGTCAGTCTATCTGCTCCTTCTCCTGCTGGGGCGATGTGCTGCGTGAAAGCATCATTCACCGCTGAGAGATGGTAACAGCCGGCGGCGGTGGGGGAGCCTCAGAGCGAGGCCTGGAGTGTGGTGGATCAGAGCAGTTGAGGGGCAGTGACATCACTGGCATGCGACGCGTTTCCGAGCGGGTGTACTGTGTGTGTTTCGGCAGTTGCGCTCCTTTGTCAAGCTGTTTAGCTAAACCTAAACAGCTTGACAAAGGAGCGTTTAAAAGTTGTGCGTTTTTACCGCGTTCTTGCTACGATTTTGTACAGGTCACCAATGTAAACAGCAGAAAAACGCCGATAATCTGCCCCAAAGAAGCTTGTGTTCTTTTTAGAGCTTGAGCCTAGGTTCACACTACTGTGATGCGATGCACTGCGAATTTGATCCATTTTTTTTGCCCTGTGTGAAGTGCGAATTTGCCTTGAGCTTTGAGGTAGATAGGTGTGAATTTACCGTGATTTTACCGCAAATTTACCACGATTTTATCACAAATTTCAGGAGGCAGACAGTGAACAATTTGCAGAGATGTGAACTGTGTGCTGCAAGTTTATTGCAAGTTCAATTGAAGCCTATAAAGATAAAATTCACATTGCACGATAGAAATTCACATTGCATCCGCAGTCAACACACACAAAACCCTTTCTTTTTCTCGCACCAAATTCGCAACGCATAGATGTGAACCAAAGCCATGGAATACTATGCTTTTTACATGACCTGTGAATCTGTGTGTTCCTAAACGCATCAAACCTGCTGTAAATTCATGTGAATCCAGGTTCAGGCGTTTGTCTGGCGTTTTGCTTTAGGTGACAAAACGCTCAGATGTGAACAGGTGCCATTGAAATGTATGGGATTTTTCTTGTTGGGCGTTTTTTTTAGGGCATTTTACGAGCTAAAAACGCTCAGGTGTGAATGCAGCCTGAATAAAATGGTTAGCATACAGTCCTGTTTACACCTTGCTTTTGCGTTGCTTTGCTTTGGCTTTGCTTCAAAAATTATACCCCATGTCGCTTTAGTGGTGCTTTAAAGCGTCTTCAAAGCCTCCATAGAAGTCTATGGCAAAGCTCGCTTGAAGCTCCAATGAAGCCCCACTGAAGTCTCATTGAAGCCCCATCGTAGTCCCATTGAAGCCCCCTTGAAGTCTCATTGAAGCCCCCTTGAAGTCTCATCGAAGCCCCCTTGAAGTCTCATCGAAGCCCCCTTGAAGTCTCATTGAAGCTCCACCGAAGTCTCATCGAAGCTCCACCGAAGTCTCATTGAAGCTCTACTGAAGTCTCATCGAAGCACCAGGCAGAAGCAAGGTGTAAACAGGACTGTAAGCTAACCATTATATTTAGTGACAAGTGCGTTTGCCTGCACTGGATCGCATGGTACAAAATGGCCATGCGATCCGGTTGCAGTGCTTTTCTGAAATTGGTGCATGCTTCTGCTGAGATAAAGACTTAGTAATTTATGACGCCACTAGCATCATACCCAAGGAAGTAGCTTTTTCAGATAACGTTTGGCAATGTCTCTTTCATCACACCTCCTCGGGCTGCAGAAAATGATGATATTACGTAAAGCAGAGCAAACAATCCTAGTGATGAACGGCATGCAATGACATTCTCTGCACAGATTGCTTTTTTGATACATGGGGAATAACGGCTTTAAAGAGACCTGATTTTTTTTTTAAAGTCAGCAGCTACAAATACTGCAGCTGCTGACTTTTAAAATAAGGACACTAACCTGTCCGGGGCGCCCGCGTTGTCGGCACCCCGAAGCCGATCTATCCCTCGACTCTTGGGTGCTGCCGCCGCCATCCTTGGTACCTTGCGGCTTCACTTCCTGATTCCCTACTGTGCTTGCGCGAATCGCGCTGGTCCCTGCTGTCTTCTGGGACCTGTATGTCTCCCAAAAGACAGCGGGGGGGATGGGGACAGAGGAGGCGCCGGACGTGGCATAGATAGCCGTGGGTAGGGTTGCCACCTCATCCCTTTAAAACTGAACACACTTTAATTATATAGGTTCTGTGGCTGATTAAAGTGGTAATTAAACTCACTTAGTACCTTATCTGCTTTAAATTAGCCTTAAAACCTGTGTAATTCATATGTGTTCGGGTTTAAAGGGATGAGGTGGCAACCCCAGCCGCAGGTGGCTCGCCTATCTATGCCTGAAAGTGGGAGCAAATACCTGAATTACACAGGTATCTGCTCCCCCTCCCCTGAAAGGTGCCAAAAGTGATACCGGAGGGGGGGGGGGATTCTAAAAAGCGGAAGTTTCATTTTTGGGTAGAACTCCGCTTTAAGAAATGTTATGCACATTATTTGCTTGTAGAGTCTTCCCTTGTGTAGACATTCAAAAATGCCCTGAAACTTCTGCTAGGTGACACCATCATGGATGTGATGTCAGAAGACTCAGAGCTGTCACTTAACCACTTAAGGACCGGACCAATATGCTGCTAAATGACCCAAGGGGTTTTTACAATTCAGCACTGTGTCGCTTTAACAGACAATTGCGCGGTCGTGCGACGTGGCTCCCAATCAAAATTGGCGTCCTTTTTTCCCCACAAATAGAGCTTTCTTTTGGTGGTATTTGATCACCTCTGCGGTTTTTATTTTTTGCGCTTTAAACAAAAATAAAGCGACAATTTTGAAAAAAATGCAATATTTTTTACTTTTTGCTATAATAAATATCCCCCAAAAACATATATAAAGTTATATTTTTTCCTCAGTTTAGGCCGATACGTATTCTTCTACCTATTTTTGGTAAAAAAAATCGCAATAAGCGTTTATCGATTGGTTTGCGCAAAATTTATAGCGTTTACAAAATAGGGGATAGTTTTATTATTATTTTTTTTTCACTACTAATGGCAGCGATCAGCGATTTTTTTCGTGACTGCGACATTATGGCGGACACTTTGGACAATTTTGACACATTTTTGGGACCATTGTCATTTTCACAGCAAAAAATGCATTTAAATTGCATTGTTTATTGTGAAAATGACAGTTGCAGTTTGGGAGTTAACCACAGGGGGCGCTGAAGGAGTTAGGGTTCACCTAGTGTGTGTTTACAACTGTAGGGGGGTGTGGCTGTAGGTCTGACGTCATCGATCGAGTCTCCCTATAAAAGGGATCACTCGATCGATGCAGCCGCCACAGTGAAGCACGGGGAAGCCGTGTTTACATACAGCTCTCCCCGTTCTTCAGCTCTGGGGAGCGATCGCGATGGGGGGCGTCTAGAAACGAATAGCCGCGCCCTCGTCCCGGATCGCTCCTGAAGCCACGGGAACCGCCGCATGTACGGGGGGGGGGGGTCCCGATCGGACCCCCGACCCACGTCTAGGCAGGGACGTACAGGTACGCCAATGTGCCTGTCCGTGCCATTCTGCCGACGTATATGTACATGCGGCGGTCCGGAAGTGGTTAAGTGACCCTCTATAGCAGAGGTCTTCAAATTTTTCAGACAAAGGGTCAGTTTACTTTCCTTCAGACTTTAGGGGGGCTGGTTTGTGGCCAGTTGGGGTAGAAAATGCACCAGGCCCGGCATCAGTGAGAATAAACACAGCCCCAGTGTTGGTGGTCAGGTGGAGAAGTGCCTCATCAATCGTGCCCCACTGTTGTTGTCAGTTGGAGGAATAGTGCCTCATATCATTGGGAGCAAAAGTGCCCCAAGGGCCAAAGGAAGGCTAGCAAAGGGCAGCATCCGGCCCTCGGGCCACCGTTGGGAGACCCCTGCTCTATAGCAGCTGTTCACAAAATCTTAGCCTCTGAGGATCCTTAGAAATTATTGTCAGTAATAATTATAAGCTTAAAAAATAAGTAAATAATTATAGCCATTGGAGGTCAGGGGAAAAGATTCTCCCTCACATTGGTGGCTAATCGAGAAGGGCCCCCTTACATTGGTGGTCATGGTAATGCTCTCTTACATTGGCCGCCAGTAGGATACGGGCCCCCTAATATTGATTGTCGTTGAGAGAAGGACCCTTTAAGGTTGGTGGTCATGATAGTGCCCCCTTACACTGGTAATTGTTATGGGACGGGCACCCTTGGTGGCAAGCATGAAAAGGACTACTTATCTTTGGTGGTTATGCTACCTTACATTATTTTACAGTTGGAGACAGGACCCCATACTTTGGTGGCCAGTGAGAGAAGGACCTCTTTACTGCTTCAGCCCTGGACCATTTTGCTGGTCAAAGACCAGGCCACTTTTTGCGATTCGTCACTGCGTCGCTTTAACTGACAATTGTGCAGTCGTGCTACGTGGCTCCCAAACAAAATTGACATCATTTTTTTCCCACAAATAGAGCTTTCTTTTGGTGGTATTTGATTACTGCTGCAATTTTTATTTTTTTGCGCTATAAACAAAAAAAAAAAAAATGTCAATTTTGAAAAAAAATCGATATTTTTTACTTTTTGCTATAATAAATATCCCCCAACAATATATAAAAAAACATTTTTTTCCAAAGTTTAGGCCGATACGTATTCTTCTACATATTTTTTTGTAAAAAAAAATGCAATAAGTGTTTATTGATTGGATTGCGCAAAAGTTATAGCGTCTACAAAATTGGGGATAGTTTTATGGCATTTTTATTAATAATTTTTCTTTACTAGTTATGGTGGCGTTCAGCGATTTTTATCGGGACTGCAAAATTATGGCGGCCACATCGGACACTTTTGACACCATTGTCATTTTTACAGCGATCAGTGCTATAAAAATGCACTGATTACTGTAAAAATGACACTGACAGGGAAGGGGTTAACCACTAGGTGGCGCTGCAGGGGTTAAGTGTTCCCTAGGAAGTAATTCTTACTGTTAGGGGGCGTGGCTACACGTGACACGTCACTGATGACCGTTCCCGATCACGGGGAACAGTCATCAGTGACAGTTTCACTAGGCAGAATAGGGGAATGCCTTGTTTACAAGCAATTGCTGGGCACAGTGTCGCAATTAATGGGCACACTGGCAGCAATTGATGGGCATACTGGCAGCAATTGATGGGCATACTGGCAGCAATTAATGGGCACACTGGCAGCAATTGATGGGCACACTGGCAGCAATTGATGGGCACAGTAGCAGCAATTGATGGGCACAGTGGCAGCAATTGATGGGCACACTGGCAGCAATTGATGGGCACAGTAGCGGAATTGATGGGCACACTGGCAGCAATTGATGGGCACAGTGGTGGCAATTCATGGGCACAGTGCAAGCAATTGATGGGCACGCTGGCAGCAATTGATGGGCACACTGGCAGCAATTGATGGGCACACTGGAAGCAATTGATGGGTACAGTGGCTGCATTTGATGGCACAGTGGCGGCAATTGATGGCACAGTGACTGCATTTGATGGGCTCAGTGGCTGCGCTTGATGGGCACACTGGCAGCAATTGATGGGCACAGTAGCAGCAATTTATGGGCACAGTGTCAGCAATTGATGGGCACACTGGCAGCAATTGATGGGCACAGTAGTGGCAATTGATGGGCACACTGGCAGCAATTGATGGGCACAGTGGCGGCAATTGATGGGCACACTGGCAGAAATGGATGGGCACAGTGGCAGCAATTGATGGGCACAGTGGCAGCAATTGATGGCACAGTGGCTGCATTTGATGGGTACAGTGGCTGTGTTTAATGGGTACAGTGGCTGCGTTTGATGGGTACAGTGGCTGCGCTTGATGGGCACACTGGCAGCAATTGATGGGCACACTGGCAGCAATTGATGGGCACACTGGCAGCAATTGATGGGTACAGTGGCTGTGTTTGATGGCACAGTGGTGGCAATTGATGGCACAGTGACTGCGTTTGATGGGCTTAGTGGCTGTGTTTGATGGGCACAGTGGTTGTGTTTGATGGGCACAGTAGTTGTGTTTGATGGGTACAGTGGCTGTGTTTGATGGGTACAGTGGCTGCAATTGATGTGAGTTTGTTTTCGCCCCCCCAAAAAAAATTTGAGCACCAGCCGCCACTGCTCTGGAGTAACCCGAGGGCTCCACAGAACCCTGCTTGAGAAAGGCAACTCTATAGCATTGTAAATAACAAACAATATTCAGTGCAGATATACAATATAAACAATATAGTATTTGGGAGCTACAACAGGTTATGTGGCGAGCTGAATGGAGAGGCAGGGCAGCTGGGCCAGCACAGACAGTAATTAGATACTCCCAGAAAAGCATAAAACTATGACATGGCCGGAGGGAAGGGGCTTTGCTAGGGAATGGACTCTCTCTCGAATTTTCTAACAAGTTCAGGAGTCCATTGCCACCGTATAAAAACTTTTATGGAAGATAAAATCCCTGCAAGTAAACATTTAAAATATTTGATATTTCTGTGTTTTTTTCCAGCAAGTTTTTAAGCTGGTGACAGGGTCTCTTCAAAGTGCGCCTATTGATTTGCTGTTCATTGTTGTAGGTTCACATTCCTATCATAACTCACACAAGCGGGAACATGTGGTGATACTGTATAGACCTGGATGTGAGCCACAAGTGGTGAAGCTCTGCTGCGCCTGCAGCCTTCCTGTCTAATATCACTGATGGGTTTCATAGGGGCGATGCAGACACTTTATCAGCTGTCACTTGGGCTTCTGATGGAGACTGCAAGTGGACATTTCATCACACAGTGACGGCATGGATGGCCGCTGTTGTCACCATCAGGAAACAGACCTTGAGAAACACCATTGCTGTTATCTTTAAGTACAAGTAGACAGGACATGGCTGCAAAGAAGCTGCAGTAGAGCAGCAGCACTAATATGCAACAAAGGCTGAAAAAAATAATAATTACCGTATATACTCGAGTATAAGCCGACCCGAATATAACCTGAGGCACCCAATTTTACCACAAAAAAATGCGAAAACGTATTGGTTTGGATTCAGATAGAGATACGACGGCGTATCTCCTGATACGCCGTTGTATCTCTGAGTTCCGTCCGTCGTATCTATGCGGCTGATTCATAGAATCAGGTTCCGCATAGATCTCCCTAAGATCCGACGGGTGTAAGTGACTTCGTCGGATCTTAGGCTGCAATTCCAGGCCGGCCGCTAGGTGGCGTTTCGTTTTTTGGAATATGCAAATGAGCAGTTCCGCCGATTCAGAAATGAACGCCCGCCCGTCGCTTTTTTTTTTACGTCGTTTGCGTTCGGCCTTTTCCGGCGGATAGTTACCCCTGCTATATGCGGCGTATCCTATGTTAAGTATGGCCGTCGTTCCCGCGCCGAGTTTTTTAATTTTTTACGTCGTTTGCGTAAGTCGTTCGCGAAAACGGATGGACGTAATTTACGTAGACGTCGAAACCAATGACGTCCTAGCGACGTCATTTGGAGCAATGCACGCTGGGAAATTTAGCCGGCGGCGCATGCGCCGTACGATCGGCGCAGGGACGCGCCTGATTTAAATAGTAAACTCCCCCTAGCCGCGGAATTTGAATTCCGCCGGGGGATTTACGATCCGCCGGCGCAACTTTAGAGGCAAGTGCTTTCTGAATACAGCACTTGTTTCCTTGTTTTCCTAAATACAATTTAATGAATAAAAACAAAACAAAAAAAACATAATATATACCCCATTTACAATGCAAGTTCTGTGTGCATCTGCAATAGTTATATCATTGTTGGCTGACCAATAGCTGATGAGGAGTGTTGGGGGACCAGTAGGAAACAGGAGCAGATGATGGGGGCATTGGACAGAACCACAACTGGAGTTTGTACCTGTAAGCTCTGGAGAATAGCACACCGGAGCCCCCCACCCCCATGACGAAAAAAGTATAACAAATACTGACCCATGAGGGATATCAAATGCATTAGGTTTGTATGTTCTTGCTGACTGAACATGTGTGTTATGGGTACTGTTTCCTCCAAGGGAATGGACGTACGCTCAAGGTGTTGAGTATCAGGAACAGTTTGGAGGAACAAGCTGCTCGTTTGAGCAATGCAAGTTCTGTGGAGCAATGTAAAGAGATCTGACGTGGTGGTCATCTAGGAGATGGTTGCACCACTTCCCATTTTACTTTCTGCCAGTTGGGCAAGTTTCTTGATGAAACAGAGTGCGTGTGAGGCCTCGTACACACGACCGAGAACCTCGTCAGGAAAAACCCGTTGTTTTCCCTGACGAGATTCTTGGCAAGAAACTCTTGCCGCCGGAGTGTACTGACTTTCATTTCAAAAGAACCGCGGTTCTCTTGAAAGGAAAGAACGCGGTGACGTCATCGCGTACGACGAGCATGCGCTTGTCACATTCGATGCCCTCGCCGCCATCTTGCTTCACACTACCTATGCCGTGGAAGCTACCGCGCATGCGTCAAAAGTCATTTTGAGCATGCGCGGGTTTCCACGGCGACAGGTAAGTATACACACTCTCGGGTTTCTCGCCTGGCCGACAAGAATCTCGAAGAGAAAAAATAGAGCAGGTTCTCTTCTTTTCTCGTCGAGATTCTGGCCAGATTTCCAGACGAGAAACCTGAATGTCTCGTACACGCGAACGGGAATCGCGGCAAGAAGCAGTTTTCTTGCTGGTTTTTGCCCAGAAACCCGGTCGTGTGTACGAGGCCTAATGGTTCTCCATTTTTGCAGCATAAGATCCTCATTTAACCTCACTAGTAATTGTAATCCAGGTCACCGAGGAAAAAAATGACGGCCTGCTTGGAGCAGACATACTCAACCAGGGTTTAGTGGAATCTAATGCCGCGTACACACGATCGGTCAAACCGATGAGAACGGTCTGATGGACCGTCTGATGGACCGTTTTCATCGGACCAAACCGATCGTGTGTGGGCCCCATTGGTTATTTATCCATAGGTTAACCGATGGATACCTACACGTACGACGGCACTATTAAGGGGAAGTTCCATGCGGATGGCGCTACCCTTTGGGCTGCTTTAGCTGATTCCGTGTTAGTAAAAGACGATTCGCGCTTTTCTGTCTGTTACAGCGTGATGAATGTGCTTACTCCATTACGAACAGTAGTTTTACCAGAACGAGCGCTCCCGTCTCATAACTTGCTTCTGCGCATGCACGTTTTTTTCACGTCGTTAAAGCCCACACACAACCATTTTTTACAACCTTAAAGACGTTGTGAAAAAAATAGAGCATGTTCGAAATTTTCAAAGGTCATTTTTTAGATTGTGAAAAATGCTCTGAAGCCCACACACGATCGTTTTTAATGACATAAAAAAAAAAAACGTTATTTTTTAGAACCCGAGAAAAAGTCATGTGTACGCGGCATAAGTCTAAACAGTCTATTAAAACTGATCATTTGATCTACTCAATTGTGATCAATTTTTTAATATGCACTCTGATATTTGTTCTTGTTCAATATTTTTATCGACAAATGCAAGTAAAAGAGGGAAAAAGGATTGAAAGAGTAGAACTCTCTCAAAGAATGATAGGACTTTGTGGGCACAAAATGAGGCAAGGATAATTAGCATAACATTTTTTTTTATTACAAAATGTTAAAATATTACATGTAATATGACAAATGGCAACACCCTCTACTGGACAAGGTCAACAAGTACCCAAATAACGAGACATGGAGGCATGGATCCTTAAATAATTATTGGAATGTCCATAGATAATTTTTTTAATTATTTTAATGAAAAACTGTATAGTATCAGATGGTTGGGTCCATGAGCGCCTCCATGCTAGTCTGTCAACACAATTCGCATTAAATTTCTTCCTCAGGACAAAGATGGGTAGGGTAGATGAGTAGCACCTACCAATCTTTGTCCTGAGGAAGCAATTTAATGCGAAATGCGTTGACACACTAGCATGGAGGAGCTCATGGACCTATACGGTTTTCATTATACATCTATGGACTTTCCAATAAGTATTTAAGGATCCATGCCTCCATATCTCCTTATCTGGACACTTGTTGACCTTCTCCAGTAGAAGGTGTTGTCGTTTGTCAATTTTTTAACATTTTGTAATAATAATATTTTTTATGCTAATTATCCTTGCCTCATGTTGTGCCCACAAAGTTCTACCATTTTTGAGAGAGTTATACTCAAAAGAGGATGAGATATAAAGTAAAAAACGTATTACGTAAACCCCAAGTACGAACCAATGAGGTGGTAACAAGAAGAGGGAGAGGAGAAAAGATGAAAGTAAAGGAGAGGACACTCTGATATTTGTTCATTCGATCAGAAGTGATCGACAACGTTTTTTTCCTGACGGGATTCCCGGCCGTATATACAGGGCTTAAGGGTAGACTAGAACACCCACGTGCGCACATATGCACCATACAAGCAAGCCTTTGGGATTATAAGGACAGATTGGTAATGAGTTGCTTTGGGTTTTGCAACCCTCCTATCCAGGTGCTATGGGTGACTAACTGTGGACGCTCAGCAGTGATAAGCTTTGTGTATTTTTCTAGGAGCCCGTGACTACCAGGAGATTTCAGAAGCTGTTCATTAGCCACACAGGTGCCACGGGTGAGCAGCTACTGAACCAGGTTAGGAGCCACTAATATGAAATCACCAAGCATGGGCTTTATATCTGGACACACAAGCCATTTTCTAATCTACTGTGAATACAAAATTACATTTCCATTTCAATCTACAGCTGATTATGATTTTCTATACCTTTCAAGTGTCTCAATTCTGTAATCATGGAAGAAATACCCAGTTCTCACCCCCCTGCTCCTGTAATGCTGGCCATACACTATACGAAAAATAGGCCGAAATTCGGTCATTTAGACAGTTCGTTCGTTTTTGGCCAGTTAATGGGCACAAAATCGATAATTGTTTGGATGTTTTTTGAGCCGAAAAAATGAAAGACAAGTTTGGAATTTTTCTACCGAACGAACGATAATTTGCAAGATTAATATGTTTCCCGTCCGAACTGTCTGCACTAGGTATATGTAAACAAAAAAAACAAAACATGTATTTATTTATGTCCACTGAACGATTTGTCGGTCATTACATGATGGCACCATCGTTTGCGCTCACGACCGTATGTTCGTTTTTCGAAAAAAAATTGCCCGATTTTTCGTATAGCGTATGGCCAGCATAAAAGGGTCTCACTGCTTTTTCCCAGGAAGTATGCACAAAGATTTGGGTAAAATTGGCACCCCCATTTATTACATTTTTATTGCATTATTGCAAGTATTTCTTTGGTGAAATACTTGTCTTTTTTTTTTTTTTTCTTTGTAAGTTTGCTTTACAAACCAGAAACTGTTTCTCCCGCTAGTCGCTTGTTCTGAATATGCACATTCCTGGTGTGATCAGTTGTGGGTTGGGCTCTTCTTATACTTCCTTTGTCTTGTTTTATGCAGCTATACAAATGTGCTTATATTCCTTTGTAACACAGACTAAGAGCATGACAGGTGAGGCCGGTGCTAATATATGGAATAAATAAAAATGTATGTCAAACCTAAAACTTTATTCAAGTATGTTTGCAATTATGTTTCACAGTTTTCTTAACCACTTAAGGACCGGACCAATATGCTGCTAAATGACCCAAGGGGTTTTTACAATTCGGCACTGTGTCGCTTTAACAGACAATTGCGCGGTCGTGCGACGTGGCTCCCAAACAAAATTGGCGTCCTTTTTTCCCCACAAATAGAGCTTTCTTTTGGTGGTATTTGATCACCTCTGCGGTTTTTATTTTTTGCGCTATAAACAAAAATAGAGCAACAATTTTGAAAAAAAATGCAATATTTTTTACTTTTTGCTATAATAAATATCCACCAAAAACATATATATATAAAAAAAAAAAATTTCCTCAGTTTAGGCCGATACGTATTCTTCTACCTATTTTTGGTAAAAAAATCGCAATAAGCGTTTATCGATTGGTTTGCGCAAAATTGATAGCGTTTACAAAATAGGGGATAGTTTTATTTTATTTTTTTTACTACTAATGGCGGCGATCAGCGATTTTTTTCGTGACTGCGACATTATGGCGGACACTTCGGACAATTTTGACACATTTTTGGGACCATTGTCATTTTCACAGCAAAAAATGCATTTAAATTGCATTGTTTATTGTGAAAATGACAGTTGCAGTTTGGGAGTTAACCACAGGGGGCGCTGTAGGAGTTATGTTTCACCTAGTGTGTGTTTACAACTGTAAGGGGGTGTGGCTGTAGGTGTGACATCATCGATCGAGTCTCCGTATAAAAGGGATCACTCGATCGATGCAGCCGCCACAGTGAAGCACGGGGAAGCCGTGTTTACATACGTCTATCCCCGTTCTTCAGCTCCGGGGAGCGATCGCGACGGGGCGGCTAGAAACGAATAGCCGCGCCCTCGTCCCGGATCGCTCCTGAAGCCACGGGAACCGCCGCATGTACGGGGGGGGGGGGGGTCCCGATCGGACCCACGTCTAGGCAGGGACATACAGGTACGCCAATGTGCCTGTCCGTGCCATTCTGCCGACGTAAATGTACATGCGGCGGTCCGGAAGTGGTTAAGAAATACTCTTTGTAAAACTGTGTCAACATTTCTAACCAGGAGATTCCATGTTACATCAAATTGGGCGACCCGTCAGATTTCGTAACGGAAGTGACGTTCTGTCGCCACCATCTTGGTACACCCCACAATCAGCCACATTAAGCCTACAGTCTGAAGTCGCCAAGTGGACATCTTTTTACACCCACCGAAATCTTGCATTTCACACTTATTTTTACCACTAAACTGAGCTTATATCATGAAATACAGTATTTAGAAGTCCGTGACACTGTTTTGCTGTTGACTTTAAAAAGCAGCGGCAAGCCTTCTGATCTCACATGTTTGCTAATCTGACAGAAGACCGCCGCTTTTACAATTAAATAACAAAACAGTGTCACAGACTTCTAAATACTGTGGGGCAGATCCACATACATACGCTGCGCCCGGCGCAGATGTAAGATACGCTACGCCGCTGTAACTTACTTGACTTTGGTTTGAATCCTCAACAAATTTGCGGCGTAAGTTACGGCGGCGTAGTGTATCTCTCGCGGCATAAGGGCGCGGAATTCAAATTGGGCGGGGAGGGGGAGTGTTTCATTTAAATGAAGCGCGTCCCCGCGCCGAACGAACTGCGCATGCGCCGTCCGTAAAAACTCCCAGGGTGCATTGCTGCAAATGACGTCGCAAGAACGTCATTGTTTTCAACGTGAACGTAAATGGCGTCCAGCCCCATTCACGGACGACTTACGCAAACGAAGTAAAATTTTCAAAATTAGACGCGGGAACGACGGCCATACTTAACATTGAGTACGCCACCATATAGCAGCTTTAACTATACGCCGGAAAAAGCCGAACGGAAACGACGTAAAAAAATGTGACGGCCGGTCGTACGTTCGTGGATCGTCGGAAATAGCTAATTTGCATACTCGACGCGGATTACGACGGGAACGCCACCCAGCGGAAGCCGAAAAATTGCATCTAAGATCCGACGGCGTACGAAGACGTACGCCTGTCGGATCTAACACAGATGCCGTCGTATCTTGTTTTGTGGATACCAAAACAAAGATACGACGTGCAAAATTTGAAATTACGCGGCGTATCAAGAGATACGCCGGCGTAATTTCTTTGAGGATCTGCCCCTGTATTTCTCGATATATACTCAGTTTAGTGTGAAATGCAAGATTTCGGTGGGTGTAAAAAGATGTCCTCTTGGCGACTTTAGACTGTAGGCTTAGAGTGGCTGAGTGCGGGTGTACTAAGATGGCCTTGACTGAATGTCACTTCCGTTACACGATTTTCATGGGTCGCCTAATCTGACGGAACACCTGCCCTTTGCCGGTTGACAACGCTATACCACTGCCTGGCAAATTAGCAGCAGCGTTGTCAGCTTGCTCCATGAGCAGGGGCGGACTGATAACTCATGGGGACTCCAGCAACAGAAGATTATGGGGCCCCTGGGCTTACAGATGGCCACCATGCCAGGAGGCAGTGCAGAGGCGGGTCAGCTAAAATCTCGGGATTTTCACATCAAAAGCGTGTCGGTTTCGTACATATCATACTGTCCCTTGTTTTACTGAGCCTGGCAACCCTGATGGGGCCCCCTTGTGGCATGGGGCCCTCGGGCAGTGCCCGAGTGACTCAATGGTCAGTCCGCCCCTGTCCATGAGCTTATTTAGTTAGAGTGCCTATCTGATAGGAGAGTCAGGACGCCCACTAACACACAGCTCCTTTCTCTATCTGCAATGTAGAGAGCGTTCTGACTCTCCTGTAGTCCAAGGGAGGGGGCGAGCATGACACTCCACACCAGGGAGAAAGCCTTGCATTACTGTGTGGAGTTACAGACAGAAGAACAGGAAGTGAGGATTTCTCAGAAGAAATAAGGACATTTACAGTTGTGTTCAAAATTATTCAACCCCCCAATGCTGTAAAGGGTTTTAGGGAATTTAGTGTACATTTGTAATTGTATTCAGAATGAAATCCTACAAGGACTTCTTAAAGAACCATATGCAACTAAAATGACATCAATTGGTTTTGTAATACAGTAGTAAATGTTTATTTTGTGAATTCTTCATTTACACAATTATTCAACCCCTTAAAGACTACCACTCTGAAGAACAGAGGTTCATTGAAGTGTATTCAATCAGGTATTGAAAACACCTGTGGATGTCAGGGAGCAGCAATAAAGCCTAATAAGCATTAATTAGGCAGCTTTAAAATGACTGTGATACTCAGCTCCTTCTAGACATTTACTGGTGTGGTTACAAACATGGTGAAGTCAAGAGAATGGTCCAGGAAGACAAGAGAAGAGGTGATTACTCTTCACAGGAAGGGCAATGGCTATAAGAATATTGAAAATATGTTAAACATACCAAAAGACACCATAGGAAGCATCATTCGCAAATTCAAGGCAAAGGGCACTGTTGAAACGCTACCTGGTCGTGGCAGAAAGAAGATGCTGACTTCGACTGCTGTGCGCTACCTGAAGCGTAGAGTGGAGAAAAGTTCCCGTGTGACTGCTGAGGAACTGAGAAAAGATTTGTCAGATGTGGGTACTGAAGTTTCTGCTCAGACAAAACGGCGCACACTGCGTAATGAAGGCCTCCATGCCAGAACTCCCAGGTGCACCCCCTTGCTGTCTCCAAAGAATAAGAAGAGTCGACTGCAGTATGCAAAAAGTCATGTGGACAAACCACAGAAGTTTTGGGATTGTGTTCTGTGGACTGATGAAACTGTTTGGGCCCATGGATCAACGCTATGTTTGGAGGAGGAAGAACAAGGCCTATGATGAAAAGAACACCTTGCCCACTGTGAAGCATGGCAGGGGTTCAATCACGCTTTGGGGCTGTTTTGCTTCTGCAGGTACAGGGAAGCTTCAGCGTGTGCAAGGTACCATGAATTCTCTTCAGTACCAGGAGATATTGGATGACAATGTGATTCAGTCCGTCACAAACCTGAGGCTTGGGAGACGTTGGACCTTTCAACAGGACAATGTTCCCAAGCATACCTCCAAGTCCACTAGAGCATGGTTGCAGATAAAAGGCTGGAACATTTTGGAGTGGCCATCGCAGTCACCAGACTTAAATCCGATTGAGAACCTCTGGTGGGACTTAAAGAAAGCAGTTGCAGTGCGCAAGCCTAAGAATGTGACTGAACTGGAGGCTTTTGCCCATGACGAATGGGCGAAGATACCCGTAGATCACTGCAAGACACTTGTGTCAAGCTATGCTTCACGTTTAAAAGCTGTTATAACTGTAAAAGGATGTTGTACTAAGTACTAAGATTGAATGTCACTTGGGGGTTGAATAAAACTGATAATGATGTGAGCACAGAAAAGACATTTGTGGTTATTTCATTATAAATGTTATGTTATATTTGTCTGACCTACACGTGCCTCTTTGATTTAATTGTAAGCAGGATGACTGAATGATCAAAATCAATGTCAAACTGGCCAAAACAATCAATTTCAGTGGGGGTTGAATAATTTTGAATACAACTGTAAAAGCAAAATGGAAGGATGAGGTAAGTGAAGGAGGACTGCACTAAGGTAAAGGAAGCTATTTAGGAAAAAAAATTGTACCTTTACAACCCCTTTAAGGAGATTACAATCTAAGGTCCCTAACTCACATTCATACATACACGAACCAGGGCCAATTTAGACAGGAGCCAAAAACCCTCAAAGCATTGGGAGGAATATGGGAGGAAAACGGGGGACCTGGAGGAAACCCACACAGGCACAGGGAGAACATGCAAGGCAGGTAGTAGTACAAAATCGTTGAACATATTTTGCAGCATCTAAATTTGAACTTGAACTAATTGGAGATCTTAAAAAGCTGACCTAATGTCCCTTTTTGTTATCAATTTCTCTGTAGGAAAATACTGTCCTCACCACCGGGGCCGGAGTTCCCATTGGTGACAAACTTAATGTCCTTACGGCCGGCCCTCGGGGGCCACTGTTGATGCAGGATGTGGTGTTCATTGATGAGATGGCGCATTTTGGCCGGGAGAGGATCCCTGAGCGAGTGGTACACGCTAAAGGAGCAGGTGAGATATTGTACCACGGACCCTAAGATCAGCCTCTCTATCCCAGTTGTCTGGATTGGAGAGTGTAACGGTCACCACCGTTTACGACATTTCATTCCACCAACCCACGACAGCTTATCTGACACTCCACAATCTAGCAGACACGATCCATCCCATTCCCCAAATAACCGAGACACAAGCTCTAGTTACTGGTTTCAAAATGTATGAATGACTTTAATGGTTCCTTAGCTTTCTTATATACAGTACAGCATGTTAAAGTTAATCACAGGGACAAAGAACTCTCCACCCACACAGTACACAATGGGGGGGCTTCAATACACCTTCTCTTAGACAATGACATCCAGTTGAGCTAATCATTAGTCATCTCCCAGACGTCCCTTCTCCGCAATTAGAGGAGGTAATTACTACAGCTTGATAAGTCACATTCCACATACAAAACAGTGGCCCGGATTCAGGTACGACTTGCGCATTATTTGCGGAGGCACAGGGCAACGATTTTGCCCTACGCCCCCGCAAATAATTTGCGCTGCCCTCGATTCACGGAGCCGTAGCTCCGTAAATTGCGAGGGCGCGCCGGCAAAATTGCCCGGCGTAAGCGCGCGCAATGTAAATGATCCCGCCGGGGGCGGGAATCATTTAAATTAGGCGCGCTCCCGCGCCGAGCGTACAGCGCATGCTCCGTCGGGAAACTTTCCCGACGTGCATTGCGGCAAATGACGTCGCAAGGACGTCATTTGCTTCAAAGTGAACGTGAATGGCGTCCAGCGCCATTCACGATTCACTTACGCAAACGACGTAAAATTCGAACGTCGCGACGCGGGAACGCTGGGTATCCTATAGCATTGGCTGCGCCTGCTATTAGGATGTGTAACGTTAAGCGAAACCCGACGTACGCAAACTATGTAATTTGCGTACGCAGGGCTCGCGCAACGTTGTGAATCAGTGTTAGTATGCAATTTGCATACTATACACAGATCACAATGGGAGCGCCCCCTAGCGGTCATCGCTAGAATGCAGCCTAAAATCTGCGTGGCATAAGAGCATAAGAACTCTGGTTTGTTTGGGGTGAAGCTTGGTTTTCTGTGTTTTTTGCCATCCCTCAAAATTTTTGACACTGCTTGGGGACGTCCCTAAGGTCAATGCTGCTGTGTCCGTCCATGAACGGAAGAGAAAATAGGATTTTTGTACTCACCGTAAAATCCATTTCTCTGAGTTCATGGACGGACACAGCAACGGCGGATCCAGGGGGGGGGGCAACAGGGAAATTGCCCCCCCCCGAGGCAATCATGTCACATTGGCTTTAAAAAAAAAAAAAAAAAAAATTTTTTTTTTTTTTTTTTTTTTTACTATTTTTTTTTAAACTGCTTTGTGGCAACGGCGGATCCAGGGGGGGGGGCAACATGGCAATTGCTCCCCCCGAGGCAATCATGTCACATTGGCTTTAAAAAAAAAAAAAAAAAAAATTTTTTTTTTTTTTACTATTTTTTTTTAAACTGCTTTGTGGCAACGGCGGATCCAGGGGGGGGCAACATGGCAACATGGCAATTGCTCTCCCCCCCGAGGCAATCATGTCACATTGGCTTTTAAACTGCTTTGCGGTGCCTGCAGCTCCCGCTGCCGAGTCTCTAACTCTCTCTCCCTCTCTCATCACCAGGGCTGGTAGGCTGCTTTGAGCTGTAGCTGACTGCAGCACTCCCCTCTCTCCTGCGTGTATGACACCGGGCATCTCTGGCTGTGTGTGAGAGCTGGGTCTGTGTTCGGCTGTGCTGCCTGTGCTAGACCTGCTCATGTGATAGTAGATGGAGATGGAACACTGATTGAATCAGTGTTTTGTCTATCACACAAGCCCGTCTAGGGTGGGACTTTGCTAGAGCCGAACACAGACCTACAGCTCCTGTTTGTTCCATGACACACGTCGGGAGAGGAGATACCTGCTGTGTGTGATCGAGGCAATGCCATGGTGAGTGCCATGCACAGTGTGGCTGCATTAATAGACAAAAGTGGGGCTGCATTCATATACAGAAGTGGGGCTGCATTCATAGACAAAAGTGGGGCTGCATTGATATACAAAAGTGGGTCTGCATTGATATACAAAAGTGGGTCTGCATTGATATACAAAAGTGGGACTGCATTAATATACAAAAGTGGGACTGAATTTATACACAAAGGTGGGGCTGCATTCATATGCACAGTGAGGCTGCAATGGTGGGCACTGATGAGGCTGCATTGATCTCTTGTACCATGTGTTTAGTCTCTGACCATCCCTTGTACCATGCCTGCAGTCTCTGACCATCTCTTATACCACGTCTGCAGTCTCTGACCATCCCTTGTACCATGCCTGCAGTCTCTGACCATCTCTTATACCACGTCTGCAGTCTCTGACCATCCCTTGTACCATGCCTGCAGTCTCTGACCATCTCTTATACCACGTCTGCAGTCTCTGACCATCTCTTGTACCATGTCTGCAGTCTCTGACCATCTCTTGTACCATGTCTGCAGTCTCTGACCATCTCTTGTACCATGTCTGCATTCTCTGACTATCTCTTGTACCATGTCTGCAGTCTCTGACCATCTCTTGTACCATGTCTGCAGTCTCTGACCATCTCTTGTACCATGTCTGCAGTCTCTGACCATCTCTTGTACCATGTCTGCAGTCTCTGACCATCTCTTGTACCATGTCTGCAGTCTCTGACCATCTCTTGTACCATGTCTGCAGTCCCTGACAATCGTCTACAAACTATGGGATAGATTTATGGCATTTATATTTAAATATTTTTTACTAGTAATGGCGGCGATCATTGATTTTTTAGCGGTACTGCAACATTGCAGCGGACACATCGGACACCTAATAGAGTTCTGTAAGCAACACCTTATTTTCTGGCAGTGCCCCTCCCGAGACTAGACTCTGGATCCGCCCTTGCCTTTGTAGTGGAAACACAAATTGCACCTGAGAGGGGTTTTAAACATTCCCCAAAAATATATTCATAGATACATTTTACATGTGTTTTAAATACTGTTAGGGCCCCGTACACACGACCGTTTTTCTTGGCAGAATTCAGCAAGAAACTCGATGGGAGACGTATTCTGCCGAGAAAACCGGTCGTATGTACACTTTTCGCCAAGGAAACCGACGAGGATCTCGTCGGGCCAAAAAGAGAACATGTTCTCTATTTCCTCGTTGGCCAATGGGAAAATTTGGCTCGCCGAGATCCTCGGCGGCTTCACAAGGAACTCGACGAGCAAAACAATGTGTTTTGCCCGTCGAGTTTCTCGGACGTGTGTGCGGGGCCTTAGGGCCCTTTCACACGGGCGGACGAACGGACCGTTTATTACAAGTCCGTTTACGGACTTGTAATGTATCCCTATGGGATTGCAGACGTTAGCGGATGATGGATCCGCTAACGTCCGTAACGATCCGCGTCCGCAAAGTTCCGCTTTTTCAGACGGAAGAAAACCCTATTTTTCTTCCATCTGGTGGAACGGATCGGATGAATACGGACACACGGTCCGTATTCATCCGATTCCCCATAGGGGAGAGCAGAGCAAAGACAGGGCGGTCTCTTGACAGTGTGCGGGGACCGCCCTGTCCGCCGACAGCTCAGCGGGGATTTACGGAGGACCCCCGCTGAGCCGACGGACACACACGGGGCGGATCAATACGGATCCGCTCCGTGTGAAAGGGCCCTTACAGTTACTACATTTTTTTTTTATAATTGTCTAATTTTACCTTGCAGATCAGGATTCTGAAAGATGACCAGCAGAAAAAGCCAACATGGGTGCTTTTTTGTATTGGACGGCACCGTCAATCTACCAATGGGAACATTTCCTTTAGATTTACCTTCAACTATGGAGCCTAACCATATAAAGAACAAATAAACACAGGCAGGACCCTAATGATGAGTAGCCAACTCATTACAAATGTTCAACCAACCATACAAATATACATACCTGGTTTATTTTGCAAACATACCAGATTTGATATAACCCTCATTCATTTCCACTTAGCCCTGTGTTGACCTGATCCCATCTTATTAAGTCAATGTTGCATTTCATTTTGCCCTGAGATTAACAGAACTCCAGCTTCAATACCAAACATAAATACAATACACAAACGCTAATAACGACATACAGATGTGACCTCAGGTATAATCTGTCTGTAGGTTTCTTCCATAAGAGACACAGACCTCTTAGGAGGTTCCTATTTATTCTCAAGGTTGTGTGTGCTGTTTGCAGAATCCCAGCTCAGGGAAGGAATTAAGGCTCCTGCTATACTGTGAAGAAGACTGGTATGTGGGAGAACATCAGACCTCAGAGCAGCAATTAACCCAGAGAGATGAAAGTCTGAGCTTCCAAATCCAGGCAATTTACTGCAAAGAAGCTGAACGAATGTACTGCTCATCTGCTCATGTATTTATTCCTGCTGTCCTGAATCTTCCAATCTTTCTCCCATTCACTTAAAGTGACCCTGTCCCTATAGAGATGCAACTAAACTAAAGCCAGTCTGTAAAACAAAATGCTGTATAGGTATCTTTCCAGTAGCCTGTGTTTTAAAAACCCCTCTGCATCCCGCCCACTGCAGGTAACCTAAACTTCTGTCAAATGCTTGCTCCCCCCCACTGTGCACTGTAGTCTCTCCCACCAACTCCTACACCACTGGACATACACACCAATGGGAGGAACCACAGAGCATGGAAGGGGAACAGGTGTTTGACACTCCAAAAAGTGTAGGATATCTGCAGCACACAAGGTTCAACAAAACTGTGGAGTTTTAACACACAGGTCAAAGGAAAGGTAAGTATAAAACATTTTATTTTAAAGGCTGGCTTTAACCCCAAAGAGCCAGATTAACGTTTAGGCTGCTTTCACCATGAGGTGTCGGCGCTTTACCGTCGTTTTTGAATGGGCATCGCGGTTGTCGTTTTTGAATGAGCGGTGGCGCTTTGCAGGCGGTTTTAACCCTTTGTATGTGCAGTTGGTAGTTTTTTTTCTTATATTTACAGTGCATCCAGAAAGTATTCACAGCATTTCACTTTTTCCACATTTTGTTATGTTATAGCCCAAAATGGATTAAATTCATTAATTTCTTCAAAATTCTACAAACAATATGAAAGAAGTTTGTTTGAAATCTTTGCAAATTTCTTAAAAATAAAAAAAATCACATGTACATAAGCATTCACAGCCTTTGCCAAGACACTCAAAATTGAGCTTGGGTACATCCTGTTTCCACTGATCATCCTTGAGAATTTTTCTCATGTGAGGAGCCCTGACCAATCCCCACTTGGTATTGGCAGGGGGCAGGCTTCCTATATAAGCTGAGGTAACAGCTCACTGGGGAGGAGTTGTCAGCCGGGTGAAGTAGAGAATGGAGTCCTAGATAGCAGCAGGTGCCCCATCACTATCTGGGGGGGTGCAAGGCCCAGCGTAGGAGCCCGGGAGAGCTGGGAGGGAGTCTCATCCTTACACGGTCATTGAAGAGGTCTCCTGAAACAGAGGGGCTGGAGAAGCTATTGGGACAGATGGACTTTTGGCCGGTGAAGGTCGGTGAGTGTGACACAGTGGATGTTCTGGAAGAGGCATGCCAAGAGAGCTGGGTGCGAGGACAGGGGGAAAAAAATTAATAATAAAATTGACATAAAACTAACCCCTATTTTGTAGACGCTATAACTTTTGCGCAAACCAATCATAAACGCTTATTGCGATTTTTTATCAAAAATATGTAGAAGAATACGTATCGGCCTAAAATGAGGAAAACATTTTTTTATATATATTTGTTGGGGATATTTATTATAGCAAAAAGTAAAAAATATTGCTTTTTTTTCCAAAATTGTCGCTCTATTTTTGTTTATAGTGCAAAAATTAAAACCGCAGAGGCAATCAAATACCACCAAAAAAAAACTATATTTGTGAGAAAAAAAGGACGTCAATTTTGTTTGGGAGCTACGTCGCACGACCGCACAATTGTCAGTTAAAGCAACGCAGTGCAGAATCGCAAAAAGTGGCCTGGTCTTTGGCCAGCCAAATGGTCCAGGGCTTAGGTGGGCAAACACACTCAGAAAACCAAAACCAGACAGAAACAAAATCCATCCAAACACCAGCAAACAAAATATACAGTAAACATTAAGTTAGAAGTGAACCATAAACCAATGGACAGAAACCCTAACAAGCAAACTAACTAACCAAGTGACAGAAAACCTTACTAGCAAACTAACTATAATACAAAATGTGCAAACAAACAGGAAAGCATTGGTAAACAGAGTAAAACTGGAGGTGCAACGAACAGTAATAAGGGGAACCAGGACTGGAGTCAGGAACAATCGGAGCAGATAAGAGGCAGCAAGGTATTGGATACAGGTACAGAGCAGGGGCAGGCTCTGGCTCTGGCTTAGGCTCAGGCATGAAAAGGCTCAGGATAAATCAGCAAGAGATATCTGACTAGCAGGCAAAACACTGCAGCAAGAGGGAAATGTAAGGCCCCATGCACACGAGACGCTGCTAAACTCGAGTTCAGAGGCATTTGGGCATTTTTTTCAACTGCCCCTGAACACATTTAATGTTATCCTATGTGTCCATGCACACAATCACGTTTTTTGGCGCTTTAAAGCAGTTTTATGTCCGTTTTTCAGACGCAAAATTTTGGGTTAAGAAGCTTTCAGTTTTCACGGTAAAACGCCGCTAATCGCGGCAAAACGCGGTACCGGCATCAGGACAATATGCCAGCACTTGAATAGACAGCAAACAAGACAGATTTTATCTTGCAATTACAATTGGAGAGTACAATCTAAGAGAAAATATCCATAAATATTGATCAGTGGCTGTACACTATGTAAGCATTTTGGTTAGACTGTAATATAAGGGGAAGAGGCAAGGAAGGGTCTATCTTTGAAAAAAATAAACATTAGAGGTAATTATTTGAGAGACAATAGCCACAAATATTGTGCAGTGGTTGAACAGTGCACCTTACGCTAAACAATGCATTCTAAAACAAAAACATACATATGTATCACATTGTGCATATGCACTTTATACCTTCCTGTTTACTTATTAAAGTTTAATACTATGAATACTTGTGCATATTTACCAGAACTGATATAAAATTTGAAAAAGTTATTCAGTCTGTCAAAAAGGCATTGCCGATTCTCTTAGCATCACTGATTGCCTATTACTGAACAATAGGAGTACTCACAATAAAGATTTCTTCCACAAGATGTAGAATGCACTTCCAGCAGAATCATGAAATGTACCCTAATAAAGCAATTATGGAAAGGTTGAAAAGGACAGGCTGGAAGATCAGGCCAGGATTCATTAGCTGGAATCTTCTTCTGAAGATGGAATAATGACTGTGTGCACAGGTGCTCTGCTACAGCTGTATGGGCATACATCTCTGCTTTACAAGGTCACTTAACACTGTATGTATAGTAGTAAACTGTGGAGGAGTGGACACAATAGAAAAGAACAACACTGTTGTAGCAGACACAGTTAAGGCCCATACACACGATCAGACTTTTTGACAACAAATGTCAGACGGACCTGTTTGATCGGACAATCCGACCGTGTGTATGCTCCATCGGACAAATGTTTTGTGTTTTTCATCGGACAAATGTTTGCTGTGAAAACAGACAAACTTTCCAGCAACAAATGTCCGATGGAGGATAATCCTATTGTGTGTACTTAAGTCCAAAGTACAAGCATGCATGCTCAGAATCAATGCTAAAGATCAGCCTACAATAGCATAAGTTGCCCAAAGGGCTGATAAACCTTGTAATTTGGTGAAAGTTAGCTGAAAAAGTCCTGTTGGGTGTATGCATACCAAGTTCACGGACAACGCCCTTCGGACAGAAATCCACGGAAAAGTCTGATGGAAGTCCGATCATGTGTATAGGCCCGTACACACGGACGGACTTTTTGCCAACAAACTTGAAAATCAGCAAGTTTTCAAATTAGTCCGACCGTGTGTACGCTTCATCGGACAAATTTTTTCGGGTCTCATCGGACAAAAAGTTTGGTCTGCAAACGGGCAAACTTTTCGGGAAACAAAAGTCCGATGGTGCCTAGTCCGACCGTGTGTACAGCAAGCCATCGGACTTTTGTACAAAGTGCAAATACGCATGCTCAGAACCAATGTTAAAATCAACCAACAATAGCAGTTAACCAAAGGGTGGCGGTAAAGAGCAGAAAAACCACGTGATGTTGGGAAAGTTTTAGAAAAGTTTGCAGAAAAGTCCGAGCGTGTGTATGCTACGGGTGTGACCAGACAACTCCCTTCGGACAAAAATCCAAGGGAAAGTTTGTTTGATGTCTGACCGTGTGTACGAGGCTTTAAGGTTCATTTTTTTTTTAAATAACAATCATGTTATACTTACCTGCTCTGCGGAAGGGTGTCCTCTTCGTCCTTTTGAACTATGTGGGGAAGAACCAAAAGTGTATTTTTGCTCTTGTGTGACTGTCAGAATGGTCTTTTGTCACTTTACACCAGTGTTGAAGGGGACATCGGAGTGCGGTACGTACCAAAAGGTAGCCTGGCACTCTATATGGCGGGAGGCTATGAAGCAATTGGGCTGCTATGGTCAAAGTGCTCAGAACTGGCTACTAACGTCCAGGCCTGGATCACCTGCGGACACTGCGGGAGCCGCTTCTGAAAGTGGTATCGCCGGCCTCTCCCCCATGGGTGCTACAGGTGGATTGGATCAAGTGTGTCGCCACCATTGCTCTGGAACCAGCTCCTGTGGTCCCTGCCACCATTACCATGTCTGCTGAAGTTGCTGCTACTTCAGCTACCATGGCTGCTCCAAAGCCAGGTGCAACAGTGATCTCCCATGGCCACGGTCGGGGCCACCTATGTTCCTTGATAGTGGAACCTCCCAGGGAGAAGACTACTGAGCCGGGTAAGCCTGATGTGAGTGAGGGCAGTGTGCCTGTTGGGACTGTCAAACCTGTAGCCACAAATGGAGCAGAGTCAGGAAAGGCTGCTGCTGCATGTTCAAAGTTTAATCTGCTCCCGGCTGAAGAGTTCTCTACAGAGTCTGATTCTGATATTCTGGCTGATCGGATCTCTGAATTGTTTTCTGATACTGTTTCTTGGCATTAGAGATGGTCTGATGATAGTAATGCTGAGCAACAGTGTGAGCCTGCAGAGGAGGAAGTTCTCTCAACTACCCATACCTCCAGTATTAGGCCTGAGATGTCTGTGTCTACATCTCCTGTTCCTTGTCTTGCAAGTTCTCTGGAAGAGGAGTGGTGTGCCACTCTGCAATAATTTCTTATCTCAACTATAGGTTACTAAGTGAACTTTATTCTCAAATAGGCTGAAATGTATTTTGGAAGAATGTGTCACTCTCTAGGGAGTGGGGCCTTCTTTATTGTGTCAATATTTCTATGTACTCTATGTACAGTTATTTTGCTAGGGATTGTATATATACAATTATATATTAGGATATATTGCTGTGTTTGCATCACACCTTTGGTCACTCTTGGATGAGGGTAGACAAAACTTCAGATATGCATATAAAGGTTTATTCTGCACAGATCTTGCTATACTAGTAGATTATACTATATTGTATTGCCAAATGTCATATTATTAATATTGCATAGTCCAATGTTTTAATGTGTTTATACTCTACATCTTCCTCAGATGAGGAGAGACAGTACCCTAATCGTGTACAGTAATGTTCATCTTCAATTACATCATTGTGTAAATATTAGCTAGATAGATATTTAGGCTCTAATGTTATTGTTATTGCTTTTTTTACTTGGTACCATGTGGAATGCCAAATGTAATTCTACATAAGTTATTTTTCACTTGTCTTCATGTGGAATGCCAAATGTATTTGTTATTAAAGTTCATCATTTCCTGTTCCCCTTCCCTATCCACATTTTGCCAGGACATCGGCTCTCAGGCTTGAGAGCATATGTTTTTCTTTTTGCAGACTCCGAAGACGTAGTCTCCTTGGCAGAGGGAAATTGTTGCACCCTTGTCCTAAACAGGGCTGCTAGTAAATTTAGCTGTGCTAGGTGGTAGCTAGCCTGGCTAATTTGTAGTCTATTGATCAAACGGGGTTCTCCTAAGCCTGGTGTTTACTGTGATTTCTCCCTTTTGTCAATATGTAGCACTGTTACCTTTGGCATCGGTGTGATGAATTATAGTGGATTTAGGTTTTGAGTGTATATACTTCTCCCAGCCAATCAGCAGGAGTTTCTTTGGCCACCAAGAATGCTGAGATAGGGTATTTACTCTGTGAAGGTCAAGTGATTGGGTTTCTTTTCCACTCGGGCTGCGGCCTTGGTGGGCGTGTGTGGAGCAGCAGCAGAGGTGTAGGCCTGAAGCCTGGGGCCCTGCCACGTGAGACCAGGGATCTGTGGGAGAGAGCCTGGTCATTGCCGGGAGGCATGGGTGAGGAAGCTGCCAGAGGGTCAACCACTCTTGTTGCCAGAGGCATGTGTAAAGGGATGGAGTTTTGTGTAGCGGATGAGTTCTACTGTTTTTAACAATTCCATAATACCCCTATCCAAGTTTATTCCCCTAATTAAAATATAAAAACAAAGCACTGGAAAGTTCTTCTAAATAAAGTGTATATTATGCCTGGCTGTGCAGAGTGGGGAATCTGCGTCTCATTAGGGTGTGCGCTACATCCATTTGACAGCACTGGGCCAATCACAAGATCAGCTCTACCACATGAGAAAAGGGGAGTGAGCCACATACTCCTCCATATCTTAAAGCCCTGGGTATTTCACATCGCTCTTGATGTCAGAATGGAGCAAGATGAGAGGGAAGGAGAGGTAAATATATGCTAGTGGGGAGGAGTGAATTACAGGTGATCATCCTGCTTTGCCTGACATAAGAAAAGAAAGGGGTTATATGGTACTTTAGTGTAGAGCAGGGGTCAGCACCCTTGCAAGCTTTTCCACATTAAGGGGTTGTACACATAGGCATATGCGCATTTTTTGAAGGAAACGCAGGTTCTTGCTGGCAGAGCTAGCAGAAGATCCTCCATAAAATATGTGCCTAAAGTATTCATGTTTAGGCACGTACAACCTTTAGACCTGTACAATTCTTCTTTCTTTCTATGTGTTTGTAAACGTACTTTGTGAAGTTCTCCACACATTTACTTCTTTGAATTCTCTGACACATATTGCCAATGCCCTGCACTTCTATGTCACAGAATTCACAGAGCTTGCCACCGAACTACAGAGGTGCTGAGAGGAGGAGTTTCAGGAGGCAGAGTTAGTACTGGAATCCCTGCTTGCATGCAGCAAGGTTCAATGGGATATGTAGTCCTTAAAACGGTTGTGCTCCTTTCTCTATCTGCAACGTAGAGAGCGTCCTGACTCTCCTGTAGTCCAAGGGAGGGGGCGAGCATGACACTCCACACCAGGTAGAAAGCCTTGCATTACTGTGTGGAGTTACAGGCAGAAGAACAGAAAGTGAGGATTTCTCAGAAGAAATAAGGACATTTAAAAGCAAAATCGAAGGATGAGGTAAGTGAAGGAGGACTGCACTAAGGTAAAGGAAGCTATTTAAGAAAAAAAATTGTACCTTTACAACCCCTTTAAAAACAAGTAAATAGCAGAAGAGAAGCTGCAAAACATGCTGGGAATCCAGGAAATTGTGGAAAGAGATGGCCAGCAGTCAGACAGCACTCACAACAAGAAGGGATATTTTTCCGCTGAGATGCCTGACCAGCAGCTGGCTCAGCCTCTCAGTGAGCCCCTGAGAACCTGAGCCAGCCACTCCTGCCCCTTAAACAGCCCAGCGAATGTAAGTGCTGGGCCCAGTGAGCGCTGGAGGGGCAGAGCAGAGAGCCGGTGAAATTAATTATCTATCTATCTTTCTATCTATCTGTTGAAATCACTTTTGCAATCTATGTTCTGATTCTGTATCAAAATAATAATAATAACCATTTGAATGTCCAGAATTGCATTGCTCTTGTAGATGACTTCTTGAAACCAATGATCCAAATGGACAAACTTCAGGATTATAGCAACACAATTGTCCTTTGCTATTTATTTCATTAAAGCTAATTGTGTTGGTATCAGTAGTGTTATTAAAGGCTTCCTTGTGTCTATTAGTGGATGTAATTGATGTTAGGACTGTCCTTGCTCCTCTGCGATACAATTATCTCTCATTAGTTGCCATTACTTGTGTGTCTGTGTGATTACACTGATATCCGGGAAAGTAAGTGATACCAAGATGTATAATGCAATCAAGTTGCAGGCAAACAGATATTGCTTGCTTGTTGGAATAATGCTATTGTAATAATGCTGAGCTGTAATGAGTGCTGTTTATTTTGTCTGTTTAAGAAGAAAACTCTAGTCTCTCATTCATATAGTAATGACATGATGACATAATTCACCTTCTTCAGCCTGTGAAGACCTCTGAAAAATATACTGTAAAATAGAACGTGTGGTGGCCTAGACTCAGGAGTGCTATGTTTTTATGGAAGATGTTATGATACTAAATTTTGTGTCCTGCAGTGCTGGAAAGGTAAAAGACTGATACAATTTGTGAGGAGATCTCTGCTGTACAGGTACCTCTCCCAAAATAACACTCCATGTCCACAGGTACAATCATTACTTCCCTCATTTAACCCCACCACTATAGATGAGGTTGCTAATCTTTTTTCTAACGTCCACCTAACCACCTGTCCCCTGGACCCTGTTCCCTAGCAAATGCTATGGTCACCCTCAGGCTCTATCCTTTACTATCTCTTCTGGCATCTTACCCAACTCTCTAAAACATGCATTTCCCCCATACTTAAAAAGCCTTCATTGGACCCCACCAATCTTAATAACCTATGCCCCATCTCTTTGCTCCCTTTTTATCCAAACTCCTTGAACATCTAGTATTTTGGACGGAATGTCCCTGGGAAAATGGGGACTGAGACTTCATCCTTATTACCCATCCTTCAGGGAAATCCTTCTCCAACCACGGTGCACGGCTGCCCACAGTGACTAGCGGCATCCCGGCCCCCAATGTCGCCTCCAAAGCGGGCTTCTGAAGCCATAGCCAAGCTGGACAAGTATCGCCATGACGGCCGGGAGCATGTGGAGGAAGATGGCGCCGTCCCCATTCAGGCTGCGGAGGAGCCTCCCTCAGGTGACACTGCCAAGATCCTCGAGGCTGTCTCCCTCTGCCAGACCACCCTTACCTCCAAGATTGAGGAGGTCAAAATAGATATCTCCCTCATCCGGCAGGATATTCAGAGGCTGAGGGAGAGGACGACCGAAACTGAGCACAGGGTGGACCGCGTGGAGGCAGACATCGCACCCCTGCAGGTGACCACGAAACAGCTTCAGCACCAACTCAGCATCATCCTGCACAAGCAGGACAATATGGAAAACAGACTAAGAAGATGTAACCTCCGCTTCGTGGGTCTCCTCGAAAGAGCCAAGGGTTCTGACCCCCCCACATTCCTCTAGAATCTGCTGATTAAAACCTATGGCAGAGAGACAACATTTGTGGTGGAGCGTGCCCACCGCCTGGCTGCTCGGCCCCCACCATCCGGCGCACCCCTGCGCACTTTCATCGCAAAGCTCCTGAACTATAGGGACAGGGATGCTGTGCTGTACCTCACCCGGGAGCGGGGGAACATCCCGGTAGGTAATGTCACCGTTGCTGTCTTTCCGGACTTCTCCGCCGAGGTGCAGAAGAAGAGAGCGCAATTCTCTGAGGCCAAGCGCCAGCTGCGCATTCATCATCTCACCTATGCTATGCTGTTCCCCGCGAGGCTCCATGTGGTCTGTGATGGAAAGACACAATTTTTTGAAGACCCTGCTGCTGTCCTGTCTTGGCTGGAACATCGCGGGGCGGCGGGCCCTGCTCAAGCCTGAGCCCTGCACACTCCTTCCGCCTCTAAGCCGCTGCTCTGGGCTGCCTGGATGCGGCATGGCTGCTCTGGATCTGAACTGCCCACACCTTCATGAACCGTGAGTTGGGGGGGACTTTCCCTTTTTTTTCTCCCTCCTGTTTTTTTCCTCTCCTGCTGTTACCCCCCACTTGTCCCCCCACTGATCCCCCATGGGCGGTCTGGCCCCCATGTGCTGCTTCTTTGCCAAATGTTGCCACTTGTGGGCCCTCTCCTCTCCTCTCCCCCTGGACCCCCATTTGTTGGATCCTTTATGTTCTCAGACACTCCATCTGTGCTCACTTGAACTGGTTGCACATCCTCCACCCCACACTGCTGTGTGCTCAACAGTTACTAGTCGCCCCACCAACCCGCCACGATTGATCTTGGACTTACGCAACTGTCCTCTGTGTTTTTGATCTGGCGGACCATATTGTTTTTTCAAGTTCTGTTTCCCTGGCCAGCCGCCATCTCCACGGCCGTGGAGGATGGCTTTTTGTACATAATGCCGTGCTGGTCCAGAGATGGCAGAGTTTATAGGTTAAATTTAAAGTGTTATCTGCATTTGACTTACCTCATGTTTCTACTTCATTGTATTCTCTATGCATGTCTCGATTGTTTTTTAATACTAGGGGTGACACTCTGTGCAACCAGCGTTGCTAGTTTTCTGACTCTTGCTGCTTGCTTGCACAGATCTGCCGCTCTTTTAGGTGTGATTCTCCTCACCCTTCATTACGCATTGTACCGCACTACATATACCTATGTTTCTCCTACCGGTTGCCGCATACTGTGGATCCGACTGCATGCTAAACCTCCCTGGGACCCACCATGGCTTCGCTTAAATTAGTTACATGGAATGTGCGTGGGCTCGATGCTAAACCCAAACGTGTAGCTGTCCTTTCCCACCTGAAATCTCTGCGTGCGGACGTGTGCGTCCTGGTCGAAACCCACATTAAGTGCCAGACTTAAATGGCACTAAAAAAACGTGGGTGGGTTGGCTTTATCATGCCCCCCACACTTCTAACTCCTGCGGGATAGCAATCCTCATTGCCAAAACAGTGCAATATTAATGAGAGTGATGAAATAGGTCTGCTTGGCAGTGAGGAGGCAGGAATTGTATTTTTGAAGGGAAGATTTATATTAGCTGAAACTTAGTATTGCGCCACAGGTGCTCAAGAGTGCAGCTATGTTTTTTCATCAGGTTTAACTTGATGTATTTATTCAGCCTTAGAAACCATTCAACTTTGTCAGTAGCGTAGTAGAAAAAAGAAGGGTTAAGGTGACAAAGGTTTCTACGGAATATTGTTTGGCTGTTGGAGGGAGAGGAGGTGGAAGAGAGTGAAACTAATAAGGTAGTGATCACAAAGAAAAGGATTGTTGGAGAGGTTGCATGGAGTGTATAGGTGAGAGAAAACAAGGTCAAGGGTGTTGTCATCAGAGTAAATAGAAGCATGTATTCAGGCCAAAAGAAGAGGTTAGACTGATAAGTTTAGAAGTAGCAGGAGAATTAGTATTAACAAGGATGCTGAAGTCACTGAGAATGATTGTGGGGATTTCAGAAGAGAGAAAGTAGGGTTGCCAGGCAGAGAAGTCATCAAGAATGGCTGATAAAGGTCCAGTGGGCCGGTAAATCACAGCTATCCTTAAAGAAACTGGAAAGAGAAGACGAATTCAATTTGCCTCAACTGAGGAGAGTGACATAGAGGGAGGTGGGTGAGGTTCCCAAAAGGTGCTATGTGGGGATAGAAGGATTCCCACTCCCCCTTCCTTACATCCACTGGGTTTGGGGAAGTAAGTCCAGAGAAGGCCACCATGGAAGAGGGCAGCAGGAGGATCAGTGTCGTATTCATGAAGCCAGGTTTCTGTAATGGTGAGTAGATTAATGGAGTTAGTGATAAAGAGGTCATGGAGAGAGGTGAATTTGTTACAGACAGAGTGGGCATTCCAAACGGTGCAAGAGATAGAGAATCTGGTCCACACAACCAAATTGTGTGGAGCAAAATTAAAAACCGTGAAGGGAGTCTGAATGCTTTATAAATGCACTGTATATATATATGATTTTTGTTTGTCCAAAAAGTTATATGCTTGTACTACTACAGAAAATATTTGTACTACTACAGAAAATATTTGTTCTCTGGAAGTTAAGATCGTTTTCCGTCTTCTGAAAAACGACAAAAAAAAATTCGAACATGCTTTAATTTTTTATGTCGTTTTTGAAAATGTCGTTTTTTGTGTTGTAAAAAATGATCGTGTGTGGGCTAAAACGACATTTCAAACCCGCGCATGCTCAGAAGCAAGTTATGAGACGGGAGAACTCGTTCATAATGGAGTATGCACATTCATCACGCTGTAACAGACAGTAGAGCACAAATCGTCTTTTACTAACACGGAATCAGCTAAAGCAGCCCAAAGGCGAATGGAACTTCCCCTTCATAGTGCCGTCGTACGTGTTGTACGTCACCGCGCTTTGCTAGAGCATTTTGAAAAAACAATGGTGTGTGGGCAATGTCGTTTTTTATGATGAAGTTGGAAAAACTTTGTTTTTTTTCATGGTGAAAAACGTTGTTTTCTTTCATGACAAAAGGTGATCGTGTGTACGGGGCATCACTGTGGTACTGTCATCTTGATATTGTAGCATATGTGTACACTTGGTTAGACACTTGGGCCCGGATTCAGGTAACACTTACGCTGACGTATCTTGAGATACGCCGCCTAAGTGCACAGATGCACTGTCGTATCAATGCGCCTGACTCTTAATGGAAGATACGCCTGAAATGTGGCTTCATCCGACCAACGCTGGCCGCAAGGGGCGCTTCCATTGATTTACGCGCCAAATATGTAAATGACCGAGATACGCCGATTTACGACCGTACTTGCGCCCGTCGCAGTAATCTACGCCGTTTACGTATGTTGTACGTCCGGCGTAAAGTTATTCCACATATAGGAGGCGCATCCCATGCAAAGGTATGGACCACGTAACAGCCATCGTATTTTACGTCGTTTACGTAGTACTACGTGAATAGGGCTGGGCGTAGGTTACGTTCAGTGATTCGACGTATCTTAGGCGTTCGATCCGACGTGATTCTGAGCATGCGCACTGGGAAGCGTCCACAGGATGGCGCATGCGCCGTTCGTTCGGCCATTCATTTGCTTGGGGTCACGCTTAATTTACATGTATCACGCCCACCTTCCACCTACTTTGAATTAGGCGGGCTTGCGCCAACGAATTTACGTTACGCCGGCGCAACGTACGGAGCGAGTGCTTTGTGAATACTGTTCTTGCCTCTCTGTGTTACGTCGGCATAGTGCATATGAGATGCGCTACGCCAGGCATAAAGATGCGCTCAGGTATGTGAATCCGGGCCTTGGACTCTAACTTGGAGTTAGAAAAAAAAAAGACTGTGAGTAATCCTCTCGTGTTTATTAATTGACCAAATGTTACAGTGTGACTTATGCATGGTAATGTGCTCATTCCAATTTCTATGGGGAACAATTTAACAATTGATTTATGTGGCATACTGGCTAAGTGGTTAGCATTTCTGTCTAGCAAGGCTAAGATCGTTGGTTCAGATCTCAACCACAAAACTACTTTGGTTTCCTCTGTCACTCCAAAAGACATGCTTGTAGGTAAATTAGCCCTTGCAAGTTTATATAGGAATGTGAGATAGCCCTCTTCCACACAGGCGGACTCCGTCGATACGGAGTCCGCCAGCTCCCGCGGGCTCAGCGGGAGATCTCTCTGCTGATCTCTGCTGAGCCAGCGGATGACAAGTCCCTCTCTGCTCACTGAGCGGGGCGGGGCTTGTGCAGCGCCGCTGTCTTCTATGGGGAGATCTGATGAAAACAGATCAGTCCGATTTTGGCTGATCGGGTCGGATGTCAGCGGACATGTCTCCGCTGATATCCGACACTCCATAGGACTGCATGAAGCGGCTGTTCAGGTCCGCCGTCAAAACCGACAGGCGGACCTGAATGGTCCAATCGTGTGAAAGGGGCCTTAGGACCCTAAGATTTGTAAGCTCCTTGAGGGCAAGGATTGATGTGAATGTACAAAATATATACAGTATGTACATTTTCAGTGCTATATAAGTACCTATAATAAATAATACTGTTCTGTTAATGGCCTCCAATAAAGATGCAGTTGATTCTAAGTCTGTCTCCTATTCTGCTTATCAAAGATAAAACAGAATTTGTATATGGTACTACCACCAACCAGAAAGATGTACGTGGAAAGCCCATCCAAGGGAAAGATACCTGAAGATGCTTTAGTATCAGCAAGATCCTCACACCTACTAGGGAAGGTGCAGCAGATGGGAGATAAATATAGATTTTCAACACCAAATTACTTAATCAGGCATCTGCACAGTTCCAATGTGGCTCTCTGAGTAGGGAAGCATGCTGTTTCCTTGTGTGGTCTGGAACCCTCCCAGTAAAATTCAAGTAAGCTTTAATATCAAGCTCAAATACAATTGAAATTTTAGCAGGACCTTTTTCAGCGGGAATGTGGGGGAACCTCTAGCACCAAATGTATGTACTGGCAAAGGGGGCTGAGGTGTGCTTAAGGTCTATTGATGCTGAATGCTATGGATCTATTGCTGCTGGGGGTGTATTTTGTTCCTGGGGAAGGATATATTGTTGCTGGGGGAGCTGTTGATGCTGGGGGGGTTATATCATAATTATTTCCAAATGTTGTCATGTTACAACCAAAAACGTAAATGTATTTCATTGGAATTTTATGTGATAGACCAACACAAAGTGGCACATAATTGTGAAATGGAAGGAAAATGATAAATGGTTTTATTTATTTTTTACAAATTAATATCTGAGAAGTTTGGCGTGCATTTGTATTTAACCCCCTTTACTCTCATAACCCTTACCTAAATCTAATGGAACCAATTGCCTTTAGAAGTCACCTAATTAGTAAATAGTGTCCACCTGTGTGTAATTTAATCTCACTATAAATACAGATGTTCTGTGAAGCACTCAGAGGTTTGTTAGAGAACCTTAGTGGACAAACAGCATTGTGAAGGCCTAGGAACATACCAGAGAGGTCAGGGATAAAGTTGTGGAGAAGTTTAAAGCGGGGTTAGGTTATAAAAAAATATACCAAGCTGTGAACATCTCACGGAGCACTGTTCAATCCATCATCCGAAAATGAAAAAGAGTATGGCACAACTGCAAACCTACCAAGACATGGCCGTCCACCTAAACTGACAGACCAGACAAGGAGAGCATTAATCAGAGAAGCAGCCAAGAGGACCATGGTAACTCTGGAGGAGCTGCAGAGATCCACAGCTCAGTTGGGAGAATCTGTCCACAAGACAACTCGTAGTCGTGCTCTCCACAAAGCTGGCCTTTATGGAAGAGTGGCAAGAAGAAAGCAATAGTTGAATAGTTGAAAGAAAGCCATAAGAATTTCCATTTGCAGTTTGCGAGAAGCCATGTGGGAGACACAGCAAACATTACTTTTTGGCCTAAAAGCAAAACGATATGTGTGGAGGAAAACTAACACTGCACATCACCCTGAACACACCATCCCCACCGTGAAACCTGGTGGAAGTAGCATGATGTTGTGGGGATGACAGCGCTTGAGCTATTTTGCAAAGGAGAATTGGCAAAAATGTCACTCTCTAGATGTGCAAAGCTGGTAGAGACATACCTAAAAAAACTTTCAGCTGTAATTGCAGGGAAAGGTGGTTCTACAAAGTATTGACTCAGGGGGGCTGAATACAAATGCACACCACACTTTTCACAAATGTATTTGTAAATAATTTTGAAAACCATTTATAATTTTTCTTCCATTTCACAATTATGTGCCACTTTGTGTTGGTCTATCACATAAAATCCCAATAAAATAAATATTTGGTTGTAATATGACAAAATGTGGAAAATTTCAAGGGTATGAATACTTTTTCAAGGCACTGTATCACCTGATAAACGTAAAAACACTAAACACTGTATTGGCTTCTTCCCCAGCAGAATTATATGACAACAGGGAGAAAGAAATATGTAAAAACCACTAAATTGCAGGTAAGGAAGGTTAATGTCTTAAGAACAGTTCAGTATTCAAACTGCCAGGGCCAATTTAAAACAGATTTACGAATTTCCAAAAATGATTCCACAAAGTGGTGAACAGCAGGCAGTGTGACAGGAGAAATAGCAAAGCACCAAGGAAACAACTGTCTGTAATGACATGAGAACTATGCAGGGCCCATTAACTCCTCCATAGGAAATATCTGCTCATTTTATGAGTACGCCCACACCTCTCTGTATGCACTGATATTTCTCAATCCTACCCCTGTTATTACTGCACTATGACAGGCTTGACACAAACCTCTAAATAGAGAATAAAGTTATTCTCAGTCTTACCCTGGCAGATAATAACACGTAATGGCATTATCCATCTTACTTTTAGTATACTGCTAAGTAAAATAATAAGTCAGAAAATTGCTCTCTTTATTTATGTTTATCTTCTGTGCTGTACAATTTCTGGAAAAAATCTAGACAAAAAATAAAACGCATATATATAATTTTACAGACTATGTCAGTGTATACAAAAATGTCATATATGGAGGCATAATGCGAACTGTCAAGCATTTAAATGGAGAGATAAACAAAAAATAAAGTTTTGTATGATTATTAGCTAAGGAAACTTGTAGTATTCTGGAAAATGCACCACCAATCTCATTTTTTTTTACAAACAAGTAAAATGTCCACAAGTACTTCAAAAAGTACAATGATTACTACAGCAGCGCTACTGTCACTTCTTATTGTGACCAGCTTTCATATGGAATAAAACACACATGAAAGGAAATCTGAATTACAAGTGGTGAAAAAAGTCCAAAGAAGTACAGATGGTGGTCCTAATGTGGTATTGAAGATGTGCACCTCACACCAGACTCTGCATGCCGTACGTCATACACCCCTAGAGGTACTCACTCACCAGAGAGTAGAAAACATCAAGCCTTCATATGTTATCATCGGTTGTCATCCACGTCATGGACAGAGTCACAGTTTGCACTGGATATCCCATAAGTACTCGGATAAAAGAAAACTCACAATAGCCTAACTCAGTTGTCTTATCCTTTATTCTTCAAATGACAGGCTCTATAAAAACCGACAGTAAGGTAATTCTTGTCATACCAGCATTAAAATAGCGTTATTCACTGCATAGGGAGATGAAAAAATATTGTACTACGAGGACAGTATCCACCGCTAGCTTCCAATAAAAACGTCCTGGTCGTGGAATGCAAAAACGTCACTTCCGGTTGCCGTAAGATCACACCCTCTATTTTCTCTATTTTCTGTTGGCTTGATATTTAACTTGATATCTATTTTATTGAGTACAAAGGAAATTGTTTTTGGTCACTTGAGCCGTTGGGCATTTAGTATATACAAAAAGAAAAAAAGGGTGCACCAGCCTAGTGCATTATATGGCACCATTTATTGAAAAAAAGGTAACACACCATTGTACTCGCAAACTTTGATAGGTTTTAGGCTCATAACATGCACTGTGACAGATGGAACTTTGATCATAGCTGCAACCAGCGGGCCTTAACAGATAGAGATGATGGTGACCCAGTGTAGGAAAAAAACAATTCAGTCACAGGGAGTATAAGAGGACATGGGCCAAACAATGAGATTGGAGGAGAAGCGGTTTAACCTTAAGCTGCGCAGGGGGTTCTTCACTGTCAGGGCAATAAGGTCCTGGAACTGTCTTCCACAATTGGTGGAGTCAGTAGGGAGTATTATAAATTAAGTGACACTCGCTCCTTGGTGTAACTATATCTGTCTGCTGCTGTATATACTATTCCCTAACTAGGGGACAAATGTGACAATAGATATGGACTAAACCCCCCCACTACATCCAAAAAAACTATGTACCGGTATATAAAATCAATACATACACTGGTAACTAACATAGTAGGTCTCCAGACGCTTCTGCCGTGTAGGTGGACTTCCTATAGTAATACTGGCAATCCGGGGTATGCAGGCAAAGAATACATAAACATAGGACTCCTTGTAGTGTAAGATCCTTTAAAAACCTCTATTTAGATTATGCATCTTATAGTAAAACTCCTTAAATTGTATTCAGCGTAATAATATGTGAGAAGTGACCTCAAAGCAAGCGTGAAAGAGAACCTGGTTGATGGAGAGTGTGATGAGGCTGAAGCATTATGGGTGGAACTGCATACAGATGTGCGTAGTTCAAAATTAATCATTGGAGTTTGTTATAAACCACCCAATGTTAATGAGGAGGTGGAGACTCAGCTCCTTGCACAGATGGAAAGGGCTGCAAGGTCTGGGACGGTGATAATAATGGGGGATTTTAACTACCCAGAAATTGACTGGATTAATGGCACTTCTGGGACAGTTAAAGGACAAAAATTTAAAAACCTATTGCAGGACAATTTTATGGTGCAGTTTATTGAGGCCCCAACTAGGAATGATGCCCTGTTGGACCTGATAATCTCAAACCATGCAGAGCTTATTACTAATGTTCAGATAAAGGAACACCTGGGTAGCAGTGATCATAACATGATTTCATTTAATGTTAACTATAAGCAAGAAATACATACAGGAAATATTAAAACAGTAAATTTTAAGAGAGCAAATTTTCCAAGGATGAGGGCTGCTCTCCAGGACTTGGACTGGGAGGGACTATTGGCACAGATGAACACAGAACAGAAATGGGAATTCTTCAAAAAGACTGTGTGGAACCTCACTGCAAAGTATGTTCCCATGGGCAATAAGTTTAAAAGGCTAAAAATAAAACCTATGTGGCTCACGGTCAAAGTTAAAAAAGCTATAAACAATAAGAAAGTAGCTTTTAAAAAATATAAAAATGAAGGAACACTAGTGTTGTTTAAATGTTACAAAGAATATAACAGGATATGCAAAAAGGAAATCAAGGATGCAAAAATTCAAAACGAACGACAGATTGCAAAAGATAGTAGGACAAACCCCCAAAAATTATTTAAATATATTAATAGTAAAAAGGTGAAGTCTGAGCATGTAGGCCCCTTACAAAATAATCTAGAGTGGGTGACTGGGGACAAAGAGAAGGTAAATTTATTAAATGTTTTCTTCAGCTCTGTGTATACAATGGAGCATGGGGGAGCTCATGTCCAAAATGGGGGTGGGAGTGACACAGCCTCAAATCCACAATGGCTCAAAAGTGATATGGTCCAGAAATATTTAGACAGAATAAAGGTGGATAAAGCACCTGGACCTGATGGCATCCATCCACGGATCCTAGGTGAGTTGAGCTCTGTCATTTCAAAGCCACTGTATCTAATATTTAGGGACTCATTAAAGACAGGAATAGTACCACTGGATTGGCGCAGGGCCAATGTGGTGCCCATATTTAAAAAGGGAACAAAGTCTTTACCAAGTAACTATAGACCTGTTAGTTTAACTTCTATAGTTGGGAAGATACTGGAACGTTTAATAAAAGACCACATGGATGAGTTCTTGCTGGAAAAAAACTATTTAAGCAGCAGACAACATGGATTCATGAAAGACAGAAGTTGTCAGACAAACCTGATTTCCTTTTATGAAGAGGTAAGTAAAACCCTGGACAGAGGCGTGGCTGTGGACGTGATATATTTGGATTTTGCAAAAGCGTTCGATACAGTTCCGCACACACGGCTCATGTGTAAGGTAAGGTCTACAGGATTGGATATATCAGTTTGTAAATGGATAGAAAACTGGCTGAAAGACAGAATTCAGAGAGTCGTGGTTAATGATTCTTACTCTGAATGGTCCAAGGTTATCAGTGGTGTACCCCAAGGTTCAGTACTGGGACCCTTACTTTTCAATATATTTATAAATGATATTGGGTCTGAGATCAAAAGTAACATTTCTGTCTTTGCAGATGACACCAAGCTATGCAGTGGAATAACGTCCTTGCAGGATGTCTCCAATTTACAAGCCGACCTCAATGCTCTGTCTAATTGGGCGACTAAGTGGCAGATGAGGTTTAATGTAGATAAATGTAAAGTTATGCACTTGGGGGCTAAGAATATGCATGCATCATACATACTAGGGGGAGTACAACTGGGGGGATCTGTAGTGGAGAAGGATCTGGGGGTTTTAGTTGATCATAAGCTCAATAATGGCATGCAATGCCAAGCTGCGGTTTCCAAAGCGAGCAAAGTCCTTTCTTGTATTAAGAGAGGTATGGACTCCAGAGACAGAGATATAATTTTGCCCCTGTACAAATCATTAGTAAGACCTCATCTGGAATATGCAGTTCAGTTTTGGGCACCAGTTCTCAAAAAGGACATCGGAGAACTGGAGAAAGTGCAGAGAAGGGCAACCAAACTGATAAGAGGCATGGAGGAGCTCAGCTATGAGGAAAGATTAGAAGAACTAAATTTATTCACTCTTGAGAAGAGGAGAATAAGGGGGGATATGATCAACATGTACAAATATATAAGAGGTCCATACAGTGAACTTGGTGTTGAGTTATTCACTTTACGGTCAACACTGAGGACAAGGGGGCACTCTTTACGTCTAGAGGAAAAGAGATTTCACCTCCAAATACGGAAAGGTTTTTTTACAGTAAGAGCTGTGAAAATGTGGAACAGACTCCCTCCAGAGGTGGTTCTGGCCAGCTCAGTAGATTGCTTTAAGAAAGGCCTGGATTCTTTCCTAAATGTACAGAATATAACTGAGTACTAAGATTTGTGGGTAAAGTTGATCCAGGGTAAATCCGATTGCCTCTCGGGGGATCAGGAAGGATTTTTTTCCCCTGCTGTAGCAAATTGGATCATGCTCTGCTGGGGTTTTTTGCCTTCCTCTGGATCAACTGTGGGTATGGAGTTGGGTGTATAGGATTTTACTGTGTTTTTTATTTTGTTTTTTATTTTTTGTGGTTGAACTGGATGGACTTGTGTCTTTTTTCAACCTGACTAACTATGTAACTATGTAACATTTCTGATGATAAATGTCACCGTGCAGCTTTTGGTTACTGTTGAATAACTCTGTCTGCAGACCAGCGTGTGTTTCCAACGTCCATGCTGGATATGGATTTCAGGCTTGACGTGTTTCGTCATTAAAGTGCAACATTATCAAAAGCAGGAAGTCCCCTTGCGTTGCAGTCCATTATATAGGTGGTCATAATAGACTAAACCCTCCCTTGTGATATTGCTTGGTGCAGATTATATCCCAAATCAACTATTGATATGTGCTAGTGTGGACGTGTTTAGGTCTATGGTGGAAATTATTTAAAGCATGTAAAAACCCCCAAAAATAAACATAGTAATGTTATATGGGCAGACATCAAGACCCTGGAAAAAAGAAAGAAGGTAGTAATACGCCCAGCGAATAAAGGGGAGGGGGGTAGTTATCCTCAGCAAGGATTACTATTACAAGGAAATCAATAGGCTAGTGGGACGTTCCAAAACCTATGAGAAACTAAAAAGCAACCCCCTAATGAAATACGGTTATATATGAAAATTATTGACTAAAAGGGCACATAAACAACTAATTCTGGATAAGAGGGAATACAGGTACTTGTTACCAGATGCACCGAACTGCCAGTTATCTATCAGGTGCTAAAAGTCCACAAGAATCAATTTTAACCACCCGGCAGACCAATCATAAGTGGAGTAGACTCCTTGGGGCAGATTCACGTAGATGGGCGTAATTTTGGGCGGGCGTAACGTATCTGATTTACGTTACGCCGCCGCAAGTTTTTTTCAGGCAAGTGCTTTATTCACAAAGCACTTGCCTGTAAAGTTGCGGCGGCATAGCGTAAATCACCCGGCGGAATTCAAATTCGGCGGGTAGGGGGCGTGTTTCATTTAAATGAAGCGCGTCCCCACGCCGAACGAACTGCGCATGCGCTGTCCCTAAAATTTCCCAGCCTGCATTGCTCTAAATGACGTCGCAAGGACGGTTTTGACGTGGACGTAAATTACGTCCAGCACCATTCACGGACGACTTACGCAAACGACGTAACTTTTTAAATTTTCGACGCGGGAACGACGGCCATACTTAACATTGACTGCGCCTCATAGACTCAGGGGCAACTTTTCGCCGGGAAAAGCCTAACGTAAACGTCGTAACTTTACTGCGTCGGCCGCGCGTACGTTCAGAAATTTGCATATCTAGCAAATTTGCATATTCAACGGGGAAAATTGCAGTTAGGATCCGACGGCGTAAGAGACTTACGCCTGTCGGATCTAATGAATATCTATGCGTAACTGATTCTAAGAATCAGTCGCATAGATACGACGGCGCTAGGCAGAGATACGACGGCGTATCTGGAGATGCGCCGTCGTATCTCTTTTGAGAATTTGGGCCCTTCTTTTCTAGATAAGGAGAATACATTGACCACTACTTACAGCCTCTAGCACAAAAATGTCCTTCTCATCTCAGAGGGAGTAAACAACTTATCAACATCTTAGATAGTTTTCCACCAGAGGATAACCTTATACTGGCCACAATAGACGTAGATTCAATGTACACAAACATCCAGCAGGATGATGCTCTGGAGGCCAATACATGGGAATTTATTGTTGAGGCCCTAGAACTTGCTATGAAAAGTAATTACTTTTGGCATAAAATACTATTATCACCAACACAAAGGTGTAGCCATGGGTGCAAAGTATGCACCTAGCGTGGCCAACTTCTTTTTAAGAAAGTGAGAACATGAAGAAATCTATGGGAAAAAGAGGCCGGGCATAGCATTATATAAAAGGTATATTGATGACGTCATCATTCTGTGAAGAGGAACAGAGGAAGCCCTGAAACAGTTTCTAGATGAGATCAACCACAATAGCTACCATATTTCCTTTACGGGAAAATGGGACAAGGAACTGGTCAGCTACCTAGACCTAGAGGCATATAAGCAAGAGAACCAGCTATTCACCCGTACCTTCTTCAAGGATACAGATCGTAATAGGTATACACCCAAACATAGTTGCCACCATCCCAAGTGGTTGGGTGGCATACCTAAGAGTCTGTTGATAAAATTGTAAGGATACCAATGAATACAAAAAACAAGCAGAATTGTGAATTTGAATTTGACGTCAGAATTTCTGATGGTCAGTACACAAATCCTTCACACAAAAGTCGAAAGTACAAACACGCATGCTTGGAATCAGTGCTCACCAAACAGTAAATTAGCAGAAGGGGCCCAAAGGGTGGCGCTCAAGAGCTGAAATTCCTTGTAGTACGTCACTAGGTTCGTGCTTGTGGCACGAAAATTGTGTACTGTTAGTATGCAAGACAAGATCCTGGCACACACCCTTTTGTCACTAATCAGACGCTCGGTTGGCCAACAATCATATCGTGTGTACAAGGCTTAATAGTAGTCAAAGGAATATATTTACAAAAGAGTTTTAAAACAAAGTATACTGATAAAAAAAAATCCTGGCGCTACTATAAATAAAATATATAAAAAATATTGTTTACAAAAAACTATCACCTACACCAATAATGTAATCCAAATGCTAGAAAATGATCAGTAAGGAGCTGTTGCTACCAATTAGTGCTTATCACAACACCATTAGGAAATATTAACTCAAAAATAGTGAAGCGCTCCTCACCTACAACATGCAGGGCCAGATTCATGTACATTTGCGGTGGCGTAACGTATAGCATTTACGTTACACCGCCGCAAGTTTTACGGGCAAGTGCTTGATTCACAAAGCACTTGCCTGTAAAGTTGCGGCGGCGTAGCGTAAATCCCTCCGGCGCAAGCCCGCCTAATTCAAATGAGGCGTGGATCATTTAAATTAGGCGCGTTCCCGCGCCGAACGTACTGCGCATGCTCCGTTTTGAAATTTTCCGCCGTGCTTTGCACGAAATGACGTCGATTGATTTTTTGAACGTTGACGTGAGCTACGTCCTTTCCTATTCACGGACGACTTACGCAAAAAATTTTTTTTTTAATTCTACGCATGAACGACGGCCATACTGTAACATGGCAAGTCCAAATATAGGCCAAGAAATAGCAGCTTTAACTATACGCCAGGAAAAGCCGACTAGCGACGACGTAAGAGAATGCGACGACCGCGCGTACCTTCGTGGATCGCCGTAAACAGCTAATTAGCATACCCGATGCAGAAAACGACGCGAACTCCACCCAGCGGGCGCCAAAGTATTACACCTACGATCCAAAGGCGTACAAAGCCGTATGCCTGTCGGATCGAAGCCAAAAGCCGTCGTAACTTGGTTTGAGGATTCAAGCTAAAGATACGACGCGGCAAATTTGAAAGTACGCTGGAGTATCAGTAGATACTCCGGCGTACTTCTTCTGTGAATCTGGCCCACAGTGTTTAAATGAATACAAAGAAATCCCCCACACTCATATAAAAGCTTTTTGTGCACAACGCATGTCAATAAAGTGATACTAAAGTCTCAGTTTTTTTCATTTAAAAATATAAAATATATGATACTTACCTGCTCTGTGCAGTGGTTTTGCACAGAGCACCCCTGATCCTTCTCTTTTCGGGTCCCTCGACGGCGTTCCTGACCCCTCCCCTCCTGCTGAGTGCCCCCACAGCAAGCAGCTTGCTATGGGTGTCACCAAGCCAAGCTGCTGCTCTGTGTGACCACTCAAACACGTAGCCATGGTTTGGCCCCACCCCCTTTCTCTCTTTATTGGCTCACTGATTTTGATTGACAGCAGTGGGAGCCAATTGCACACGCTGCTGTCTCAGCCAATGAGAAGCGAGAGTCTAGGGCTTTTCACTTTAATGCATTCTATGCAATAAAGTGAATTGCATTCTATGCATTAAGGGGAGATGTCTGGGGATATTACAGTGGGGGAGATGTCTTTGGATATTACAGTGGGGGAGATGTCTGTGGATATTACAGTGGGGGAGATGTCTGTGGATATTACAGTGGGGGAGATGTCTGTGGATATTACAGTGGAGGAGATGTCTGTGGATATTACAGTGGGGGAGATGTCTGTGGATATTACAGTGGGGAGATGGCTGTGGATATTACAGTGGGGGAGATGTCTGTGGATATTACAGTGGGGGGGAGATGTCTGTGGATATTACAGTGGGGGAGATGTATGTGGATATTACAGTGGAGGAGATGTCTGTGGATATTACAGTGGGGGGGAGATGTCTGTGGATATTACAGTGGGGGAGATGTCTGTGGATATTACAGTGGGGGAGATGTCTGTGGATATTACAGTGGGGGGGGAGATGTCTGTGGATATTACAGTGGGGGAGATGTCTATGGATATTACAGTGGGGGAGATGTCTGTGGATATTACAGTGGGGGGGAGATGTCTGTGGATATTACAGTGGGGGAGATGTCTATGGATATTACAGTGGGGGAGATGTCTGTGGATATTACAGTGGGAAAATGTCTGTGGATATTACATTGGGGGAGATGTCTGTGGATATTACAGTGGGGGAGATGTCTGTGGATATTACAGTGGGGGAGATGTCTGGATATTACAGTGGGAAAATGTCTGTGGATATTACAGTGGGGAGATATCTTCTCCCCCCTGAAAGGTGCCAAATGTGACACCATAGGGGGGAGGGCTCCGAAAAGCAGAAGTTCCATTTTTGGGTGGAACTCCGCTTTAAACTAAACACACTGAAGATAGAAGCAGATTGCTTACCATGCACAACAACTGCTCCAGATTCTGACAGCTCCAGTTTTAATCAATCCTCTCTATGGAGTTTTGTGGGGTGAAAAAGCTATACCCAGAGAAGTTCTGTGAAATATTTAAGAACTGAGATGTTCTGCATTTTAATCAATTTTAGTCTATAAATGACCAGGAAAGAAATACAAATAAATTGCCATTCCAACCTTACAATGGGTGTGGATTAGCATAGCACCTACAGTATATTGCTGCTCTCTTGTCAGTATGAGAAACATCTCAGTACTGGAGCCCTGGGGATCAGCTGGGGTGCTGGGAAGAGGGAGGGAGAAAGCATTGTCCACTTTTGACCTCTGTGTATAGATGATCTTTGTCTATCTGAGTTCATGTCTGTGAAAAGGAAAGAGCGTACACTCAATTAACAAGACCAATTCCCAGCTAAGCTGCAGGCCACCCACAGCTTTCCGGTATCTGACAATCACAGACCTCAGCGGTGGCCCATTCACGTCACCAGTCACCCAGGCTCACTGTGGACTTATGTGTCCCAGTGTCAGATGGTCCGGTTTTTCTTCTCTAATTGTAATTTGCATGTAAAACGAAAATTTTAGGTGGCATACTGGCCATTCAGAATTGAAATGTGTGTTTTTTTTGTTTAGAATTGTTACATATAGTAAATAGTATTTTATTATTTGTATTTTGTTTTTCTTTTGTTTTCATGCACTTTAAATAATCTCTAACTGGCAGTATATAAGCAGATTTTGATGTGTTTACTGGCAACTAGTGGGAAGACCTACCGGTACTTAAAAACCCATGGGTTTACATCTCTGGCGCACGGTATGTGCATTGGTGCACTGCGCTGCCATTCAATTTGATTGATTGTAATCTATTTTGAATGGCACCTCAGTGAACTAAGGCAATGCACCTGTTTTGCAGTGTGCTGCATTACTCGGCAACACTTTGCAATTCCAATAAAAAAAAAGGTGTATACTTACCTACAGTATTTGTAATCATCTCCAATCTGGTCATGGGATCTTGCAACTCAGGCTCAGGGAGCACTTGACAAACGAGCAGCAACAGGTTAAGCAGGTTGGGTAGAAGGAGGTTGTACTTTAATTCTCCTGGGAAGACTCACACTGATGCCCTGTACACACGTGCCAGAATCTCGTCAGGAAAAAAACTTTGTTTTTCATGACGAGATTCTTGGCAAGAATCTCTTTCCGCCCGAGTGTACAGACACTCCTTTCAAAAGAACCGCGGTTCTTTTGAAAGGCAAGAACGCGGTGACGTCATCGCGTACGACGAGAATGCGCTCGTCACATTCGATGCCATCTTGCTGCACCCTACCTATGCCTAGGAAGCTACCGCGCATGCATCAAAGTCATTTTGAGCATGCATGGGTTTCCACGCCGACAGGTAAGTATACACACTCTCGGGTTTCTTGGCAGAAAAACACTGCCGAGAATCACAACGAGAAGATAGAGAACATGTTCTCTATTTTTCTCGTCGAGATTTTAGGCCGTTTTCTTGACAAGAAACCTGAAAGCCTCGGTATACTCGGCAAGAAAGCTCTGCAAGCAGTTTTCTTGCTGGTTCTCGAGTAAACCGAGCGTGTGTACGAGGCTTAAGTCAGGCCATAGACGGTGCAAATTTGCATGATTCCCCTATCGACACCGACAGTGTTGACAGTGGAATCCCTCCTGCCGAGCAATTGTCTTCTCCCGGTGGGAGGGCGTGGAAGGACGAGGGAACTCTCTCACTCCCCTCTAAATTTTACATAGCACCTGTACTGAAAGTACACAGGCGCTACACTAAGCTTATAGACTGTTCATTGTCTTTGAGTGTCTAGAAAGTGAATGCCGGGCTGGGCAGGGTGACAGGTGGGCCACATTACTTAGCAGCCCCTATGGGGGTACTACTACATATAAAAACTAGAAACTAATAACTGTCTGTCCTGTGTTTTGCATTGACAAACAAGCTGAGATAACACATAGATCCTCTATACAAGCTAATGCATCTCAGTACTCAGTAAAGTAAGTTTAACACTACCTCCTGTTGGAGCTCAGGGTACAGTCAGAGTTACACCAAAAACATGTGCGGTTCATTTAGTTCCTGATTAAAATTTAGACAAATTTTCGGTAATTCGGATGTACCTGAATTTCCAAAATTAGAATAGTACTGAATTTAAATGAATCAGAAATAACGGAAACAAATTCGGACCTAATTCAAATTCAAATCGTTTTTGAATTGTTTTTTAATTTGAATAGCTTTCAAATTCAAAAACTTTTAATAAAATAGAGTTTTAGAAAATAATATTTGTTTTATTTCTATTTCTTTATTTTCTATTCTATGTTATTCTCTTTGGAAATTGGAAAACTATTCGAATTCGAAAACTATTTAATTTGAAAACTTTTCGAATAAATTTGAAAATGAATAAACAAAACGAATTCCGAAAACGAATGAAACTAATTTAACTAAACCGATCGAAACAAAACTAAACAAAACAAATTTGTTTTCGTTCTGCACATGTCTAGTTACACCATATAGCTCAAATTTTGTGATATTTCAGGGGGCACCCCCCATTGTCACAGATGATCTTTTCGTAAAGAACAATTTGATTGACAGAGTGTGACCATTGAGATATAGTAGGTGAAGAAGCTTGATATCTGTTTTCAAGCTAAAAATAGAGTTTCTCTCAATAGTATACCTGAGCATTATTTCTTTATCCAATAAGCCAAGTGGGCAGACCTCTAGGGAAAATGAGAAAAGAGTTGATAATGGGGGAGAAAGGGAGTCTGACTTGTCTCCAATATAGGGTAATAAATGGGCAGGACTAGATTTGGGCCCGGATTCTTAAAGGACTTACGCCGACGTATCTACTGATGCGCCGCGTAAGTGCACGGATGCACCGTCGTATCTATGCGCCTGATTCTGTAAGTAAGATACGCCTGAATTTTGGCTTCATCCGACCGACGTAAGTTTCCTACGCCGTCGGAGCCTGGGCGCATATTTACGCTGGCCACAAGGGGCGCTTCCATTGATTTACGCGTCGAATATGCAAATGACTGAGATACGCCGATTCACGAACGTACTTGCGCCCGTCACAGTAGTATACACCATTTACGTAAGGCGTACGTCGGGTGTAAAGTTATTCCACCTATAGGAGGCGCATCCCATGCAAAGGTATGGATTTTACATTGTTTACGTAGGACTTAGTGAATAGGGCTTGGCGTAGGTTACGTTCAGTGATTCGACGTATCTTAGGCGTTCGATCCGACATGATTCTAAGCATGCGCACTGGGAAGCGTCCACGGGACGGCGCATGCGCCGTTCGTTCGGCCCTTCATTTGCATGGGGTCACGGTTAATTTAAATGTATCACGCCCACTACCTTCCTACTTTGAATTTGGCGGGCTTACGTCGGCCAATTTACGTTACGCTGGCGCAACGTAGGGAGCGAGTGCTTTGTGAATACTGCTCTTGCCTCTCAGAGTTACGTCGGCGTAGCGCATATGAGATGCGCTACACCGGCACAAAGATGCGCCGATCTACCTGAATCCGGGCCAGAGATTCTATGCATAGCACACAGTCGAGTAGGAGTAAGATGAGTTTGGTGCAAGATATAGAGCTGAACTAGTTTATTATTTACCGCAGGGATACCATGTGCGATTGCATGCACACGGCGCAACCCCAAGCACCTGTACACAATGTCTGCATGCATTTCTGCCTGCTGGGGGTCATTTTGTAGGGCTCTGGCAGTGCTCATCCTGTTCCTCCTTGCACAAAGGAGCAGATACCGGTCCTGCTGATGGCTTAAGGACCTTCTACGGCTCTGTCCAGCTCTCTAGAGTAACTGCCTGTCTCCTGGAATCTCCTCCATGCTCTTGAGACTATGCTGGGAGATACAGCAAACCTTCTGGCAATGACACATATTGATGTGCCATCCTGGCGGAATTGGACTGCCTGTGCAACCTTCATAGAATCCAAATCGCCTTGTGCTACCAGTAGTGACACTGACCCTAGCCAAATGCAAAACTAGTGAAAATCAGTCAGAAAAGATGAGTAGGGAAAAAAAATGTCAGACACCTCCACCTGAAAAACCATTCCTGTTTTGGAGGTTGTCTCATTGTTGCCCATCTAGTGCACCTGTTGTTAATTTCAATTAACAGCAAAGCAGCTGAAACTGATTAACAACCCCCTCTGTATACACCCCTCCCCCTCTGCTACTTAACTGACCAGATTAATATCCCAGGAGTTCTGATTCAAAAGTGTTCCTTTAATTTTTTTGAGCAGTGTAGTTAAATAGGCCCTGCAAACCCACCCATCAACATTGAAAGGTCTGCTCTGCCCATCATTATAAAATATGGCCTCATCTGTAGGCATTCGCCCCTCACAGGCTTCAATCAATAATACACCCGCCCCTTGCAGAGTTGCATGAGCATCGGGAGCGTGTGGCACAATGTGGTGTTCTTTGCGCAGGTGCTGTATACAGCTGTTCATGTTCGGAGACTTTCGGCGGCTCCGTAGAGCTCCGTAGTGCGCAAGCGCTGCGCCTGCACAGTACAGGACGAGCATTATTCGACGGGGGTCATTTCTCATCACAACACCAGCGTGTAGGGTCATCAACGCAGATTTTCTCAAATGGAGATAATTTACTGTAAGTTTGTCAATTAATTGCTATGCATAATGTTTTATTTGTAAACAGGTAAATAATGTTTTAGGTTCCATAAGATATTTAGATTGTATCTCAGCAAAGGTTAAAAGTTTCCCAGTTGTGGAGTTTATAATGACTCAGAAGCAGAATAAAACTTTATCTAACCAAGGATGAGTCATCTGTCTCTTAAGACTAGTGCCTCTTCTTTTAAAAACAGGGCCTAATAAAAGTGTTTAAAGACTGTGCACATTACTGTTTTTTCTTTTTTTAAATACTTACACTCTAATACTGATTTACTGATTAAAAGCTGCATGGTGTGTCTTCTTTTTAACACAACCTCTTCAAATACACAGTACGCCCAATGCGTTTCATATCTTGCACAGATGAGAGTAATACATCAAATTTTTCTTACTGATGATGGCTATTGATGTGCTATATATTCTGACAAAATCAAGAAAGCTACATGGTGATACCACCTCCCCACAATCAGTCACTCATGCTTAATATGTTACAGTACAGGGTCAATATATACACTGTCAATTGCAGTATACAACACAATCATACACAGGCAATGCAGCTGCTGTATTTATGAGCTTTGTTACTTAATAAAAAGCAGTCACTGCTTCAAACTGTGTGAAGTGTGTGAAATTAGATTTATTCATTAGATTTCTTACTAGTAAGAAAAAATAATCTAAAACTAAAATGGAATAAAACAACACTTATTGGGACGTGTTCACTGTCAGATCCCACTACTGCCACCAGAATGTGATAATTATGTTCTCTGTCTTGCCCTGCACAGATACTTTCCAGGTTAAGCCCTGGTTCACACTGGTGCGATTTGACATGTCAAATCGCATGTCAAATTGTCGGCATTTACCAGCAATTGCCGGCAATGGCACCGTTCCTAATCGCTGTGACGCTGCATCTGCGGCGCTGCACAGATTTCAAAAAGTATTTTCTGTACTCAGTGGCGTATCTAGGGTATGGCAGCCATGGAAAATGCCATGGGCGCCATATGAAGGGGGCGCTGTTGAGTGGCTGGGCAGCAAGGCACTTACCAGGGTCTGAGGGTCTCTTCTTCCTTCCTCCCCAACAGCGAACATAGGCAGGATCTCCTTTTCAGCACCTTTGCTAATGGACAATGGCAGCGCTATCCCTGCTGCGTTCAGCCACCCCTGTTCTCCCAGGCTCTCCTATTCCATCTGGTTGGATTGGCAGCACACAAAGAAGAAGAAGGACCATCAGTTTCTCCCTCTCCTCTGTGAAAACTGAGTCCTTAAGTGATGAAGATTTCATCACTTCCAGTATTGGTTCTGCATTTACCTGGCCTTGGAGGGCAGAGGAGGGATCAGGGGTCTAATAAACCCCAGATTTCTCCATAAAGAGGATATGTCACAACCCAAGGTATCACAAGGGATGATAAATATTACTAGTTTTGTTAGCTGTTTTTTTTGTTAAGGTTATCTGAAAGATGGGTTCCAAATGTTTCGACAGGGGCGTAGTTTCAGTGCTTGCCATAGGCGCTATTTTCACTAGATATGCCTCTGTCTGTACTACTTTTTGCGATCTTGGCCCAAGATTTACATTGACATCTGTGCAGATGTCTCTGTAATCGTGCCCAAAATCGGGACAGACAGGCGGGAGTGAAATCGTGTGAGTTCAACTGAACTCGCATGGCTTCACTCCCGCAGCCCAGTGTGAACCTGGGCTACAGGACAACAATCTAAGTGCCAGCAAACTGGGAGTGATCATCTCTGGAGCAGGTTAACTAAGTAGTCAAACCTTCACATACATGATAGCCACCACCACGTTTTAATGAAAACAAACATCACTCACAGTATCTACAGTACTCTTGCAATTCGGACCCTTAAAATCTTGATAGGGTTTGTAAATACATAAAACTAAGGAACAGCTAAAACCCCAGATATCAACCCATTAAAAAGTGTATAGGAAGCACCCTATTAATATAATAGTGTACCATAGCGCCTAATTGTCCCAACTGATTTTGAGGGACTGTCCCTGATTTGGAGCAATGTCCCTCTGTCGCTCTTTCCTTCTCATTTGTCCCTCATTTTGGTCTGATCTATATAGTTGTATATAAAATGCACTTTTTATCTTGTAAAAAGTGTTTCCCGGTGCTAAACCTTTCATCAAAATTCTAAATTGCTGCATTTGTAAATTTTAGAAGCCAATGTAAAGGAATAGTAGTGGTAAAAAAACAACCCTGTGTGGATTTAATTAACCTATGTCAAAATGTTGGGAGGTATGGTACTATTGCAGGTGAGCTCAATGGCAAAATGTTGAAACACTATCACTATATACTAGGAAGGAATATATAAATGCATACATTCTCCCCGTATACAAAAAAATAGGTACCCCCATGTACACACATTACACATGGGGACATTTGGTAGAGATGCCCCCGAAATTTCAGCAGCCAAAACACATTGGCCGGAAATGGTGTTATCATCATATCATCATAAGAGAAAATGGTGCCGATAATGGCACTGAAAATGCATGTGATGTTGCTGCGACATTACAGTGATTTTGCTGCTAATTTTTCCATGATCTTACTATGCTTATGGTGTGTTTCATAAATCATATGATTTAAAAACTGCATTAAAAACATAACACGGGTACGTTATTGATGCATTCTTGCTGCATTTTCAATGCATTTTAATGGGGAGGTGCGGTTCTTTAACTGACCAAAAATGCAGAAAGTAGGATTTTTTTAACACCATAATGGAAGCACAAAAGACCATACATAGAATTTATAAGGATGGATTTTTCTTAAACTTTTTATGCGCTAAATGTACCAGGGCCGGGTGTGTATCCCAGGGCACACCCGGCCCTGGGATATGCTTTGATGGTATACCTACCACAAGTGGCTTTAAACTTACTTACCTTTACCGCTGGTATCCCTTAAATTGGCTTCCTTCAGCGCTGTTTTTCTGGTGGTTGCTCTCTAGCTCCTGCCTATTACCACTCTGGTCCCAGGGCCTTAAAGTCCCTTTTTGAATAGTACACATAGTCATCACAGATCCTCACCTTGCTGGGGGCATACCCACCATCTTGTACCCAGTGCGAGATCTCTTTCTCCACGTTGGGCTTAGGCTCCCCCAAGGAGTGAATTTGTGTACAGACTAATTTCTCCTGACGAAGCTACCACAAGTAGCGAAACTAGTAGAGATCCTGATATATATGACCCCCTCCGCCTCATCACTGCCCGCAAATCAGGGCCCATATACCATCTCGATGATGTGTTGGCTGGTCGTATAATCTGTTTTACACTATTACTGTTGTAATTTTAAAACTTTGTGTATTCCTCAATTCCCTTATGTTATGTTTATTTTTTAATACATTAAACTTTTGTACCTTTATTATACTTTCTTTGTATAACTGATTTACCTAGTACCGATACAGTCCACTTGCCCTTACCCACTCCCCCTGGCTTCTTTGGGTCTCTGGGGTCCTAAGGAACCCTTTCCTTATTCAAAATTGATGGACACAGGCTGCATTGTTGAGCACAGGCTGCATTGTTGGACACAGGGTGCATTGATGCACACAGGCTGGCTGCATTGATGGCCACAGGCTGGCTGCATTGATGGCCACAGGTTGCATTGTTGGCCACAGGCTGCATGGATGCACACAGACTGGCTGCATTGTTGGGCACAGGCTGTATTAATGGACACATGCTGCATTGTTGGGCACAGGCTGCATTGATGGACACAGGTTGCAGTGATGGACACAGGCAGGCTGCATTGATGGACACAGGCAGGCTGCATAATAGACGCAGGTAGGCTACATTGATGGACACAGGTAGGCTGCATTTTTGGGCACAGGTGAAACAGCATTGATAGACACACATAGGCTGTATTGTTGGGCACAGGTGAAGCTGAATTGATGGACACAGCTAGGCTGCATTGTTGGGCACATGTGAGGCTGTAGTGATGAGCACTGATAAAGTTGCTGTTAATATTTATTTTTATAACTACGGTAAATTCTGCATAAATCATTTAAGTGTCATGTCATGATATAATTGATCAGGGTGTGCTTAGGGGTGGAATTAGGGGCGGGCCAGGGTAGGGGTTGGGTGGGGCAACTGGTGGTGAATAACCCCTGGCTAGTAGCTCAGGAATTTTGAGCCCTGATATCTGGGATCACCTTGCCTCAACTTCCAAAAGATCCCCTCCTTCTAATCTTTGGCCATTGGAACAAACAACTTCTGACGTGATTCCCCATCAAACAATAATTTCCAACACAGGGATTGGATCCTAGTGGCCAGGAGATCTATTTAAAGAAACTGGACATCCTCCTCTTGCCCTAAAAGTTTACAAATTAAACAGGAACTGCTGCAGTTACTTTCATAGGAAAAATTAACACTGATTTCAACCATGCGGCTTCCAGTAAATGCTTCTACATAAGATGGTTGACCTTCATGAAAACAACGTTATCTCAAGAGGAACTTAAGACCTTCGATGGTTCATTCTCCTACTACAAGGGGCTTCAAATGCTCTTTGACAAGAAAGATCCCCCTTGAGAAACTCCCTTCCCTAATAAGTCTCTAGGGGGCTAGATATGAAAATATCAATCTGCTCTTCTATTGTGCTAGCAAGCCAGATAGTAATATTGATTCTCCTTGAAAATCATATTTAGAGACTAGGGCCCAGATTCACAAAGCACTTACGCCGACGTATAACAAGTTAAGCCGACGTAAGTGCAAATGTGCGCCATCGTATCTGTGCGCCAGACCCACAAACAAATATGCGCCTAAAAACAGGCTACACCCCGCCGACGTATTTTGCTTACGCCGGCGTCGAGTGGGCGCACATTTAGGCTGGGAGCATGGTGCCGCTCCCATTGATTAGCCATTCAAACATGCAAATGAGGAAAATACGGCGATTCACGAACGTGCGTGTGCCCGGCGCATGCTACGCGAGATGCGCGTAAGTTGTACGTCCGGCGTAAAGTTATTCCCCATAAAGGAGGTGCAACCCAGCAACAGACATGCTCAGGTCTGGACCAGGGAACACAAGCCGGGGGTATTGTGCGTTGGACGTGTGTGGCTGGCTGGGCGTACGTTATGTTCACGGCGTACGCAGTGATCCAGCGTAGCTTAGGCAGTTTTGCCGGCGTGGTTGTGAGCAGGCGCATAGGGGTGCGTCCACGTCACGGCGCATGCCCAGTTCGTGATACGTACCTGTCTGGCGCTCGGCCCATCATTTGCATGGGGTCACACCTCATTTGCATGGGTTCACGCCCACTTCCACCTACGTTGGCGTGCGCCTTCGAAACCCACGCCACGCTGGCGCAGCGTTGGGAGCACTGGCTTGCTGAATGCAATGCTTGCCTATCTGCGCTGCGTTGGTGTATTCAAATGTAGCAGGTTTGCACTCCCTTTACCCCCCCCCCCCCATTTAGAAACCCTGCAAGATAGATCTATCCAGATTTTATTTTCACTGTCCATAGCATATGTTCTTTTACTTTTATTTTTACCCCCCCCAGATAAAGGAGACCAGGGTACAATGAATCGTCCTATGCTTTAACCACTATCAGCATAAAGTACCCTATATGCCCAAGAATACTTCTTGGCACTCTGATAGAAAAATGTATGTACCGCTAGGTGCGTCTTTTTCTTAAAAGCTGTGCTTAGTGAAAATGTTTATTCCAGTTGACAGGGACACTGCCACTTCAATAAATTACAGTAAAACCTTGGTTTGAGAGTAACATTTTTAAGAAATTTTGACTTGAAATACAAGCGATGTCTTGATATAAGAGTAGCATCATGTCACAACTGAGTATAAAAGAGAAGAGAGAAGGCACCTCTAAGGCCGGGTACTCACGAGCAAACATGTACGGTGAAACCGGTCCGTCGGACCGTTTTCACCGTACATGCCTGCCAGAGGGCTTCTGTACGATGGTTGTACTAACCATCGTACAGAAGTCCGCACGTAAACACTACGGGGGGCGTGTCCGCGTCGTCGCCGCGACGATGACGCGGCGACGTGGGCGGGCCTGCCATTTAAAGGCTTCTACGCATGCGTCAAAGTCATTCAACGCATGCGAGGGACGGCGGGCGCTCGGACATGTACGGTAGGTCTGTACTGACGACCGTACATGTCCGAGCGGGCAGGATTCCAGCGGACGGTTTTAAAACACGTCCAGGAATATTTGCCCGCTGGGAAAAGGCCCGGCGGGCAAATGTTTGCTGGAATTCGGCCTGCTCGCGCCCACACACGACCAAACATGTATGCTGAAACTGGCCCGCGGACCAGTTTCAGCATACATGTTTGGTCGTGTGTACGGGGCCTCAGTGTAGCAATATGGTTACTTTTAATGACGGTACAACATTTAGCAACTTGTTGCTACACTTAGAGGCGCCTCTCTTCTTTTTTATACTCTGTAGCTCCTGCTTGATTTTGCTTCTAATCCCCTTGTGGAGGCTCCCATTTGTGGATGGACATTTTATGGTTACACAACCTATCACATTGCTATAATCTTTTTATATGGACTATAAACTGAAGAACTTATAAATAAATGGTTGTGGAACAAATCATTTGAGTTATCATTATTTCTTATGGGGAAATTTGCTTTGATATACAAGTGCTTTGGATTACAAGCATGTTTCTGGAACGAATTATGCTTCCAATCCAAGGTTGTATTGACTGTATTTTTAAAAAACAATAAAAACATTAAAAACACTCTCAAATTCAAGTGCTTGAAGCAGAACTTAAAGGGGTTGTAAAGGTCTGTACACTTGTTCACTTTGAACCCTCCAGCCCCCACCCCCCCCCCTTTTTAATTTCTAGTGGCATCATGTACCATTTACTTCCTAGTTTCCAACCGCTCTTAGCTCAGGCATGTAGGTAGGTGGCATACCTCCCAACCCACCTGGATTTTGCGGGAATTTCACGCACAGACTGCATGTTCCCGCAGTCCCGCGCAGGGGTTAATTTTCCAGCACCGGAAGGAGAAGGTCAGAGGGGAGACATGCCGGAGCGGAGCGCTGTGTGGTCTGCGGCAGCTGAAGAGAAGAGGAGAACCCGTGCACAGAGGGGAGACATGCGGAACTCCCCCGCTCAACAACTTTGATCCACTGCGCTCCAAGCCCACCCACTTGTGTGATGTGTGCGGTGGTGGTTGGAGCAGATAAGCAGCAGGGAGGAGGCGCAGAGAAGTGGAGTAGGTGGGGGAGCTGGCGGCATCCAATGAGCATGCAGTCTCCGTCAGAGACTAGTGGTGATGTCAGTGCACACAAACCGAATGAGTGGAGTCGGGGCCGTGAACTGTGGATGTTTACAAGCCTGATATTTTACTCTAATTGTAAGTGCAATAACTTTTTATGTCAATAAAATGTCACTCTTCTCCTTGCTTTCATATGTCCTAATGGAGCTGTAAGGTACCTGCCTGAACTGTGTGGAGCTGGTCGGAAATTAGCTGTAGCTGCCTTTAGGAGAATGTCTCAGAGCATTGTCTGATCTGGTATGGATCAATGTTCTCACAGTTTGAATTGTGTTTATTTAATGTGCATTTTTAAGGTTTAGTGTGTCACATGTCATTTGTATTTGGCACTGTATATATATTGGTGGATGAGAAGCAGTTTCAGGACACCATGCACTTCTATTCATTTCTGTATTGATTCATTTATTGAAATAGCTTTGCCATGAGTAGTGGTAAGAATACTGCATGTAACATATATTTGGTTTTGAGGTGAATTATTTTGGGGATAATGCACCTATTTATAATTTTTTTTTATGTAATAAGTCTCCAGCAGTGACATATACAGTGCAGAGGCAGAGTTGCAGTGTAGCCTGAGCTAAGAGAAGAAAGATGGCAATGTCTGGAGCGTGCTGCAGCCTGGCTCTCTTCACCTGGCTGCTCTCCAACTGCTTTGTCCATCTGTTGTAGGGAAGCCGTGATCGTGGATGGGGTAAGTGCAGACCTAGCAGCGGGGGTTGTTGCCGCCCCTCAAAAATGGAGCACCAGCCGCGACTGCTGACAAGGTCCAACCAGATGGAGTTTTACTAGAATCTCACCCTAATGACCCTATAGTGCTGAAGCTTAGTCGCAAGGGACCTTGATCTGCTCCATGCTATCACCCCCCAAAAAGAAGATGTTATCATTGCAGGGAAGCTGGACATTTCAGGGCACAATGCCCTAAGAGAGAGACTGTGTCTCACCTAACTGCTGAAGTTCTGAAAACATTACAGAAACTGTTTCCTGGGAACCTTTAAGGGAGCCAACTGAAGGCCGTTCATCACAGAGAGGTCCAAAATGAAAGATGTGAAAAAGTCACTGCAGGAGTCCAAAGTACCAAAGCAAGTCTCCTCTGTGACTTCTGACCAGCAGGCGGACTCGCACTGTTTGTTTTCAGGTAGACAGGCACAGGAAGCCAATGCACATCACTCCTTCAGGATTGCCATGGAACAGGGAACAAGGAAACAAGGAACAAGGAAAACTGAAGCAAACTAAGAGAAGAGTGCAAGTCCAGACTTCTGAGCCTGCTCAGAACAAGTTCCTGAACAATAGGTGGGTCCCTTGTCTATAGTCCCAATTCAAGTAGAAGATGTCTACACCAGTTGCTGCACATTTGAACACATTTTGCGGCACAATTGAAGTTATTGTATCAAGACTTTTATGACAAGTATCTGAAACATAAAGTAATACCCCTACAGAAGTTGGAAGACTTGGAGAAGTTCCCATATGATGGGTTCCTTCCAATCCGACTGACATTTGGTCCTTCTACAGTTGTGAAAACAGAGACATGTGATACCTTAGCAGCCCTCCTAGAGCTGACCTTTTTGTTGATAGGGACAAACACCAATCTAATGAAAAGACTACTCATCCTTATAGCCATGACCAGCCCCTTTGTTGTCCTTGAAACTGAGGACACTAGGGTGGAGCTGATCCCTGAGGTAATCATTGTTGAAATGTCAATTCTATCATCCCTCAATCACCTATCTGTGACACGTTTTTTTTCTTGCACTGACCCAAAAAAGTAGAAGCTGTCACTTCTTGGCCTTGACCGAATGACGTCACTAAACTAAGGTCATTCTTAGGAATCTGCTCCTACTACCAAGGATTTGTCAAAGGGTTCGCTATAATAGCCTGACTCCTCAAAGGGTTGTTAAAGAATGAGGAGGAAAATGTGGATGCACCCAAGCCAAATAAGCCAAGTAAAGGAACCAGAATGCATTGAGAATCTATTTGAGATAAGTGGACAGATAAGTTTGAGCAGGTGTTTCACCAGCTGAAGAGTTTGACCAATGCTTCGATGCTAATCTTTGCTGACCCCACTAAACCATATTAACTACATCAATGCTAGCAGAGACGGACTGGGTGGGTAATATACCAAGAGCATGATGGACATCTGCAACAAGTCACATATGTGAGTAGACTCTGACCCCCAGCAATAGACACTACTCTACTCACAAGCAGGGATGGACTGGCCATTGGGACTACAGGGAGTTTCCCGGTGGGCCGATGGCTCAGTGGGCCGGCTTCAGTGACAGTGGACCGCCGCCCCCCTCAGCTCCTCTGTCTCTCCCTCCCCACAGCGCTCACCTGGGGGGGGGGACAGAGAAGCAGGGGGAGGACCAGAGGAGCAGGGGGGTGACAGAGGAGCATGGGGGAAGGGACAGACAGACAGCTGACTCAACAGCTATGGCCTGGGAGTTTCTCACTTCTGCCTAATCTTGTCCCAAACTGATTCTTTGCCAGGGTGAAATAATGTCTAGCTTCCCCACTGGTACTGCCTATAAGAGTACCATTACCAGCCGTTTTACTAATAAAGTAGAACGGCTAGTGGCTAGTGAAGGGGGAGAGGGGGCCTGGGGGGGGGGACGGGAGTTGTCTGGCCGCCATGGGAAAGACCTATCAAAGTGGGCCAGTCTGGATGAAGTCCAGGGCCAAATTGTTGTCCCAGTCCAGCCCTGCTCACAAGTTAGAGTTTCTGGTCTTCAAGTTGGCAGCGGTAGACAAGCTAAAGGACTATGTGTATTGTGTAGACTTTGTGATCAAGACTGACAACAACCCACTTAGCTAAGTACTCACCATGGCCAAGCTAGATGCTACCGGGCACCAGCGGTTGACTGCTCTGTCTGGTCCCAATTTGTTCTAAAGTATTGTCGTGGAGCCAGAAACAGGGATGCTGATACTCTCTCCAGTAGGCCTTATGGTTTAGATGTTCCCAGAGACATTAATAACTCCAGGAGTACAAGCCCTTTGTCAAAGGGTGGAGCACCATGCCAAAGTGGTGACAGGGGCTAAAATTGTTGGAGTCACCACAGCTAGTGTTCCCAAATATTACTGTGCCCTTTTAGAGGTGAAGGCCTGCCCAGGTTATCAAAGAAATATCTATGGAAAGACCAACAAGAAGATCCCCTCTGCAATCTAACGCTGTTTGGGGATGGCCCCTTCCTGTTCCAACATGACTGCGCACCACATAAAGCAAGGTCCATAAAGACATGGATGAGTGAACTTGGGGGTGAAGGAACTTGACTTACCTCAACCAAATAGAACACTTTTGGGATAAGTTAGAGCGGAGACTGCGAGCCAGGCCTTTTCGTCCAACATCAGTATCTGACCTCACAAATGCGATTCTGGAAGAATGGTCAAAAATTCCCATAGACACACTCCTAAACCTTGTGGACAGCCTTCAAAGAAGAGTTAAAGCTGTTATAGCTGCAAAAGGTGGGCCAACGCAATATTGAACCCTATGGACTAAGACTGTAATGCAATTAAAGTTCATGTGCGTGTAAAGGCAGGTGTACCAATACTTTTGACAATATAGTGTATTGCATTTATTTTCTAAAAAAAAATAATTTAGTTTCACTTGAAATAGTCGTTTAGTGTAAGATGCCAGTGTGTTTTGTGTATTTACCACTAGATGGCATGACTGTACAATCTACTCATCACGTCCAGGCCCTGACTACATAAATAGCAGTTGACTTTTTAGCTACATTTTCTAAATCTTTGCTCAGCAACCTGCTTGGTGGGTATGCTAAGCCATTTTCAGCCTATACAATGATTTTATATCTATTGGTAAAACGTAACTGCATAACTATGTAACTATATAAAAGTTAATTTGTGTTAACTATAATCTAATCTGTAGTGTACTAAGTTCCAAGACAAATTCTTATGTTTGAAAAGGGTTAGCATTAATTTTTGGATAATTTGGCTAATGTGTGGACAGATTTTTTTCACACCTGAAGAGAGTTTATGCCCATCTCAAAGCCAGCCAACAGCAGATACCGGTAATTGAGAAGAGTGTTTGCAACTGAGATTAACATCCTTCAGGGCCGGTTAACACCAGAATTGCACAGGAACACAGATTCCTGTGTGTACCTATGCAGTGTTTTTTGACAGCCCATTCATTTAAATGTCCTGAAAAATGCCTTGGACTGTGCAAAAAGTAGTGCTTAAAAATGCACTGCACCAAACCACATGGTGCTGCAGCAGAGTGCGTCTCGGTGTCCGCAAACGCACTGTGTTTGCAATCTGCTTTTGGGGTGCCATAAACAATACATTGGCAACCGCATGCAGATCACAAGGGCAGCTTTTTTGATTACGGTGTGGAAAAAAAAGCCCATTACGTGCGCTTTTCCCAGTTTCCACACAGCACTCTGGTGTGAACCGGCCCTCAGGCCAGGCATAGCACAAGTAAAGAAGGGATTACACGGAAACTGTCCAGTTTACTGTTCATCGTGACATATTAACTGTAGAAATGAACATGTGCTCCTGTTATATAATAATAATAATAATAATAATGTGTTTAACTTGCCATTAGCAGTACAACTATGAGTGCAAGGATTGAAAATAAACTATACAATAAGCTATTTTTCACTGGCACATCACTGGTCATATGCTTGTAAATTGACACTTGATTTGGAAAAGGCTGTTGACTCCTGCTCTAAAGTGTCTAAAGTGTCATTGTCATTGTCCTCATTCAACAGCCATTGTCATTTGAATGGTTGTCAAGCATTGCTCATGGTTATTACACTTCAGTGTCTACACCTTGATTCTGGAGGATAAAAATACAATAACCAGTTTTAGAGTTACTCAAGTACCAAAAAAGTACACATACATACATACATACATAAATCTTGTTTAAAAAAGTTATTGTTGTTAAACAAATAATGTCCACTTAGGTTGGTTGCCAGGTCCTCAAATTATCCAATGACAGTACTTTTAGTAAAAGTCAAATTATTATGAAAAAAACTCAGCCCATATTGACCACTAGCAATGATCTAAAAGGAAGCAAGTTTGTGTTCTGTCTGCACAAGTGTTGCATGCATCCCGTGCTGGCAATCTCATAGATGTCTATTTGGACATGCAGCTGCACGGACACAGCCACTATGTCTCAATATGACGTGTGTGTGTACAAGGCCCCAAAAACACCCTGGATTAGGGTGATCAGACATCCCCAGTTTCCGGGGGCAGTCCCCAGATTGAGGACACTGTCCCCGGACCAAGTCTGTTTGGATTGGATTGGTGAATTGGATTTGAACAGGGGCTGGGGCAATTTCAAAGGCAGTCAGTGCAGAATAAAAAAAAAATCTGAATTACACCCCCGCTCCGCCACTCCTACCAGCTTAAGGGGGTTTATTTTTTTCCATTATCTGTGCCCCCTTCTGATGATCATGTGCTGGTCGGAGCGGAGGGAATATTTCTTCAGTTTTGAGTGTATACCCAATCCTATTCATCTCCGCTCACATGTTCTTCTGCCTTGGCTCAAGTCCCGGCCAGCCGCCTGCCTGCTTATCTCCTTGCCTTCCCTGGCAGAGTGATCTTCCTCTGCTCCTCACCCAGTAGTAGCTGGGGCCCGGAGAGCAAAATTTGACAGGCTGTGAGGTGGGTGGTGGCGATGGGCAGAGAGTCGCTGATTGCCGCCATTACTAGTAAAAAAAAATATGTCCCCAGATTTCATTTTAAAAATCTGGTCACCTTACCCTGGGTAGGTTGTTCCAAACATCTTGGGGAAATAACCACAGATCTTCTGTGAATGTAGGCTGCCTCAAATCCTTCTATCTCTTCATGTACTCCCAGACAATATCCATGATGTTGAGATCAGGGCTTTGTGGCAGCTAAACCATCACTATCAGGATGCCTTGTTCTTCTTTGCACTGAAGATAGTTCTTAATGACATTGGCTATATGCTTGGGGTTGTTGTCCTGCTGCAGAATACCTTTGGGACCAATCTTATGCCTCCCTGATGGTATGGAATGATGGAAAAGTATCTGTATATTTTGTAGATTTCGACTCATCAGTCCAGAGCAACTGCTAAGATGGCCTAGGCCAATGATGGCAAACCTTGGCACCCCAGATGTTTTGGAACTACATTTCCCATGATGCTCAACTACACTGCAGAGTGCATGAGCATCATGGGAAATGTAGTTCCAAAACATCTGGGGTATCAAGGTTAACCATCACTGGCCTAGGCTATAAGAAGATTGCCAAGACCCTGAAACTGAGCTGCAGCATGGTGGCCAAGACCATACAGCGGTTTAACAGGACAGGTTCCACTCAGAACAGGCCTCACCATGGTCGATCAAAGAAGTTGAGTGCACATGATCAGCGTCATATCCAGAGGTTGTCTTTGGGAAATAAACGTATAAGTCCTGCCAGCATTGCTGCAGAGGTTGAAGGTGTGAGGGGTCAGCATGTCAGTGCTCAGACCATACGCCACACACTGCATCAAATTGGTCTGCATGGCTGTAGTCCCAGAAGGAAGCCTCTTTTAAAGATAAAGCACAAGAAAGTCCACAAGCAGTTTGCTGAAGACAAGTAGACTAAGGACATGGATTATTGGAACCATGTCCTGTGGTCTGATAAGGCCAAGATAAACTTATTTGGTTCAGATGGTGTCAAGCGTATGTGGCGGCGATCAGGTGAGGAGTACAAAGACAAGTGTGTCTTGCCTACAGTCAAGTATAGTGGTGGGAGTGTCATGGTCTGGGGCTGTATGAGTGCTGCTGGCACTGGGGAGCTCCAGATCATTGAGGGAACCATGAATGCCAACATGTACTGTGACAAACTGAAGCAGAGCATGATCCCCCCCTCTTCAGAGACTGGGCCGCAGGGCAGTATTCCAACATAAGGACCCCAAACACACCTCCACAACGACCACTGTCTCGCTAGAGAAGCTGAGGGTAAAGGTGATGGACTGGCCAAGCATGTCTCCAGACCTAAACACTATTGAGCATCTGTGGGGCATCCTCAAACAGAAGTAGGAGGAGCGCAAGATTTCTAACATCCACCAGCTCCATGATGTCATCATGGAGGAGTGGAAGAGGACTCCAGTGGAAACCTGTGAAGCTCAAGAGGGTAAAGGGCCCAGCAAATTTACACTGTTATACAAGCTGTACACTCACTGCTTTACATTGTAGCAAACTATCATTTCTTCAGTGTTGCCACATGAAAAGATATAAAACAATATTTACAAAAAATGTGAGGGGTATACTCACTTGTACCAATTACCAATTCTACACTGGCCACCAACGTAATGGGGATTTACACAAACCACTAATGTAAGGGGGACCTTCACACTGGGCACTAGTGTGAATGAAAGGATTGTACACCAAGTCCACACATAGCTGAGAGCAGGATCTCATTTCCCTTTTCCTTTCTCCTGTACAATCAGACCTGTACGACTGTGGCCCTTAACTCTTGACTCTTTCCATATTGTACCACCTTGAGATATAGTTGGCTAATGAGTGGTGCATTGCACAGTCAAAAGAAAAGCAATACTGCCTTTTCACTGCCTGCAGGAGACAGCCATCATCTTATGTGCACCAGGGTTCGTCTACTAGGCCCCAATGCTAGATCCCTCTTAGACACTTCTCCCCTTGCTCAGTTTACAATTCCTATTCCTAGGTTGTTCATGCTGTTCTGTTTGGAGTAAGACCTCCTGCCCAGTATAGTAGGGTGACCAGACATCCCTAAGTTTCAGGGGACAGTCCCCTGATTGAGGACACTGTCCCCGGAACAAGTCTGTCCCTGGTTTTGTCCCCAGATTGTCCCTGGGTTTTGTCCCCAGAATTAAAATAAAAAAATTAGAATTACACACTCCCGCTCCGCCGTGCCTACTAGCATAGGGGGGTTGTATTTTTTCCATTATCTGTGCCCCTTTCTGATGATCATGTGCTGGTCGGAGCGGAGGGAATATTAATTCAGCTTCGCTCGCATGTTGTTCTGCCTTGGCTCAAATCCTGGCCAGCCACCTGCCTATCTCCTTGCCTTCCCTGGAGGAGTGATCTTCCAATGCTCCCCATCCAGTAGTAGCCGGGGCCCGAAGAGTAAGGCCCTATGCACACGAGACGCAGATGCAAACTCATCTAAACACATGTTTTCAAACGCAAAAAACAGCGCTTAAAACGCCCGTTTTTGCAGCGAATTTCGCAGCGTTTTACTGCGTTTGCATATATAAGCGTTTGGTTAAGAAACATCATAAGACCTTCCCTAAGCTCAAAAAACAGTATTATTTAACCAGTAACCAGTAGTGAGTAGCAGCTGAGAGAGCAGCAGTGTACGTGTATTTAGCGTGTCACTTGCCATGTCACCTGCCTCAAGTTGTGAATTGTCCACTTGCCATGTCATCTGCCACGTCACCTGGCCACGCCACCTGCCACAAGTTGTGGATTGTCCACTGGCCACGTCACCTGCCACAAGTTGTGGATTTTCCACAATGCAATGCAAGCAATTACATTTTTTTATGTTTTTTTATGTTTTTTCATCATTTGGCATAATTTTTGAGATTTCTAATGTAAAAAAATAGGTCACCTTTAAAAACGCCTATAAACGTAATCGCGGCAACGATTTGCGTCTGAAACTCGAAAACTTTTGCGTCTGAACCCATTTTTTTGCTTCTGAAAAAACGAGCATAAACAAGCATAAACGCAACTGCCGAAAAACACAGAAAAATGTGACTGTGTGCATGGACACATAGGATAACATTGAATGTGTCCAAATGCCTCTGAACACGTGTTTACCAGCATCTCGTGTGCATGGGGCCTTAGACTTGAGAGGCTGTGAGGCGGGCGGCGACGGGCAGAGAGTCGCTGATTGTTGCCATTACTAGTAAAGAAAAAAAAAATATGTCCCCGGATTTCATTTAAAAAATCTGGTCACCTTAGCCTAGCGCAGCTACCATAAGATCACACAGGCAATATAGTTCTACCTTTTGTTTTCTAAAATCTCTCCCATTGCCTGCCAGGTACTCAGTGTGGTGTTGCTACTGCTTTTGGGTCATCACATTAACTACTACGTATGCGTGTACCACTGTTTCTGCTGTAACTGTAGTGCTGATTTGGGTAATGGTAACTGAAAAGGATTTACCGTAACAGTAACAAACTTTGATTGCATTTGTTAGATGAAGACTTTGGTAATTAATAACTAATAAGGTAATTTATTGCATGCCTTGTGTGTCTCTTTATAGCTGCTGGATACAGAGTGTTGAAATATGTGTGTGTGTTCTATCTCCTGTCCAAAGGAAGGAGAGAAAATAAAACAGGTGTGTCAGTAGGATAAGGGCTCAAAAAATTTGTGGCAGGGATCAGAGAACCAGTTTCACCAGAGGCTCCTTTGGGGGTAGCGCTACATAAATGACGTAGCATGCAGTATTGTTAAATCTTGGATGACTGTACATTACACTAATTGAGTGTGATTAGGTAACACTACAATACATACACATTAGGAAGCTATTTGCTTCAACAGGTATAGTGTATTTAAAGGCATTTTTTTCAGTTTTGGATAGAATGGGGAAGGGTCAGATACTCGGCCAAATTTTAATTGCTCTCTGTGTCCCCGCTGGAGGCATTTACCCTCTATTGGTTCTGGTATCTGAGACAGAAAGTAAGGGGGATTGAGAGCAATTGGCAAGGGGAAATCTTCCAATGGGAACAAATCTTCTGGTGACAAATGGGTAAGAATAGTATTAATTTCACTTTTGGGAAATTATCTCTCCCTTTCTGTTTCTCCCCCAAGACAGGAAATTAAGGTACATCTCCTCAGCAGGACACAGACTGCAAAAACTCTGATAAGTGATTTAACCTTTCCTCCCCTATCCAAAACTAAAAGAAAGTTTGGGTTATTCAGTTTATTCACTTTAATTTATTACAATGCTCATGTATCTGTACCCTTAGCAACAACACTGCCCTGATCCTGCCTGGAAAATGGATATATACAGGTCAACATTTAAGAATTCATTCTAAGAATTATACAAAAAGATACATTTTAACTATACAGTGTATAATGCTAGCTTTTGTGCAATAAAATAATTAATATTGGTAAAAATTGCAGGGTACAAATAATAGAAGGCTGATTAAGCTGTGCGCATAATTAATCTGACTCAGGGCTTTGTATTTTATAGTAATTCATGTTGATTGTCATACATTTACTTTTACAGGAGAGAATTCATGAAGACATCAAATATGTGAAATCCAAAGAACAGAAGTGGCCCGATCACTTATCAACACCTTGAGGGTCTGTGAGACAAGTACATACATCTTTTTTACACAGGGTATACAGTATAGGGAACATTTGTGACAATAGTTAGTGTTAAGTCTAGTACACACGGCCCAAATTTTGGCTGGCATCGGCTGGTTCAATAGAAATCGTCCAATGTTCAGCCCGTGTGTATGGCAGCTGTTCCAACAGAAGCCGGCCAAATGGCCATGACCGAAAAAGGTCTGCCGACTCCCGGTCAAGGCTCTCTGGAGTGTTCGGGTGAGGGGTGTCCCCCTGTGAGAACTCAATACCTCGGCAGGAGAGATCGCTGTACTAATATTGAATTATCAGTACAACAGTTTCAACCTGAGCTGACAGTTTGAATGTAAAAAGGCAAGTGGTGTGTACTAGGCTTTAGAATTTTCTTCCATTTTAATGGATTATGAAGCTATACAAACAGAGGCCCACAATAGCAATGTCTCTAAGACTTAATAAGGATACCAGGTACAGTACAGCACAGCCTCAACTATAATGCTCCCTCTGTATCTACAAATACTAGAGAATGACCGCTAATTCAGTAAACAGTACAGTACAAATATGCACTCAGCCTCTGTGGCAGCTTCTCTGGCAGTGAAATTGCAGGAAGGTTTTGGTAAAGGGGTAAACAACTGGAGGGATCTTAAGGCTGGCAGTGGCACCACACATAAGTGGCTGAAGGAATTCCACGACTAGCATCACAGGTGAGCAGCAGGAGAAGTCCCAGTGCTAATAGCACAAGTGGGCAGCTGCAGGGCCACTTCCTATTGGGCTTTAGCCCAGCCACCCAAACCCCAGGACTAACTGTTGAGAAGCACACACCTGGCTGCAGGTCACATGTCCAGCCACCTCTGCCTCATTCAATGTAATTTCTCTGAGCTAAGCGGATGGGAAATAGAAAAACTTATGTAGCACTACCCCCAAAAGAGCTGCTGGTTTGTTTTGGGTGGCATGTTACCTCTATTCCTTTGCCATCTAGGGTGCACGATGAGAGCTGGGAAGAACTGCAACTTTAGGTGTCTTTTTCTGTGCTTTATTACCCAACGGGGTAAAATAATAAAAGTAGTAGTTGAAGAGGTAGAAAGGATATTAGTGGCCTGTAAATCAATCACTGTTTCGGGGATTCCTCTAATGCGAATATTTGACCTTCTCGTAATCTTCCAATCTTGTTTGTAGAGTCAAATTCTCCTCTTTAAGGTTATCGATTTCTGAGGAGAAATCAGCTGTACATTTTTCCAAATCATCAGTCCTTAATTCTAGTGCTGATGTTCGCTGTCCTAGTCCCCTTATCTCCTTAGTAAGGCTTGTAGTGATATATAGGTTGATTCAGTAAGAGTTAGGCCGGCTTATCAGTAGATAAGCCGACCTAACTCAGAATCTACGCCGACTTATGTTTAAGCGTATGCTCTAACAGAGATACGCTTAAACATATCTAAGATACGACGGCTTGCGCCGTCCTATCTTAGATTGCAATATTTTGGATGGCCGCTAGGTGGCGCTTCCATTGCGGTCGGCGTAGAATATGTAAATGAGTAGATACGCCGATTCACGAACGTACGCCCGGCCGACGCAATACTTTTACGCCGTTTACGTAAGAGATAGGCCGCGTAAAGTTAGAGCTAGGCCCTATTGGAATAGTAATGTCAAGTATGGCCGCCGTTCCCGCGTCGAAATTCGATTTTTTTACGTCGTTTGCGTAAGTCGTCCGTGAATCGGGATTTCGTAGTTTACGTCCACGTCAAAATCAATAGGCCCGTGCAGCGTACTTAGCCGCAATGCACACTGGGAAATGTAGGCGCCCGGCGCATGCGCAGTTCGCGAAAAACGTAAGGTCAAGCCCCATCAACATACAACACGCCCCCCTTAAACACATTTGAATTAGGCGCCCTTACGCCCGCCGATTTAGGCTACGCCGCCGTAACTTAGCAGGTAAGTACATTGTTAATCATGTACTTGCCTAGCTAACTTACGGCGGCGTAGCTTAAATGCCTTAAGCTACGCCGCCGCAAAGTTAGGCATAGGTACCTGAATCTACCTAATAAATAGTCTGAGGTAGCCTTTAATGATTTTTGTAACAGCAGCTCTATTTGTTCCAGTGTTACTTGTGGTGGCAAGTCCTTCTGTAATGTTTTATCACAGTTCTCTATAATATTCCCTGGAGAGTATTTATTTTGGCTTTGTTCCTTTAATGGGGCCAGAACTTCATTGTGTGACACAGTAGGAGGGGCTGTCTGCTGTTTCAACTCCCTCCCTGTTACATCTGCATAGGATGGCTTCAGTGCCATGACAGGAACACTGTAGCACTGTGAGCCAGCTCTCTCACGCCTGTTTTTGGCACAAAATGTGCTCCAAAACCCCCCAGAAAAGGGTACCCTTGTGAGGTAGGTGGCTGTGTAGTCCCTTTGGGTGTTTTTTTGGGCAGGTTTGGGGGTTACCTCTGCCGTTATCAGGCTCCTCAGGTCCGCGGTGTAGGGAGCTCTAGGCAGGCATTACCTCACCGCTGAGCTCCACCTCTGCACCTTCTGAAACTTTTTATTGCATTGATACATGTCCCCTGGGACTGTACCCGAGTCCCCATACACTTTTTTGGCAATAACTTGCATATAAATCTTTAAAATTAGCACTTTTGATTTTTCATGTTTGTGTCCCATACATAGACTTTAACCACTTAAGGACCAGAAGGATTTGCCCCCTTAATGACCAGGCCATACTTTGCGATACGGCACTGCATCGATTTAACTGAAAATTACGCGGTCTTGCGGCGCTGTACCTAAACAAAATTAATGTCCTTTTTTTTTACACAAATAGAGCTTTCTTTTGATGCTATAAACGGAAAAAGAGCGCAAATTAAAAAAAATGATATATATATTTTTTTACTTTTTGCTATAATAAATATCCCCCAAAAAATGTAAAAAAAAAAAAAATCAGTTTAGGCCGATATGTATTCTTCTACATATTTTTGGTTAAAAAATTGTTTACTAGTAATGGTGGTAATCACCGGGACTGCGACATTGCTGCGGACAAATCAGACACTTTTGACACTTTTTTGGGACTATTGACATTTATACAGCGACCAGAGCTAAAAATAGCCACTAATTACTGTATAAATGTCACTGGCAAGGAAGTGGTTAACACTGCTGGCCAATCTGTCTATCCTCCCCTGACAGAACAGGGATCTGTATGTTTACATTGACAGATCCCCATTCTGTCTCTCTCAGGAGCGATCACGGTTGGCCAGCAGACATCGCGGCCGCCTGCCACACGCATCGGCTTTGGCGGTGCACCGCGTTCCCCCCTAGTGGTCTTAAAGCGGCCAATGTACCATGATGGCAATTCACCTAGGAGAGCAAACCTGCCGCAGTATAACTGTGGCGGCTGGTCTCTAAGTGGTTAATAGGGTTCGCATGTTCGCTCAAACCTTTTGCCTGTTCGCATGTTCTGGTGCGAACCGAATCGGGGGGGAGTATTCAGCTCATCCCTAGTGTCATACATTGTTATCACATGAATAATTTGTATAGAACATCTTATTGTACAAGTGTGACCTATTATTAATTCCTAAATAACATGTTCTTTTCCATGACAGTAGATTATTATAATCAAGGCTTTTAGGCTCTGCAGTTCTAAGACAAGAACCTTGACAGTGGTAAGAATTCTACTTTTCTTTTCTTTGCAGAATTGAGTAAACCACAATCCCTAAACTACAAACCCCAGTTTTCACAAGGGAAATGGGGGGCTTCAATAACCAAAACTGCAATGTTTATCCTCATGACCATAGGTATGCACAGCCTATTGCATTAGGATGTGCACCCCAAAGCTCAAAACACATATGCATGTATGTGCATGTGCATACTGTATATACTGACAGGGTCAGTAGAGCAGTGGACTGTGTCAGTTGTTTTTATTTTTATTAATTAATACATTTATTATTTTAACAATTATTTTTTTTCAATCATTTTTTTACAATTTTTTTTAGGAGTTCCATTAGGGGGCTTTGGTGAAATGTTGGGTCTAAACAGAGGGAATCTGCACCACACAGGGTGATTAGGGTGTGCCCAGGCACACCTGGCACACCCTGTGTGCACGCCTATGCTCATGACACATCATAGGAAGCACCCTCATGGCTAACAGAGAACAGAATTAGAAATAGACTTGAAAAACTCAACATTAATAAGTCATCAGAACCAGATGGCTTGCACCTGAGGTTCCTTAACCACTTCAATACCAGGCACTTTCGGCCATTCCTGCCCAGGACAATTTTCAGCTTTCAGTACTGTCACACTTTGAATGACAATTGCGCGGTCATGCAACACTGTACCCAAACTAATTTTTTTGCATTTTCTTCCCACAAATAGAGCTTTCTTTTGGTGGTATTTGATCACCTCTGGGGTTATTTTTTGCTAAACAAAGTAAAAAAAAAAGTTTTTGCCATAACATTTTGTTTTCCCCTTCACTGATGGGCACTGATGAGGCGGCACTGATGAAGCGGCACTGATGGGCACTGATGAGTTGTTGGCACTGATAAAGTGGCACTGATGGGCACTGATGAGGAGGCACTGATATGTAGAATTGATGGACACTGATAGGTGGCACTGATATGCAGCACTGATGGGCACTGATAGGCAGCACTGATGGGCACTGATTGGCACTGGTGGGCACTGACAGGTGGCCCTGATAGGCACTGACAGGTGGCCCTGATGGGAATTGACATGCGGCTGTGATGGGCACTGGCAGGCGGAACTGATTGGCACTGATAGGCGTTACTGATTGGCACTGACAGGTGGCACAGATGGGCAGCACTGATGATGAGGTACTGATAGATTACTGACAGGTGTTACTGCTGGGCACTGATTGGCACTGTGGTGGGCTCTGACGGGGCTGTGCTGATAATTAATGTGCCGATAATCAGCACAGACCTCCCCTCTGACAGGAAGACCCGCCGATTGGCTTTCCCTGTCAGAGCGAGCTGAGAAATGCAGTTTACGGTACTTCCTGGTTCACGTGATGATCAGCTTCTTATCACGATTGGAGATGCGCAGTGTCAAAATGGCACAGGTACACGCCGGCATGTTATCCTGCTGGACGTCATATGATGCCCAGTCAGGATAACAGAACCACTTCCTGGCCGTCATTCTGCATATGGCAGGTGGGAAGTGGTTAAGGAACTCAATCAAGTAATTGCCAGACCATTGTTCCAAATTTTTATGAACAGTCTATCGACTGGAATGGTACCAGCTGAATGGAGAAAAGTCAAAGTAGCACCAATATTTAAAAAAGGGCCAAGATACATCCCTGTGATTTACAGACCAGTTAGCCTAACATCAATTGTATGCAAGCTCTTAGAGGGGATGATAAGGGACTATATACATGATTTTAGTAATGACAATGGTATCATTAGCAGTAATCAGCATGATTCATGAAGAATCATTCTTTCCAAACCAATCCTTTAACCTTCTATGAGGAGGTGAGCTGGCATCTAGATAAAGGAAGACCCGTAGACGTGATGTATCTGGATTTTGCAAAATAATTTAATACAATTCTCCATAAACGTTTACTGTACAAAGTAACGTCTGTTGGCATGGACCATAGGGTGAGTAAATGTATTAAAAAGTGGCTACAGGGGCAAGTTCAGAGGGTAGTGATAAATGGGGAGTACTCGGAATGGTCCGGAGTGGAAAGTGGGGTCCCTCAGTGTTCTGTCCTATGTAATTCATTATTTATAACGACCCGGAGGATGGCGTAAACAACTCAATCTCTGTATTTGCAGATAATACTAAGCTAAGCAGGGCAATAACTTCTCCGCAGGATGAGGAAACCTTTCAAGAAGATTTGAACAAATTAATGGGGTGGGCAACTACATGGCAAATGAGGTTTAATGTAGAAAATTTTTAAATAATGCATTTGGGTGGCAAAAATACGAATGGAATCTACTCACTAGGGGGAAGAACCTCTGGGGCAATCTAGGATGGAAAAGCACCTGGGGGTCCTACTAGATGATAGGCTCAGCAATGGCATACAATTCCAAGCTGCTGCAAGCAAAGCAAACAGAATATTGGCATGCATTAAAAAGGGAATAAACTACAGAGATAAAACGATGATTCTTCCCCTCTACAATACTCTGGTCCGGGTGCACCTGGAGTATTCTGTCCAGTTCTGGACACCAATCCTCAGGAAGCATGTGTTGGAACTGGAGAGAGTCCAAAGAAGGGCAACAAAACTAATAAAGGGAATGGAGGACCTTAGTTATGTGGAAAGGTTATGTGCACTAAACTTGTTCTCTCTGGAGAGGAGATGCTTGAGAGGGAATATGATTTCAATGTACTGGTGACCCCACAACAGGGATAAAACTTTTCTGCGAAAGGGGTTTTAATAAGACACGTGACTATTCACTAAAATTAGAAGAAAAGCGGTTTAACCTTAAATTGCGTAGAGGGTTCTTTACTGTAAGAGCAGTTAGGATGTGGAATTCTCTTCTACAGGCAGCGGTTTCAGCAGGGAGCATCGATAATTTCAAAAAACTATTAGATAAGCACCTGAACAACCACAACATACAGGGATATACAATGTAATACTGACATAAAATCACACACAGGTTGAATCCAGGTTGAACTGGATGGACGTGTGTCTTTTTTCAACCTCTCCTACTATGTAACTATGTAACTATGAATATTTTATTGGAAAGCCTTTCTTTTTATTTAAAATGCAGAGATGCTCTGCTGTACCTTTAACGAAGAGCAGGAGGCTACTTACATACCTGTATTTATATGTTGACTATGATATTTAATGGGCATTTTAACTTGTACATTTTCTGCTTAGTGTGTACAGCTAAAATATGACCGAAGAATGTATTTGAATAGAACATGGAATTACAATTTGTGCAATTTGGATAGCAATGTCTGACGTATATATTTAAAGGTATACTCTAGAAAAACATATGTTAATTTAAACTGGCTCAGGGACACTTCCAACCTACTGAATAGCTCTAATTTCCATTGTGGCATTCTTTCTCTGCACCTGGCCTTCCTCTTAGGCTAAATCCCTGTAATTGTTAGTTCCTTCATCTTCTGTATGGCTCTGAATCTGGACCTGTACCTACTGAGCATACTGTAAATGGAAATGAGTGGTTTTACCACACACAAGCATGGGATAAGAGGCTGCAGAGCTACCCAGAAGGGATAGAACAATTCTAATAAATCTAGGTGCAAGAGATTTATTCAGATTAAAGCATAGCTAAGTTAAAAATAGACTTTAGGTACTCTGGTCTCCTTTAGTTCATCACAGAAGTCCAAATATAACAAAAACAAAAAATGCAAACACTTTCAAGTGTTGTAAAGTTACTTCCCATTCTTAATTTGCCGGCTTAGTTGGACTGGTATTGCTTATTGCTCAATAGACAGTTAGGTGGTTATTAAGCCACTACAATAAAAACATACAATCCCCTCTGTAAAATAAAATTTTGTGTCTCTGTTATATAAAAAAGACGTCGATCTGTACCTTATATCAAAGCGTCTCCCGGCGCTCACATGACTCCTTGGCTCCTTGGAGGGGAGGAGAGAGGAGAGAAAGTCGAGGAGTCACATGAGTGCCAGGAGACGCTCTGATATAAGGAATAGATCATCAGCTTTTTTACATAACACAGACACTGAAACACATAATATTATTTTACAGAAGGGATGGTATGTTTTTTATTGTAGATATGATAGCAGAAGGAAGGGAAGTCTGGGGGGTGAACCGAGCTGACAGGCAGGGAAGGGAGGAGGGAGAGGACAGGGGTAGAGCAGAGATTAGAGCTGCGAATGACGGAGGCACATAAACTGATGGTGTCAGGGCTCAGCAGCCATGATAGTCCGTGGTCACTTTACAGGGGGGAAGGCATAGCCAGGCAGGATCGGCTAGGTTTGTTAGGTGATAGAAGGGGCCAAATAACACAGCACAAGCACTGTGCTGTTATTCAAGCTTTAAAGGGTAACTTCACTTTCGTGGGGGGAAAAATAGTAAATAAAGAAAAAAATAATATAGCACATATAATCATATTGTAATTGAATGTTATTAAAAATGACCTTTCCTTTTAAATTTGAAGCCTTTGGAATTTTCTGGGAAAGCATTGCAATATGGCTACATGGAGTTGTTCAGCATACAGAGTTTGTACTGACCACTCCCCAGAAATATAATTTTCTGCTTGTGTGGTTGGCTCACCAATTTTCCCAGAAGTCTGCCTAAGATACACGTCAGATTTCAGGCATCCCCTGCAACAAAAGTTTCATTTTTGGAGAGATACTTTCAATAGGAGCATGTCTAAAGGGATGCATGCCCAGCAGATTTCCTCCTTAGTGCCCTGCAGCTGCACACCTGACGGTTAATTATGAAACCACTCCCATTAGACCCACTCAGTACAGAGGCACAGACAACACACACATGGATTACTTCAGAATAACAAAAGGTAGGAATCTGAAAATCTTTAACAAAGGTTGTCATAATCCTTGCAATGTACATAGATCACCCAGAGAGAAATGTTTTTTAACAAGTGGAGTTATGCTTTAAGGGAACAGGATCTGTTTTTTTTTAGGATAACAAACATTTAAAATCAATTCTGAAATAAATAGTCTCCTTTATACAAGTTGCATGTTTCTGCAGCTGACTATGACGTTATACCCCCCAAAATGGTTTGTTGTCTTTTTTATATTTGGACTTTTGGTTTTCAAGGCTTTGGCGTGGTTTTTTTACACATTCCAGAAGAGACATTAGGCAGTGGTCAAAAGGAGTTTGTGATATACTTGCAGTGAGGAACGCTGCCTCATTTCTACATCATTGGCCTGGTTAGTGTGAGGGTCTGCAGGGGGACTTATTGGAAACTGGAAGCCCCTTTTTGAATAAGGGGGTACCCAGGTGTCTGCTCCCTCCTATGTGAATGAGTAAGGAGTACATTTTATCCTTTGTTACTCATTCACAACTAAAGGCATTTATTTACAAAAAAATGACCACAATGTAAATCCCATGTCAATCAAGTCATCCAGTGATATAGATCCATTGTCAATCATAATGAGTATGCCCCAATAACCCATTGATCCTTTCCAACCACTACTACCTTCATAAATGACAGTTGCTAGAATATCAACAGGAACTGGGAAACTTGAGTGAAGTCATTTATTTGGTTAATGATGTTACCTGGGATCCCCACCAGCTTATTTATAATGTGAAACAAGCTGGCATGCAGGAAGCAGTAATTTAGTAGGGGTAGTGATGTCACCACCATTTGAAAGACTTGTAACTAGAGGTCTGGGAGGGCATGCAAACTATTTAAATCTATTTACTTTGGCAAACTATGAACAAACTGGGTTAGAATAGAACTCGTGGCCGACTTCAACCCAATGTTATCCTCTTTTCTTATATTTCTTACCTGTCTATCTTAGCAGTGTTGATCACTTCTGCTCTTCAGCTATCACCTCCTCACAGGTTCTTTTCACACATACAGATTTTTTCTCCTCCTAAATCCTCCTGCTCACACCCTTTTTTTCCCCTAATTCTAATTCGCCTTCATTCCTCTTCCTCACATGCCCTCTTTCTCTCAGCTTACATGCTTCTCACAAATTCTGCACATCAATCCACTTGTCAAATAGGTTCCTTTTGCAAACCTGACAAGCACAGTACTTAGAGGCGTATAGGTAGTGGCTTGACTCTGAAGACAAGAAGGAAGGAGGGTTGTGTAAACTGGCATACCCAGAATAACAAAACTGTAACAAAATCTGTTACTGCAAATCAGAACTAGTTATGGGTGCAGCCATGGCTGCTGTTAGAAATCACGGGGGAAGGGGGGGCCCTCCTTACAGCCAACTTTGACAGTCTCCCTCCCCAGCTGAAAGTGACTGATAGATTTATTAGTCCCTTTCTCTGCAGCCTCAGCTTATGCTTATGAGTAAGCTCAGGCAATTTAAGTGAAACGCGTCAACATATCTGTACCTTGTGTATTGTCTGGCTGGATTCCAATAAATATCTTCAAAAAACTTGACTATGTCTGTGGTGTTCCACTATTTCCCGTATTCCTATGAACAGGAAGCGCTCTAAGGCTTGCTGCTCCTTCACAAATTGAAGCATAGTAAACACAGTTTACTAGGCTTCGGCGATGAATGGACATAGGAGTGACTGGTACAGATTGCTCATTTTGATTATTCAAAAAAGGAAGGGGCCAATAAATTACATATTTACCAGCCCCTTCTCCTGTTCCCCATTCTGAAACATCCACTTGTGTGTCCATAGCAGCTGCCGATGATAGAAGAGAGGAGGAAAGCTGGCAGTGCTGTGGAGGAAAGGGGCACAGAGTTCCAGACAGCAGATAGAAGGGACACATGTGCTAGGACCAATCCCCCTGCAGTGCAGCCAGTGGGAGAAAGAGGAGAAGCTGGGAGCGCTGCGGGGGTGGCAGAAGAGGATTGGTGTCTGCAACAAAACAGGTGCCCAGGCCCCCCTTTGAACTTATGAGTTCTGGGCCCAGTACGGGAGGGCTGGCTGTACAGGCTTAACAGTGCTCCTGAGTGCAGCACTATTTAGTGGCTGGAGACAACAGGCACAGCTTTTTCACCTTGGTGGGCACATTTCTGATTATTTTGTATTGCCAAAATATGCCAGTAGTTATGTGCAAAGAAGTGGGAACCACATAGGAATGTTGTATTTTTTCTTTCGTTCGAGCTACAAAGACCCCAAAAATAGTACTTTTGGTTTAGACAAATTGAATTTAGTGGCAGTTTATTCATGGTACAATTTAGATATACAGTAAATGCTGATAGCATTTTAAATATAGCACTTACACACACATATATATTGTAAATATGACTATTTATTCTCTGAATGTTACTTCTGTATAGCAAGCTGCATTTCAGGAACAATTTATTCGTTACTTTTTTCATTTTGAATACTTAACCTTTTCATAAGAAGCTAAATTACACCATGACACAGATTTTCATTTAAAAAATAAATGTTATTTTTTTTTACTCTGCTCCCTCATTATTTTCCCTGTTAAGTTTAGCCCTGGCCTGTGCTCTTTGTACAGACCCAGAAACCAAATACAGAGCATTGAGAATGCAATCCAGTTACTATGTGCACCCCACACAAAAGCCTTCTAATGATCTGTGATTAGTTCTTTATTAAATTCATCAACAGAGCCAAAGGAGATGTCAAATCTCCCCCATTTGTGATTATCTTGATGAGAGTTTTAATTCAATCATTTAATGTGTATTTCTTTTCAGCTTCTGCACCCGTCTGCAATAAGGAAGAGACTCTATTGAGAGAATTTATTAAATAAGGTGCAGTTCCACTGACCAGACCATCAGGATCAGGTCTTCTTGCTTTTCTGTATTTTTACGTAATATCTGCAACATAACAAGGAAATTCAAAGTGCACAGAGAAATGATATTGGGTAAACTTCAGTAACACAATCAGACTTCACCTTTCAGGTGAAGCCAGAACATTGACAACTTGCTGAATTTGTGGCAGCATTTTGCTCTTAACCCTATTAACTGAGCTGAATAGCTTGTAAGATCGTTGTTTTATGGTGTCTACATAGCACTGTTATTAGTACTGTGCTAATAGATAAAGAGATGTCCATGGGACCTGATACAGAGACTGTGTCCACCACCTCCATCCTCAACACCTTTCTCCACCATTTTCACTTTGATTTTTATAGACTATATTAGCCTTTCTCAACCAGGATCCTCCATAGGTTGTTAGAGGTCCTTTGAGTAATGAGCAATTTCTGACTCTGATGCCTTGTACACACGACCGGTTTTCCCGTGAGGAAAAAAAAAAAAGTTCCCGACGTGATTCCTCTCCAGCCTGCTTTGCATACAGACGTTCATACCAAAGTGCGTTGACGTACAACAAGTACAATGGGACTATAGAGGGGAAGTTCGATTTAACTGGTTTCACCCTTTGGGCTGCTTTTGCTGATCCTCGTGTTAGTAATGGTTTGATGAGAGACGATTCGCGCTTTTCAGTCTTTGTGCTTTTCAGTCCGTTACAGCGTGACAAATGTGCTATCTCCTTTACAAATGCTAATTTTACCAGAACGAGCACTCCCGTCTCATACTTAAAGCGGGGGTTCACCCAAAAATAAATTTTTAACATTACATTCAGTTGTCCTAATTTCCCGTTGGGAAAACCGGTCCTGTGCACGAGGCATACGATTAGCAACCACTGACAACAACTATCTTTTTATTATCTGTAAGGGGGGGATTTTACTCAGTGACTATCACAATAATATTGTGAGCTCTAGATATAGTAACTATTAGTAAGGACTCCCTGAGACCAGTTAGTTATTTCAAGGGTCCCTGCATGTAAAAAGGTTGAGAAAGGCTAGTCTATATCAGTGGCGGTGTGTCCATTAGGGGCGCTCGAGATAGATTCGGCATAGCATGAATCTATCCATCGCCACCCCCATTCAGGCGCTGGCCCCTTTTCGTGTGCCGGGTGCCTGAATTCCAGCAGGGGGGTGTTTTTGAAGCACCTGATTAGAGCCATAGGCTGTAATGGGCTTCAAAAAAGGTGAATTTGCGCTACCAGCCCACCCAGATGTGTTAGAAAAGTGAATGAATATTTGCACTGAACCGACCGCCTCTCAGCCAATCAGGAGGCACAGATCTAATACCCATCACCTGATTGGCTGAAGGCACTGGCGAAGCGATTGGATGCCTAGCAGAAGGAGGACGAGGCAAATGGAGGGCACAGGAGCCGTCGCCATAATATGTATAATAAGTATAAAAACTAGTAAAATATTAGAAGAAGAAGAACTCTAGTCAAAATAAAAAATAACCCATTAAAAAATAAAATAAGAAAAGCAGATATTGCACTAATACTCACCTTCAATCTGGAAATGTCGCTCATAGTTTCATTATGAATGTGTGAGGAAGTGTTCTGGGGAAGGTGCATAGTGGAACAAGCGATGGACCCTTCCAACGAGAAATGCATCAGAGAATTGGTCCTTACCAAAATGATCAAGCAGAGACTTTTCTTGGAAATTTAGTCGGATTATAAGCCTCCACCTTTTGTGGAAGCTTCACAAAATGGAGAGTGTACCTCCGAAATCTATTTTCCAAATTGTCTTGGCGTTCAGCTGTAGCTAAAGCTGATAGAACACTATGCTGTGTTGGAGCTGAGATATTTGATCCCCTAGGCCAGCGGTCCCCAGGGACCTGTTTCATGGCAGGCAATTTTCCCAGGGAAAGGGGGGGGGGTTGTTGGTGTCTGTCCTCAGCCCCCTTTAATCCACAACCCCCTTTACATTACAATGCCCCTTTAGATAACAGTGCCCCTTTACATTAATGTAACAGGGACTGATCTGTACGGAGGGCACTGCTCTGTAAAGGGGCACTGTAATGTAAAGGAGGCTGTGATGTAAAGGGGACTGCACATTGAAGGGGGCACTGTAATGTAAAGGGGACTGTGATGTATATGGACTGCCCTGTAAAGGGTAATGATTACATTGCAGTCCCCTTTATATTACAGTGTCCCTAGCAATCACAGCCTCTCCCATCACTTTATTAGCATATAAAAGTAATAGTCCAGCACCAAGAAGTACTGTCGGCTAAATTGCAATGAATTATAAAATACCATCCCACATTTATTTATTTTCTAATTTATGCTCAAGATCCTTGTACTCCCACTTCCAGCCTGCTTATTGTCATATGAAGCATTACCACACTAGTGTTTGCAGTGTTCATCCCTCTTTAGGTGCTTAGCCCACCTCTAGCCCGAAAAGTAAAGCCTAATTGACAAAAAAACAAACATAAAAACATGTAATTAATTATTTTTATATATGCATAACTTAAGTTTTTTCTTATATCTGCCTGAAGTTATGATTTAGGTATCAGTCATATACACAGACTAGTACATTTGGCAGAGCAGAGGCTGTGATCAGTCCATGTGTCCTCTCTTGGCTCCCCCGCCCACCCAACAATGTCATCCTATTAGCAGGGCTGGAGCTCTTCATTCCAATCTGCAGGTCCTCCCACCCCCTGTCCTGCTGTTAAGATGTCACTATTGGCCAGGCCGGCAGAGGAGCCGTGAGAGAACACACGGGCATGGCCACACAAAAATGGTGCTTGCAAAAATATGTTGGTCTTTTACACAGCAGCCTGAAGAAAAGATGTCCATTCTTCTATGACATTAGTAAAAAACTAAGGCATGCTGGTAGTAGGAGGGGACTGGCCTACAGTTTTTTGTTTGCCATTGAATAATCTTATAGATGGCAGTATAAGCCAAAGTTGACAGGATTCTTGTGTCTCTCAAAGAATGAGAACGAAATTCACATCTATTTGTTAGTAGTGTAGCACCCTCTACTTAGGTAGGTGCTAGAGGTGAGATTTTTGGTGAGTAGAGGTAAATTTAGGCAGGCCTAGCTAGAAACTATGCCTGATTGTTTTGATCTGTGTGGGCTGGGAGTGGCTTAGAGTAGGCTGGTGACTCACAGATAGCATTACTTCTCGGTTACCTCCCTCTGGCTTCTAGAGGATTCGAGAAGAGAGGGGGGAGGGAGAGAGATAGAGCTGTCTGAGGTGTCTCAGCTAGCCCTAACCAATCCCCAGCTAGGATTACCAGGGAGCAGGCCTCCTTGATATACCCAGGGTCAGCCCAGCTGGGGAGGAGTTGTCAGGTTAAAGAACTAAGGATGGAGTACTAGGCTGCCAGGGCCTTTGAGGGAGCTCCTAATTCTGTGGCGGGGGGTGACCTTGGGCCTGGGACTCGGGTGTAGGACTGATCCCTTTAGGAAAACATGGATGGTTTGAACAGGAGGCACAGGGGGGAGTCATAGAGAGGACAGCGGGAGCTAGTACTGCCAGCCAAGTCTTCAGGAGGGAACCACCGGTGTGAGCAGCCAGGAGGGTTGGTGAGTGACATGTGCTATCGGGAGTACTGGAGAGGCATGCCAAAGAGGACTGAGAGGAAACAGTCAGAGCTGGGTGTGGAGCCAGAGAGGATTGCAATGTCACAGGCAGTGGAGTCGAGCAGCTGCAGCCAGGAGGGATTACTGGGAGCAGTAGACCACCATAGGTCAGCTAGCACACTAGGACTTCCTATTCTTTTGCTACATTAAACTGCCTGTAAACCCAATTCATGAAATTTGAGCTGGGCACATATATCTGCAGTGTTTTTTTATCTGTCTTCAAAGAGCTAAGTCCCATAGCTCTCCCCTGACCCTTTCCTCTGTTATCAGACAGATAACTCCTGACAAATTCTCGGACACATCAAACAAAAGCAATCTGAAATTTCTGTCCAGGGAGGTTGCTATAAAAAGATTAGCAGGCAGCTGGCCCTGTTACAAAACACCTCTGAGAGTCTCTGCGTATGATGAGAGGGGGTGTGTGCCTTTCCTCTAATCAGCAGTTTTAGCTATATTGGCTGTATGCCCAGACATCACACTCTGTGTTAAACAGTAAGAGAAAATTTCCTAACACGATCTGAACTTTCTAAACAGTATATAAATGTGAAGACAGCTGATATTTATGTAAAACTTATGTAGGGAGATTTTTTTCATCTTAGGCCCGGTACACACGAGCAAACATGTACGATGAAACCGGTCCGTCGGACCGTTTTCACCGTACATGCCTGCCAGAGGGCTTCTGTACGATGGTTGTACTAACCATCGTACAGAAGTCCGCGCGTAAACAATACGCGGGGCGTGTCAGCGTCGTCGCCGCGACAATGACGCGGCGATGACGCGGAGACGTGGGCGGGCCTGCCATTTAAAGGCTTCCACGCATGCGTCGAAGTCATTCGACGCATGCAAGGGACGGCGGGCGCCTGGACATGTACGGTAGGTCTGTACTGACGACCGTATATGTCCGAGCGGGCAGGATTCCAGCGGAACGGTTTTAAAACACGTCCAGGAATATTTGCCCGCTGGGAAAAGGCCCAGCGGGCAAATGTTTGCTGGAATTCGGCCCGCTCGCGCCTACACACGACCGAACATGTATGCTGAAACTGGCCCGCGGACCAGTTTCAGCATACATGTTTGGTCGTGTGTACGGGGCCTTTGTGTATCATCTGAGGCTGTTTACTTCACTGGGTGTATGGAGGGTTTACATCCACTTTAAAGAGACACGTGGTCTCTGCCTGCAAATGGCAACTTCTAAGGCCTTACCATGTGCTAGCTGTGCCTGGAAGTGAAGTGATGTACAGGCAACAGAGTGATAGTCTGCAAGCAAGTGTTGTGCAGGAGGGGTCTGGAGAAGTGTCTGTCCCAAATTGACTGTTCTAAAATTCTACTGGGCATCCCATATATCCTATCCCTATCCAAGTTCATATCCCTCAATAAATCAACAAAACAAACATATGGACTGTTCATTGTCTCCAAGTTGAGACAGGGCTGGGCTGGTCAGGGTGACAGGTGGACCACAACATCCAGCTGTCCCTACAGGGGTAGCGCTACAGTAGAAATGTTTACCTTTCCATAGTCCAAGGACTGGCTTGGTAGAGCAATTATAGATAAATGGGTCAAAATGGAAAAAAATAATAACATGCATTATCAATGGTAAAATTATTGTACAATCTGTAACCTTCAGATTCTTTAGAAAAAAAGTACTGAACTGAAGAGAATAGGCATGTCTGTAAATTTTTTTAAATCTATTTATGGCTATATGATTAGATGAATAGATCATGCTTTTTAAGGTTCACCAGATAATAAATAGGGGCACTTTAGAGGTCAAGATGTCAAAAACAGAGTTGTATAATGGGAATAATAGGATGTAATGGTACTTATGGGATATAAATTTCTTAGTTTCTTAGTAAGCATCCTCTTGCTCTAATGATGCATGCAGTGCTATGAAATGCAATACTCTGAGGCTTGCTCTTGGGAGGTTTCTTTCGAGATGTTTAAAGAGTGAGACAGGGCTAAGCCGTAATAGCAAACCACAACATATAAACACACTGCTCGTCTATCAGAGGGTTCAATAGCTTTACCTTTTCAGAAAGGAATTGTGGTTCAGCTAAGAATAAAGCCATCATTCATGCATTTGCAGACATCTGAATGCAATTCCTGGTTTCATTCTTCTTCTATGTTAGTAAAGGTAAAACTGGAAATCTATGTGTGATTACGGAAGATCAGATCCTTGGAAGGGGGTCATCCATAAGTCATGTCACATAATTTTGATGCAAAATTGTCCCCCAATCTATCTTACAACATCGTAAAACGCTGACTCCTCTAACCAAGGATAATACCAAAAAGTTAGACAACTGCCTAATAGGTAGATTCAGAAAGAGTTAGGCCGGCTTATCAGTAGATAAGCCGACCTAACTCAGAATCTACGCCGACTTATGTTTAAGTGTATTCTCAAACAGAGATACGCTTAAACATATCTAAGATACGACGGCTTGCGCCATCCTATCTTAGGTTGCAATATTGAGGCTGGCCGCTAGGTGGCGCTTCCATTGCGGTTGGAGTAGAATATGTAAATTAGTAGATACGCCGATTCACGAACTTACGCCCGGCCCACGCAGTACATTTACGCCATTTATGTAAGAGATAGGCCGCCTAAAGTTAGAGCTGGGCCCTAGGTGGCGTTGCCAATGTTCAAGTATGGCCGCCGTATCCGCGTCGAAATTCGAAATTTTTACGTCGTTTGCGTAAGTCGTCCGTGAATAGGTATTTACATTGTTTACGTCCACGTCTAAATCAATAGGCCCGTGCGGCGTACTTAGCCGCAATGCACACTGGGAAATGTAGGCGCATGCGCAGTTAAAAAAATACGTCAAAAACGTAAGGTCAAAGCATATTAACATAAAACACGCCCCCTTACACACATTTGAATTAGGCGCCCTTATGCCCGCCCGCTTTAGGCTACGCCGCCGTAACTTAGCAGGCAAGTACATTGTGAATCATGTACTTGCCTCGCTAACTTACGGCGGCGTAGCTTAAATGCCTTAAAGGGTCACTAAAGGAAAAAAAATGTTTTGCTGAAATGACTGTTTACAGGGTATAGAGAGATAAAAGTTAACTGATTCCTTTTAAAAATGATTAAAAATAGATTAAATTCAATCATGTAATGTGCCGCTAGTTTCACTTTCGTTTTTAAACTGGTTTCATGTTTCTGTAAAGTAAAGAGACCCACAGAACAAAAACAAACAAATCCAGGGCAGTGTTTTGTTTTTAAAATGAATCTGATTGGTTCTGAGGAGTTTTAGATACACAGCTTGGACCACAGTGAAAAGCTGCCATGAGATTTTTCATAAGGAGCCAGACAAGCAGGAAGTGTGGAGATCAGAGCAGAATTACAGCTACTTCAAAGCAAAAACGAACAATGAGGACATGAAACCAGAACTGCAGTAAGGTAATAGAGGCTACTTAGCTAAAAAAATAATTCCTTTAGTGATCCTTTAAGCTACGCCGCCGCAAAGTTGCGGCAATGTATGTGAATCTACCTATAAATTACAATCACCTAAATTGCCTATAGAAAGACCAATGTAGAAGTGAAATAAAATTAACCACACTCTTCTGCCCTCTTTACACCGTATGGTACATATATAGGATTCATCCTCAAATTTCACAGCATAAGTAATGAAGTTCCAGCAGCTTAACACATCCCACTCCCCCTTCCAGCTGTGATTGACAACTACAGCCTTCTAATCTCTAATGTAAGCACAGAGCAGGTACTCTGGGATAGTGAAGCAAGGTGAGCTTCTCATGCCCCATACACACGGAAAACCTGCGATGAGAGCTTTTCGCCTGGAATCCTGACTGTATGCTCCATCTGACTTTTTCCCACAGGAAAACTGCCGGAAAAAAAAAGAATACGTTGCTTTACAATGCCTACAACTACAGAGGTCAATAAGGGCATGTTCAGTGTTGCCAACCTCCCAAAGTGAAATTGACTGGCAGGATGTCAAAAATGTATTGACAGCACCATTTTTTCATTTGTTCTACTGACACAACTCATGAAATTTACTGACAGGTCCAGATTTTTTTTACTGACATGTAAAAAAAGTACATAAAATATCTGTTTTCAGTGCAAAACAGTGCAAATATAAACATTTAGGCTACAATAATGTAGCTATTGCTATTAGCAAAGTGTTTAACCAAAAAAGTGCGCTTGCAAAATCGCTGCGCAAGTACGGTGCGTCAGAAAGTAGAAAAAAATATATATAATGTTTGGGGGTTCTAAGTAATTTTCTAGCAAAAATAAAGATTTTAATTTGTAAACACTGAGTCTGATAAAAAAAGGCCCGGTCCTTAAGTGGTTAAGGTATACCAAAAGTCAAAAAACATATTTCTCCATTTAACCCAGCAGTTTTGTCACCTGTGTCTTGAGATGTGAAATTTCCAGACATTTTGAAGTTTTTTTTTTTCCTCCTGTCTTTTCCCAGCAAAAAATTACATTTGTTACACTAGAAACATGAAATGGAGTGTATATAAAAATATTATGCTTAAAGTAAAGTACAGTAAATAAACAAAACTTGCTTTTTTAAATTGTATTTTTTCGGAAATGGAATAACAATTTTAGAAAATGTCCTCTATACATGAGAACAGGTAACCACCCCCTTTCCCTCATAATAAATTAAAAGCTTCCTGCCAATATGCATTTTCAGTTATTGACAATGCTGATCCAGAAACATACATTGCTCTTGAAAGAGCTTGATCAATGTTATCCTCATTTTACGGTGTCATTTTTTTCTATAAATGAAGAGATTGTGTATTTTTGGGAGGTTGTGGCTTGCAACACTTCCTTACTTGAAGATGCTGATGGTGAAGAAACACTTTGTGATGATCCAGAAGCAGCAGAAAGAGTGTTTCTGGAATGAGAAAAACTACATGCACTTTTATTATGGTCCTAATCATTTAATTTCATAAAATATTTTTTAATGTCTTTAGGACACCTCTGGCGACTCTCCCAAGCTGCAGTCCAGTGACATCAATAAACATGACATTGCAGTTACCAAAGAGACAGTAATGCATTGTTAAAATAACAATTTTCAATTTTCATTAACTTCGCAGATATTTAACCAAATATGGGAACTTAGGTACTTTCAGATTGCCATGAAGGATACAGCTTTGTCCTACCATGTGCTGTGCCAATAAGAATCATATGTATGAATCTGAGCAACATCAGTGAAATCTGTCACTTGGTATTCAGTATGCAGTCTGTTAAAATCACATATGGGAAGAATTTGCAAAAAATGCTTTGCTAGTTCAATAGAATTGTCCATAGAATTAACAGTAAACCTGTTTGAAGGTTTTAGTAAAGCCAACAGCTGAACAATCCTGTTTCCAATGGGCATCTGTTTTTTTTAATAGCAGTTACTGTTTTTGTATAAAATGTTGTTGCTTGCCCCATGAACTATAAATGGAAGGTACTTCTGCGCTACTAATATTGAATAACTGTGTGATTAAATATTTAAGGTTGCTGCTAGACACCAACTCTTATTAGCAGGAAAAGTGAAAAAATATAAAAAGTAAAAAAAAAGATGAAGCGCTACCTTAATACCACACATATATAAGGTTTACCCAGCAATATAAATAATAAGTGCACAACAGTGGCCCCTAGTGGGAGTATTAAATATGACACGTGTAACTTTAAAGCGGAGGTTCACCCAAAAATCAACTTTCTGTCACTAGATCCAGCATACCACTGACATCTGCAGTATGCTGGATTTTTTTTTTTGTACTTATCGTTTTAGCGGTCTTTCTTCTCCGGCTCCGAGCGGGGAATCCTGCGGGGAGTACCCGTTCCTAAATCAAGCGCAGTTGATTGATGGGCTTGGATAGCGCATCACGCCATCCGAAAATAGCCGATGTGACTCTCGGCTGCTTACGGCGCTATACGGCGCCTGCGCCTGCCGTGTAGAGCTGACTGCGCAGGTGCCGTAAATTGCCGAGAGTCACGTTGGCTATTTTCGGAAGGCGTGACGCGCTATCCAAGCCCGTCAATCAACTGCGCTTGATTTAGGAACGCCTATACCCGGAAGGATACGCCGCTCGGTGCCGGAGAAGAAAGACAGCTAAAATGATAAGTACAAAAAAAAAAATCCAGCATACTGCAGATGTCAGCAATATGCTGGATCTAGTGACAGAAAGTTGATTTTTGGGTGAACCCCTGCTTTAAATATACAAAACAAAGTGCACAACAGTAGCCCCTAGTGGAAGTAATAAATATTTCACATAACTTTAAATAAACAAAACAAAGTCTATATGATAAGTGCAATCTTCTTATGAACAGGGGCAATCGCAAGGTATCCAACAGTGAATAGATGGCAAGTAAGTGACAAACACCAAGTGGACCCTCCACCAGTCACACTATGCACTCACCTCCCAGAATGGCCCCTAATTCGGCCTAGTAGCACCTTCCCCTCTTGGGTCACTATCCAAGATTACTTTTTAAACTCCCATCCATGGGCTCCTTCAAGCGTAGTCTCTCATAGGTGATGGCAACATAAGGGAAAAGAAGGAACTAACATAATGCAGTACTGTAATGTATTAAAAAACATACAACTGTTCCACTCACATTTAAGAATGTACTAGCCCTGGTGCATACAGGTGATGAACTTAGGCATATACAGATCAGTCCCTGGGGTCACAGAATCATTCGAAAGTCCTCGGCCTTGCTGCCGTCACAAGCCCTGGCACTGGCGCGTTTCGTCACCGCACATGTGACTTTATCAAAGGTTTGATGATTAGAGCCGGTGGGAGCACGGCAGATCCCCAGACTACCGATTACAGCCAGCAGCCCCAGGATAGGCACTTTTAAATGTGAGTAGCCATTTGGCTAAGTTTTATCTTTGCTCATTTTTTAATAAACAAAATTACGCTATGGATGTTTCCATTGTTATTTCATATCCGGCCGAGACCTTTAAGGAGGAAGTCGCCTAATATCTCCATTTCAGACTATGTGAGCAGGCATTATCTTGCATAAGCTCTCATTGACTCTTTTTTTGAGTAAAGGAGTCAATGTGCTCTGGTAAGCAGATTACTTATCCAGTCACTTTGGGTGTTTATTCAAGTTTGGTGAAGGATCACTCTTCTATCAGTATATCACAGCAAGCACGGAATGGACGTTTGGTGTTTTATGGACTTTGATATATTATCATAATATTTTTTTGTGCTGACCCCCAACTTTTAAGAAGATTTTAAGGGGTTAGATAGTCGTCTTATACGCCGGAAAATACGGTATTTGTATGTACAGAATATTTTATTAATATAATAACAGATATATGTTATATCCATATAATAATATGATATATTTTCAGGGGATCGTCAATTCTTTATTTCCAGTTCTTAAATAGGGTTTTATCCAAGGAAGAGATTTAAGTTGTACTCCTATGATATCTTCTTCTAGTTTAACCCATTGCTTATCTTCTCTGTTGTGATGCTAATCTATAATCCTAGTCAGTGAGGCTGCTTGTAAATATTTTGAAAAGTTGGGTAGTCCTAGTCCTCCATTTTTCTTAGTTTTTTGGGCCCAAATAAAAACTTCCTATTGCTTTTCTTAATTCAATCATTATTTTTTTTGGGAGGGCTAGAGGTATCGTTTGAAAAACATATAATAACATATAAACATATAATAATTTTGGCAATATGTCAATTTTTACTATATTAATTCTTCCCATCCATGAGTATGTTACTTTTTCATATTTATGCAATAATGTAATTACTTTTCGGATTTTTGCATTGTAGTTCAGATCCTGTAACTGGTTTAAATTACTTGGGATATAAATTCCCAAATATTTAATTGCTTCTTGTTGCCATTTAAACTGAAAATCTTTTTGCAGCAGTGTCTGTGTTTTTTCTATTAGTGATACATTTAACATGTCAGATTTATCATAATTAATTTTAAAGTTACTTATTTCCCCAAATCGTTTAAATTCTTTTATTAAATTTGGTATTGTTATAATGGGGTTAGTCACATATATTAATAAATCATCTGCGTATACCGCTGTTTTATATTCTTTGCCTTTTAATGACAATCCCTTAAATGTCTTTATTTTCCCTTATTGCTATTATGAGATGTTCCATTACTATTATATATAATAAGGTGGATAAGGGACACTCCTGTCGAGTTCCATTTGATATTTCTATATACTCTGATAACATTCCGTTTTTCTTATTCTGGCCCTAGGGTTAGAATACAATGCAACAATCCTACTAAGCATTTAAGGGCCCATTCCTATCTGGACTAGTGTTTCTTCCAAGAACTGCCATCCCACCCAAATGCTTTCTTAGCGTCAATAGATAAAAGACATGTATGTTGGGAAGGCAGTTCTTTGAGCATATTCTACCAATGTACAAGTTTTTATAATATTATCCCTAGTTTCTCATCCTTTCGTAAAGCCTGTTTGATCTAAATTTATATGTCCAGGTAGAATAGATGTCAATCTATTAGAGATAATCTTTGAGTACAGTCTTATATCTATATTTGTCAGAGAAATTGGTCGATAATTATTACATAATGTGTGATCTTTCTCAGGTTTTGGGATTAGTGTAATATGAGTTTTCATACTTTGTGGTACAAAAAATTGTGTTTTGTATATGGAGTTGTATGTTTTTTTTAAGGATAGGTGAAATTATATCCTGGAATGTCTTATAAAATCTGGGAGTATATCTGTCTGGTCCTGGGCTTTTGTAAAGTGCAACTACACACACTGTAACCTAAAACACACGCCCTGAACTATTGTGTTACCAACAACAGCTGATAAATGTGTCAAATTTTAAACTGAAATCAAAGAGCCCTTTTAAACCTTGTCCCAATTCTCTAAGAAAACTATGGCTGAACCAGCCCAGACTGAGCCCTCTTCAATTTCAGTAACTGACTCTATAACCTAACCTACTACTGCCTTGTGTGCTGCAGATGCAGCTATGTCTGACGAAGGTCAGAAAAGCTATAGTTGTTAATGACAACTGATCTTTTGGAACTTTGTAAAACAATGTATCAAAACATTCTAGCTGCAATTATAGGTGTATCACGTGTAATGATTGGTTTAGCGTCTTGGAAGGTGTCTAAAAAAATATAAGAAAGAAGATAAATCATAATGTTTGTCTGCATTTCCCACTTGTGTTATACATTAGGCTGTAAAGACAAAATGTGTGTGTTGTATTGGTTTGAAAGTTTACCAAGGTTACAACAGCGATTTGCCGGTGGTTTAACGGCGCCGCCCATTGATTTCAATGGGCAGGGGCGCTTTAGGAGCGGTGTATTCACTGCTCCTAGATGCTGGAAAGAAGCTGCTGGCAGGACCTTTTTTTGACGCCCTGCCAGCGCAGCACCCCAGTGGGAAAGCACTTAGGCTTTCACACTGGGATTGCAGCTGAGGCTTTTTTTCAGGTGCTTTACAGGCACTATTTTTAGCGCTAAAACGCCTGAAAAATGCCTTCAGTGTGAAAAGGGGTCTAACAGTGGGATTAAAAGGAAGGTCCCATGTAAGCCACAAGTCACTGTAGTTGTACCCATGTGACAGCAAAGATTGGCCAAGAACTGTCAAATGCATCAAGGCTTGTGCTTTTATACCAATTTTAAGGATTGTTAGCATATACTGTGCACTACCAAAGCTTGGGGGTGACCTCAAGCCAAACACATGGGGCCAGATCCAGGTAGATCGGCGCATTCTTCCATCCGGCGTAGCATATCTATGATATGCTACGCCACCGTAACTTACATTTTTTTTTGGTATTCTGAAAGAATTTCCGCCGTAAGTTACGGCGGCGTATCGTAACTTAGGCGGCGTAAGGGCGCGCAATTCAAATGTATGTAATGGGGCTTGTTTTATGTAAATATGTCTTGACCCGACGTAAATGACGTTTTTTTTCAACTGCGCATGCACCGTCTGTGGGGGTATCCCAGTGCGCATGCTCGAAATTAAACCGGAACAAGCCAATGCTTACGACGGTGACGTCATTCTACGCAAAGCCCTATTCGCGAACGACTTAAGCAAATGACGTAACATTTTCAAAATTCGACGCTGGAATGACGGCCATACTTAACATAGGATACGCCTCATATAGCAGGGGTAACTATACGCCGGAAAAAGCCGAACGCAAATGACGTAAAAAAATGCGCCAGACGGACGTACGTTCGTGGATCGCCGTATCTAGCTAATTTGCATACTCGACGCGGAATTCGACGGAACCGCCACCTAGCGGCCAGCGTAAATATGCACCTAGGATCCGACGGCGTACTAAGACGTACGCCAGTCGGATCGCTCCCTCATTCAGTCGTATCTTGTTTTGTGTATACAAAACAAAGATACGACGCGGGAACTTTGAAATTATGCGGCGTATCAATAGATACGCCTGCGTAATTCGTTTGTGGATCTGGCCCATGATCTCTATTGGTAATGAATGGTGCAGGTAAATGTATGATAATGTTAGTTTACACTTGATCGCAAACAAAATGTTTATATTAACTCCCTATAAAGTTAAAGTCTTTGAGCCAAAATGTTTATATTTTAGTTTTGGATAGAGAAAAGAATTAAGAAGACCCTTTTTTTTCTGTCAACAGAGTAATCTGCCTTCAGTTCCTGTCTGAGAGATACAACAGAAACTAAGGGCAGATCTCTTCAAAGTGAGGGAAATACCCATTTTAGACAGTTGTTACCAAAACAGGTTTTCAGTTGGAAGATTTCTCCTCACCACTTCTTCCTATGATAACTCACTCATTTTGGATCTTCTATTACTATATTGGAGACAATGGTCACCAGGACCAATATTGAGGGTAAATCTTTCTAACAGGGTCAGAGAAACCAAGCATACTCGACAGAGATTCCAAAGCTCCTACGCACTCCATCTAGAATAAAAATATATTACCTTCCTAAGGTACATAAAGATCCAGTCAATCCCCCTGGCTGTCCCATAGTTAGTGGGATTGACTCAGTTACAGCTATGATAGGAAAATATGTAGATTTTCACCTTCAGCCTTTAGTGAAACTTATGCCTTCTTTTTTGAAGGATACTGGAGATACTATCAGGTTACTTGAATCAGTCCGTTTCCAGGAAGGTATGATCCTGGCAACGGCGGATGTTGCTGCACTTTACACGTGCATTCCCCATGAGCTAGGTTTCAATGCAGTGGAACAATATCTATCTTTAAGTACTACTTTGTTCATCATTCAGTGCAATTTCATCATGCAGCTCCTTAGGTTTCCGGCCAAACATAATTATTTTTGGTTTCAGAACAGTTTTTATTTGCAGACTAAGGGGGTGGCAATGGGGGGCTAAATTTGCCCCCAGTTTTGCCAAACTGTTTATGACCAAATGGGAGGAGGATGTCGTCTATGCCCTTAGGTGACCAGAATTGGTTCTTTGGGCGTAGAGTGTTACATTAATTCTTTCATTAATTTGGCCTAAATTATTTCTGCGCTCCACCGCTACGTTCCATGTGATGGCTGCGACGTTCTGTCATATGCCATGACATCACACTTGCGGCGTGGTTTTGTGCCCGGTCCTGTGTTTGGCTCTGTGAGCGTGTGTGCCTGTGGCCCTCCCTTGACGCTGTGGCACCGGACACCCTTTATGTTTGTTCAATGCTCATTGGATTCGGTTCCCACCGGGGGGCAGATTCAGTGTTATCAGTGGATATTTATTCTTGAAACCTGGCCAATGTGGTATGAGGGGCAATCACGTGGGTGTTCTAAACCGCGTGTTACTGCCTCCTCCTGCTTTTTGGAGGGTTTTTCAAATGTTTTACAATTGGTTAAATGGAAATTACTTCTGGGTCTAAGACATAAGTCAGGGCTGACCTGGGAGGAGTCTCTTAACATTTTGGTTACTATTGGTCTGTGCTTGGAGGCTGCAAGCTTAGCAGGCCATGTGGTCGGCTCTCCTACAATCACAGATCCATATTTTGAAACTTGTCTGATAGACCAGTTTTCAGTTCAGTTTGGAGTGTTTATCTTATAAATACAATATATGTGCAATATGGGCGAGCAGGTTGATGCCCCAGTTGAAGTCCCACTTGGACGAAACGCATAGGGCTTGGTACGCCACTCCCCATATTGCCTTTTTACAGTTAATTTGTGATCACTTTTAATGTCATTTCTTGTTGGTTTTATTACAATAAAACCTTTTATATATTTTTTGACCTGCACGATTGGAGCACCGTTTCCTTTTTTTCTTTCTCCTTGAATGTTCGTTGGAGTTAGTTTTTTGGAGTTGTCCCATCGTGCTTCAGCAACCCTGTCAGGGAAGGTTCCCCCTGCTGGTGTTACTGCCTGGTATTTGGCGTACAGTACTGTGGCCCACCACCAGGTGTCTCCCGACAGTCTTGGACTGTCGGGGGAATTTCTTCCCTGGTGGTGCTATGTTATCCTTTGGCTGCAGTACTGGCGTCCACCAGCGGGGGATTCTTAGCAGTGTGGAGCACACAGCCCTTCCTGCGTTCAGGTGTAACCTGAACGTAATTAACAGGCTTATATATACCCGGCGTGTGCAATCAGTCCTGGCCCTGGTATCGGTCTACTTACCCTGATCTTGAGCTTGTATTTGACCCTGATTTCTGGACTTGATCCCTGGACCTGATCCTGATCCCGATCCTTGATCCCTGCCTGGACTTGTCCTCCCTGTGTCCTGATTCCTGTCCCCATCCTTACCCATCTACTGACCTCCCATGTGTATGACCTTGGCTTGGCTCGTTTATGAATACGGTATTCCCCTTTATTTGTACATACTGTTTGTCGTTTTATTGTGCACTGGTGGTTCACACATTTGTAAATAAACACCTTTTATTTCACTACTCACCTTGTTTGGTTCCTCTGTGCGGTCACACAGTCTGATCTACCAGCATTCCTGACAAATCCTTTTCGGGGGTTCCTCTCATTCCCAATCATCTCAACGCTCGTTGGAAACAGGGTGGACACCCTGTGAGCTCCGGTTTGTCTCCCTTATCCAGAACATCATCCATCCAGGGTCTTTAGCCGAGGACTGTCGGGTCCTAACGGCCAAGTCTGTGGTCCTAACCTCTCCGAGTCGCCAGACAAGCCGAGTTGATTGGATTTCCTATGCCTACATGATCTGCTGTCGTTGACAGGTAGATCCACTGGTGCTGGTAAGCGTAATCCATCTATTTCATTCAGTCGGAAGAAATTCTCTCCATAATGATCTATGTGGCTACACGTTTGTTTCCTTCGCAGTTCGCCTACACGCCATATTGATGGATATACATTGTCTTTCTTTCTGTTCTTTGTGAACTCATTAGCACATTCATTTTTATTCACTTTTTAGTTTTTTTATTTATATTTTTCACCGTCTCACACCATATTTGCTCAGTGAGATACTAAAGTTTCTCCTTAACCACCAGCGCTACAATTTTACATTTATCACTTTTGCAATTTTTGTCACATTGTTGTGTAGCAGCTCTACTTACTATTTGTTTTTCAGATAAGCGCAATATTTATTTATTTTTATAAGAATAAAAATATGTTTATGCTACATACACTGTAAACTTTGAGAAACATTATTATTTCTTCAAAATGTTACACATGGAAACAAAGAAGCAGATATACAGATACAAATCTATATCCGTGTATATATAATTAAATGCTGTATATATTATTTAGCAAGTTGTTTTGAAATGAATGTTTTGTTGAAAACTAAAGACGAATGTTGTTTTTGCTACATCTTGAAAAGCTATGACCAAACACAATTGTGGGATCCCCAGACCCTTGTGAAGAGAACGGCACATTTCTAATGTGCTTATTAAGGCTTCCTTACTGCACTGCTGGGTGTTTGCATAAATCCTGCACTGTACAGTTTGCTCTATTAATCAAGGAAACAGGAAGATAAAAGCATTATCCTCTCAAGGGGAGGCAATGGAATAGGTCAGTTATATAATCAGAAGCATTAAAATCTGACACATTTCTTGTGAAGCATGGGAAAAAATATTCTCCAGAAAGAGGGGGGTTGAAGGAGTATAATAATAATGCAGGCAGGAACACTACATATAGGGATGGGCCGAACGACCCCCAGTTTGGTTCGCACCAGAACAAGAAACATCGCAAAAGTTTGGAAACCGAATATTAAACCCCATTGAAGTCTATGGGACCCGAAAGTGAAAAATCAAAAGTGCCCATTTTGAAGGCTTGTATGCAAGTAATTGGGCATACAATGGTTATGGGGGTCCGGGGTACTGCCATCAATGAAAAAAAGGTTTGTAAAAAAATTAATTTTTAAATGAGCAGTGGTTTATTGATGCTTTAAGTGAAAGCATAAAAATAGTGCCTGAGGGCCCCCTTAGTCTACCTGTAAAGTGGTACATCTGTACTGTGTATAGAAGCTGCTGCAGAAATAATTTCATTTATAAAGGCCAAAAAATGGCATTTTCCCTGCAAGCTTTCTTTATTTTGTAAGCAATGGCTTACAAAATAACATCATACGGTATAATATCATCATACAGACGGCGGAGCCAGTCTGTATGACAAGGCTTCAATGTAGTGCCCTGGTAACAAGATTAGAGATTTTGGGGATAAATTCTGGTGTCTCTTCCACAGACTTTGGATAAAAGTAACAGGTGTGGAAATTGGTCTTTGGGTGTTGGTGGCGCCTTCACACCGTAACCTTATAGAGGTACTCTTGATGAAAGCACAGGTCCAGGTAGCAGGCAAAGGTGTCCTGGCAGAAATACTGTCCAAAGTCAGTAGAGGCAGCAGGCAGATATATGGTCAACACAGCCAAAGTATTGGTCCAAGCAGCAGGAAGAAACATGGTCCATAATGTCATGGGTCAATATAGGCAGCAATATGGTCAGCACAGCCAAAATATTGGTCCAGGCAGCAGGAAGGACCATCAAATATTTTTAACTTTCTCCCATTGCTCAGCAGAACGGGGACCTATGCCTGACAATTGTAATTGATGGGCAAGTTTTTGAACATTTTGCCAATATGGTTCGACATAATTTAAACCACAGGTACCTTTAATAAAATCATATGGGGTCGGCTGTTCTTGCTCACCTTCAAGAGCCACCTTCCCCGTTTTATTACCCATTATAGGCCAACGTCTGAGGGTTTCACGTATTCCCAAGATTTAGGGCAGACTACACAAATATCTTTATACATAGGCCCGGATTCACAAAGCACTTACGCCGACGTATCTCGATATACGCCGCGTAAGTGTAACTATGTGCCGTCGTATCTGTGCGCTGTGCCCACAGAACTAGATACGCCTGAAAATAGGCTTCATCCGACCGACGTAACTTTCCTACGCCGGCGTATCGTGGGCGCATATTTACGCTGGCCGCTTCATTGCAAATATGCAAATGAGGTAGATACGTGAATCCGGGCCATAGTCTTTATAATTCGCACAATCTCTTCAGGGGGGCTTCCCAAAGGGAACTCTCCAGAATTGTGCAAACTATACTTCAGGCACTAGGTGTTTCTGAAATACGGACCCCTTCCCAATTTGCTGTGATAACCCCCTGGAACAGTGGCCACCAAACAGATAGATGTTTTAGTACATACAAATAACAATCCCGTTAAACAATGCGAACAGTTTTGTAATAAAGAAATTTGTGACATAAAATCATAAAGTATTTTACACAATATGATAATTTTCTCTATCTTAGAATAATTATAATAATGCAAAACACCAATTTAAAACAATTCATACAACCAACAAGATAACCATACAGAAATATAGTGCACAGAAAATATAATCATATAAACCGTTTTTCATATATTTGGTTTTGGAAATCTATGCACCCTTCTTCATCTCCTGAACGAGAGAGGGTCCCGTGCGGTCCTCTCTATTACAGGAGGTCCCTAATTTCCTATTTGCCCCCGGTAAGCCAGCCTAACTTCCGCGAGACAATATCCTGCCCTTTTCTAATATTAATTACCCCCGGTAAGTCAGCCTAGCTTCCGTGAGATAATTCCTAAAAACCAGCCCCAGGTAAGCCAACCTAGCTTCCTCGAGACTTACACAAAAAAGTAATAATACTTCAGCCAAGTATAGTATGCAAGTATAGTATGCTATATCACATTCTCTAGTTCGGAGTACCGGATCAAAGCAAGTGCGACCTTCATACAAATATTCACTTATAAGAAAAAAAATTGTAGAGGTTTCACACCTACCTGAAAACGGTACCCCACTTCTGGTACCACCTGAAAGGTGATGGGTCACCTGTGATCACCTGTAAGTTCCTATTCTGTTTTGCTATCTTTGCTCTGGGTGCAAGGAGTCCTACAATCGATCGGGTAATCAGCAAGACACTTATGCTGCGTACACACGATAGGTTAGTCTGATAAAAACGGTCTGATGGACCGTTTTCATCAGACCAAACCGATCGTGTGTGGGCCCCATCGGTTATTTATCTATAGGTTAAAAAAATAGGAACTTGTTTTAAAATTATCTGATGGATAAAAAACATATAGAAAAAAAACGATCGTCTGTGGGTACGTCCATCGGTTAAAAATCCATGCATGCTCAGAATCAAGTCGACGCATGCTTGGAAGCATTGAACTTCATTTTTTTCAGCACGTCGTTGTGTTTTACATCACCGCGTTCTGACATGATCATTTTTTTAACTGATGGTGTGTAGGCAGGACTGATCATCAGCCAGCTTCATCGGATAACTGATGGAAAAATCAATCAGACCGTTTTCATCAGACTAACCTATCGTGTGTACAGGGCATAACACGCGTATCATGTAGCAATATTACAATTTTTATTTTTAGGTTATAGGTTATATTTGTTGTCCGTACATGGGAGGCACATGGGAGATACCCCTTCGTGGACCAATTATATTACAGTATGTTACAGTATATTTTTGTACAAAGTCTGCCTGGAGATAAATGTATTAATGTATGATAGATGAAATAAAAGTCTGCCTAGAGATATTGCTACGTAACAGATAAAAATGTATTTTAATTATATTACCAAAGTCTATCTTAATCTATAACTGTCCATAATATTTCACACATTTCTGAAAAATATTAGCAAATACATGTTTTTGCAATGCCTGTGGTTTATTTTGCTCTTAGCTGCAAGCTTTTAAGTTTCCTGTCTTCTCATGCAGTTCAGCCATACTTGAAACATTTAATTTAAAAGGTAATATGAAAGTTAATATAAAGCTGATATGATATAATAAAGGGTAACCCCACATATGATATCATAAAGGGTAACCCCACTTTCCTATCACATATACCACCCTAGCCTATCCATATACTACCCTAGGCTCTACATATACTACCCTAGTCTGTCCATATACTACACTAGCCTATCCATATACTACCCTAGCCTGTACATATACTACCCTAGTCTGTCCATATACTACACTAGCCTATCCATATACTACCCTAGCCTGTACATATACTACCCTAGTCTGTCCATATACTACACTAGCCTGTACATATACTACCCTAGTCTGTCCATATACTACCCTAGCCTGTCGATATACTGCTTTAGCCTGTCTATTTACTACACTAGCCTGTCTATTTATTACCTTAGCCTGTCCATTTACTACTCTAGCTTGTCCATATACTGCCCTAACTTGTCCATATACTACCCTAACCTGTCCATATACTACCCTAGCCTGTCTATATACTACCCTAGACTGTCCATATACTACCCTAGCATGTCCACATTCTACCCTAGCCTGTCCATATACTTCCCTAGTCTGTCTATATACTACCCTAGCCTGTCCATATACTACCCTAGCCTGTCCATATACTACCCTAGCCTGTTCATATACTACCCTAATCTGTCCATATACTATCCTAACCTGTCTATATACTACCCTAGCCTGCCCATATACCTGTGGACCATGGCTGGTGTGCCCATAGTTGCCAATATTTGTCTTTAGGCCAAGTCCAGAGGCGCAGGTGCAGGCCTGCAGACCATGGCTGAAGAAATAGGTGAAGAGGCGCCGCAAAAATCTCCACCCCTGCCACCTCCACGGTATACAGGGGCGGCAAAATTAGGTTTCGCCTAGGGTATCAAAAATCCTTGCACCCGCCTTATTGAGAGGTATGCATTTGCACAAATACTACACAATATATCAGCAACGTAAAATAATATATAGATTTCCTAATACTCAGTGGGAACTTGCAGTTGCAAACCTGAATCAGTCAGACAAGTGAAGTCACAATTAATTCAGGGTGATAATCTGTGCAATAATATAAATTAATGTTGCTTCCATGAAAATATACACAAGGACATTCCAGGTGATACTTGGACAAAAAAATTCTCAGAGAAAGAATGAATGAAACTAACATAAAACAGCTCTAGTAAAAAAAAAAAAAAAAAAACCTAAAAGGATTAGATACATGGAGTGCAAAGAGCTTTGAGGCACAGAAATGAATTTTGCTCTTAGATGATTTTTTGTCCTTAGAACATAACCATGTAAGATATCCTTAGGCTTGCTTCTATTGTCCATGGCTGGTTTAGTTTCATCCTAATGGTGTGAAAGGCATCTGCTTTGAATACTCGTCACTCTTTTATTCTGACACCTATGCTGCAGTTCGTAATAGTAAGTGCTAATACATGAGCAGACAGCACTTTATCCCCCCACCCTTCCTTTTACTGCCACTCTGTGCTAAGCCCCCTCCTGCCAACTTCTCAAAGCATTATGTTTTCTGAGATCTCAAAACATGACTAGGGTCTCTTTCTCAATGACACAGAGTCAAAATGAGAACATGTTGATGGATACATTTGGGCTGGTTAGGGACTGTCTGCAAATATTGACTGTTTTTTTGCTTAACACTCTGTGATCATAGTAATAAATTAGGGATAGTCGTGTTTTCATACAAATGACAATACCTGTTGAAATAACATTTTCATAGGGGGTTATTTACAAAAGGCACTTTGCACTACAAGTTCAAACTACAAGTTCAAAGTGCACCTGAAATTGTACTGAAATTGCACTTGGAAGTGCATTCGCTGTAGATCCATGGGGGACATACAAGGAAAATAAAAAATAGCATTTTTAGCTTGCACATGATTGGATAATAAAATCAGCAGAGCTTCCCCTCAGATTTACAGCGACTGCACTTCCAAGTGCACTTTCAGTGCAATTTCAAGTGTAGTTTGCACTTGTAGTGCAAAGTGGATTTGCCTTTCGTAAATAATCGCCATAGTGTTCCAGTGGCTTTGCCTCGGGGTGCAGAGATTAATGATTCCATGGGCCCAGTTCAGATACAAATTCCAAAAATGCTTATTTTCCCCTCTTATTTCTGCCAATGGTGTGTGGGTGGGGTCTACTGTGCCTGTGCACGTGGTGTAACACTTGCGCTGAGCGCAGTCATCAATGCCCCGGGACCAGGCAGAGACTGCGGTCACATGAAGAATCAAACATTAAGGCAGTTCCCTGGCTTAGAGATATTCTAAGTTCCTCTAAAAAGTGACCTGTCCCATGTCACTACACACTGTACTTGTATGTTGCATTAGAAAGGACGTGCTCAAAAAGCCTGCACTAGTTGGGGACAGTGCAGGGCGGGGGTTGTGTTTTCTATTGCTACTAGACGTGATTTTTTGCTATGTTCAAATTTGTTATTCCTGTTGCTATGATGGTTCTACTGTGCTGCGGGCGCGCATTGCCCTCTCGAGATTGCGCGCCTTTCTACCAGTCACTTGGGGTGGTCTGAATCCTGGAGCCTTACATTATACCTATATCACCCTATGGCCACCTTGAAATTCCTCATGTGGAATGTTCGTGGTGTGAGAGATCCAGTTAAGAGGTCAGCCGTTTTTGCACTGCTCAAGAAGCAAAGAGCGGACGTAGTGGTCCTGGTGGAGACCCATGCTGAAGACCATGTGCAGAGGGCACCTTAACGTCCATGGCTAGGATGGGCTTACCACTCCATCCACACCACACACTCTAGGGGTATTTCAGTCCTAATTGCTAAGGCCACGCACTTTGAGCTCCAGGATTCAGACATTGACCCGATGGGTGAATATGTTTTTTTAAAGGCTAAGTTACATGGGGATCTGATACTCTTTGATTTGCCAGGCTTCTGACTGACTTTAACCTCGTGGACACGTGGAGGTCCAGGAACCCTGTATCTAGGGCCTATTCCTGCTTCTCTGCGTCTCACTGTTCTATGTCCCATATAGATCTCATACTAATTTCTAAATCACTTCTCCTCAGGCTAACAGACGTGGGATTTTCCCCTAGGTCGCTCTCTGACCACTGTCCCTATTGGGCCAAATTTGCTCTGCCACACAACCGTCCACCAGTCACGTGACGGTTGAATCCTTTCTGGTTGACAATGTTCCCAGAGGATGATGATCTTACAGCTGACTGGCAATATTTCATGACTAATGGGCACTCTGCACCAACACAGATTGTTTGGGAAGCGTTTAAAAAACATGCTCACATGACACTTACCGCACACATTAATAGATTAAAACAAACCTCTGAGGCAGTTATGTATAGAGCGATGGATAACCTGCTAACGGCAGAGAGGGCGTTCTTGGACGATCCCACTGCCGACAGGGCTAACGACCTTAAACTATTTTTTAGGACAATTGATCAGATGCACTATGAAAAATCTAGGCGTAAACTATTCTTAAATAGACAGAAGTCATTTGAGCATGGGGAGCTGGCCAGGAAGCTGTTGGCCTACCTGGTGCATTGCGAGGAGAGGCCTCCTGTAGTGATTTCACTCCGCTCCCCTGGCAATGTACTTGTGACGGAGCCTAGCTGAGTGACATAAATTTTTAGGGATTTCTTTACCACCTTATATGCAACCTCGGCCTCGAGTGACACCTCCTTGATGGACTCATTCCTTACTGAACTACCGATTCTTCAGTTGTCAGAAGACAAGACTGGGGAGTTAGAGGCACCATTGACAATTAATGACATTTCTAGAGCTATAGCAGAATTCCCCAGGTCTAAAGCTCCAGGCCCTGATGATCTACCAGTGGAGTTTTACTCCACAAACTCAGAACTACTTGTCCCCAGGTTACTCTCGCTTTACACCTCCATATTTGAGAACTCTGAACTGCCAGCCTCCATGAGGGAGGCAACAATAGTGTAAATTCCCAAATCAGGCAAAGACCCACATCTCCCAGAATCATATCGCCCGAGTTCCCTGCTACAGGTGGATGTCAAGATACTTGCAAAAGTGCTTGCCATCCGCCTCAACAAGGTCATCTTGTCATTGGTGCATGGGGTTCAGGCGGGCTTTATGCCAGGCAGAAACACATCTTTCAATCTCAGGAGGCTGTTCATTAACCTCCAGACTGCAAAAAAAAGGACACATTGAGCCCGCGTCCACTCCACCAGTCCAGCTTACCTCTGTTACCACACTCCCAGTAATAGTATAGGGTCCCACTGACCACATAGTGTAGACCTCATGCATGCATTAATCTGTCCTTCCTGTACTTCATGACCACGCCACAGATCTCCGCAATGCTAGTTTTCACCTGGTAGCCATGGGAGACAGACTGCTAGGGAGGGAGCCAGAGCATCAAACCTCTCGCTAACAGAGGACCTGTAACTTTACCAGGTACCACCCTTAACGACTAGTTGCTGTAGCTTGTTCCTTCGCTTTACCCATAGCAACTACACTCCTCTTCCTTCTCTTGCCGAGTTAACCTTTTGTAGTAGTGTTAAGGCTCGTACACACTATAAGAAAATCAGGCGAACATTTTAGTCCAAAGAATTTTTGTATAATTTTTGTATAGTGTATAGTATACAACTTTCAACAGCCGATTCCGAATTTTAGTACGAAAATTCCCCAAGGGACGAACGATTTTTATTTAATGTGCACCAATTTCGTACGATTTTCGTAAAAAAAAAAAACCTTTGTCGTACGGGAATTTTCGTTCATCGGTTCTGATTTGCTATGAAACACTGAGAAAAATCGGACGAACGTTCGCCCGATTTTCCTATAGTGTGTACCTCACTTTACTCATACCCCATAGTGCTTATACAGACCCAGTTTCTTTGGCTTACACCAGAACCAGCATGCATCCCTTTAAATAACTTCAGACCAGACTAAGAAGGGTTCACATAACTTGTAGAAAGGCATTGTGGCAAAACAACATGAATAAGGTCCTGTTACTAAATCTAACTAAATTAGCATAGTGGCCCAGGCATACCTCCATGAGGTGAGAGTCTATGGAGGCATTCTCAATGACTTGGATGCTGTCCGTGACTCCCGGTATTTTCAGCGCCATCCTACCACACCACAGGTGAGTCTTCATACCCTTAGTTCTATGAACTCCACTGTGTCTCCTGGACCCGGTCCCGGTCTTATCGGTCTCTGCTTTATATAACAGGTAGGCCCACTAGAACCAAAAGCCCAGGAACTGAACCAAACATGTTTAAGGTGATATTATTAAAAAAAAATGTCCTGCTTTTTAAAATAACAAACATGTCATATTTAACTGCTCTGTGCAATTGTTTTGCACAGAGCAGCCTCGATCCTCTTCTTCTCGGGTTCCCTGCCGGAGCTCCTGGCTACTCCCACTTGACCAGTGCCCCCTATAGCAAGCCGGTGTGAGCGGTGTAATACTATAAATGAACTATCAAGACTCCATTTTGTGAAAATCCACGATCCAAGATCTGAAGTGGGCAGCAAGGTATGTATGATGCTGAGGTTTACAGTAGTGGTTGGCCTTAACTTTTCCTAACAAGATTGAAGATTTGCCTGTTATTGGACTCACAACTTAAGGTCCTTTCATTCCTGATGCACTGACAAGTGTGTTTATTTTGTTATATAACTTTCAATTTAAGCTATGTCTTCACTTTCAGATTATTGTGCTCTCTCCAGCTGACATCTTGAACTTTCACATACCTGCTGCTGTCTTTACCTTTGCTACCTTTGTTTTTGACCCTTGGCTTGTCCATCCAATACACTTGGTGGACAAGCCTGATCCCATCTAGCTACTACTCATTACTGACCTTTAGGCTTTTTCATCTACTGTGCTGCCGTCTGGTCCCATCCAGCTACTATTAGCTACTGACCTTTTGGCATGTTCATTGAGTATGCCTCTGCCTGATCCCATCTAGCAATTATTAGTTATTGACCTTTTATGTGTTTGTCGACTGCACTTTCTCCTGATCACACCCAGCTACTAATCGTTACTCACCTTTTGGGTTGTTCATCGAATATACTTTTGCTGGCTCCCTATTTTTTCATCTGCTACCTGACCCCCACTTGCTGTCTTCATGCTAGGGAACTCCAGAGGGCTGCGACCTGCAAAACCCATCTCCACCACCTGGAGCTCTGGTGAAGACCAGCTAGTGCTTAGACCCTGCCCCTCTGGTGAGCCCACTTCATCCGCTAGGGGGAATTACTTATGTATTCAACCAGCAAATTACTGTGTGAACCTCTGTATTGCTACAGCCAGTGGCCTCCATCCTGATCCCAGACATATCCACAGCGGGAGCATGGACCTGAGCTGGTTGACCACTGGGCTTTGTACTATTGTTAGGATCCATGTCTTCCCCAGGAGGTCCTAAAGATAATGTGTAAAAAGCTGGAGTTATATCCTAATAAAAACCTATTGAAATTGAAAGAGCTTGGGCAGCCACCATCAAATTTTGACAGGTACTCCCTTTTGGGTCTCTCTGTGTGTCCGAGTTTGTGTGATTTTACAGTACAGGCCTCTCATGTTTTCATGGGTTCCATCTCTATGAAAATTGTAGACTGAAATGTCAAGGATAGGATGTCTAGGGACAACTGTAAGGACTTCTACCCCTGGGTGTTCACAATTTTCCATGCTGATGTGAGACTTCATTTTGAACTATCTCCCCAAGTTAAAGGTCAAACTCTGACATTTCCATCTGTCTTTGCTCTACCTATGACTGGTCTTTAATAATTTGTTGGACTTCAGACATGTGTTGTTTCCACTCCCAAATCCAGAAAATTTGAGTATGTTCAAGTTCTTCTCTGGACACTGTGGTCAGTAGGTCTGTGGGTCTCCTAAGAATATGGCCAAACATAATGTGGTAGAGTGAGTGGCCTGTCACAGGATTGTACAGTATGGTTGTTTTTACAGACCACTTTGGCTAAGTAATGGGTCAGTTTTTCCTCATTTCTCACAAACTAAACCTCACAGCAGTTGTATCTGGGTGAGTGTAATATGTGACTTTTTTGATGAATGGTGAGTAGCACTTTCTTGGAAGAACTCACTTTTAAAACACTTTACTTAGATAAAATTACTTTTCTTATCTTATCTTATTTCCTATATTATGACAAATCATATCTTCTACTGTAACTGTTTTGGTCTTACATTATTACAAGCTATGTAAATTGAAAAAAAAAAGATGTTAATTTTTGGATGTTCATACCCAGTATTGACAGGCTTCTGGTCCTCTATGGGTAGAATACCTTTACAGTGCTGATGGCATTGGCCACTGTCCCTAGAGGAGCTTACAGCCGAATGTCCACACCACAAAGAGTACAGATTTACAACTTCCCACATGTTTGTGGATTTGGAGAGCAAGCCAGAGAACCCTGACGAAACTCAAGCATTAATGTGGAGGACATAAACATCAAATAGTTCAGAGATATTAGGAATTGTCATGAATCCTTGCTTTAGCTTGAAAATCCAGTAACACATAGGGGTTGATTTACTAAAGGCAAACAGACTGTGCATTTTGCAAGTGCAGTTGCACTCTACAAAGTGCAGTTGCTCCAGAGCTTAGTAAATGAGGCAAAGTTTCACTGCAAATGTAGCAAGGAACTGGCTAGTATGCCTGCAATTCAGAGACCTTTTTGCAGAGTTATTAATGTAGAGTTGGCTCCGTCTTGTGTTGGCTGGACTCTGTGTTAATGGGTGGCACCCGGGGCAGACCACCCCCCCTGGTAATAAAAAAAGAATATTGGTGTATGACACACAGGCACAGTTTACCCTCTATTTTCAGGGGGGAAAAAGTGTGTGTTATATGCCAATAAATACAGTATATATTATTTACTGTGCATAAAAAAAGAAAAAGGATTGTCAGACCTTGTACACACGATAGGTTAACCAGAGGACAACGGTCTGAAGGACCGTTTTCATCAGTCCAAACCGATTGTGTGTAGACCCCATAGGTTATTTAACCTAAAGTTAAAAAAGTGAGAACTTGCTTTAAAATGTAACCTATGGATTGGTAACCGATAGGTCAAAACCGATCGTTAGTATGCAAAACCATCGGTTAAATACCCGCTCCACTGAAATAATGGTAAGAAGGGTTCCACCCAATTTTGAACGAAGACTGTCAGGTATCCATGATGGACTCCAAAACATGCAATATATCACATCAAATTGTGTGCATGAAAAACAAATGATCCGCACATAGTGGGATACTGTTTGACATTTAATGGTGAAAAACAGGGGGTTTACACTTACAGCAAATCCGATAAAACAAGCTTGTAAATAAAATGGAGTATAAGCAATGATTCCATAAACATCACCCTACACATTTCATCTGGGTCATAATCCCTGATGGCTCCTGCCCATTTTATCTGGAATTTCAAAGCGCCCCTACCCTATCGGGCATTGGGCTTTAACTCCACCAGTGAGCTCCCAAGTGGGGGATACCCTCTACACTACTAGAAGGCTTCTTTACTCCAATCTGGTGACCAACAAGTTCTATTTGAGATTGTGTTAAAGGGACAGCTCTGTTTTTGAGGGGTGTTTATACTACTTATGATACCCATAACTGAACTTCTGTGTTTGATTTACCCACACCCAGTATTGAGCTCAAACTGACCTATCCCACTTTACTCTTGATAGAATTTCCAGTTTCTTTTGGTCACCCTGGAGGGTGGATCCCTGCCAGTCCAGGTGTCCTATATGGGAGTTGAACGCCTTTAATACTTGGACTTTGATCCCTTGGAATGATTGGTTTGGCTTTCCTTTTGTCTTGTGTGGTGTCTTCCATTACCTGATTTTTAAGGCCAGTCAGCACCTACCCAGTATGTCCTTAAGAAGTTAAGAATTAGATATGAAAACGCTGACAAGCAAGAATGGAGGAGTTCATGGACCTGACCCTTTGATAGATATATATATATATATATATATATATATATATATATATATATATATATATACACACACACACACACACACCTTGATGGACTTTTCACCAATTCCATGAAAGGATCAATGCCTCCATGTCTGTTAATTGGGTATCTGTTGACCTTGTCTAGTATTGGGTGTTGTTTTTGTTCTGTTATATATATGTAAGTTTTGTAATAAAGATATACACTATATATTTTTTAGAATTATTGCCCCGTGTTATGCCCACAAAGTCTTCCTTTTTTGTTAGAGTCCTAGTTACTCTTTAAATCCATATTATATAACAATTGGATGTTGTCATAGGGGGGGGGGTCTTGTGCATAAAGAAACCTATCCCAATCAATTATATATTAAATATTAGAAATCATTGATAAAACATTATCAAAATCAATGTTCAAGGCTTTTCCGCACCAGGGTTTTCAATTCATAAATCCATTTTGATTCTATTTTACTGACAGTTTTAATTTGATCACTGCCCCACCGATGCCCCTTATATTTCTCTACCCCCCAAAAAGACATTCCCAATGGATCCTTATTGTGATGTTTTGCAAAATGTACTGACAAATTATGTTAAGTTTACCCTAAGGAGATGTTATATATATGTTCCTTCAATCTTTTTGCTAGGGGTCTTTTTAGTTCTACCTATATATTGGTATCCCCACTTACACTGGATACCATAAACTCCTTTTGGGCGTCCATCTGTGTAACGTGGAAGCAAGTATTGGGAGGTACCTGTTATATGCTGGGCAGTAACTTGAGGCCTTAAGGAAACAGTATACAGACTTTTACCCACAAGCTGCAGCCTCCAGTTAAGATGTTCCCTATGGGGGACTAAAACATCACATATGCTGTTTATCTGTTGTGTACCAGTCAATGGTGCACTTTTAAATGTGATTTTTTTTTTTATAATAAACATGGTTTGTTTTATGGAAAGCACTATGATCGTTTTTGTGCTTCATTTCTAAGTTTGCGTTTGTGTAAGTGGTGAATGTTATATACAGTGAGAAACGATCTAGAGGAGATTCTGGAAGGATCTACCTGCATCCATTTATTACCCTTAAAAGGGACAAGTGCATAAGACCTATTTACCCATAGGTCATAATGGGAGGTGTGCGGCTAATGGTGGTTACACATGGTGTGTATAACATACAGGAACAAGCACTATCAAGTGGATTTCTTCATGGTGAAGCACACACACGTTTTTTTTTTCTTCACTTATTAGGAACTATATAAACACTTTATTTCATTCATGAATATATTATGGACTTTTGTATTTTTTATTTATGTATGAGCATTTATACTGTGGAACACAAGTGTAGCGCTGAATCACCTTGGGTTGTAACATTTCTGATAGCAAAGAACTAGTCATTAGTATTACCTATGGTCTCCCTGCAGCTGACCTTTTACCTATTACTGACTTACTATGCCTTATTTTGCATTGTGTCTTTATGTGGCTGTGACTATTTTAGTAGAAGTAGGGCTTTGTTTTTTAATGTCAGATTCTCTAGTAAGGAAAGCAGCGCAGTAATTACATCAGAACTTCTCACTTCAGATGTCAGAAGTCTAGCACTCTCACATAACAGGAAATTCACTTCTATTTTTCCGGAGGAATTGCAAACAAAACGTTACTGGTTATGTACAATCATTCCTATATGTAATGCATTTTTAACAAAACAAAATAAATAAAAATTAATTTTGAGAGTAACTAAATACATCTATTTTTCAGACGAAAACGAAATTCGGAAACTAAATATTTCAGTGTGCACATGTCTATGAGAAAAGCGGCTTCCATCAGATCCTTTTCATGCTGGTATAGTCTACCCATGAATAGAAAAGCTTCAAGTTCACTTTAAAGCTCTATCCTCAGGGATCATATGATCACCTTTCCTTCACATTCCCATTGGTTAGTTCAGCTGCCTGTTACATTTGGGTGTACAAAGAAACATATAACTCCTTGTGACAGCTCTGGTGATTGGTTCTGTGCTGTCACATGGGGGACAGTCAGTGCTGTGTAACTCAACTAGAGGTTACATAGGGATTCTTTTCCTGACCACTGGAGACTGAGGGGAGTTCTAGGGGTAGCGAAGGAGCAACTGGGAGACCTTTAAAACAAATGTATTTACTCTTAAAGTGGAAGTAAACTCTTTTAGGTAGATTCAGGAATAGTTAGGCCGGCTTATCTACAGATAAGCCGACCTAACTCTGAATCTGCACCGACCTATGTTTAAGTTTATTCTCTAACAGAGATACACTTAAACATATCTAAGATAGGACCGCCGTCCTATCTTAGATTGCAATGTTTTGGCTGACCGCTAGGTGGCGCTTCCATTGCGGCCGGCGTAGATTATGTAAATGAGCTATTACGACGATTCCCGAACGTACGTGAGCCCGCCGCAGTCGATTAACGTTGTTTCCGTAAGGCCTTAGGCGGCCTAAAGTTAGAGCTATGCTCTAGTGGCCTAACCAATGTTAAGTATGGCCGCCGTTCCCGCCGCAAGGTTCGAATTTTTTACGTTGTTTGCGCAAGTCGTCCGCGAATCGGGAGTTACGTCGTTTACGTACACGTCGAAATCAATAGGCCTTAGCCGCAATGCGCACTGGGAAATGTAGGTGCCCGGCGCATGCGCAGTAGCAAAAAACATAAAAAAACGGGGGGTCAAGCCTCATTTCCATACAACACGCCCCCCTCCAACCAATTGGAATTAGGCGCCCTTACGCCCGCTCGTTTGAGGCTACGCCGCCATAGATTAGCAGGTAAGTAGATTGAGAATCACTACTAGCCTAGTTAATTTACGGTGGTGTAGCCTAAACAGGCTAGGCTAGGCCGCCCTAAAGTTAGTCCAATCTCTTTGAATCTACCTATTTGTTTGCACTTGTTCCTACAGGTAAGCCTAAAATAAGGCTTACCTGTAGGTACCATAAATATCTCCTAAACCTGCACTGTTTAGGAGATAGTCACACTGCATGCAGCCCATGATGTTAATGGTGCATGCGCTCTGAAGGGATGGCATACCAATGCCGTTCCTTCAGAGCCTTGTGCCGCAGTCCATGACTCCCGTGATCCATAATGGCATATTATGCCTTTACCTTGCAGGGTTCAAAGAAATTAAAAATTGGTGTGGTTTACTACTTCTTTAAATGTATCTAACCCCCCAAAACCAAAAAGTGTAATATATTGCAGTTTACCACCCTACAGTCCTTAGATGTGGTTGCTGCATTTGTTTCTTTTTTTTCCACCTGTTATACACTTCCTGGCATAGGATGACAATGCTCACTCACCCTATTCATCGCGTTGTATCAGAACAAAATAAACAGGATAGGACTACAGTATTTTGTCCTTTTCCACCTTTCTTCATGACAGAGTGAAGGGGCTCTCTGCCAGCTTCTGGGTCTTCAGGGAGTTCCGTCGGAGATCCAGTGACGTCACGGACACCGACGGGGCTTGCCATGTCCATTTGAAGGGCTCCTTTGCTGTGCCTTCATATCTGCATGCCGGCGGGACCTTACTATCTGCCACACGCAAGGGCTGTTACACTTCCCTCTATCACTTCCCTCTATCAACCTGGGATTCTACAGCCATCCACTGGGAGTTGTGATAGTTTCCTTCACTGGACATCTACATGCCGACGGACTGATGTTAACCCCTCCTCATCTGGATTCAGAAGTGGTATCGTTGTACACATTTCTATACCAGTATCATACTTAGCTACATGTTTTTATGACTGCTTTTGCTACCGTTTGGTATTACTCGCACCATTCTTACAGTTTATGTAGCTACATCGATTTTATCTCCAGTGCAATATTTATTTTGTTACCTACTTTTCCCATCGAGTGCTGCCTTTGTGTGTTTTTTTGTATCCTGCTGTCACGGTCTGGAGTCAGGCTCAGAGGCCAGTAGCTATAGCAGCAGAGCAGATATACACACATAATTAATCAAAATTAGTCAATTAATCAATTTTAAAAAAACGATTAATCGAACACAATTTTTTTTTAATCAGTAACAGCCCTAATTAAAAGGGATCAAATAAGTGAAATTCATTAGGGTTTACATTTTCTTTATTAGCAAAATAGCCCAAATTGTGTTGTAGTCATTTGTAGATGCTTAATTTCGCTTCACAGGTTCGCCTTTAAAGCTTAAAACTAAAACTGTAAAAAGAAAAAAAAATTATAATAAGGACAATTATTTCTCTCTTAATGAAGAAATAGGAAATGAAAGTGAAATTATAAAATAACCAAACTTGTAGAAGTGAATCAAGCTTGACGAGGAAAACGAGCCCAAGAATGAATAAAGAATAACGTAGCGAATGCCAGTGAAGAAACTGCATTCTATCTCAAGTGGCTGTTAAGTATGTTTTGGAGAAATCTTATTTTTGGCACTTGTGACAAAAAAGGCTGTGGACCCCTGGTATTAAGTATCCTAATAAGGCTTGACTATGATGGCATTTCAATAGCAACTAACAGCAGAGGACTTGGGATGTAGAAAGTGTACCAAGACTTTGTGCAGTTCAGAAAGGGCTGGGCAATGTTCCCACTTTTCCTTAAGCTGGTGTGGGAGTTAGGCTTGATTAATGTGTTTTCTGTTATTTGCACAGTTAGTTACACTATAAAACATAGTAACATTTTCTACTGGGCTGGATACTCACTAAAACAGGTGCAGATTGCTTTTCAGTAAACAATGTAATTCCAGCAGGCTTTAAAGCAGAACGCACAAAGTACAAAGTGGGGCAGCACATATACATTTCTAACACTCTGGAGCTCAGCAGTGGGAAAACCACAAGAATCCTTTACCACGAGGGCCTTCAGGGTTCTACTCCTAAGATGGCCATCTACTGACTCTTTCTCCTCTAGAAGCCCCTAATGTAAGGTGACCAGATTTTTAAAATAAAATCCTGGGACATTTTTTTTTTACTAGTAATGGTGGCAATCAGCGACTCTCTGCCCCCCGCCTCACAGCCTGTCAAGTCTTACACTTCGGGCCCCCGGCTACTACTGGGTGGGAAGCGGAGGAAGATCACTCCACCAAGGAAGGCAAGGAGATAAACAGGCAGGCGGCTGGTCGGACTTGAGTCAAGGCAGAAGAACTTGTAAGCGGAGCTGAATGGGCATACATCCAAAACTGAAGAAATATTCCCTCCGTTCTGACCAGCATATGATCATCAGAAAGGGGCACAGATAATGGGAAAAAAACACCCCCCTAAGCTAGTAGGTGCGGTGGAGCCGGGGTGTGTAATTCAGATTTTTTTTAAATTGCCCCAGTCCCTGTTCAAATCCCATCCGGGGACAAAGCCGGGGACAGACTTGGTCCGGGGACAGTGTCCTAAATCTGGGGGCTGTCCCCAGAAACCGGGGATGTCTGGTCACCCTACCCTAATGCCAACCCAGCCTGACTTGGGCAGGATCCAGTGGCTTATCCAACCGTGTACCTGTCCCTAGGACCAAACATCCCCAAAGTGCACAGGAACGTTCTAGGGGATGTCACCATTAACCAGAAATATTGCAATGTCCAGACTGGTGAATATCTTTTATATTACTTTACTAAACACAGGAAGACAGGCAGGCAGACACAGTCAAAACATGAACACTCCAGTCAGGTAGTGCTGTGGTTGAAATTCGAACCAATTACCCTGGTTACCCTGGTTAATACAATTGTTTAACTTATGGTTTCTTTAGTCTGTGAGATACAATCCTTTCTTCATTCTAAATACCCTACTCCAACCACCATTCTCCCACCCCAATCTAGAACCCATATTATAAACCATAAACATAGCCCAGTATGAAGCATACTATAGCAGTTCTCTCTTTCTCACCAGCAGCTGTCAGTTCTAATAGCGACCGCTCTCACATCACTGCTGATGGACACCTCTCACCTCTGCTGGCCTACACATGTAGAAAAACTACTCCCTAATGTTATTTTATCAGTCAGGCAAATTTCTCAAAGGGTCCCTCAGGACCAGGGTGTACACCATGTACATACAACCCCAGTAGCAGATGGGCATACGTGCTTCTAGTATGAGGTACCCCTAGAAGTGGTAAAAAGTAACTGGCACCTAGTGATTAACGTTGGACAGTTTTTGGTGGGGCCTTTCTTTAGGTGGTGCACTGTCCCTTTCAATGTTGTTGGATAATAGGAGCACCCTCTATTTGGGCTAACAGCATGTTAGATCCTGCCCCTTTTACAGTTCCCAGTACAGCAGTGAAGAAGTAACAGTGAGAGGTGGCAGATGCACATTTTTGTACAGCCATTTTCGTAACAGTTTCGTACAGTTGGCAGGGGGTGGAGAAGAGGCAGTTGTGGATGAAGCGAGGAGAGCAGGCACTGGCACTCCTACAGCTCTGTGTACACAATAAACTGGTGGGGGTATCTCTTAACCACCTCCTGCCCGGCCTATAGACAAATGATGACTGGTAGGGAGTGCTACCATCCAGGGTGGACGTCACATGATGTCTTCCTAGGCTAGGATTGCGTCAGTACATTATGATTGATAGATTTTAATATACAGTGGATGTATATTATAATGTCAGGTTTCTGTGATGTAAAAAAATGAGACAAAGATAAATCATTTCAGACCTTTTTACACCTTTATTGTGACCTATAAACTGTGCAACTCAATTGAAAAACAAAAATAAATATTTTAGGGGGGGGAAGTAAAAATAATAATCTAAAATAATGTGGTTGCATAAGTGTGCACACCCTCTTATGACTGGGGATGTAGCTGTGTTCAGAATTATGCAACCACATTCAAACTCATGTTAAATAGGAGTCAGTACACACCTGCCATCATTTAAAGTACCTCTGATTAACCGCAAATAAAGTTCAGCTGTTATAGTTGGTCTTTCCTGACATTTTCTCAGTCATATCCTACAGCAAAAGCCATGGTCTGCAAAAAGCTTCCAAAGCATCAGCGGGATTTTATTGTTAAAAGGCATCAGCCAGGAGAAGGGTACAAAAGAATTTCCAAGGCATTAGATATACTATGGAACAAAGTTGAAGGCAGTCATCAAGTGGAGAAAATATGCCACAACAGTGACATTATCAAGAACTGGACCTCCCTCCAAAATTGATGAAAAGACGAGAGGAAAACTGGTCAGGGAGGCTGCCAAGAGGCCTACAGCAATTTTAAAGGAGCTATATAATCCAATAGTGCAGCGCTCAAAATAAATGAAAAATTAGTCCAAATTAACCATGTGTGTATAGAGACCACAAAGTATATGTTCATCAATGAAGTTGAAGATATAGAACCTCCACCGAAGTTTCAGAGTGTAGACACGGAAAAAACACACCACACCACCGTGCAAACAATCCGCTTACCAGAACAATATCTTTATGGGCATGAAATCAGATAACGTGCTGGTCAATGGCAATCGCACAGAGTGTACTGGTGAAAACGGTTATCCACAGGCAGCATCAATGGTGAAATAACATCGGCTAAAACTACAACAGCATGAAAGAGAACACAGCCGTGCTACTCACTCCCCTTCCGGCCCGCACAGCCAATACCACAAACAACCAAAGCCACCTCCTGCCTTGGAGTGGGCTCTACCGCTACAAAGATGGCTCCCTCGGGAGCTGTAGGAATATCTGGCAAGTACTGTCCGTGTGGTAGATGTGACAACAATTTCCCGTATTCTTCATATGTCTAGGCTATGGGGTAGGGGGGCAAGATGGAAGCCTTTTCTTACAGAGAAAAACATCCAAGCCCGGCTAAATTTTGCAAAAAACACCTCTGAAGTCTCCATAAAGCATGTGGTATAACATGTTATGGTCTGATGAAATCAAGATTGAACTTTTTGGCCATAATTCCAAAAGATATGTTTGGCGTAAAAACAACACTGCACATCAACAAAAGAACACAATAACCAAGGTGAAGCATGGTGATGGCAGCATCATGCTTTGGGTCTGTTTCTCTTCAGCTGGAACAGGGGCCTTAATAAAGGTAGAGGGAATTATGAACAGTTCCAAATATCAGTCAATATTGACCCAAAACCTTGAGGCTTCTAAAAGAAAGCTGAACATGAAGAGGAACTTCATCTTTCAGTATGACAACTACCCAAAGCATACATCCAAATCAACAAAGGAATGGCTTTACCAGAAGAAGATTAAAGTTTTGGAATGGGCCAGTTAGAGCCCAGACCTGAATCTGATTGAAAATCTGTGGAGTTATCTGAAGAGGGCTGTGCACAATAGATGCCCCAGCAAATTGATAGATTCATCTTGATTAGTCATCTGATGTACTCAGACAGGGGTGCACCCTGGTGTTGAAAGGCATGTTCAAATTGGTAGATCAAATCTTCTGGATACTGGATACTGTAGGTATGCTGGATGAGCCTCCAAATGTAGCACTTACCCCAGCAGGAGTCGCTGGTAATGACAGGTTCTCTATTCTGCCATGACTCTATTAGCCAATCGATCCCCTCTGACACATGGCAATTGACTATGTAATTCAGAGATTAGGAGGCTGCTATTCTGCAATAATGTACAGAAAATAGGCCACAACCAATTGGTAGGTAAATTTATAAAATGTATCAAGACAAAGCAAACTAACAATGGGTAAATCAAGAAGAATTTAAAGAGCCCTGGTGTACACCTTAGACATACAACCCCAAAAGAAAGTGGGCATATGAATTTCTATTAGGGGGGGGGGGGGTACCCCTGGGGGCAGTAGAAAGTACCTGGTGCCTAGTGTTTAATGTTGGTTGGCTTTCCGTGGGGCCATTCTCTATTCACTCAGGGGGCCAGGATTTGGGGCCCCCTTGTTAAAGGGGGCTTCCAGATTCTGATAAACCCCCCGCTCGCAGACCCCCACAAACATGGGCAAGGGTTGTGGGGATAAGGCCCTTGCCCCCATCAACATGGGGACAAGGTGGTTTGGGGGACCCCAAAGCTTCCCCCACATGTTGAGGGGATGTGACCTGGTACAGTTCAGGAGGGAGGGGGGGCTGCTTTCTCGTCCCCTCCTCTTTTTCTGCGGCCTGCCAGGTTGCATGCTCGGATAAGGGTCTGGTATGGATTTTGACCCCCACGCCATTTTTTTATTTTGGCATGGAGTTCCCCCATGTATCTATACCAGACCCAAAGGGCCTGGTAATGGATTGGGGGGTTTCAATGATTTTTTATGTATATTACCGGGATTCGGCTATACATTACAGCCGCAAACAATTTAAAATTACAATTTTTCCTTTAGAAATGTCATTTTGCTGTGGTACTGTTATAAACATGAGAAAAGGGCGCTACTTTACAGGTAGACTAAGGGGACCCCCAGGCACCACATTTAAAGGAATATTTCATCTTTATTGTTTCACTTTAAGCATTCTTAAAATCACTGCTCCTGAAAAAACAGCAGTTTTATAAAACATTTTTTTGCATTGATACATGTCCCCTGGGGCAGGACCCAGGTTCCCAAACACTTTTTATGGCAATAACTTGCATATAAGCCTTTAAAATGAGTAATTTTGATTTTTAATGTTCGTGTCCCATAGACTTTAACGGTGTTCGCATGTTCACACTAATTTTTTGTCTGTTCGCATGTTTCTGAGGTCGTCATCATCTGTGCTGCTGCACACTGCTGTCAGTGTCACTGTGAGAGTCAATTTCATGTGTGTGCCTGCCCATTCTTATTTCTTGCCCTCCTGAGTTTTGTCCCTAAGATACTTACTATATCAAAAATAAAATAAGTAATATGTTTTTTGGCTTAATATCTACCTTAAATCACATTTCTAATTGCATATTGTACTTGTTTGTAGCATAAATACTGAAATTTACACTTAAATCTGTATTTTTTTTGGGGGGGGGGGGGGGGGCAAGGAAGAGGACACTTCCCACCCTGAGGGCTTAGACTGGTTTTCCGATAAATAGTACTACAAAATAATTTTTTCGTTTCAACATATTCAAAAGCAAACTGTGTATATTTTATGTATTTTACCTTCCGCGTTATTGTTAAAGTGATTATAAAGTCTTGTTTTTTTTAAAAAAACCTCCTCTGTGGAGTGGTTTTGCACAGAGCAGCCTATATCCTCCTCTTCTTGGGTCCTTCTTCGCTGCTCCTGGCCCCTCCATCCTGTCAAGAGCCCCCTCTTATGGGGACACCTGAGCCGAGTCACAGCTTTGTGTGTCAATTTAGACACGGAGCCCCGCCCTGGCCCGCCCCTCTATCCCCTGATAGGCTAACTGACTTTGATTGATAGCCGTGGGAGCCAATGGCACCACTGCTGTGTCTCAGCCAATCAGGAGGAGAGTCCCGGGTGGCTAAGAAACTCGTGGACATCGATGGATAGAGATAAAGGAGGCTGCTACACACAGAAGATTTTTTTATCTTAAGGCATAGAATGCATTAAGACACAAAAACCTTCTGCCTTTACAACTCCTTTAATGTTTGTTAAACAATCTTATCTTGAGTTCTTGAAGAAGCCTATATTATTACAAAATACCAAAGAAATCATTGTGAGACTCTAGGCGCTCTGACCTCATATTTTATTGTGAAATGTTTTACATTCTCTAGAAGGACACCAATCACATACTTCCTGTCTTCATGGACCTTGCATCAAATAGGACAATAGAACTGATCCTTGGAGCTGAAGTAGGACAAAGAGTGATAGGCATTATTAAAAAAAATTAGCAGTCTACATAGCAAATATCCTTGCTTAGAAGTACACTTGTATTTATTCCCTTATATTTCAATCTCACATTTACTTTATAATTATATGAAACCTAAAGGAGCGCTGAACACAAACACATGACCATGAAAAAAGGGAATTTACAGATAATGCACCTGTCCTTCAACTGTCATTTCTGCTACATCGGTTGCAACCTAAATCAATACTATTTTCTAATTTGGTATAATCTGCGATGCCAAGAGAACAAACTATGTTATTATCCACAGTCAAAGTCCCAATCAGTCCTACCAAACTATTTGTCGCTCAAAGTGTGCTGCAGTTAAAGAAATACTCACCTACAACATGTATTTATAAAAAAGCACATGTTATGCAGGGACTGATTGTGTCATTTGTCCTCCACTTAATTCCCCATCACAATGTGGGAGGAAGCAGAGAAGCAGAAAAGGGTAAAATAAGTTTTTCGAAAGACATATCTGTTTATGCATTTATAAAAAACACAGGGCCAGATCCTCAGTGGAGATACAATGGCTTATCTCCAGATACGCCGTTGTATCTCTGCGTTGCGCCGCCGTATCTATGCGCCTGATTCTAAGGCCCCATACACACGAGAGGATTTATCCGCGAATACGGTCCAGCGGACAATTTTCATGCGATGGAGTGTACTCACCATCGCATTGAAATCCGCGCCGAAATCCTCTGGCGATGACGTGTCGCGCCGTCGCCGCGATTATGACGCGGCGACGTGCGCGACACTGTCATATAAGGAAGTCCACGCATGCGTCGAATCATTACGACGCATGCGGGGGATCCCTTCGGACGGATGGATCCGGTGAGTCTATACAGACCAGCGGATCCATCCGTTGGGATGGATTCCAGCGGATAGATTTGTTTAGCATGTCAGCAAATATTCATCTGCTGGAATCCATCCCAGGGGATAAATATCCGCGGAAAAAGATCCGCTGGAGTGTACACACCATAGGATCTATCCGCTGAAACCCATTCGCTGGGATTTTTCAGCGGATGGATTCTATCGTGTGTATGGGGCCTTAGAATCAGTTACGCATAGATATCTGTTAGATCCGACAGGCGTAAGTCTCTTACGCCGTCGGATCGTAACTGCATATTTTCGCTGGCCGCTAGGTGGCGCTTCCGTCGAATTCCGCGTCGAGTATGCAAATTAGCTAGATACGCGAATTCCCGAACGTAAGCCCGGCCGACGCAGTAAAGTTACGCCGTTTACGTTAGGCTTTTCCCGGCTTATAGTTACCCCTGCTATATGGTGACATAAGTGCCGCGTAACAATGTATGGCCGTCGTTCCCGCGCCGAAATTTGAAAAAGTTACGTCGTTTGCGAAAGTCGTCCGTGAATGGGGCTGGACGTCATTTACGTTCACGTCGAAACCAATGACGTCCTTGCGGCGTACTTTGGAGCAATGCACACTGGGAAATTCCACGGACGGCGCATGCGCCGTTCGGGAAAAACGTCAATCATGTCGGGTCACAGTACATTTACATAAAACACTCCCCCCTGATCCAAATTTGAATTAGGCGGGCTTACGCCGGCCGATTTACGCTACGCCGCCGCAACTTACGGAGCAAGTGCTTTGAGAATACAGCACTTGCATGTCTAAGTTGCGGAGGCGTAACGTAAATCGGATACATTACACCGCCGCAAAGATACGCGGTTCTATGTAAATCTAGCCCATAATATTTTATTGTATGCCCATCTAAATAGCTTAGTTTAATTCAATTCAAATTTATGATAACATATTTTCTAAAACTTTACAGGTTTGTAAACAGTATAAGTACCTAAATTTTAGCTGTTGTTTACCTCTTGCAGACCCTATACAACAGTGCTCAGATTGGGAGAGGGGGAAGCAGCACAAGACGTTAGACAGTAGTTCTGTGGGGCTCATGTGCAAACCAAGGGACATACAGGGTGGAGAGAGAAGAGTGACAGAGCATACCTCCCAATTTTATGAGATGGGAATGAGGGACACCTATCAGCAAAAGTATGCAGGCATAGGACACACCCCTTGCCACGCCCCCTTAAAGGAGAATTGTACAAAAAAACAATATTGGTTAAACCCGCAAGTGCTTTTTTTACCACTACTATTCCTTTATAATGGCTTTTAGAATTTACAAATGCAGCAATTTACAAATCAGATGAAAGGTTTAGCACTGGGAAACACTTTTTAATAAATAAAAAGTGAATTTTATATACATCTATATAGATCAGACCAAAATGAGGGACAAATGAGGAGGGACAGAGGGACATTGCTCCAAATCAGGGACAGTCCCCCAAAATCAGGGACAGTTGGGAGGTATGACAGGGAGATGAGCTAATCACTGTGCTGCTTTACTTTGAATGTCCAGGCACAGGTTGGGGGAGGGGCAAGACCTGAAGGGCATGAGTTGAAGCGTTTGTAACCCTAATTTTTGGGGGGGAATCCCATGTCCCATGAGATATTGCAAGGCTAACAGTTACAAGCATGACTCCCACAGACAGAGGCATGATGGGACTTGTAGTTTCGCAACAGCTGGAGGGCCGCCAGTTTGAGACCCCTGCTTTAAAGCATGTTAAACAGCACAGTGCTTGTGCTGTGTAATTTGGCCCCCTGTATTGCCTGAAATACCTGCCTGATCCTGCCTGGTACTGCCCTCCCCCTTGTAAACTGACCACGCTTTATCATGGCTGACACGGTGGTCAGTTTACGTGCCTCCATCATCAGCAGCTATCTGCAGCTCTCCTCGGTCCTGTCAGCTCTGTGTCACGGGCCCATCCCCCTCCTGATGCTGAAATAATTGTGTAATGTACATGAAATCCTCTCTGTTAGAAAACCTCCTATGCTGCAGTGTCAGTGATTTGTAAAAAATTATCCCCCTTAAAATCTTATTTTACAGCTTGGCGCTCACGTGATGCCTATTTGCTGCTCTCCTTCCCTCCCCTCGGCTTACGTCTCAGCTCTCTCCTCCTGAAGTCAGTGGGGGGATTCTCAGCCCCCCCCACTGTAGCTATCAGATCACGAGAGGGTGCAGTAAGGAGTCATGTGAGCGCTGAAATAAGGTAGTAATGAGCATATTTTTTACAAAGCACAGACAATGGTCATAGAACGTTTTCCAACAGAGGGGATTGTGTGTACTTTACACAGTGGCTTAACAACCACTTTAACTGCAGCAGAAAAATTCATGTCCAGTGCCCTGACAGACAGGGCTGTGCTGTGCGGCAGAGCTGAGCAAATCTCAGGACTGTGTACCGTCCCAAAAAGGGCCTGTCAACTCCTTCAGTCCCATCGCTGTGAAGCACTGTGCTCACCAGTGGCTCTGGTGAGGGCACAGGAGCGCCGCCCCATCTGGCTCTTGCACCGCCACTGAAATATTAATATGAAATATTTTTGCCGCTGCCGCCCACTATTCAGATGGCCGGATGGTGAGCACCAGCCTCCAGAATAACGGCAGCTGGTTGGCTGTGTGGAAGTGCCTATCAGAGCCAGCGACTCTAAGGCCCCATACTCACGAGCAAACATGTCTGCTGAAACTGGCCCGCAGGCCAGTTTCAGCAGACATGTTTGGTCGTGTGTGGGCGCGAGCGGGCCGAATTCCAGCAAACATTTGCCCGCCGGGCCTTTTCCCAGCAGACAAATATTCCTGGACTTGTTTTAAAACAGTCCGCTGGAATTCAGCCCGCTCGGACATGTACGGTCGTCAGTACAGACCTACCGTACATGTCCAGGCGCCCGCCGTCCCTCGCATGCGTCGAATGACTTCGACGCATGCGTGGAAGCATTTTAAAGGCGGGCCGCCCACGTCGCCGCGTCATTGTCGCGGCGACACCGCGTCATCGACGCGGCGACACCGCGGACACGCCCCGCGTATTGTTTACGCGCGGACTTCTGTACGATGGTGTGTACAACCATCGTACAGAAGCCCTCTGGCAGACATGTATGGTGGAAACGGTCCGACGGACCGCTTTCACCATACATGTTTGTCCGTGTGTACCCGGCCTTATAGGCTTTCCGAGTACAGCCCTTAGGCTGTAGTGGCTTCCGGAAACTTATCTAAGGGGCGTACGGGGGTTGCGTTCCTTAGATAAGACTGACAGGCGTCTCAGCCAATCAGGTTCACCGGTTCTGGTTACCGGTAAGCCGATTGGCTGAAGCGTCATCGAGGGCGGGAGAAGACATCGAGGGACGTGGAAGGAGGATGGCTGACCCCCAGAAAGGTAAGTGCGGGGAGGGGCATTTTACAGGGCACAGCGGCGACAATGGGCACAGTGGCGACAATGGGCACAGTGGCATCAATGGGCACAGTGGTGACAATGGGCACAGTGGTGACAATTAAAGGGCACAGTGGCATCAATGGTACAGTGGCGACAATGGGTACAGTGGCAACAATTAAAGGGCACAGTGGCATCAATGGGCACAGTGGCGACAATGGACACAGTGGCGACAATGGACACAGTGGCGACAATTAAAGGGCACAGTGGCGACAATTGGCACAGTGGCGACAATTAAAGGGCACAGTGGCGACAATTGATGGCACAGTGGCTGCGTTTGATGGCATGGCACAGTGGTGACAATTGATGGCACAGTGGCTGCGTTTGATGGCATGGCACAGTGACTGCATTTTATGGCATGACACAGTGGTGACAATTGATGGCACAGTGGCTGCGTTTGATGGCATGGCACAGTGGCTGCGTTTGATGGCATGGCACAGTGGTGACAATTGATGGCACAGTGGCTGCATTTGATGGGCACAGTGAGGCTGCAATTGTTTTTTTTCGTTTGCGCCCCCCCCAAAAATTTTAAGCACCAGCCGCCACTGGTACTCACTGCTCCCAACCACTGAATAGGAAGCCGGCTGTGTGGTGGAGAAGATCAGAGTGTGGCTTGGGGCATAGATGGTGAGGTGGCGTGGAAATCAAAGGTGACATAATGCAGACCTGAGGGAGAAGCCTGTGAACATGCCTAATACTGTTCTAAACCCAGGGCGCAAAAAAAAGAAAATCTATGGTGGACTTTACAGGCAGATGAGATACTAGATATCATAAAATCATCATAGCATTTTATTGGTACAAAATTGTTTAAACATCAGGCACATAACACATGTGTTAAAAGTTAAAAACGCTGGCCCATATTCTTAAACAAGTTCCGCCGGCGTATATAGAGATGCGCGGCGGAAGTGTAAAGATGCGCCGTCCTATCTATGCGCCGCAGTCACATAACCAGTTCCGCCAGAAACAAGGCTGCTCTCGTCTGTCTTAACTCGTTTAAGTGTACGCGGCGTAGGCGCATATTTCCGCTGAAGGCATCCTACGCGGCCATAGAATTAGTATTCAAATATGCAAATGATGTACATAAGCAGATTCCCAAACCTACGCGCGATCGGTGTAGGCTACGCGCTGTGCGCGTAAGACGAATGGCCGGCGGAAAGTTACCCCTCATAAAGCTCGGTTAACTTTGCTCCAGACCTGAGTAAGTCAGCTTGAAAGCAAATACAGCAGCACCATCCCGGACGAGCTGAGCAACCACACTTAGGACAACACATTCGTATGCCAACATGCCAGGGGCAGGCGAGGTCTTAGCACTACTAGTGTATGCAGAGGAAGAGGAAGAGGCGCGCAGAAGGAGGAGGGCACGTAGGAGGGCACGGGAGAGGGTATACCCACAGCGCATTAGCCTCTTTGGCATGGCTGATGTGGAGGTGTATCGCCGTTTCAGATTCAGCCCTGCTGCCATCCTGGAAATTACCAGAGCCCTGCAGGATGACATCACCAGCCCAACACACCGCTCACATGCAGTGCAGCCACTGGTGAAGGTCCTGGCAACATTGCATTTCCTGGCCACTGGTTCTTTTCAAAGAACAAGTGGAGACGTGATTGGGATATCACAAACCAGCATGAGCAGATGTGTGCACCAGGTTGTCCCCGCAATCCTCAGACGCATGTCCCACCACATCATCAGACCCACCCAGGAGGTCCAGCAGGCGAAGGTAATGTGTGAGTTCTGCCAAATTGCTGGATTCCCACGCATCTGGGCCATTGATTGCACCCATGTGGCAATACAGGCCCCCCATGAGACACAGCACATTTATGTGAATAGGAAGCACTGGCATTCCATCAATGTCCAGGTGATCGTGGATGCCCAAGGCCTCATATGGCACGTCCGTGCCAAACACCCAGGATCCAGCCATGACAGCTTCATCTACCGTCAAAGCGACATCCCAAGACAATTTGAAGAGAACGTGTATGGGGACAGCTGGCTGGTTGGTGAGTGACATGGATGTCAGGTATGACTGTCCCCCCCCATGATGCAGACATCACCAGGGGCACATGCATGACTAACATCCTCCTGTCTTTTCCCTTCCAGGTGACTCTGCATATGCCCTGGGACCTCACATGATGACCCCATTCCGGAACCCCCAAACCCCAGGAGAGGAAAACTACAATAAAGCACATGCACGTACCCGTGGAGTGATTGAGCGCACATTTGGCCTCCTCAAGTCACGTTTCCGATGCCTGGATAAGACTGGGGGTACCCTGCTGTATTCCCCAAATTTCGTGTGCCAGATCATGGCTGCATGTTGCGTGCTGCACAACTTTGCAGTGAGAAAGGGCCTGGAGATTGAGCTACGTGATGACCTGACCCCCCAACCAGACATTACCCCCCTAACCGAGGGTACCCCGTCTTCTGAGGGATCAGCAGTCAGGAGATGTCTCGTGGAACGAATCTTTGAACGTTAAAAATACACATTAAACATTACACAATGAGAATGCACGCATGCACACCACTGTGGTCCCTAGCACACACACCCCACATGCACATCCCATTGGATTAGACCGAAGTACACCGCACGGTACTAAGGAGCAGCAACGCCGCGTCAAGGCTCCAATGATGTTGCTGTTCATTCATACACCTTTCACACGGACCTGGGGAGAACTTATCCCCAGCGACTGAGGGTGACACCCCTTACTGGCAGGAGTGTCACCCCCCCCACATTCACACACCATTCACACTGTGCTATGCACTACTTTGTGCAGCACAAAAAATACAACAGCTCTTACTTAGAGCATAAATAAAATAATATCAAAAAGCTCTTACTTAGAGCATAAATTAAAAAATATCAAAAAGCTCTTACTTAGAGCATAAATTAAAAAATATCAAAAAGCTCTTACTTAGAGCATAAATAAAAAAATAAATAAAAAATCATACTTAGAGCATAAAGAAGCCCAAATAAATCACCGGCCCCGGCGCGGACTCCGCCTGGTGCCCAGGTTCCTGGCCCTCGCTTGTCTGGGGGGAGCCTCATTTGGGGGTGGTGGGGCATCAGGTGGAGGAGCCTCCCTCGGTGGATTTACATCCCCAGGTGCCTCCCTGGCTGGCTGTCTGCCCTCTAGAGCCACTGCTATACGGCTGAGCAGGGCCTCCTGGCATGCAGTCTGGGCCTGCACAGCCATCCGCAGGCCCCTGACCTCCCCCACAAGTTCGGCTGTGGTGGTTTGCAGCTCACCCAGACTTGTAATGGTGGCTGCAGAGTTTCCTGCCACATCCTGCAGAGCGTCGGGCACTGTTCCAGAGGAGGACAGGCTATTATTGAGCCTCAACTCCTCCAAAATGTCCCCCATATGGCGGCTCTGCTGGTCCTGCTGCCTGGCCAGCTTTTCCTGCAGGACTCCTGCCACACCCCTGGTCTTATGGGTGGCCTTCCTGGGGACAGGAGTGCCTGGGGCCCTTGAATAGGGGGAGGGCCGTGAGGGGCTGGTGGTGAGGGGCATGGGACGGGAGGGGCTGGAGAGGGTGATGGAAGACCCTGAGGGGCTGGAGATTCGGTGGTGGTGTGATGTTCCGGGCATCTCATGTGAGTCATCAAAAAATAAAATGACCTCCTGCACACTCTGGACCACCTCCTCTTCATTGCCCACCACCTCCTCATGGGCAATATCCTCCTCAACCACCTCCTGTGCGGAGGACTGGCCACTCCCCTCCAAAAAAAACCTGTAGGCTTCCCAGGGGGTCAGCCACTGTAGCAGGCTGCTGGGGGGACGGTGTTGGACGGACATCAGAAGACGACCCAGCTCCCTCCTGCACACCTGTGGATGACACAAAAAAATCCCATGTTGGTGGACCCACACACTTGTCACATGTCCCCCCCCCCAAACATGCTACACACCATATAGAAGATAAAACACACTTACCTGTCCTCATGGGCGGCTCACTGGAGTCATGGCCCTCCAGGCCCTCCACCTGCTCCCTCCGCAGGCATCTGGCAATAATTTCCTCCTCCTCTGACAGCCGGATCGGACAGGGTGGCCCACCTCCAGTGCCCCTGGCATGTTTGGCAATGGTGGCCATTTTATTTCTGACCACCCCCCGCAGGTCATTCATTTTTTTAATGATGTCCTGGGGGGTCCTCACCTCATGGCCAAGGGCATTGACCTGTGCCGTCACTTTGCGTAATATTTCGTCCTTTTTGATTTTGCTGGTATTGCCACTCTCAGCACCATGGAGCCTGGCATCAAAGCGCTCCATTGCTGAGATAATAACTTCCCTCTCAGCAGGGCTGAAGTTTTTTTTCCTGCGGTCTTTCCTTGGCATAGCAGCAGCAGCAAAGTGAAAACTCCAATAGGGAAATACAAGGGAGTCACTTTGCACTAGCTGGGCGGATGCTTGAAGCTTTTATACACTGGGCCGGCCAAACTCAGCATGGATTTACGCCTATTGTCATTGTGCGCATGCGCAGAGGGCGGAGCACGTCCGGAACATGCGCCGTTCGGTCTGGACATCATTTGCATGGGGTCACGGATCATTATAATGCTTCACGCCCACATCCCTCCTACCGTCACTTGCGCCTACTTACGCCAACACATTTAAGTTACGCGAGCGCAGCGTAGGACGCAGGTGGTTCGGGAATATGGTTCGGCTCTCGCCAAGTTAAGCCGGCGGTGCGCATCGGAGATACGCTCCGCCTCACTAAATATGCGCCGATCTACGAGAATATGGGCCAATGTGCATAAACAATCATACAATCACAATGATGATGCATCAAAGCTTGATGCTTCCAAACAATGTGTAAATAAGTGAATCCCTTGTATTCTGTGTATCAACGCGTTTCACGGGACACATACCTACAAAAACATAGTTTACAATCATGTACATGTATCATGCGCATAACATATACATCAGTTACATATCTAACAGAGCGTTCACCTTGCCCAAAAATGCAGAACGTAGGAGAAAACTGTAACCTCAGGTGCGGGCACTGGGGCATACAAAGGGGAGGACGAAAATCTCCCAATGTGGATGTGGCCTACGATAATATATACACAATTAACCCCAAATGGTCTAAACAGACGCCCCCCAATTTCATATGATAACATTATAAAGCCTCCGATCACTTATTACTTACTTGTATATGAAAAAAAGCCCCACAAGGGGATTACAAAATAGCTCTCCAGCAATGACTAACAATAGCATTCAAAAGGGAAGAAAAGAAGAAAGTGGGGGTGTATCCAACAAAAATGAAAATGGGCAAGTGCAAAATCCCACTGGAACCACCATCAGAAGGGCATAGAATAGTCAGCAGAATTATATCTAGAGTAGTTATGGGGGGGGAAGTCAGTGTTGCAAGGAGAGGGACCAGACCAAAGGAAGGGGGTCCAAGGGGTCATCCCACCCACATGTAGGTTCCTGCAATAAAGCATAGTAAAGGCTAATGCAGTATTCTGCATCTAGAAAGAAAATAGATGTCCCATATATGGCTTGTTGGCTTACCCCAAAGCATGCAGCCTGCACCTTCCGAGGTGCTTCTAAGAATGGGACCAAGGGAGCCCACCCCTTAAATGCCCTCACCGCTGGGACATGCGGTGCAAGCAACCCCCCCTCCTGAACCATACCAGGCCACATGCTCTCAACATGGGGGGGTACTCCCCAGATCCTGGCTCCCCCTCCCATGTATCCCTACTCATTCACCAAAAAAGTGTAAAAAGTAAACGTTGGGAGTTGAGTGTTGGGAGTTGAGTTTCTTTTGGGTCGGCGATATCATGATTGACATTGGATCTACTTAAAGGGACATTTGTTTATTTTATTTTTTTTTTAAATAAAGGACTTGTCAAAAACTGTTGTTGTGTTTTGATTTACTTTTTACACGTTTTTGGTGAATGAGTGATGTTCATCCACTGTTTTCAAGGAGGACCTTGACATACAACAGGTTGTTGGCTGTCCACGGTGTGCCCACAGGTGACTGTTGCAAACATGTGTGGGCACCACTGTTGCAGCATTTGCAGCTCTGGCTTTACGGAGTGCTCGCTTCTCTTGCACTATGGTTGTTCTTCTGGACTGACAGCCTTGGTGGATCAGCATGCGCCATGTCGATCAGTCTTGTGCCAGGGTTTCCCAGGAGGTGGTGTCAAAATCCAGGGACTTGTGAGTGGCTTTCAGCGTGTCTTTGTATCGCTTCTTTTGTCCACTGCGTGATCACTTTCCTTTAGACAGCTCACCATAAAGCTGTTTGGGGGTGCCGTGGTCTGGCATCCATGCAACATGGCCTGCCCAGAGTGTTTATTGTCTCAACAGTTGCTGGTTACTAAACAGTACCTGACTATTCTAGTGAAGTCCTTCTGTAAGGTGTGTTCAGATAAAGTTTTAGCTCTCTGACTATATTCGGTGTACACAAAATCACATGTACTGGAAGATATATATAAGTCAATTAATTATTATTATTAATAAAAAAAATCTTGTTCGGGTTTGGGTGTTTATTTTTTATTATTATTATTATTATTATTATTATTATTATTATTAATAATAATAATAATACATGATTTAATATATTTTAAGGCTAGGGGTTCATTATTATTTATTTATGTATTATTACATATTATTAATACATTTTATTTATTTATGATGTTTTTTAGCTATTTGTGTATTTGCTTTACATTTTTTTTATTCATATCACTACTATTTGCGTAAAAGCATGCAAATTCTCACAAAAACTTGCAAATTACACAATTCTATTAATTTCTATGGGAATAAATATTCGGCAAAGACGCTCAAATCTTCCCATTTCGAGCTAAAAAAAAAGTTTGGCTTCAGGCAACTTGGAGTGCACATGTGAACCGTCTCCATAAAAAATAAATCATTTTTTTTCCTCCTCCAGCGTTTTGGAGTTTTGATCTACAAGCTATAAAAATGCTGAGGTGTGAATGGGGCCTCATGCTGCGTAAACATGATCATTTTTCGGCATGAAAGAAAATGTTGTTTTTCATCATGTCCAGTTTTTTCAACTTCATCATTAAAAACGACGTTGCCCACACACCATCGTTTTAAAAAAATTATGAACAAAGCGCGGTGACGTACAACACGTACAACGGCACTCTAAAGGGGAAGTTCTATTCGTCTTTGGGCTGCTTTAGCTGATTCCTTGTTAGTAAAAGACGATTCGCGCTTTTTTGTCTGTTACAGCGTCATGAATGTGCTTACTCCATTATAAACGGTAGTTTTACCAGAACGAGCGCTCCCATCTCATAACTTGCTTCTGATCATGCGCGGGTTTAAAGCGTCGTTTTAGCCCACACACGATCATTTTTTACAACCCGAAAAAAAGAAATTTTTTAAAACGACGTTAAAAAAAGCTGCATGTTCGGAAAAAAAATTGTCGTTTTTCAGAAACTGAAAAACGATGTGCAGCCGTTTTCCTTAATGCCGAAAAATGATCGTGTGTACGCGGCATCACACCTGACTGCAATGCCTAATTTCAGTTTACATTTTTAGTGAAGGAAAAAGTAAAAGTCACATCAACTAATCAGTAGCAGGCCAAAATAACAACAAAATCATATTTAATTGATTGCAATGCTTGACCCTTTTTATATAACATTATGACTGACACACATGGTCTGTTGATACAACTAATTTGGAATTTCAATGCCTTGTAGATGAGACCCTGCTTGCTTACAGTTTCCCCTTTGCAATTTATAGTTCTAATGACAGATGTGAAGTGTAACACGGGGAGAGATGGGAGGGGGGATAGAAAAATCAATTCTATTTTCCAGGATAAAACTAGAGATTGCACTATATGGATATGGAAACTCATCACGTATGCAGAGAGTGTTAAAGAAAGAGCAGAGCACAGCAAAGAATCTCAGCTTGGCTTTTGGCACGGCTTCACTGCAATGGGATTTTTTAGCGTAAAAAAAATGTTTTAAAAAAAAAAATCAATAGCATCTATGGTATTATGGTTAATTAAAGAAACTCTTGAAGAGGGCTGAGAGATGAGAGGCTTGGCCAAGGAAGGGAGACAACTGAAACCTGATTAACCACAAGAACGCTTTTTTAGATGTGAGTGGATGGACCGAGGACTGCTTTGCGAGGGATATGCGGGGAAAAAAATTGCTTTTACTTTAAGTTTCTTTAAGTAATCAATACACCCCCATTACCGACCTGTTTGTGCCACTCCTGTATTCCACTCGCTGTCTTTCAGCCGTGGGATTTTAAAGGCTTCAGGCAGAAATGGAATGCAGGCTTTTTAACCACTTTGTGTTTCACATAATGAAATAGTTTTATTATGGAGTGTAACATGTGTTTGAGCATACATATAGGAAAAAGGAAAATCAAACTTGTTTTTTCCTTAATAGAAAATTACTATATGCAATGATCTACTGTGATTGGATAGCAGCCTTGGCAAATAAGGAAATTTGTAAATACTGTTTATGTGACCTTGCTGCACACAAGGGGCGATTGCCCACTAGGAGAAATTACTATGACGCACCTTTAAAGTGAATCTGTATAAAGAGGCTACTGCTGTTGCCTACCTTCTTAAAATGATAGTTGCCTGACTGTCTCTGACTTTCAATTAAGTCAGTGGCTTATAACAAGCATGCAGGTCAGAAAAGTCCACATACGAGTCATGTAGCTGAGTCCAGAATCGAATTCAGGCCATCTTCCAGTGGAAACAAAATTTTCCATTACTTTGGTTAATTACCCTAAAGAAGGGAGGATGACTTTATTAGGGTTAAATTAGGGAAGATTTTCTGTTGGAAGAAACCCAAAACCACTACTGTTTCTCCACATAATGCACCTACTTCACATATGGCCTGCTGCCCTACATGTACTCTCCACACTAAGGACGCATCCCATACTCACCATTCCTCCACCCCCAGGTTATGGAATACACAGCATTCAGCGACTGGACATAACCCAAAACCCAGACAGGACAGAAAAATGAGAAGACAAGCCTCTATTTCTCACACCACTACCTCTGAACCTCCTGTTACTAATTCTGGTGGGGGGGAAGAGGTAGACACAAGGGGAAAAGGAAAGATCCACAAACTATAAAAAACTTCAACTTATCTACCCATGCCCTCTCCAGTGAAGAAATCTCACTCCTCAGTCAGATTAAAATGTTGCCCTGTCAGAACCTCCCAACCCTTCCACCTTGTTTAAGGGCCTGAATGAAGTTATCAGGGACCTCACCATTAACATTTTTACAATATTAATACCCCTAAAGATAGGCCCCTTAGGACTTCTCAGGCAGAGCTCCTGATATAGGATCATACATTCAGATCAGATAGTAATACAGATAGACCTGCTTGGCAAGGTTGGAGGAACTATACACTGAGAACTTTGATGATGACATAATTTGTGTCACACAACATTGTCCAACCTTACCTCCTTACAACACACCCAATGTAGACCGAAGTCTGTATTCAACCCTACATATAACAAAGGTCCATACCTGCAGGCTTTTTATCAGGTTGTTTATGCCCACCTAGTACACATGTGTAAGACCAGTGCCTCTACACTCCAACTTAACACCATCGGAGTTACATAGTTACATTGTAGGTGAGGTTGATAAAAGACCCAAGTCCAACCTATGTGTGTGATTGGGACAAGTCCTTTATGTAAAAAAAAAAAAAAAATTCCAGCGATGTAAATCCATTCTCGAGTTCCGGAATGAGGAAAAATAAAAAAGCACAGCACTAGCTCTGCCACAATGGGCAGCTTCTGCCGAGTGACGCGTCTACCGCTGTGACAGCTATTATATAGCTGAGGGCGGGGCCACCCGGTCACATGTGCGGATGACCCTGCCCCCCTCTGAGATCCTCAAAGCATCCTCCCCATGTTGAGGGCATTTGGCCTGGAGGGGGGGCCACTCTCTCATCCCCCCCTCTTTTCCTGTGGCCTGCCAGGTTGTGTGCTCGGATAAGGGTCTTGTATGGATTTTTGGGGGGAACCCTACGCCATTTTTTTTAGTTTTGGCATGGGGTTCCCCTTAAAATCCATACCAGAGCTGAAGGCTCTGGTATGGATTTTGAGAGGGACACCAACAGCATTTTTTTTATTGCCACAGGGTTCCCCTTAATATCCATACCAGACCTGAAGGGTCTGGTATGGAATTTGGGGGGACCCCCACACAATTTTTTAAAATTTTGGTTCGGGGTTTCCCTTAATATTCATACCAGACCCAAAGGGCCTGGTAATGGACTGGCATGGTCTCCCCCCCAGTCTATTACCAGGCCCTTTGGGTCTGGTATGAATATTAAGGGGAACCCCAAACTAAAATGTAAAAAAATTTGCGTGTGTATATTATGGGATTAATATGGGATATTAAGGGAAACCCTGCGTCAAATATAAAATAAAAACTGGCGTAGGGATCCCCCTCAAAATCCATATCAGACCATTCAGGTCTGGCATGGAGTTTAAGGGGATCCCCATGCCAAAATAAAAAAAATGGCATGTGGTTCCCCCCAAAAATCCATACCAGACCCTTATCCGAGCACGCAACCTGGCAGGCCACAGGAAAAGAGGGGGGGGGGCGAGAGACCGCCCCCCTCCTGAACCGTACCAGCCCACATGTCCTCAACATGGGGAGGATGTTGATGGGGACAAGGGCCTCATTCCCACAACCCTTGCCCAGTGGTTGTGGGGGTCTGCGGGTGGGGGGCTTATCGGAATCCGGAAGCTCCCTTTAACAAAGGGGATGCCCAGATCCCACCCCACTATGTGAATTGGTAACAGGGGAAAATTGTACCCCTACCATTTCACGAAAAAAGTGTAAAAAAATTAAAAAAAACACAGGAGACAGCTTGGGACAAGTCCTTTATGTAAAAAAAATAAAATAATTCCAAGCGATGTAAATCCATTCTCAAGTTCCGGAATGAGGAAAAATAAAAATAAAAAAATTTCCGCACTAGTTCTGCCACAACGGGCAGCTTCTGACAAGTGACGCATCTACCGCTGTGACAGTTTATATATCTGAGGGCGGGGCCACCCGGTTACATGTGACCCTGCCCCCCTCTGAGACTCCCAAAGCATCCTCCCCATGTTGAGGGCATTTGGCCTGGTACGCTTCAGGAGGGAGGCCACTCTCTCGCCCCCCTCTTTTCCTGCTTTTCCTTTGCCTGCCAGGTTGTGTGCTCGGATAAGGGTCTGGTATAGATTTTTGGGGGGAACCCCACGCCATATTTTTTTTTAGTTTTGGCATGAGGTTCCCCTTAAAATCCATACCAGACCTGAAGGGGGACACCTACACCATTTTTTTTTAATTGGCACAGGGTCCCCCTTAATATCCATACCAGACCTGAAGGGCCTGGTATGGAATTTGGGGGGACACCCACACAATTTTTTTTAAATTTTGGTTCAAGGTTCCCCTTAATATTCATACCAGACCCAAAGGGCCTGGTAATGGACTGGGGGGGGAACCCATGCATTTTTTTTCAATGACTTGTATCTGTATTGTGGGACCTGACAATTCATTATAGTTTTAAATGACTTTTTTTCCTTTATAAATGTCATTTTGCGCAGAGACTGTTATAAACAAGGGAAAATGCACCACTTTACAGGCATACTATAGACACCCCCCAGTAACCATAGTCTGGGCTGAGCTGCAGCGGAGCCCTGGCAGGAGAGTGTGAGCAGCAGCAGTGATAGGAGAGGAAGGAGGAGGGGGACTATCACCTCTTGTATTTGGAGACCAGGACACTGGACAGTTCTGCTAGGACATGCATTGAGCTCTGAGGACTGCAGACACTGGGGAACCTTCCTTTTCAACACAAAGTTCCCCTTGAAGCCGTGTTCCATTAGAAGCATTTGATGAGCATTATATCCAGCTGACTGCTTCCATGACCCTGGATACACATACAAAAGTATTTTCTGACTTCTGGCGACATATGTCCCCTTAAGTCCACCATTTCCAGTAAGCAGATTACTACACTGTTGGTGGTGGTCCGATCACTTCACTTTATTACATTCCTTGGATTCTATCCAATTCCACGTGGTGGAATATATTTTACATGGACTTTAAATAATATTGTGTGATCACGATATCATATTGTTTATTCATTCATCATGGTCTATTATTGTGATAATACACTTAATGTCACTATGTTGTAAATATGAACTGTCACTGAGTTATTTTTGTTATATACCATTCATTATCCAAGTACATTCTTATAATCTACTTGGTCTAAGCGCTACACTTTACTTTTTTCTATAGACACCCCCCAGGTACGAAATTTAAAGGAATATTTTACTTTTATTGTTTCACTTTAAGCATTATTAAAATCACTGCTCCCGAAAAAACGGCTGTTTTTAAACCTTTTTTTTTAATTGATACATGTCCCCTGGGACAGGACCCGGGTCCCCAGACACTTTTTATGACAATAACTTGCATATTAACCTTTAAAATTAGCACTTTTGATTTCTCCCATAGACTTTTAAAGGGTGTTCCGCGGCTTTAAATTGTTCGCTATTCAGCGATCAGGCGAACACCCGATGTTCGAGTCGAATTTACGTTCGACTCAAACATCGGGCTCATCCCTACTGACAAGCTGGAGGGGGAGCAGGTACATTTCTCTATATCCTTGCATTTACATTACAAAGACAGAGATATATTATTCGACTCTACAAAGTTTTATCTTGAAATATCGTTTTTGACCTTAGTTCTTCTTTAAGCAAAGGATTACTGTGAGGGAGAGCCCCTCCCTGTTACTTATAGCAAAGTAGAGAAATCCGAACTCCAGGCTAATAGTTAAATGCAGCCATAAAGTACATATATGGACGATATCTTCTTACCTATTAAAGGATTGAAACTTCTGTCAATCCAGATATTTACAGAGTGCTGCAAAGCCAGTCTATGAACCTGACTTTTCTCTGCTGAAGTTAAACAGAAAAACTAAGCCACCTCCCTACTCTCAGCCTGTGATTGCACAGAAGGATGATGCAGCACATCTGATTGATCCTATCGTCTCTTCTGTGGCCCTTCCCTCTACCAGTCTGAGGGCTGCTGTACAGCTGATTATAAGAATCTAAAATCAAGATAAATTCATCAAGGTGAGGCCTCCTTTCCTGAAGACGCCTGTTTGGGAAAACTGTTCTGTGACATCATCGCGCTCGGCGGCGGGGTCCTGCTGTGGCGCTGTGTATATTAAAAATGCTTTTTGTTTCTACTGTAATGTAAGTTAATCCTCCTTTGAAATAAATCTTGTTTTAAGCTTACTGTACTATGAGGCTGCTCCTTTGTTTTATCTGGGTACTGTATGTGAAGGTTAAGGATTGATAAAAAAGTGTCTATGGGCGACATCCATTTGGTTTTATTGATCTGGACCTGGCTGTCTGAAGCCTCATAGTTATCTCAATGTGCAAATTGATCTCTTTTGTTAAGAACTGAATTTTTGGTAAGAGGCTGTGCATGAGGGAGCAGCACCTGAACACTGGAATCACTATATGCATTTGAATCTCACTAAAAGCACTTTAATTCACTTGGTGGACTTAGGTCTTTCTTTTTATTTATACCTCATTAAAACTTTAGTTTAGTTTTCTTATGTGGATAATATTTAAAGTATTATTCACTTGATGAATGTATGATTTGTATTTATTTATTGGTGGGCTTATATGGATATGCACACTCATTCTTTTGTATTGATTCTCCAAGATGTTTGGAACAACCTACCAGCCAAATGTCCTTCAAAGACTGTGTGCAAGTGTAGCTAGAAGAATTGATGCTGGTTTGAAGCCAAAGGTTAGTCTTCTGTTCATTCACTTTGCATTGTGTAAACTGATAAATATGAACAATTAAACATATATTTTCGAAAGCTTTCTTACTTTACAGCATCTCTTCACACCTTCCTAACACACTGGCACAGTACTGTATATGACCAGTATACTTAAAATTGATATTTCAGCATTTGGCAGCTGGTGGGGAGACAAATAACACAGACACCTAAGACACTTAAGGTTCAGGTTCGAGTCAAACATGGGTTCCGGGCAAACCCAACCTGTTTGCAGTTCACAGACGTTACAAATAACTAGTGGCTTAGAAGGGGGCAATTGGATAAGCCAACCCCATCATTATACATGATTAAGTTTTCAGCAGCCTTTTTGAGAAATTGCTTAGTTGTTATAGGGAGAACATAGGAAGTCCTGCTGATAAAGTGCATAGGCACTGATTAGTATAGGATTGCAGGCACCGGTCTCTTAAAGTAGATGTAAACCCTTACTGAGTGTCCTTTGGTAGTAAAATACTGCGTATTCTAGAGAAATTAGAGGTGGAGGAGGGAAAGATTTTTACATCTAAGGCCCCGTACACACGACCGAACATGTCTGCTGAAACTGGTCCGCTGACCAGTTTCAGCAGACATGTTCGGTCGTGTGTACAGCCGACCGGACAGGTTTCCAGCATTTGTCCAGCCGACATTTGTCCAGCCGACCGTTTTCCAGCAGACAAATGTTTCTTAGCATGCTAAGAAACATGTCCGCTGGAAGCCTGTCCGTCGGACATCGCGGTCGTCTGTACAGACTCACCGGACATGTCCGATCGGCCGCCATCCCTCGCATGCGTCAAAGTGATTTGACGCATGCGTGGAAGCTTTGAACTTCCAGGGCCGCGCACGTCGCCACGTCATCGTCGCGGCGACGGCGCGGCCACGTCCCCGCGTATCGTGTACACGCGGATTTCTGTCTGATGGTGTGCACAACCATCAGACAGAAATATCCGGGCGGACATGTCCGCTGAAAACGGTCCGTCCATCTGTACGAGGCCTTAATGTTGCTGAAATGTGTCTGTAGCTTCTTCATAGCCTTTGCATGTGCACTACAATCTAATCAAGCTGCATGTGTTTTTTCCATGGTATATTTACAATATTTTATTGTCTCAATTTTTTTTTCACCTGTATCTGTCTACATGCACTGCAGTCATAGCAGGCTATATGCATTTTTCACTGGACATATTTCTTAATTGATGCTTGCTACAATTTTATTTCTTAATAGATGCTTGCTACAAAAGGCCAGGAGTATCACACTTTTTTAAGGCAAAGGCCTTTAGAAACCGGTCTTTTCTTAAAAAAAATAAAAACATACATTAGCAGAGAGGCACATTTTTTACCTTGGGAAGGTATGTGGTAGGGTGATTTACAATACATCAAACCATACCGCAATACATCAAACCAGGGGCATAGGTAAGTAACCCTTGTGAAGGGTGGGTGCATGGCTTTATGGAGATACCCTGCAAAATCCAGCAATGAAAAGAGAATCATCATACGAATGATTTACTGAAGCCTGATATCAGCAAAAAAATTCAAGATCATGTTGGCTGTCTTTTTCTAGGTGACCAACAGAAATATCTGTCATTTTGAAAGAGAGGGCCACCATGCTCTCATAATGTTGGTGTAACGTTTCTGCTAAATTGGGACCTCAGTAGTAGGGGTGCTTTAATTTTTTTTATTGTTTATTTATTCTATTACATTTCTTTCCATTGTACCTTATTTAATTTGTGTTATCAACTTTATTGCTATAACAACGGATACACAGCACCCCTTCTGCTAGCAGGGGCCATGACAGGTTCTCTTTATGGAGAGATGTGGGGTCTTTTAGACCCCACATCTAACCTCTGGCTTCCAAAGCATCTGATCAAACTGAAATGAGTTTGTTCAGACGCTGTACAAGCCAGTAACCACACAAACCGAAACGGGAAATGACAAAATCCTCATTGCTTCCGGTTTCTGATGTCACATAAATGAGAAAAATGTCAGTTAATCTCAGTGTGTACAGGGAAGCCAATGCTGCTGGTAGGATCAGTCTCAGGCTCTCTGGTGGATCTGAAGAACCCGAGAGTGGCGGTGGTAAAAGTGATTGAGGGGCTGTATAGCTACCAGGATAACTTTTACTGTGTAGGGAAATGGCTGATGAATTTTTTTTATAGCAGGATCATAGTTGTAGTCTCAACCATGATCCCAGTATAACCACCTCAATATGATGCCGAATATATACATACGGTATTGAAGTGGTTAACAAACTATGCTTGATTTCTTTGAATTGTAGTGCTGGGGTACATTTCCTTGTGACATGCATGTATGCACAGATCTGTACACCGAAAAATCCACTTGTAGACCAATATGTGCAAAAACTTTGGATAAGTATGCATGGGGTGAGCTTGAGGGGTTGCACGGGTTGCAATAGGGACCATGGGCATGCTCTGGAGGCCATGCAACATTCCTGTCAAATTAGGTTTGCAACTGTGCTGCACCACTTCTCAGCCTGGGTGTCCCCCCTGGGTCATGTCCTTATTCCCCCACCTGGGCCACAGCTTTCATCCTTATACAGCAGGCAGAGGGCAGAAGGAGTGGCATGTCTGGACAGAGGGCAGGAGCTGCATAACTTTTCAAGTTAACAAGCCAGAGATTTGTTGCTAGGATATGGGGCAATCCTAGCAATAAATCATCTACCTGTTGAGAATGAAAAGTTATGCAGCTCCTGCCCTCTGTCCAGACATGCCGCTCCGTCTGCCCTCTGCCTGCTGTATAAGGTAAGATTGTAAAGATTGTTGGAGGGCTGTGATCAGAAGAGGTAAATATAATGTAAAGAACAGGGAATTTATGTAAAGTGGACAGGGATGTAGGGAATAAAATGTGAAGTGTGGGCCTGGGATGTAAAGAGGGGGACTGGAATGTGAAGGAGGGACAATGGACACTGCTGTAACGGGGGAGTGAGGTAAGAGGGCGAACTGCAATGTGAAGGGGGGCTGAAAACACTGAAGTACAGGGGGCCTGTGATGTAAAGAGGTGTGTTGTTATGTAAAGGTGAGTGGTGATGTAAAGGGGGTCTGTATTTTAAAGGGGGGGCTGTGATATAAAGGGAAGCTTTAATATAAAGGTGGGGACTTTGATGCAAAGGGGAGCTGTGATGTTATGGGGAGCTGTGATGTTATGGGGAGCTGTGATGTAAAGTGGGGTGCTGTGATGTAAAAAAGGGGGACTGTAATGTAAAGGGGAGGCTGAATTGTAAAGGGGAGGCTGAATTGTAAAAGAGGGTTGTGAAGTAAAGCAGGGCTGTGATGTGAAGGCAGTGCTGTGATGTAAAGTGGGGCACTGTGAAATAAAGTGTGGTATTCTGCAAAGATAATGAGCATGCTGTGGTGTAAAGTGGGGGAAACGGCAATGTAAAAGGGGGTGCTGTGGTGTAAAGGGGGGCTGGGCTGTAAAAGGGGGCACTGTAGTGTAAAGGGGGGACTGCGGTGTAAAGGGGGGACTCCAGTGTAAAAGGGGCACTGTGGTGTAAAGGAGGGCTGGGATGTAAAAGGGGTCACTCTAGTGTAAAGGGGGGACTGTGATGCAAAAGGGACTGATGCCATTAATGTAAAGGAGGAACTTTGATGTGAAGGAGGATGCTGTAATATGAAGGGAAACTCTAGTTGCTGTTTTTTGATGTTTAATCAATATGGCCTGCACTGCACCCAACACTCCTACACAACCCTAGCACCACAGCCCTCCTCTTCACCAACAGCACTCCAACTGTCCTACCTAATTTAAGCACCCTAGCCTCCCTCCTCCTCATTACTAGCTCGTAAACACTCCTGGTGGCTGGGTACCTAATACTGTGGTGTATTGTTGCAGCCAAAAGCAACTGAAAAGCAAAGCTACATTTATAAGTTAAAAATTCAATCATGCATCCAAATTATTGTCTTGCCAGAATATGGTGTTGGTGATGCTGTTCCATAACATCCCACACTGCTTTAAAGCAGGGCTGAACTGGGACAAAAATTTGGCCCTGGACTTCATCCAGACCGGCCCACTTTAATTTAATAAAATGCTGCCCCCCCCCCCCTGAAAAATCACGCCCACCAAAAGGCCCCTACATCCATTATTATATCATGAGAGGGTGAGAAAGAAAGAGAGAGAGAGAGGGAGGTGAGTGTAAGAAAAAGAGAGTGAGTGTAAAAGAGAGGGGGTGAGTGTAGGACCCCTTTTTACACTGAGGCGCTTTTGGGCTAAAAATAGCGCATGTAAAGCGACTGAAAAACGCTTCCGCTGCAGTCCCAGTGTGAAAGCCTGAGTGCTTTCACACTGGGGCGCTGCCAGGGCGTTACAAAAAGTCCTCCAAGCAGCATCTCTGTTTTAAAAAAACGGCCCACCGGGAAACTCCCTGTAGTCCCTATGGCCAGTCCATCCCTGCTTTAAAGGCATCCCCTAAGCATGTAATTCGAAGGATTTGTGTTTTTCTCATGTCATCTGACTATCTCAGCCCACCAGCCTCCACCTATAGTCAAAATATCACCTTTGGACTTACCTATGTGCCTAGGCACACCTTCAAAAATATTGTGTTACAGTTTGAGCTTTCTATCTATGATACTGCGTATAATACTGTGCTTTGAAAAAATATTCATACCCCTTGAAATTTTCCACATTTTGCCATGTTACCACCAAAAACGTAAATGTATTTTATTGGGATTTTATGTGATAGACCAACACAAAGTGGCACATAATTGTAACGTGGAAGGAAAATGATAAATGTTTTTCAAAATCTACCAAGACATGGCCATCCACCTAAACTGAGAGGCCGGGCAAGGAGAGCATTCATCAGAGAAGCAGCCAAGAGCCCCATGGAAACTTTGGAGGAGCTGCAGAATGTAAACAGCGCTTCTCGTCACCGTATTGCGTTCCCACGCTGGAACGCATACGGCGACCGCGCACTGACGTCATCGCCTGGCGAAAATGAAATCAATGTCTCCTTGACTACACATGTCTCGCTCCTATAAACAAAACACCGTGCAGAGTACACAGTGTTCTATTATTGTCGGCCGTAGCCGAACCACGCTACAAATAAACTGCAGGCATAATCCCCCCAACAGGATATCATTGCAACGCGGATCCATGCCACCACTAACCTATAGCTGATTCCTTCTAAGTATCCATTTACCTGGATCCACGCTGCCAGCCTTACTGCAGTTGCTGGGGACACCCTAAGATATCTTCCACTAGGAGAACCTCCATGGCAGAATCCCATTCCAGCTACAATACTCTGCTTACTGAAGAACTCTCATCCTCTGAAAACGGATAAGTACCATTGCCATGTTACATTTATTGCTCTAGAATTACCCTGTTCACATATAGCCTTACAAAGTACTGTATTTGAACCTGGCTCTAGTTTATACAACCGTGCTGCTTGGGATTACTTATTGTGCCTTTGTGTAACAGCTGTGTGAAAGGGCCCTAAAGCACTTGCCTGAAAAATTTGCGGCGGCGTAACGTAAATGACATACGTTACGCCAATATAAAGATCCGCTCTCCTACCTGAATCTGGCCCCTTAACTAGATGACATTCTGTTTGCTAGCATTGGTATTCTATACAGCTGTCATGTTTCTTCTTTTATAAAAAAATCTTTTTGATTTTTTTTTAATCTATTTTTGCATGTTAGTGCTGCTAATTTCCATCCCCTTTGTAGCCTCTTTGGACAGAGCATTGTCATCCTGCATCAGGAAAAGCCTGAACAAAGACCTTGGCAGAATCACCAGGTACTATTCTAATGAAAATTGCAGATTTTGAAGATTAAAAATGACTTTTGAAATGACATTAATATGTAAAAAATGATGTGAGATTTTAGTGATTGGGTTTACAACAAATTTTACACATGTCAGTGAAATGACCCCTCTAACATTTCAGGGGTTAACTCTGAAACACTCAGGCAGTTCTCGGCATCAGTCCTTGAAACCTGGACGCTGGAATAGAGTATAAATGGGGTTGGGGGGAAAAAAGTCATCTTGTAAACAATTAATTAATGTTTGCCATAAATTATCATCTTTTACTTCCTTCTCAAGAAGAGCAGAGGGAATAAAAAAACAGCCTTTCTTGCAGGTGGTGGCATTCATAGCGAGGGCAATCAGTGCATTGAGAGTGGAAGTACAGCACTTCCAGTGTGGCTGGGTGAATTGGGCTGGATTAAAGCCCAGCAGGGTGCTGGGGCTTCAGGTGGAAAGCTGCATGTTTGTGATCAGCAGAAAAAAAAAAAAAATAGGAAAAAATCTTGAATTTATCTAAACTGCTCTTCTGCTAACAACACTCTTCTCACCAGCGGCATTCTCAGTCTCTCTCAAAAGAGTCTTCAGTGCCTCTCCCTAGGAAAACATGATCAGCATCTGAAAGCTGAACCTCCTCCATTCGTCAGAGCTTAACGGAATATGAAAAGCCCATTGAGAAGACACCCCACACAACTTGACAGTCCCATCAACGTTCTAAACATAAGCACTTATGTGAATGCATCCATAACCAATTCGGGCCCACAGTGGCGGGCTTGTAAGCTGCAAGAGACCACTTCATGCAGGCACACTGTGTAACGGTATGCACCGCGTGTTTATATTAATCACATTTCCCACAGTTACTGGCTTTTCGGTCAGCAAGGGGAGCCAGATCCACACCAATATCAGCATTGAATATTGTCAGCAACAATTAAAGCAGTGTTAAACCCAAAAATAAAAATGAATTACATTGCAGCTTACCAATTCTTAGATGTAGTTGCTACATTCGTTTTTTATTTTTAGGTTTTGTTCCTTTATCTTCACCCGGTGATCCAGCCAGTATATCTGTCATTCTTCAACTTCCTTTAACCACTTGCTGACCGTCATTATACTGCGGCAGGTCGGCTCGTTCCCGCAAATCGGCGTAGGTGTACGTCGACACCTTTAACCACATGCCGACCGCCGCACGCAGATATACATCGGCAGAATGGCACGGGCAGGCAAAAGGACGTATATATACGTCCCCTTTAAGAAGCGGCATTGTAGACGTGTGCCCGCCGCGAGCTCCGTGACTCCTACGCATACGTTGAGGAAAAAGGGGGAAATGCTTATGTAATCAATCTCCCTGAGATCCCTTCACTGGTCACCAGTAAAAGACAGAATTACATTTAAGGCACTTTGTTTGACACATAAGTGTGTTCAAGGGAGTGCCCCCCAATATTTATGTGAAAAATTAAAATGCCACAACACCCATCGCGTTCTCCAATCCACCAACCAAAAACTATTTCACATACCCAAACCCAAGGCCAGAAACAAGTCCAAAGGAGAACGAAGATTTGCAATCCAAGGACCTAGACTGTGGAACGCACTACCAACCAGCATCCGAATGGAGGTGAATCACCAGGCCTTCAGGAATAAACTCAAAACCCATCTATTCTGAAGGCAAAAATACAGTAAGGAATGGATACTAAGCGCCCTGAGGCGATTCAGTTCGTATGTGCTGCGATATTTAAGTTTCTCACTCACTCAAGCATTTCCCTAGTCTTCCTAGTCACAGGACAGTGACCACAGCTGCCTGTAATCAGAAACGGTGATCACTGATCTGTCACACACAGCCCATCCCCCCTACAGTTAGAAGCACTTACTAGGGCACACTTAACCCCTACAGCGCCACCTAGTGGTAAACCCCTTCACTGCCAGTGTCATTTTCACAGGAATCCGCCATAATGTCGCAGTCACGATAAAAATCGTTGATCGCATTTTTTTTAGGAGCCTGTAAAGCATTGCACCGGTGATGAGCAGATTGCTGTCGCCATGCAGGACTCCCACAGACTGTGAGGCCGCATACACACGGTCGGTCCAAACCAATGAAAACGGACTAAAGTTCAGTTTCATCTGTCCAAACCGACCGTGTGTACGGCCCATCGGTCTGTTGTCCTTCGATCCAAAAAAAGAGAACTTGCTTTAAAATTGAACCGATGGACGGCTGACCGATAGGTCAAAACCGACGGTTAGTACGCAAAAGCATCGGTTCAAAACCCGCGCATTGCTCAGAATCAAGTCGACGCATGCTTGGAAGCATTGAACTTAGTTTTTTTCAGCACGTTGTGTGTTTTACGTCACCGCGTTCTGACCCGATCGGATTTTGGAAACGATGGTGTGTACGCACATTCGACCATCAGTCTGCTTCAGCGGTGAACCGATGAAAACGGTCCGTCGGACCAATCTCATCGGATGGATCGACCGAGTGTAAGCTGCCACACATCGCACAGGTAGGCAGTTTCACACTGACAGGAAGAATAAATGAACTACCACAGACCTCAACAGCTACTCTTTCCTCAGATTGACAATGCTGCTGTCCAAAGGTGTCTCCTTTGCTCCTCCATCCAGCACATGGACACCATAAGGCAAGAAGTGTGTTATTGGCTGGATCACCAGGTAAAAATAAAGAAAATAAAGCCTAAAAGAGAACGCATGCAGCCACTTTATTCAAGAATTAGTCAGCTGAAATATAATACATTTTTGTTCGTGGTTTAAGGCTGCATTCACACCTTGGCGTATTTACGCCCGACGCCCGACGCTCGTGCCGCTGAAGGGGTGATTTAACATTGATGTCTATGGAGATGGTTCACATCTCCACGCCGAACGCCGAAATGCCGTACGCCCAAGGCTGCATTCACACTATAACGCATCGTATTTTGCCGGGACAAATAGCGGCGTATTGTACCGCGATTTGCCGCGACAAAAAGAGTCGTTTTAACCTTTTTTTTTTTACAAAACATTTAACATTGATGTCTATGCCGAACGCCGAAAGCCGCCTGAAAAAAAGGGTCCGGGACTTGTTTTGAGCTTCAGGCGTACGGCGGTTCGGCGTTCGGTGTGGAGATGTGAACCATCTCCATAGACATCAATGTTAAATCACCCCTCCAGCGGCACGAGCGTCGGGCGTAAATACGCCAAGCCAAGGTGTGAATGCAGCCTGAAGCTCAAAACAAGTCCCGTACCCTTTTTTTCAGGCGGCTTTCGGCGTTCGGCATAGACATCAATGTTAAATGTTTTGTAAAAAAAAAAAAGGTTAAAACGACTCGTTTTGTCGCAGCAAATCGCGGTACAATACGCCACTATTTGTCGCGGCAAAATACGCGGCGTTATAGTGTGAATGCAGCCATATATTGCTTTAACAAATACGTACAGTTAGACCTCATGCACACTGGATGTTGAACTAACGTTATAAAAACGCCAGTAGCTTTGCAGTGAATTTTTCATTTTTTTTCAGCTTTTTTCAACGTTTTTGGAAAATCGTTTTTTAGCGTTTATTAGTGTTTTTTAGCGTTTTATTTTTTATTTTTCAATGGATCAAAAACGTTAAAGAAACGCTGGTGAGTGAAGTTTTTGAGAATTTATCATCGTTTATCGAAGTTTATCAGCGTTAGAGCGTTTTTACAGCTAAAAAACATCTCTCGGAACCCACTAGTTTTTTTTTTTTTACTCCTCAAAAACACCTAATAACAGCCTATTTGTGCATGGACACATATGATAACATGATGGAGAGTTTAACGACTGCAGAAAAAAACGTCTACTGCCAAAACAGCTGCTGTAAAAACGTCAAAAAACATCCCGTGTGCATGAGGCCGTTTTTCAGCATGTCTAAAAAACAAAGTTTTTCCAACTTCATCATTAAAAACGATGTTGCCCACACACCATCATTTTTGAAAAATTATGAACACAGCGCGGTGACGTACAACACGTACCACTCTAAAGGGGAAGTTCTATTCGCCTTTGGGCTGTTTTTAGCTGATTCCTTGTTAGTAAAAGACGATTCGCGCTTTTTTGTCTGTTACAGCGTCATGAATGTGCTTACTCCATTATGAATGGTAGTTTTACCAGAACGAGCGCTCCCGTGTCATAATTTGCTTCTGGGCATGCGCAGGTTTAAAACATTGTTTTTGCCCACACAAAATCATGTTTAACAACACGAAAAACGACATTTTAAAAAACGGCGTGAAAAAATGCAGCATGTTCAAATTTTTTTTTTGTCGTGTTTCAGAAGCCGAAAAACTATGTGAAGCCCACACACGATCATTTTAAATGACGTTTTTAAAAACGTTGTTTTTTTTCATGCCGAAAAACGACCGTGTGTACGCGGCATGAGGGTGCGTTTAGATGGCTGCTTAGTTGCCTGAGCCCTAAGAGCTCTCACACCTGCTCTCTGTATCGTACATAAAACCCTACAAGCAGCTTTTCAGGAGTGTGAATGTGTGCTTGTCATTTTGTTGTGTAGTGAAAGCATATCAAAAACAGATGTTTCTTTGGAGATGCTTTACAAAGTTGAAATGTTATAAATTGAATACGAATTTATAAATTGATCTTTTGTAAAAATATTAAAAGATATTTGAATCTGAATAAGGCTCCATATATTTGTGTCTATTGGAATTTAGCCCTGAGATAGCCTCCAAAGTAAGAATTTAAGGTGTCTGGCTTTTTGAAGATGAATGGCCTCATTGCAGAAACCGTAACATCTCAGTCTAGCCTGTCCTGACTGCAATTTAAAAAATACAATTTTGTAGCATGGTGCTCATGCTGAGACAAAGTTTTTCCACAGGCTAAACTGAGATGTCTCGCAAGACGCGCAGGATTCAAGTCTCTAGGGCGTGCAGTACCGCATTTGGCCAGAGGTGCAGGGGCACCAGTGATGCTCGGAGACACTCAGAAATACTCAGTTCCTGAGTGTCTCAGAGCGTCTACGAGCGTCCCTGAGTGTTTCTGAGTGTTTCCGAGTGTCTCTGGTGCCCCCGCACCTCTGGCCACTTGCAGTACTGCATAGACAAGCAGTGGCTGTGGAACCGATTATCTGAGTTTCCATTTTTTCCTATGGGGAAACTCGCTTTGATATACGCGTGCTTTGGATTACAAGCATTTTTCTGGAACAGATTATGCTCGTAATCCAAGGCATTACTGTATATACAGTCATGTACACAATTGCATATATGTACAAAATGTAATCATTTATTTATTATATTTTTTCTTCTGTTTTTTTCTTTCCCATTTTATTACTCCTCACTCTGTAAATTGATTCAGTCTCATCAAGTACCAATAATTACAGATGTGTTTTAACCACTTGATTATACCCCCCTCCTGCCCAGGTGAAATTTCAGCTTCCGGCACTGCATCGCTTTAATTGACAATTGCGCAGTCGTGCGACGTGGCTCCCAAACAAAATTGACGTCCTTTTTTCCACACAAATAGAGCTTTCTTTTGGTGGTATTTGATCACCTCTGCGTTTTTTTTTATTGCGCTATAAACAAAAAAAGAGCGACAATTTTGAAAAAAAAATCAATATTTTTTACTTGTTGCTATAATAAATAGCCCAATTTAAAAAAAAAATAATAATAATTTTCTCAGTCTAGGCCGATAATTATTCTTCTACATATTTTTGGTAAAAAAAAAAAAAAAAAATCGCAATAAGCGACTGGTTTGCGCAAAAGTTTTAGCGCCTACAAAATAGGGGACAGAATTGTTATTTTTTTTTATTATTTTTTTTTAATAGTAATGGCGGAGATCTGCGATTTTTATTGGGACTGCGACATAATGGCGGACACATCGGACACTTTTGACACATTTTTGACACCATTCACATTTATACTGCGAGCAGTGCTATAAATATGCACTAATTACTGTATAAATGTGACTGGCAGGGAAGGGGTTGACACTGGGGGGCGAGGAAGGGGTTAAATGTGTACCCTGCATAGTGTTTCTAACTGTGGGGGAAGGGGACTGACTGGGGGAGGTGACCGATCTGTGTCCCTATGTACAAGGGACACAGCATCGGTCTCCTCTCTCCCTGACAGGACGTGGATCTGTGTGTTTACACACACAGATCCACGTCCTTGTCTGTGTTACCGCTGATCGCGGGTGCCTGGCGGACATCGCGGCCATCTCAGTGATGCGGCAGGCACGCTCGTGCGCCCCCCAGTGGCTGATGGCCGGAGACCATATATAGATGGCCTCCCGGCAATTGGGATCCACACTACGGCCGTAGAAAGTCGTACGGCCGGCAGCAAGTGGTTAAAGCTTAAATGCAAGATGACCAGATTCCCCAAATTTTTTTTAAATTTTCCAACCACAAACATTTTTTCTTTTAGTTAAAGCAGCGCTAAAAAAAAAAAAAAAAAAAAAAAAAAAAGTCAGCAGCTACAAACACTGTAGCTGCTGACTTTTAATAAGGACACTTACCTGTCCAGGGTGCCCGCCATGTCGGCAGCCGAAGCCGAGCAACCGCTCGGGTCTCGGCTGCCCCGCCGCCATCCTCGGTGAGGGAATCAGAAAGTGAAGCATTGCCCGGTTCCCAGGGCCGATCCACCCTATAGGCTCACTATGCAAGTCGCTTAGGGCCCCTCAAAGCTGCGGAGGGCCCCCAAATTACTAGAGGCCCCGCCTGTTGAGAAGTAATTTTCAGCCCCTCACCCTGCTTCTCAACTCGCTGGCTGCATGGGAGAAGAGGTAAGAAGTTAAGAAGTCAGGCACCCCCCGCTTCTCACTTTAATGTGACATGTCATTTTTGGCAGCCCCCCCCCCCCCCGCTTCTCAACTTTAATGTGACATGGCTTAGGGCCCCAGGGAGGTCAGGATCGGCACTGCCGGTTCCCTACTGCGCATGCACGAGTCGCGCAGCGCTATCTGAATGGGTGGATGTCTCCTGGACACACACAAGGTCCCAGAAGACACCGCTCCCCATTTCCCAGGAGGCAGCGCGAGGAGGAGAAGAAAGAAGACCCACCGCGGACGAGGAGGTGGCAGATTAGGACGCTCTGCCTAGTAACAGACACTTCTGGTGAGTATAAAAAAAAATATATATTTTTATATTTATTTTTACTAATTTTTGTAGCCTTTTTAGCTATTTTTTTTTTTTTTAGGGTGGGCCTCCGCTTTAAGTATAAAAATAATTCAAAGCTGAACTCCAAGTTAGTAGTTAAATACACAATTAAAAAATGACATATATGGGAATTGTACCACCTACCAAAGGATTTCTAATTCTGTTCTGTAGTCTTGTGAGGAAGAGAGCCCTGCCAGATAGCACAGCCAGATCCTCCACTGAGATTTCTCCGCAGGCTAGACCACAGACAAGTAATACACTCTAGTTTAGGGCCTGTGATTGGACTAGGAAGGAGCAGCAATACACCAATAAGGGTGTCACCATGTTCTGTGTTGTATAAGCAGCACTGTACAATGTATAGAGCCCAAATGGCACAGTACTGCCACACCCCTTCCACGGCAGAGTACTGCTGTGCTGGGGATTACATGAGACTGATATATATATATATAAAAAATAAAAAGCTTCAGATATTTTGCCAGCTGCTTATATAAATGCATTTTAGTGAATTTATCTCTGAATTAAATGCTGTTTTTGGAGTTCAGGGCTAAGAAGCTGCAGGGATACAAGACAGGGTTTGAACATTCTACACCAGCAATATATTTTGATATAAAAATTTGCTTAATGTGCACTTTTAAAAAATTTCCTTTTAATGGTTAACATGCATATCTGACAATACAGATCAAATGCTATAATTCTGGATATATGATATTCATACACATTTGTGCGCCTGCTGTCCATTGTCACCCTTCAGTGTACATAGAAGTATTCAGTGGTATCCCAGCCCCTGATGGGAATGTTACTATATTTGAATATAAGGAAAAAATAAAATAAAAGTCCTTTCTCTTGACTTAATATATGTTATAGTGTGAAAGGGAAAAGGAAAAGGGAGGAGGGGATGAAATAAGTGTCTCATCAGTACCCTGCTCATGTTCGCACGGCCGGGGCAGGCGTGTGCCCTGACTTGATTGTAATTGTCTGAATCTTTTCCTGCTGCTCGGGAGCCTGCGTTAATGTGTAATAAAATGGCAAGGGTGGGGGAGGTGTTAATCATCCAAGAACTGACACTGCTCATGGACCCTGCTATATACATCAAAGTTGGGTGTAGGGGTGGAAGGCAATGTTCTTTTCACTTGAACATTTTACCTGCTGCCACGTAGACTTTTCAGCATTACAGTTCTGTGATGTTTTCTGTGCCCAAACAAATACTATCATCCAGTACCAAAAGATTTATACATAAAAACTGTCTGAAATATATTGTAGCACTAACCCCCTAGGAGTCGCTAATGTCACGGGTTCCCACTGCTGCACAAGCCATTCACATAGCATTTCCTTTGTACATTCCTAAGCTTGATTTGTTGTTTTTATTAGGGGTTGATAACTTGGATGGGGTAGGGAATTATGGGATGGCCAACTTGAAAAATGTCCAGAATTATGAACAAGGGGACAACTTCCTCCCTTTTTACAAAAAGTATTTTTCTTCCTTCCTCCTGCACAAAGTTGGTTTCCAGTGCACAACACCTGCTGCTCACTCCTATGGGAACTAGCAGGATGTTACTAGCTCATAAAAGGCCCATTACAGGCAGGAACTCTCATGCCGCGTACACACGATCATTTTTCAGAATGAAAAAAAAAACGTTGTTTTCAGCATGTCGAAAAAACAATGTTTTCCCAACTTCATCATTAAAACGATGTTGCCTACACACCATCGTTTTTAAAAAATGATCTAGCAAAGCGCGGTGACGTACAACACGTACAACGGCACTATAAAGGGGAAGTTCCATTCACCTTTGGGCTGCTTTAGCTGATTCCGTGTTAGTAAAAGACGATTTGCGCTTTTCTGTCTGTTACAGCGTGATGAATGTGCTTACTCCATTATGAACGGAAGTTTTACCAGAACGAGCGCTCCCGTCTCATAACTTGCTTCTGAGCATGCACAGGTTTTTTACGTCGTTTTAGCCCACACACGATCATTTTTTACAACCCAAAAAACGACATTGTTTAAAACGACGTTAAAAAATGCAGCATGTTCAAATTTTTTTTTTGTCGTTTTTCAGAACCTGAAAAATGACGTGAAGCCCTCACACGATCATTTTAAATTACATTTTTGAAAAACAACGTTTTTTTCATGCCGAAAAATGATTGTGTGTACGCGGCAATAGTCCCTTGTCAAAGTACTGCAATGTGCGTGAACAGCATAACATTCCTCCTTCTGCTTCCTTTTGGCCATTGATTCCAGCTCCACTCGTTTGAAGAAAATGCTAGCCCACCTGTCTGCCACCAGCCATGCCTGCAAAAAGCTGCAACTAGACAGTGAGATATACACCAAAAAACATATGCAAAAATGTAAAGCTGCGCTAAATAAGATCCCACTATATAAATGGGAAATTAAGACTGATTATATACTAATCCAGTGTCTAAAAAATATATTGATAAAGTGATATGAATATTGAAAAAACCCAAGGCTGATTAACCAATCATCATAGAATATCAAACATATAGTGACACATAAACAAAAAGAAAATGACAATAAGGATAAAGAAGTCCTCGGATAACAATGGATGTGATAAGCAATGTAAATAAAATTCAGTCCGTGAATGATGAAATAAATGGAGAATGAAAAGTCCCCAAATCACCAGATGATAATCGAAGTGGTAGAATATCCACCAAAAATAATCTCGTGCACCACCATATACATTTTAAGCTTACCAGAAGCAAGCTAATTATTGCCTGCGCTATAACCCAGCCTGTGTCCTGTACCAGGAAGTAACGGCAACACAACTGAAGATCCAGAAAGATAAACTACAGCACACCGTCTGAGGGCTATTCCCAATTATATTTAAGACTCAAAAAGGTCAGTGAAACGCCCAGAAGTAGAAATGAACTCACATAGTGTAAGACCATTTAAAATGTTAAGGTTTATTATAGAGGTTACACTTACATGTTTAAAAGTATCACAAGGAATATAAGAAAAAAGCCGGCCGTCAAGCGAGCATACACCCATCCACGAACGAGGATAGCGTGATGGCATCAGTACGTCCAACCTCCCGACGCACGTTTCGTCATACACTGACGTTGTCTTGGGAACTGTTCATTCTCCATTTATTTCATCATTCATGGAATGGATTATATTTACATTGCTTATCAAATCCATTGTTATCCAAGCACTTCTTTATCCATATTGTCACTTTATTTTTGTTTATGTGCCACTATATGTTTGAAAATCTATCATGATTGGTTAATCAGCCTTGGGTTTTTTCAATATTCATATCACTTTATCAATATATTCTTTAGACACTGGTTTAATATATCATCAGTCTTAATATCCCATTTATATAGTGGGATCTTCTTTAGCCCAGCTTTAACATTTTGCTATCACATGAAATACATTTACATTTTTGTTTGCAACATGACAAATTGTGGAAAATTTCAAGGCGTATGAATACTTTTTCAAGGCACTGTATCTAATGCCGCGTACACACGATCATTTTTCGGCATGAAAAAAACGTTGTTTTTAAAAAATGTCATTTAAAATGATCGTGTGTGGGCTTCACATAATTTTTCGGGTTCTGAAAAACAACAAAAAAAACCTTGTTCTGGTAAAACTACCATTCGTAACGGAGTAAGCACATTCATCACGCTGTAACAGACAGAAAAGCGCGAATCGTCTTTTGCTAACACGGAATCAGCTAAAGCAGCCCCAAGGGTGGAGTCATCCGCATGGAACTTCCCCTTTATAGTGCCTTTGTACGTGTTGTACGTCACCGCGCTTTGCTAGAGCATTTTTTAAAAACGATGGTGTGTGGGCAATGTCGTTTTAATGATGAAGTTGGAAAAACGTCGTTTTTTCTACATGCCGAAAAACATTGTTTTTTTCATGCCGAAAAATGATCGTGTGTACGTGGCATAAGATTTGGTAAGCTGCAATATAATAAATGCTTAGTTTTGGGTTAATACTGCTTTAAGTAAGCAATTTCAGTACAGGAGTGAGAGAAGTGGGAGTTGAGGTTTAATAAATTACAGTAGGAAATCTTTGAGATCTTTGAGCAGCCGATACCAGTTATGATACAGCTCTTACTGCATTAAAGAACTTCTTTGTGTCTGAAGTAAATGTGGTTGTGGAATTATACAAATTCTAGCAACTTGGACAGCGTAATATCAAATCCACATTATAATTTCTAGCAACTTTGAGAGAGTTGATTGTTACCTGTGACTTTGGGGCTCTAACAGTTGAAATGATTAGAAATAACCAAGTAGAAAAAACAAACTCAGCCCACAGAGTAAGATTGTTCTTGTAACATGGTTTAATGCTAAAGATTAGGCACGATTTTTTTTTTTTTTTTGCATAGGTCCAACTTGGACCAAGTGCAAAGCAGCTGCAATTCTGCATAGTAACCATAGGGGGTTACTTGCTAGGCACTGCTGCCATTCATAGACTTGTATTATTGTATGTTCTCTGATTGAACAAGTGGAGAGATAGAGACATTGATATCACAATCTCTATCTTGTCCACTCAAAGAACGCCTTATATTCCTAAAAACAAATACAAGGCTTTCTCTGAAAACAGCTTGACACTGGACCCCAAGTGGTTACTATGCTGAAGAATTGCAACTTGGCATTGGACCCCAGAGGGCTACTGTAGTATTACTGTGCTATACAGCTATTAATGTAGTTCTACAATTAATTGCAGATTACAAAACATTGGTCAGGTATGAAACATGCATTCTTTCATTGGTCCAAGCTGGACCAATGTAACTATGCAGTAAAAATTGAGCTTTAACGCTAGCAAAGGCTATGGCAATTTCCAGCCAAAATGAGACTGTTGTGGCTGAGGAAAAAACCCAGTTATGGGACTACTGGTACCATACAGGCTGTAAATTCAGAATCTGCCTCTCATTCAGGCCCAGTAAAAGGGTAAAACAACAACAAGAGATTCCTCCATACTGAAATGCAGAGCTACACATACACAGAACAAGCACATTTCAGGTGTGGTGCAAGGACAATTCATAGAAGAAGACAATCTGCAACTCCATACATGCTCTTAAATATCTTCGTATTTATTTCCACTCCATAAAAGACACTTGTAGTACAGCAGATGTTAACACGTTTCAGCCATTTTGGCCTTGTTGAATCTGCTGTACTACAAGTGTCTTTTATGGAGTACCAACAAATATGAAGATATTTAAAGCAGGGGTTCACCCAAAAATCAACTTTCTGTCACTAGATCCAGCATACTGCTGACATCTGCAGTATGCTGTATTTTTATTTATTTTTTTGTACTTATCATTTTAGCGGTCTTTCTTCTCCTGCACCGAGCGGCGTATCCTTCCGGGTATAGGCGTTCCTAAATAAAGCGCAGTTGATTGACGGGCTTGGATAGCGCGTCACACCTTCCGAAAATAGCCGACGTGACTCTCTGCAATTTACGGCGCCTGCGCAGTCAGCTCTACACGGCAGGCGCAGGCGCTGTAAGCAGCCGAGAGTCATGTCGGCTATTTCCGGATGGCGTGACGCGCTATCCAAGCCCGTCAATCAACTGCGCTTGATTTAGGAACGCCTACTCCCCGAAGGATTCCCCGCTCGGAGTCGGAGAAGAAATACGGCTAAAACGATAAGTACAAAAAAAAAATCCAACATACTGCAGATGTCAGCAGTATGCTGGATCTAGTGACAGAAAGTTGATTTTTGGGTGTACCTCCGCTTTAAGAGCTATGTATGGAGTTGAGAAAAGTCTTCTTCTATAAATTTTGCCTGCAGCTTTGCGACTGCTCATCCTGCACCTTACAGCTCTAGAGGATTTTCTTACATCCTAGGGTAGTAACACCTTATTTTTTGTGCTGCAACACAGTACACTACAAACTATGCTGCATGCACTGCAAAAGATGAATTGTGCTATAAATGGTAGAAAATGAGACACTGAAAAAAATCAGTGCAGTACTTCAACTGCTAGACAGGTTTGTGATGTTACTGGCCTAAGTATAGATAAATATGATGCTTCCATTCCAGATAAACCTTTATGCATTATAATATTACTACTGATTCTGCCCACAAGGGTTATGCCATTATCTTGATTCTTGGTACAGGATCTGATATCTTTATACTGTCTGAGGAAATATTTTTTTTTTTCTGTTGAAAAGCCTGTGGCGTGCAAAACACAACCCAAAAACTCCACCCGGTGCAGGAAAAATGTGCACACACATAAAGAGGTGCAACAAAAAACTGTGACGGGTGCATCGTCAAGTGGTCCTCCGAAAAGGACCCAGCTCTGATCCCCCGGGGCGTTAGGCTCCTGGCAGGGAAAAGAGTAAACTGTGGTCCATACAGCCGAAGCCATATGGACCCATCTTGGTCCAAGCAGCCGAAGCCACAAGGACCCAACATCCTCAGAGGGACTGCCGAAACAGAACCCTCCTCGGTGAGGCTCCCCCGAAGGGAGACCCCATGAGAGCCGGCGAACTTAGCCAGAAGGCCGGGTCCACCAACTCCCAAGACTTTCAGAGCGGGTCCGAGGACCAGCACCCTACTCATCACACATAAAGTGCAGTGCACCAAACAAAAAAGTGACAAAACAGACAAACACGGGGAAAATAATAAAAGAAAGTGGGGAAAAGGAAGATGGGAAAGTGAGTGATTCACTTTCCACACGATGAGTGCCCCTCAAACACTCGTGCAATGTATGGCACCCCTGGACTGCCACTCCAGGGGCACAATCTCCACGGGCTTTTCAACGGTCCCTAGCCCCCGGTCCGGACCGGCAGCACCCTTCCCAGCCAGGAAGGTGGGAGAAGAGGTCGGGGAGAGCCTACTGACGCAGACTCTACCCACAACCCCTATCTCTCCCACCTAATCACATTCTGGAAGTACTACCCGCTCCATCCCGGTTAAAGGAGAAGCAAGGGTTCCCTCCAGAACAACTGACTGGGGTAGATACCACCAAATCCAGGCCAACGGCCAGGGACCCGGCCTCTTGGCTTCGACCTCATGCCTCTCTTTCCACATCAGAAGGCTTCCACCTCCACACCAACAGGCTTAGCATCCGCCGACTGCCATCCCTTTCCCCCTGCCACAGGGTACCGGGGACAGTCAGCTTAGCACCACCTATTGGCAACTGATAAGAACAGATACTACACTTGATCTTAGCCAAAAGGCCGAGAAGCCTGTCTGAGGAAATATACCAGAAGAACTTTTCAAATGAACCACTTATTGCACTTACTCTGAAACATTTATGTATCTTAGGGACCTTTTTCCTGTCCTTGGTTGCCTGTTAGTGACTTTAAATGTTCAATCAACTAGTGTGCAAGCTGAATTCTACTTTGTAAAGACAGACACTGTTATAATGGGCAGGGTTCTTTGGGTAAAAATGCAACAAACAGGACTTGTTGGGTGCACTTACTCCAGGTGAGTCTCCTGGAGGAGGACGATATGTGGTTTAACTTGCTTGAGGTATTGAAACACCTCTGCCCTCTTGAACTTATTGTTCAGACCCCTGACATTCCAAGACAAGATCTTAATTCTACTATTTATTACAGTGCTTAAAAAGGAACGACCTCCATAACCAAACAGTTAGATGAAAAAAGGCAGGTAAAAATACCTCATAGGAGGACAAATATACATTAGAGTTCGAAGGTGCATTAGCAATAAAGGTCCCATGGCGTTGGTCGAACAAACCCCCCCCCCCCCCCCCCGATGTTATACCAGAAACAAAAAGAAAAACCGTCTGGTATGCAGATTGATCCCTGTAACAAACAAACCTGAAGGAGTTCCACCTTAAGTGTCCACAGTTCGGCATTGGAAGTTGGAGAAAATTCCATGTCTATCGCAGAAGGCTCCATTGGCTATCCATGCCAGGTATATTGCAGCCAACCACCCGCAAAAACAACGCAGGGTTGACTGGAGCGGCGGGAAAGCGCAACACATAACAGTCACAGTACTTATGTAAGGTTGCACCCACTATGGAGTATGAATTGGTGGCACAGTAAACACAAAAATCGTAAGGTGCACAGGAGCCAAAACATCAAAGTGGCCACAGCATAAATAATAAAAAAAATGGTATAAAAAAAAAAAGAGATATCCATCCGAACAAGTTCCTGAGTGCAACCAAAAACAGTAAGAACAGCAGATCAAGATGGAGCAAAAAATGGATCACGCCCACCTTCCACCTATTTTGAATTAGGCGGGCTTACGCCAACGAATTTACGGTACGCCGGCGCAATGTTGGGAGCAAGTGCTTTGTGAATACTTTGCTTGCCTCTCTGTGTTACGCCGGCGTAGTGCATATGAGATGCGCTACGCCGGCAGAAATATGCGCTGATCTACGTGAATCCGGGCCCATGAGATTATCAGACCAATAATCATCCTTTTGTTTGCATGCTAGTCTCCACATCAAAGATGAAGAGTATACTAAAGTTCAAAAATTCTTGTATGACAGAATAAAAATTCGGAAGTTATGTAAAGTGTTGTATTGTATTTGTATTGCATTTTTAGACAAAAACTGTACTGATTAAATGAAAATTGTACGAGAAAAGGTTTTGTGTTTGTCCCTTTAAATACGTTTGGATGAAAGCTGCGTACTAACGACCAGATTATCGTACAATCGCTTAGAAAGTGGTATTTTTTGTACGATTTTCTGATCATGTGTACTAGGATTTTTTCTGCTTAACCTGCAGAACCTCCCACTGCAGCTTCTGTATTTTCACAGTCTGCTCTAACAACTGTGAAAATCCTCAAACAGTGCCGACATCTATTTGGATTGCGCTGTTTGGCTGACATCTTTCCACCTGGCTTATTTTATTTTTCAATCATAGTTTGTCAGGTGTGAGGTAGCCGACAGGGCCACCTTCAGTGTTTGTAAAAAATAACACTAAGGGGGCACTCTGGTGGAAGGTGATCACCGGGGACTCTGATATAAGGGGGGGCTCTGATGTAAGGAGGGAATGTTGGAATCCTGATATATAGGGGGATGCTGGGGACTTTGATGTAAGGGGGATTCTGATGTAAACAGAGGGTTCGTCAGGACTGTTGCAAGATGGTCATTGTCTCAACAGTTGCTGATTTTAATCAAGTTCTTCTTTAAGGTAGGCTCAGTCAGACAACAGGATATCACTTGTGTGTGCATAAAAGTATATGTAATGGAAGATTAATAAAAAAAAAAAAATCCTTTGTCCTGAGGTTTATTTGTGTCCGTGAGGCTGTCAGTTTTGCTACAGTACCGTGGTACAGTAATTAGGAATATTTTTGGGCACAAGGACTGTTATGTGTGCAGTGCATATAACGACTAGGTACAGTTTCTGTTTATTGATCCCCCTTAAAGCCCCTCTCACTGTTTGGCAACATTTATCTCAGGACCCCCCAGGCCTTTCATACTCCTAATCATGCTTACATTTTGTCACTCTATTTTGAATTTTTATTTGTAAAGTCAGAGAAATTGCTTATTATGAGTAAACTATTTAAAGCGGTCCTCCACCCTAAAGTGGAGTCCCGCTGATCGGAACCCTCCCCCCCTCCGGTGTCACAGTTGACACCTTTCAGGGGGGAGGGGGGTGCAGACACCTGTCTAAAGACAGGTATTTGCACCCACTTCCGGCCACACGCTACGGGCGAAAGACGGGCATTCCGTCACATCCCGTCTGTCGCCCGTTGTGTGCTGGGAACACTCGGCTCCCAGCACACAGCGTGTGAGCCAATCGGCGGGCTCAGCGCGACTCGCGCATGCGCCGTAGGGAACCGGGCAGTGAAGCCGCAGTGCTTCACTTCCTGGTTCCCTCAGCGTGGATGGCGGGGGGAGCAGCAGAGTGACGAGCGATCGCTCGTGCTCTGCTGCGATCGGCGCTGGACTCCAGGACAGGTAAGTGTCCTAATATTAAAAGTCAGCAGCTGCAGTATTTGTAGCTGCTGACTTTTAATATTTTGTTCCCATGGCACATCCGCTTTAAGTGTCAATTGTCTTAGCTCATGATACTAGCTTCTGTCATATTTTAGGGTGTCAGTAAAAATTTTGCTCTGTCGGTACCTTTTCTATATTTTGTCATGGTCTCAAATGTAACATCTGCTACTCTACTTCCATTTTTATCAACAGACTTCAGATAACCCAAATATCTGATAGTGTCTGATAATGGACTACAATTAGTTTCATATGAATTTGAATACTTTCTGAGACAGACAAATATTGTGCATAGGAAATTCTCAATTTATTACCTACAGAGTTCTTGTCTACAGAGTGACTAGACATGTAAATACACAAGCATCACCAGCTGAACTACTACACAGAGGACAAATGCAAAATAAGCTGAATGTTGCAGACTTACAACTCCCACAAAGCTCAGTGTCTCTGAAATCATCAGTTGCTGAAAATTATAAAGATCAACAAGGAAAAAATAGGCAAACATGGTGATGGAGAAATACACTTTGAGCCTGGATCTCGAGTTAGAGTGAAGAAAGTTGGCTTAGTGAAACAGGAACAGTCCAAATGGTCCAATTAACTTTGAATAGCAAGTTAACAAGGACCTTACAACTATGAACTCTGCGATGTATGCATAAGGAATGCCAGTCATCTTGCACCTGTGAGGCAGCACTTTTTAAAAGTTTACATTGACAAAGGATATTTTCCTATTTCTGATAACAATCAAACTGAAAACCAGGAACCCAAACCACCTAGACATATTCATACATCAAAAGGTCTCCTCTGTGAATCAAGGGTTGTACGATAATTTATAATTTTCTCATAAAATTATTTGCATTGCTGTCTGTGTTATTCAACATTGAAGGTAAAGATGCCTTTGACCTATAAAGAAAAATACATTATGTTCATTCATCTGGCCTATAGTACATCCAAAGTAATGGAAGCACAAATAAGGTTTAATATTCAAAATGGGGTACTAATGGTGACATGTGAAAAAATATGGGCTAAATAACAGATAACTCAACCAGTTTTACTTCTCTAGACTGCTTTAAATGGTATGGTCTGTGAGCATCCTGATGGCAGGCTCCATCTTATGGGCCACAACATGACCTAATGTGTAATACAGCTATATCACCACATATAAGGGTCCTCTAACTCAACATTATCATAAATTTGGTAACAGAGGGGTCGCAATGGGTGCAAAATTTGCACCCAGTATGGCCAATTTATTTATGGCCATATAGGAGGAGGATGTCATCTATTCCAACAGGAGAACAGAGTTGATCTTCTGGGGTAGATATATAGACAACATCCTCCTCCTATGGAATGGTGATATGACATCACTTACCACGTTTATGCGACAACTTAATGATAATTCATTGGGTATTGTATTGCAATTTGAGAGCAGCACCACTAAGATCAATTTCTTGGATCTAAACATACAGATCAAGGATGGTGCATTTAATATATTCACTTTCTTTAATTAGTATTTGAATATTGAATATTAATATTTGAGAGCCTCCTTTCAATCCTCTCTTTAATGTAAGATATTGCTATTTTTTATGTTCTTGTTTTACATGTATATCATTTTTTCATATATTTCATTATATGTATTTTGGGATACATTGTTAGATGTAAATCTCTGGATGGCTCTGTGTTTAAATAATGTAATTCTTTGATTCCTAATCATTGTCTTCCTCCCATGATCTTTTTGTTTATTATGCTCTGGAGCGCAAACACAGCTGAGGTGCGCCTCAGTGACGCTATTTCCGGTCGGGTGGTTTGTTCCGCCCATATGTTGTCATATTATGTGGGCAACGCTCCGCTGTGTGTTGTGTCCTTATCAACTGTGTTTACATCACATCCGGCCGGCAGTGAGGTTGTCACGCCTACCGGAAGCGATAAAGGAGTTTGCTGGTTTTCACTTCCTGTCCCCTGGATAGCACGACCATACTGCGCATGCGCGGCCAAGCGAGACTGGCTTTATTTCCTGTTTTTTAGATTAGCGCAGCCGTACTGCGCATTCGCGGCCAGAACTTTGAGATGCCATTAAGTGGAAACAGCTGGTTACTATGTTATGCTGACCTATGAAGGGTCAGCAAGGCCTAGAATGTTTTGTATATATGTGGGCATGCTTGTATCACAGGCCACGCCTCTGATGATATCCACATAGGATGAAACATGTCAGGCTGGCCGATGCAAGCACACTGAGAGCCGCAGAGTTTTATATGTCATGAAGTTCCTTTTTATCTGTAAGTAGACTACAATAAATATTGTGTGTTTTACCTCTACGGGCTTCACTATTGTTGCTTTCTTCCATATATTGGGTAATATCCTGCTGGTGATTGCACAATATATCCATCTGTTTGTGTGAGTCTTGATGTCTCTCTGGTATTGATGATTCTGGATAGTTCCATGACCTGCTTATCAAGTTTGGAGTGTTGCATCTACCACAGACCTCTTGCATCATTTGATTACATTGCATGTTTTCATATCTTTCTGGTAAACAGATTGATAGCACGTGGGAGTGGTGTGCTTTTCCTTTGCACATTGAAGTTTGGTGGAGGTTCTACATCATCTTTACTGCATAATGATTTTTTACAAGGACTATCACATATATATGTATGAATTTTTTCCACTGAAGCACTGCATTTTGGACTTTTATATTTGTGTTTGATGAATCTACAAACTGTGCTGGCTGCTTGTTTCTGTTTTCTTTTGAGTTAGCGCAGATATCTGTTCACCCTGCTTTATAAATTTGGTAATGCAATATACAATTATTAGAATGCATCTTATTGTTTAACAATTTTAACCATCAAACAATACTATAGCAGTCCATAGATGATTTGATTCTGTCAGTGTTGATGGGGGAATGCCTCTCACAGCGCTATTGTGTACTGCCAGTGAGGGTTACGTGGGGAACTTTCCTGACCAGCAGAACACAATGATTGCTGCTATCTATAAATGGATCAAATTGCGGTATTTCCCTGCTTGAATGGCTTCAAAATTTCTGGAAATTTTACATCTCTAAAGACTCAAAGCCCATTTAAAAGACCTTCCCCTATTTTCCCCATCATAATCCAGAGCTTGTTTCAGAGAAACACAGTATACAGTATATAAATAACTAATATGCTAGATCGGCATGCTAGATCATATATACTGCAGCTGGGATCCCACTCTTAGGAACCACCCCACTGCATGGCTCCAGGTCTGCTAATCAAAGTTTGATGTCATGGTTCCAGAAGTATGCAGTGTCACCATCGGATCTTCATGTTGTGTGCTCTCCTTGAGCTGAATACATATGAGCATACCTGGGAACTTTTCAAAATCCATGGGCCAGAGAATTTGGGACAGGTTGAGGAGTAGGGGACGATGATAGCGAAGATTATAGTGTTGTACACAGCACACTACACCAAAATGACTTAAATAGTTGTGACATGGGCCAAATGGTTGTGGCACAACACACTAAGTTGAAACATTTAATAGCATGTCCTGTCTCACAGTAACATGGGGCTAACAGTGAGGAAGGAAGAAATTGGTGTGAGGAAAAAACGCCCTGCATTTGTTCTTTTTTTTAAGGGCAAAAAATGCCACTGCATTGGTGGTATCACTGGAAGGAAAAAAAAGACGATGCATCAGTGGGAAATAATGTCTAAGGAGGATGTATACATATTCGCCAGCACACCATGGAATCACCGTCCAAAGGTTTCTTTGTTGTAAAGAGATTACATCACATCAAGTGCATTTTGGAACCCCCCCTCGATTCAGTTTGCACCAGAACATGCAAACAGACAAAAAATTTGTGCGAATATACGAACACCAGTAAAGTCTATGGGGTCACAAACGCGAAAAATCAAAGGTGCTCATTCTAAAAGATTATATGCAAATTATTGCCATAAAAAGTGTTTGGGGACCCGGGTACTGCCCCAGGGGACATGTATCAATTAAAAAAAAAGTTTTTAATACACCAGTTTTTCAGGAGCATTTATTTTAATAATGCTTAAAGTGAAGCAATAAAACAAAATATTCCTTAAAATATCGTGCCTGGGGGTCCCCTTAGACTGCCTGTAAAGTAGCAAATCTTTCTGATGTGCTTTACAGTCTAGCAGCAAAATGAAATTTCTAAAAGAAAAAAATGTAATTCAAAATTTATCACAGCTGTAATGTATTGTCATCTCCCAGGAATATTGATAACATTTTTTTTTTTTAAAAATGGTGTGCGGTCGTCCCCCCAGTCCATATAAGTTTCTTCGGGTCTGGTATGGATATTAAGGGGAACTCCACGACAAAATGTAAAAAAAAAATGCTGTGGGGTTTCCGCACAAAATCCATACCAGATCGTTATCCGAGCATGCACCCTGGCAGGCCAGGATGGGGGGGACAAGTGAGTGCCCCCCTCCTGAACCGTACCAGGCCACATGCCCTCAATATGGGGAGGGTGCTTTGGGGTCACCCCAAATCACCTTGTCCCCATGTTGATGGGGACAAGGGCCTCATCCCCACAACCCTTGCCCGGTGGTTGTAGGGGTCTGCGGGTGGGGGGCTTATTGGAATCTGGAAGCCCTCTTTAACAAGGGGGCCCCAGATCCCTGCCCTCCCCCTATGTGAATGGGTAGGGGTACATGGTACCCCTATCCATTCACCAAAAAAAGTGTCAAAAAAGTAAAAACAACAGGAGACAGTTTTGGACAATTCCTTTATAAAAAAAAAAATTAAAAGTGTACCGCGATGTCCATCCATCTTCAATCACGACGCCCGAACCCAAAACATTTAAAATAAAAAAGCTCTGCTTCAATGTGAGGCGTCCCGCTAACTGCCATCTCTTGGCTGTGACAGCTGTTATATAAGCAAGGATGGGGCCACCCGGTGATGTAAACAGTAAACCATGTGATGTCAGAAGGGGGCAGGGTCACCTGGTTACTTCCCCCGGTGGCCCCGCCTTTGCCTATATAACAGCTGTCACATCAAAGAGACAGAAGTCGGCAGTAAGCCTTCCATCGAGGCAGAGATTATTATTTTTTCTACTTTTCAGGTCCATCTGTGCCATGATTGAAGATGGATAGACATTGCGGGACACTTATTTTTTTTCTTTAAATAAAGGAATTGTCCAAAACTTTCTTCTGTCGCTTTTACTTTTTTGAAATTTTTTGGGTGAATGGGTACCCCTATCCATTCACATGGTGGGTGGGATCTGGGGTGCCCCCTTGTCAAAGGGGGCTTCCATATTTTCCAATAAGCCCCCACCCACAGACTGGCACAACCACCAGGCAAGGGTTGTGGGAATGAGGCCCTTGTCTCCATCATCAAGGGAACAAGGTGGTTTGGAGGGACCCTCGCTCACTCACCCCCCTATCCTGGCCTGCCAGGTTGCATGCTCAGATAAGGGTCTGGTATGGATATTGGGGGGATCCCCTTAACCCCTTAAATACACTGTGTTATATATACTACACTGCCAGCACTGACTGAATATAGAGTCTACGCTGAATATAGAGTCTACACTAAATGCAGAGTGTGTATATATATATATATATATATATATAAATAAAATACACTGCCTGCACGCCACTAACAAACCTGCCTGCATAATCTAGCTCTATCTATCTCCATCCACACACTATACACATCCGCTATGTAAGTAGCCTTATATAGTGTGGGGCGTGGACATAGTCCCCCTGAACCATGATTGGCCAAAGGCACCCTGCCTTTGACCAATTATGACTCTCGCAGCAGAGCACGCTGTGATTGGCCAAAGCATGCAGGTCAGGTGCATGCTTTGGCCAATCATCAGACATCAATGCACTCTTATCTCACAGTACATTATGGGGCATTACGCAGCATTCCAATTTTCCGCGAAAGCCACATTTTTTTTGTTTGTTTGTGTGAACACAAGCACTTGATGTTCAAGTCGAACTTACGTTCGACTCAAATCCCTAATCCCTTTCGAATCAAATCTCTTCCCTTCCTAATAGGAAGGGAAGAGGTGGGTAGCTTCTACCCACCTCTTCCCTCCCTATAGACCTAAGCATCATAGATTGCGCACTCCCTCCCATTGTGATATTTACCACTATTTAAAATGTGAGTGCTACAAATTTTTAAATACATTTATATATGAAGTACTACACTATGTAGCCTTTTCCTTCCGTAAATCCATTTATCTGTGAATATCCAAAGCCAGATGGTCCATATCCAAGAGAAGATCCTTTACCTTAATAGCCCGGTCCCATTGAGGAGGTGCAGTGTGCAGAGGATCACAAGGAGAGGATTTTTCGTGCTGAATCTATTTGCATGAGCGCATCTGATCTCTATAATTTGAGATCCAACTGTTCAGGTAAGTGGTTGTGATTTTATTTGAAGAGGAACACTTCGAGTGAACACATCAAGTGAACACATCTTTCAATAAATAAAAAAAATATATAATATATATATATATATATATATATATATATATATATATATATATATATATATACTGTATGTATATATTTATTATATTTTTTCATTCTTGAGCACATGTTGGACTGTTTATCAACCTTTTTGACACAATATCATACTGTATACACTTGATCACATTTATATGTGTGATTTGTTAGTATTCATTGTAATTGTATTTTTTATTGGGTTGCGTGCTTATATTGTTCTCACAAGATTTTTCCATTCACTTCCTTTCCAAGAGACACAACAAGAAATTAGATTAAATATTTTTTAAATCAGAGGAAATTAGAGGACTCCTCACAACTTAATATTTTTTTTTTGTGTGCATAACAAGATACAAAAGATTTGTGAGTGAACATAAATGCAGTATGCAATATGCCAATCCTCAGGGGAGTTTTTGCTCCCCAAGTCCCTACACCACAATCTAATGAAACTTACAACGATAAATGTAAGTTGAATGGTTTTGACACATAGTGTAAAGTAGGTGGTGAGGAGTGTTCCAAGGAGAAGCACAGTTTCTCAAACTCAGTTAAAGGTCTGTAGAGTGAAGTTGTTTACAAAATGAGGCTCACTGAATCTCATGAGACAGTTTACAGAGCATGGCCTACAAGCAGGGAAAAAATGAAAAGGCCTGTGGAAGGATGAATAAAATAACATGCCATTGGCAAAGTGGCTTCAGTGTACGCACCAAATGAGGGCATGTTAGAGCTGTTTGGTAGGTCAGGGTTGACGAAGAGAGGAAAAGGTGGACTGGGTTTTGTCAAAAGCAAGAATGAAGAGCGTGAACAATACCATTTGTGTAGGGTGGCTGTAGTTAGAGGGGAGAGGGAAAGCGTGAAAAATCTGGCTATAACCCCAAGGTAATGGTTGGAGGTCCATAGGTGACCTATCCTGTTCTATCCGAGTGGAAGCTTAAGCTAGCTAGGGCAATGCTTCTCAACTCCGGACCTTCAAACTCCCCTAACAGGTCATGTTTTGAGGATTTCCATTATTTTGCACAGGTTATTTGATTAGTTTCACTGCCTTAGTAATTACCACCGCCGTTTCATCTGAGTTAAATGGGCGGTTGAACATATACCAATAAGTCATCAGTCTATAATAAAAGCTTATGGTGAACAGAAGGTGTATTGATCCCTTTAATAGAGGCATTGTGCCTGATCGCTTGGACTAGGACGGTGATTGCAAACAAAAGGGGGGATGGAGCAACCTTGTCTGTTCCCATTAGAGATGGAAAAGGGTTCAGAATTGGAGTCATTTACCAAAACCATTGCCAAAGGAGAGGAATAAAGAGGCATAATTTTAGCGCTCATGTAATGTCCCAGGCCAATTTGTTCAAGAGAAAGGAGTAGGAACTGCCAGTTGACCCTATCAAACACCTTTTCTGTGTCGATGACAGGAGACAAGCTAACAATTCTTGTTAGTGATATATAGATCTGCTACATTTGAATGGATCTTTGCTTGGCTTAGGGAGGGTGGCTATCTGAGCCTTGAGAAATTGTGTTGACAGAGGATGATTCTCATCTATTGAAATAAAGACTAGAGCCATAATTGGTGCCAACAGCATGGCAAAGATTTTGTAGAATCTAGGTGAAAAGCCGCCAAGGCTGGGGCATTTCCCAATTTCTACCTCAGCAATCTGAGATTCTAGGTCAGATAAATCCAGAGAGTCTATAGTTGGTAGGGCAGTTTCTTGAATAAAAGTAGACATAGCATCCTCAAAAAATGTGTTCTTAGAATTGGGTTGAGCAGGAGATAAATTATACAGTTTTTTGTAATAATTGTGGAATTCAGAACCCTGTGTTATTCAAAATGTTTGTGTTATTAATCAGTATGGGCCAAATGTCACTTACGTTTCTTGCATTTGAGATTGAGTTTCGAATACGTGTAAAAGATCCCATCTGGCCAACTCACAACTTTACATCACATTGACAATGAGCACAAGGACAAATGTAGAGTTTGAATCTCCCCAGTGGGGACACAGACATCAATATCAATTTGACAACGATTTTAATCTTTCTCCACTCCAAACTTGGCTATAGATACTTTACATTAAAAGCATTATATCACTAAATCCTGTGATCGGTAAATGACAGGTATTGGGATGGTGCTATGATGTCAATTGGTACAAAGGACTCTTAAGTCTGCAAGGAAATCGATTGGTTCACCCATGAAAATTGACGATCTGCAGCAAGCATGAGTTTGTTGTTCAATTGAAAATTTTAGCTTAAAATTCATTGAATTTTAGGGGAACCAATCAATGTATCACTAATCACAGTTCTATTCTAACCTCTACCTGATCCAGCTATTATGTTAACATGGCGTAACACATGTTGGAACAATTGCATATCAAATTTCAGAACTTCAGAGCAGACAGACTGATAAAATCTGATTACAGATTGATAACTCTGGGGTATAGCATCAATATCATCAATGTTGCACTGAAATAAAATATCATCCTACTTATTTCTATCAGGATGCTCCAAATCTAAAGTTTGACAGAGTCAAAAATGATTTTCAGCTGGTCACTATGGCATTACTTCATTTTCCTGTCGTTGCTATTCATTTCTGTAGTGAGGTGCCAGGATTCACATCAGTCCTGTATCATGGCTCAAAGGAGCCAATAATAAAATAGTGTATAATTAACAGGAGTACTTATAGTAATGAAAGTGTTAAACCAGATGAGGGAAAAAAATGACATTTCTTGTGTGACAAAGAGCAGCACAAAACGCTTTTCATGGGAAGACACCTCAGTAAAGAATTTATTTCAATGCTCCCCCTCCCCTTACTCTCCTTATGCTTTCCTTCCCCTTTCTAGTCAAAAGCCTAGCTGAAAGCCTTTTCATTCTCCTCTCTATATTTTTATCTCAGGGTCCAAGTTCATTTTGTTTTTTTCTTTATTTGGCTTGGCATGTTAAAGCAATCTTCATTTCCCCAGTATGATTGTGGCAGGGAGCTGCGAGGGATAACACCTGCTATTCATAGGTCTCCTTTCATCTCCTCTTCGTCCCCACGCACTTACCTTTCATTCTGCAGGGCTCATGGAGATGTTAGAGTGATTGGTTTATGCTCTGCATAGACAAATATGTCATGCTTTGTTGGCCTTACGAAGCGGTGTCAGCCTTATTGTAATGCTTCTGAAGCCCTCGTTGCCAGTTTCTATACTAATTGCAAAATATTAATTACAGTTAGACCATTCCAGGACAGCAGTTTTTTAAAATGTATCCTAACTTGCAAACATACATGTGTATTGTACAGCTACAGCAGGCCTGAAGTCAAAATTTCCTGTACCTTGCTACTGCCAGTATAACAATAATGCCCTGTACACACGATAGGTTAGTCTGATAAAAACAGATTTTTCCATCAGTTATCCGATGAAGCTGACTCGTGCCTACACACCATCAGTTAAAAAAACGATCGTGTCAGAATGTGGTGATGTAAAACACAACGACGTGCTGAAAAAAATGAAGTTCAACGCTTGCAGGCATGCGTCGACTTGATTCTGAGAATGCGTGGATTTTTAACCGATGGACGTGCCTACAGACGATCGTTTTTTTACTATCGGTTTGGTATCCATCAGATAATATTAAAACAAGTTCCATTTTTTTTAACCTATGGATAAATAACCTATGGGGCCCACACACGACCGGTTTGGTCTGATGAAAACGGTCCATCAGACCGTTTTCATCAGACTAACCTATCATGTGTACGCAGCATAACAGTCTGTCCCCTGATATACTTACATCCCTAATGGAGCTGGGTCCACTGAATCCATCCAGTCACTAATTCACTCTGAATTTTGCTTTTTTTTCAATATGGCGCAAGCACAATTTTTTTTTTTTTTCAAGGTAGTTTAAGTTTGTGACCTAAAGAAATGCACCTCTCAAAGTGCATTGTGTTGTGGTGTCACACTAATTGATGGCCATGGTAAAAGTAGGCTGTTATCTTATTGTTTCTTTGAAAATGTTTCTTGACCGTGTCTCTGAAATTGACATGAACTTGCCCAAGTATAATACTATGATAACTATGCTTCACAAACAATCCTGATTATGCAACTTCCTTTATTAAAAGAGCAGCACACATTTCACAGTTTTGTGTTTTTTTCCAGCAATGACTCCCTCTACACCTATCTGCTTTTGGTCACATAACACCTCAAAGATACAAAAGAAGTCAGTGCTGATAGACCTCTCTCTGTGAGGAGCTGGAATTTCTCTCTTGAACCAAGGAGCAGAAATGTATATAATTGTAAAGGTCTTTTTGTTGGAGGGCGGTTGTGAGTCATGTGAATCCTCTACCTCACAACCATTACCTGTTGAATAGCATCGGTTGTCAATGCCCAGGGCAAGGCAAGCAATTTGCGCCCCCAAACCCGTAAACCTTTACACTCCTGAGTCCTTTCCACTAGTGTTAAACCCCTCATGGTACATTTTAGGATTATTCATACATATATATGTGGTCTTTATAGTTTATTTAATAGATACCGGTATACTATATACAGTATTTATTATTATTTAATGAATATACTAGGGAAGAATATATATTATACTGGTGGTCCTTAGCTAAGAATGGGGGCCCAGGGATTGTTATTCCTGCTCTGCTGCTGTGTATGTGCTGTGGCCCTGGAAATGCAAAGGGTTTCTCCACGCACAGCCTGAGCCTCTGATTGGCTGCCCGCAGCCTTTTATTATTGTTTAAATTTGAGATATCTCTTTTTTACAGTTTAGGCTGTAGATAACCAGGAACCCTCTTATACAGCAGAACAGGTAGCCGATAATAACCCTTATATACGGTAGGGGAAGTTAAAGAGGAGACACCCATGGATGGGAAGTGGGAAGGAGTGTCCCTTTTTTCCTCATCGTTTTTACCCCTTACCTGGAGCCATGGGGGCTGTAAATGGAAAAGACTGGTGTCCCTAATAATCTGTCATAGGAGAGCAGCTAGCCATTTACCCACTCTGATCACACCCCCCCAGATACTCCCACCCTGATCATGAATGAACCTCATTCATAACAGTTGTGTATACATTGTGATCATGTGATTGTATAGCCATTACTTGATATCCCAGCTGGAGCATTTTGTCTGGGACTGCAATAAACCTGTCACATATAAGTAATAAAGATAAGTCCCAGTAGTGACATGCATCTAATTGGACTTAACTCTTAGTGTGCTTGCACCTTTTGAAAAGTTGCTGAATTTCTGGAATTCAGATTTAACTTATTCCTCACTCACCTGACAGCTGGTGTTCTTCTCTGATCCGCTATAGCCCCAGAATGTGGTGAGCCATTGACATTCTCACGTACAATACAGGAGCACTAGTTCTGCATTGTAATAGGTCATCTCAGGAGGGGAGTGGCCCCACCAACAGTGCAAAGTGGGGCTTCAGGGGACCAGTTGTCCCTCCCAGAACTGTCAGAGACTTTACACCACTCTGGACTATAAGAGAAGTAGGTTTCTATTATCTTTGAACAGACAAAAACAGTCTGGCGTCAAGAAGCTGGGACATCTATTGCACTAAGAACCTTGTGAATGTCCTGCAAGAGCCCAAAAGAGCAGCTGTGTGGATGAGCACACCAGGAGGGGTGTGAATACAAGTAAAAACATTCAGGAGCAACCACAATTGAAAGCGCTGATCGGGACATTCTTGAAAGGACAGTCAAATAATTAAAACGTTCAATGTAGGGGTCAAGTCCTGGGGAAAAAAGTGTGGGAACTCCCACGCAAGATCCACTCCCCCACCAAAAAAAAAAAAAATGATACGCTCATATGCATAATTACTAAATCTGGTAGTGTGCGGATATTCCGTCACTTCCTCAATGCCGCAATGTCTCCTGGGAGCTTTTGTCATTGTTCCCAGGAGACATTGCGGAGGTCTGCTGCGAGTTATCGTGGGATTTAGAAAGAAGCAAGTTCTTTCTAAATCCCGCGATAACTCGTGGCAGACCTCCGCAATGTCTCCTCCTGGGAACAATGACAAAAGCTCTTTCTAAATCCTGCCATAACTCGAGACAGACCTCCGCAATGTCTCCTGGGAACAATGACAAAAGCTCCCAGGAGACATTGCGGCATCGAGGAAGTGACGGAATACCCGCACACTACCTGATGAATCCATATACAGGAAGTGGCCAGTAAGATAAAGGATTACTAAGGTTCGCCTGCCCCTGACAGTGACTCGAGCTGGGCATCGCCGCTTAGTGAAGGATTGGCTCGGGCGGCTCGGCTGCTCTCGGCTGCTCTAGTTCTGCAAAGGGAACTGAGTTCTTGCTGTGAAAAAAAGTACAGGAACTCCGTTCCCACGCGTTCCCACAGGACTTGAGCCCTGGTTCAATGAGATAAAAGCATGTGCTGATTTAATAATAACATATGATCGGATGCAAAATTATCTAGACATCTCCTTGCATAGATGGAACAACTGCAAAGCGTGCTCTTCACTGTCACAGTACCTTAAGAAACAGTTGGTGGTGGACTGGCTTGGTGGGGCAGTGCTGCAATGACAAAACCTTTATGTGTTCCTTGGGGTCACCAAGAAGCAGGAAATCAGCGTGTGCAGATCCGGATTGACAGTGTGGAGCATTAATCGGATCCCCCATGATGTGTGGCAAAATGATGCGGCAGCCAGGAAGCAAAAGGGGGACCGAGAGGCAGCATGGCAGCCAACGGCTAGTGGATGGGAACACCCAAACATGACGTCATACAATCGAGGAACGCAGGTCCAAACGAAGCTTGAAGCACAACAGGTGGAGAGCAAGCTGAGGAGAGTAGAGAGGGAAGATAGCTGCCATCTTGACTACGTGTATCGGGGCGTGGCGTATTGCCTGTATATGTATTGTAGGACACTGCATATCAGCACCTTAGGCGCAGTAATATGTGTTCTCTTGGTCTGCTCCTGTATGACTCTTCACAGACAGGCAGAGAGCCTTTTTTTAAATTTTTTAATCATAGGTGGATGTAGCGTTGGTCTGATCCTGCATCTGGCTCCTGCTGGCTCTGAGGCAAAGAAGCTTTTTTCAGCCAAGGTACCCTTTAAAATAAATGGACAGTCTCAAGGCACCCTTTAAAATCATGGACAGTCTCAAGGCACCCCAATCTAAACGTCACCGCGTTCTTTCCATTCAAAAGAACCACGGTTCTTTTGAATGGAGTGTCTGTACACTCGGGCTGCAAGAGATTCTTGCCAAGAATCTCGTCAGGAAAAACAACGTTTTTTTCCTGACGAGATTCTGGCCCGTGTGTACAGGGCTTCAAACTAAAACAAGATGACTAAAATACAACTAAAACTAAAATGCCATTTTTATCAAAAGACTAGGACTAAAACGAAATTGAAATTTGACATAAAAAATAACACTGTTTTATACTCTAATGCCACGTACACACGACCATTTTTAATGTTCTAGAAAAAACTATGTTTTTTTTTCGACATGATTCTTGTCAAGCCTGCCTTGCATACACACAATCGGGGAAAAAAAATGCTCTAGCAAAGCGCGGTGACGTACAACACGTACGACGGCAATATAAAGGGGAAGTTCCATTCAGATGGCACCACCCTTGGGGATGCTTTTGCTGATTTCGTGTTAGTAAAAGTTTGGTGAGAGACGATTCGCGCTTTTCAGCCTTCGTGCTTTTCAGTCTGTTACAGCGTGATGAATGTGCTATCTCCATTACGAACGATAGTTTTTCCAGAACAAGCGCTCCCGTCTCATAACTTGTTTCTGAGAATGCACGTTTCTTTCACATCGTTAAAGCCTACACACGATAGTTTTTCACGACCATTTAAAAAAATGTCAAACGACAACGTGAAAAACGAAAAATGCTCTGGAGCCCACACACGATCGTTTTTAATGACCATTTAAAAAAATGTAATTTTTCACGTCATGAAAACGGTCGTGTGTACGCGGCATTACATTTAAGACACAGATCTTATTGCATTAAGTAATATCTTTGTAGCCAAAGTAAATGTGGTTGCAGAACAATATACATTTTGGCAATGTTTACAGCATAATGGCAAACCCGCAGTACAATTCATAGCAGCTTTAAGAGAGTTGGTTGTTCCATGTGAGTTTGATGTTCTAATGATAGGGACCAACTAGAAGAAAAAAACAACTCGCATTAGAAAAAGATTGCTCTGGGAACATAATTTAACTTTAGCAAAGGCTTTTACAATTTCAAGGCTGTAAATTGAAACTTTGCCTTTCATAAACTACATATTCAATACAAAGGTATACAAGAGATTAATCTAAACTGAAATGCAGTGCTACACATATACAGAACAAGAACTGCCTCTGTTGTGGTTCAACAGATCATGTTGCATACCATGTTCTGCAAGTGTTGCATAATACCATAACTGCAAGAAAATAGGACACTTTGAAAAAATCTGCTGTACTTTTCCTGCTAGGCAAGTTTATACAGTTACTTTCCTGAAGGTTATTGTCTAAGAGCCGGTTCACACTGGGGCGGCACGACTTTGGGGGCGACTCGGCAAGGCGTCCTTAAGACGACTTCAGAGGCGACTTGCAAAATGACTTCTGTATAGAAGTCAATGCAAATCGCCCCGAGTCGCCCCCAAAGTCGTACAAGAACCTTTTTCTAAGTCTGAGCGACTTGCGTTGCTCCTATTAGAACGGTTCTATTGAATAGAATGGGACGTGACTTGTCAGGCGGCTGACCAGTCGCCCCAGTGTGAACCGGCTCTTAACCAATTGCTTACTGGGCACATATACCCCCTTCCTGACCAGAGGACTTTTTGCGATTCGGCACTGCGTCGTTTTAACTGAAAATTGCGCGGTCGTGCGACATGGCTCCCAAACAAAATTAACGTCCTTTTTTCCCCACAAATAGAGCTTTCTTTTGGTGGTATTTGATCACCTCTGCGGTTTTTATATTTTGCGCTATGAACAAAAATAGAGCAACAATTTTGAAAAAAATAAATAATATTTTTTACTTGTTGCTATAATAAATAGCTCATTTTTTTCTAAAAACATTTTTTTCTCAGTCTAGGCCGATACGTATTCTACATATTTTTGGTAAAAAAAAAAAAAAATCGCAATAAGCGACTGGTTTGCGCAAAAGTTATAGCGCCTACAAAATAGGGGACAGAATTGTTATTATTTTTTTTTATTTTTTTTACTAGTAATGGCGGCGATCTGCGATTTTTATCGGTACTGCGACATTATGTTGGACACTTTTGACACATTTTTGGCACCATTCACATTTATACTGCGATCAGTGCTATAAATATGCACTAATTACTGTATAAATGTGACTGGCATTGAAGGGGTTAACACTAGGGGGTGAGGAAGGGGTTAAATGTGTACCCTGCATAGTGTTACTAACTGTGGGGGAAGGGGATTGACTGGGGGAGGTGACCGATCTCTGTCCCTATGTACAAGAGACACATATCGGTCTCCTCTCTCCCTGACAGGACGTGGATCTGTGTGTTTACACACACAGATCCACGTCCTTGTCTCTGTAACCGCCGATCGCGGGAGCCTGGCGGACATTGTGGCCGCCAGGCTCGCGCATCGGCATCCCAGTGATGCAGCGGGCACGCTCGTGTGCCCCCCAGTGGCCAGGAGGAGCGGAGGCCGTAAAAAGATGGCGGCTCAGAGAATTAGAACCACCCTGCGGCCTTATAAAGTCGTACGGCCGTCGGGAAGTGGTTAAAGTGATTGTAAACAATCACCTTGTAAAATAACCCATTCAGTTTAAAATAGAAATGAAAGGCAAAACATTTTGGTATAAATATAAAAATACATTATTAAAATTTTGTTTGGATACAGCATTGCATGATCACGCAATTGTCAGTTAAAGCGACGCAGTGCCATATTGTAAAAAGTGCTCTGGTCAAGAAGGGGGTAAAATCTACCAGGGCTGACGTAGTTAAAGTCATGTAGCCCTTACGGGGTGTTTTTTTGGTTCTTGTACTGTTTCCAATAGGGTGTTGATGTGATTAGTTGTCCCTAGAACTGGTACATCTTATGATGTATATTCCCAGCATAGTTATAGAACTGACCACGCTGTGCTCTCCTGCTTAGTGTGGTCAGTTTTTAACAGGAAAGCAGAGGAACTGCCAGGAACACCAATGATTTCACATAAAGGAAGCAATAGAAAAAGAACAGGGTACATTCTCATACAAGTACATGGTACAGCAGGAGATAAGTGTAGATAAACAAGATGCTTGCATTAAGACAAACTTTTGTACACTACTGCTTCTGCTAACAAGGGTTACTCCATTATGTTGATGATTGGAACAGGATTTGCTGTCTCTATACCCCTTGAAGAAATCAACCAGAAGTACTTTGCCGATGAACCACTCGCTAAAACAACCCCCGAGGCTCTATGCACATTAGTGTTTTTTTTAAGAGACTAGTAATAATAGATAATAGTGTTTTCCTATGTGCCTATGCAAACTATTTTGTGCTAGAAGCATTTTTCAAGCTTCAAGTAACAGTAACGTTTATGGGAGCGTTTTCCAGGTAGAAAAAATGCTAAATGCTCCTAAACACTTCTAAATGCTACTAAAACACTCCTAACAGCTTTTTTTTTCTTCGTGTACTGAAAAAATGCTAATAAAATGCCAACACTAAACACTACTGAAACGCTGCTACAAACTGGCACAAAAACGCTATTATTAGTCATCCAGCGTTTTTTTCCTAGCGTTTTTTGATCTTATTAAAAACGCTAGTGTGCATGGAGCCTGAAACTGGGTAATTATAGTAGCGACCCCTTTCCTATCCTTGGTTGCTTGTCAATGACTATAAAATTTCAATCAACTAGTGTGCAAGCTGAACTCTACATGGTAAATAAATTAGTGGATGGTCTTGTCACAACAGTTACAGTTGCCCCTATACTAGTGTCCAAAGCTTCACCACTCAGCGACACCTCACTGGTCTGTGAAAATAACTTTGTACACAAAATTAACCACTTGAGCTCCTGAAGGTTTTACCCCCTTTATGACCAGGCAATTTTGCTATTTAGCACTGCACTACTTTAACTGGTAATTGCGTGATCATGCAAAGCTGTACCTAAATGAAATTTATATATATATTTTTTAACACAAATAGAGCTTCCAGTTGATCACCACTGGGTTTTTTGTTTTGGTGTATAAAAGAAAAAAATATTTTTTTTTTTTTTTTTTTTTTAAAACAACTTTTTAACTAACTGCTTTAAAACATATGTAATAATAATAAAAAAAAAATCTTCGTAAATTTAGGACAAAATGTATTATGCTACATGCCTTTGGTTAAAAAAAATCCCAATAAGTTATAGCGTCTACATGGTATATATACTGGTGGTGATCAGCGATTTGGGTGACTGTGATAGTGTGGCCGGCAACTTACTGACACTGGGTGGGAACTAACTAACTGACACTGACATCACCAGTGAGACTAGTACAGTGATCAGTGATAATGCTATACACTCAGGCCTCGTACACACGACCGAACATGTCTGCTGAAACTGGTCCGAAGACCAGTTTCAGCGGACAGATCCGACCGTGTGTACAGCCTAGCAGACAGGTTTCCAGCAGACAAAAGTTTTAAAGCAGGCTGTCCAACATGTCTGCTGGTTAGTACACCTAATTTTACTTCCTGGTTTGCGGACGTGGCGGCGTCAACGTCACCGCCACATCACCACACTGTCTGTTCGTGGGGATTTCGGTTTGATGGTGTGTACAACCATCAGACCGAAATCTCCGAGCGGACATGTCCGATGAAAACGGTCCGCGGACCGTTTTCATCGGACATGTCCCCTCGTCTGTACGGGGTCTTACTGTCACTGTACTAATGACACTGGCTGGGAAGATGTTAACATCTCGGGGCAATCAAGGAGTTAGTTTTGTGCCTAACACATGTAAATTTGTGTATTATGTTCTGCTTTTTACTAAAAATCTATGTACAGAGCCCTGTGTTGTTTGTCAACACAGGGCTCTGGGCTGTGATTGGACACAGCCGATCAGCAGGTTCCTGCCCACAGTTTGAGTCATGGTTGAATGTGCCCAAGTGCGCTGAACCTGCAAGAGGGTAACAACGTGCAAGTACGTCGCTGTGCCTGAAGGAGCCACCCGTCTGCAGTCCTAAAGCAGTTAAAGTGTGATCAGATTAGAAACCAGTGTGTTAGAAATGAGAGATAAGACACTTTCTCTTCTCTGTAAGGCCGAGTACTCACGAGCAAACATGTCCGTTCGAAATGTCCGACGGGCTGTTTCCGGCGTACAAGGCTGTTTTTTCATTTGGCCCGCTGGCTTGTACACACCAGCGGACGATATTTCCCTGCGGACATGAACGCGTGCACGTAATCCACGTTTGACGTCACTATAAAGGGAAAGGCCAAAGTCAATGGCGACGCCCTCTGTTCCGCTTTTGCTAGTTACGGCTTTGCTCGTGTTAGTGAAGGTTTGGTTAGAGCTGATTCGCGCTTCTCGGTCTCCAGGCTTTAGCAGGTAGTATTTTCTCGTTCAGTGCGTGTGCTTGTGGGTACGTAGTTGGCATTCGGGTACAGGCGTGCAGTTCGTTCTGCTTAGCAGATTCGTACTGTGCGTTCGTATCTGTGTGTCGTGCGTTCTTTGCAGGTACCGCTGGATTTGATTGTGCTTTCTGTTGGAGTGTGTTCTTGACTGACCAGCCGGCCGGTTTGAAGCCATGATGGAGCAGCAGCGTCAATTTTCGCGAGTTGGTGCTGTTTATGGGATGGCTGCTGGATATGTTCATTATTCCAGTACTTTGGCCAGAAACAGGGGGCGGAGGCGTTTCTGGACCAAGAATTGGTTGCGCCAGCGTGACCAGTTCTCACATATGCCTCTGCTTAGGGAAATCCAGGAGAATAATCCTAATGACTATAGGAATTTTCTCCGCATGACGGACCCCGTATTCAACAGTCTGCTGGATCTTCTGTCCCCCTATATCACGAGGCAGGACACTGTGATGCGCCAAGCCATCACGGCCGAGCAGAGGCTTATTGCCACGTTGCGGTACCTGGCGACTGGGAGGAGCCTGCAGGACCTCAAGTTCTCGACAGGCATCTCTCCGCAGGCGCTTGGGGTCATCATACCGGACACGTGTGCTGCCATCATTAAAGTTATGCACGAGGAGTATATGAAGGTAAGTTTCCTCATTTTAACCTCACAATGTGTCTTTAATAATGTGGCAAACTAACTTTTTATTTTATTTCCCAGATATGCTGTGTGTTTAACTAACGTTCCCTTTTCTCACTATGCATGTTGATATCAGCTTTTACATGTTCTTTTTATTTTGGCCTACCTGCATATTTTGATCTTACCCAATATTAACCTGTCCAGCATGCTATCTTCGGGCCAACCCCCACCATGCCACTTTATTTTAATTTTTTTGGTTTTCTAAAAACAGTTTAAACACCCCCCACCCCCCCTTCAAAGTGTTTTTGTCCCCATCAGAGGGCTGTGGAGTCTGTTATTAATTAAGTGGCCCTATATATTTGTGCCCCGAAATTCTCCCTTCAAAATTTGCAAATGCTATTTAAAAATTGTAAAGTTGCACAAGGATGCTTGTAGGATTATGTTTGCAATGTTTATGTGCCAAAGTACTAAATCTCTTTTTTTGTTTGTCCCCACAGCTACCCTCCACACCACAGGAATGGCAGTCTGTGGCTTCCCAATTTGCCGAGCGGTGGGATTTTCCTAACTGCGGTGGAGCAATAGATGGGAAACACGTCCGCATTGTGCCCCCACCCCACTCGGGGTCCTACTATTATAATTACAAGGGTTATCATAGTATAGTGTTGATGGCGGTGGTGTCGGCACAGTATGAGTTTCTCTATGTGGACGTGGGGAAGAACGGCCGGATGTCAGATGGGGGAGTGTTCGCACGGACTGATTTCTATGATCGTCTCCAAACTGGTGGTCTGGCATTGCCACCAGATGAAGATAATGTGGAAGGACTTCCGTTTGTGTTCCTAGCGGACGAGGCTTTTGGCCTTGGACCTCACCTAATGCGGCCTTTTCCCCAGAGGACCCTCACCTCAGAGAGGAGTGTGTTTAATTTTCGGTTGTCCAGGGCTCGGAGGGTAGTCGAGAATGCCTTTGGGATCCTCAGCAACCGGTTCCGCCTGTTCCTGACATCGATACATTTGGCGGAATATAAATTGAACACCGTTATATTTGCCTGCTGCATTTTGCACAATTTTCTACGCAGGCACTCCCAGACGTACCTAGCCCCCATGGGCTCTGAGGCAGGACTACCCTCAGAGAACATTCCTGGCCTGGACACTGGTCGCGCTGGCTTGGCCCCCCAATCTGCTCGTGAGGTACGCGACAAATATGTTGAGTACTTCATGGGTCGGGGGGCCATTGCTATGCCAGATCATATTTCTTTCTAATTCGGCCCCCAAAAGAAAGGAATATTCTCACAACTAATAAATAATTAGACCATTGGACTTTATACAGTTGTTTGTCATTACTGCTTTTTCTCTATTTTTCTGTCTTCCAGGTTATCTCCAAAAATAGTGCACTTCTAGTGCCAGATTTACTTACTCAGATGTATTAACTAACCACATTTGCACATTATTCACTCATCTACAAACTGGGTATTCAGTCTATAAATAAGAAGCCACTCTTTTTTCTGCTTTTGATGTCTCATTTTTTTTTTTTATTTTAGTCATTTTTTAACAAGAAATGTGTATTTTTAGGCAGAACACATTTCCTGCAAATTCTTGAGACAAAATATTGGCTTTTAATTATTTATTTTTTGGTCTTTATTGACAGTGATTATCAATAATAATGATCGAAACACAATGTAACAATAATTTCACTGAAACTATACGCAAGAATTTTTGGGCTTGTCATTTGTTTGTGTCTAATTTTTTAAACAAGATTTTAACACAACACAAAAAATTTTTTGTTTTTTTCTAAAATTAGTTAACTTCTTTCTTTAGGTGAGATTTATTGTTCGTTTTGTGATCTGAAACTGGAAACATTTACAAACCAAAAAAGATCAACACCAAACAAAAATTTAAAAAAAGAACAGCAGTCAGTCATATGGATGGTGTGCTTTCACACTGGAACACGCCAAAATTTCTAAATGCACACATTCAGTGAAAACTCGCCAAATGTCATTGGTTAAACAGACAAATGGCCACATGTGCTATCTGACATCATGGGTGATCAATGTCTGTGTTTTGTGGGAGCAAACCCTTCCTCTCAACTACTTGAGGATCGAGGAGGGGTTTGTACCCACAAAGCACAGACAATAGATAGTCTGTGATGGCAGATAGCACATATTGGCACACTGTGTGTGCATTTAGAAATTTTGGCGTATTATAAAGTACAAAAATTAAAAAGGGTTTTGTGGGCGGGGGATGGGCGGGGGATGGGCTTCTGTGGTTCAGTCTTTGACACGGCCCATCATGTCCATGATATTTTTGTAATTTTGGTTGATGACTAGCATCCTTTGTCGCATGTTCTCCATTTCCGTGCTACACTCTGAAATGACATTTCGCACATTCTGCTCCATGACTAGCATCCTTTCCTGCATAATGTCCATTTCCGTGCTGCACTCCATTAGTTGCTGTACAATGATAGAAGCACTTGCACGTGAAAAATGTGCTACTCCATCTTGATCCCCTAAAAAGAAACAAATTGGCATTCAAAATATGTAAATAATTTCCAGCCTATCTGCATATGTTTGGCCCTATTAATATAGGGGTGACACTGACCTGATGGCCTGATAATTTCCACATCCCCAATTTCTTCATCTTCTATCACTCCTCCTTCTTCCACCACCTCCCCATCATCTTCTATCACTCCTCCTTCTTCCACCACCTCCCCATCATCTTCGACTCCTCCTTCATCCATCAATCCACCTTCTTGCAATTCGCCAAATTGTTCTTCCGCCACTTGCCCTTCATCTGATATAAATTCTAAGTCCAAAATAACTTCTTCCTCCTCTCTTCCTTCCTCCTTTCTTCCTTCCTCTTCTCCTTCCACATCCTCTTCTCCTTCCACATCCTCTTCTCCTTCCACATCCTCTTCTCCTTCCACATCCTCTTCTCCTTCCACATCCTCCTCTCTTCCTTCCCCAGCCTCCTCCTGCTCAACATGTGGAGGTGTTTGATTTTCCGGGTGTCTGGCCCTCTCTGCCTCCTCCAATTGCTGGCGTCTTCTTTCCCCTATAAGAAATAATAAAAAACAAAAGGTATACTCATCAGCACACTGATATTGGATATCATAAATCGCACACATTGCATAGACGATACATTTATGATGATTTTTGGTTGTTTTTTCTTTCAGCAATCCTCCATTTTTGGCGTAGTTCTAGGCCAAGCTCTGATGCTGCCCCTTTTTTGCAAAGAAGTGACACAAATGGATGTCCCCCCAAAACATTAATTCTCGTCGACCCTCCAAATAAATATACTTTGATTTTTGAGACACAGGTGCTTTGCATTTCAAGATGTTAAAACATCAGCTTTATTTGCATTTTGGAGAATGAATCTTGTTTGCCTGTCACATTCACTCAATTTAATTTCTGTGATTTTGCTAGTCAACAATGTTGGAAAACCAAGTTTGGGGCCAGTCAGCCATGTCCAGGTGTGTTGTTCCTGGAGTAACGTCACATTTTTGCGAAACAATGTCATATTACGCGTGTTTACTATTTCACCAAATTTGTTTAAGGTTGTTATTTGACATAAACACAATACAGTATCTACACATGTTCAAAAGTAAAAGCAGGCCAAGGAGGCAGATGTGAAAAAATACATGTCAACACATTATTGCAGACATTCCCCCCCCCCTTAAATAATATGGACTTACTTTTACGCAGAATTTTGAGGATCTTCTTCATGTGATGTGGCTCCCTCAATTTTAAATCGGACCAACGCTTCCGTAGTTGCTCCTTTGACCTGGTGACACCAAACATTCTCCTCATTCTCCTTGCCACCTTGTCCATTATGTGTGACTTCCTACGGTTCGGTGTTTTGTAGGGCCCACATTCACCATCATAATCCTTCCTCCTCATGATGTAAACCAACTCCACCATTTCTTCGAACGCCATATTAGTGGCTTTATATCTTTTAGGCCTGGATCGGGACGGTCCAGCCTCTGTCCCTTCACTTGCGCCATGAGAGCTCCGTGCCCGCTCGTGTGACATCGCCATCTTTCCTTCCCACAGAGATTAGGGGCGTGGAAACGAGGAAATGTCCCGTCAGGGGCGGAGATGAGGGCGGGGATTATTGCATATGTGGAGTGTCGCGAATGCCAACAACGTATTGACGTAGGTTACGCGGAGAATATTCGCGCGATTCCAGAACCTACACAGTTAACGCCATATTTACTTTTTCAATTGATTAGGGGCATGGCAAAGGTGACGAGGGCGGCGTTTCATACATACGCGGAGTGTATAAAAGGCGCTTGACGTGATTACGTAGGTTACGTGTTAATTCAGCGAGCGGAAGAAACGAGGATTGTGAGAGAGGCAGGTAAGAAATTTAAACATGGGATCAGCAGCGGGCTCTAAAATGTAGAGCAATGGGATGGGGGTTTGGTCTGTTGGTTGCACAGTTTTATTAAGCTATTATGTCTCTTGGATACCAGAATGTGATTTTCGTACCCAAATGCTTTTGTAGACATCACAAAATAGAGAGATCAAAAATGCTGTGACTCATTAGTAATTATGTAGGGTGTATTCAGATCAGGCCAAGTATTGTTCTGTGTTGGTTGGACAGAGGTCATTAGGAAGTTTCTTTCATGTAATCAATGCTGAGGGGCAGGATATCTACACATGCAATAGTGCCTTGATGAATGCTGTCATTTGTAATAATTGTGTATGGTTGTAGATTTATATTATTTCCTGCAATGTAACCAAAGGGGCGGCATGTTAAAAAAAAATGTTAGCTAAAACCAACCAATGGGGCAGAGCTGGCCAGCATTTTCTAAACAAGAGACACTGTGTTTGTATTTCTATATAGGTACTACTTTTTTAACAACATATTCTATCAATGTAAATGCTGAGGCTTTTTTTAATTGTGTTTTTGGTTTCTTTTCATTTTTTCAATCTAGAATAAAAAAAAAAAAAAATTTATTTCACAATGGATCTCCTGCAGAGCCAAGACATTATCCAGCATTTGCTGGATAAATTTCGGGAAATGCCCATCCTGTGGGATTCAAAGCAGGACCATTACCACAATAAGGACGTACGAGCGGCAGCACTTGAACAGCTAGCAGCATACATGAGGACATGGGTGCCAGAATGCAGTGCCAACATGGTGAAGGATAAACTTGCCAACCTCAGGGGCACATATAGGAGAGCGTACAAAGCTCACCAAAAACAGCTAAGATCTGGAGCAGCAGCAAGACCACCAAAGGAACCCAAGCTGTGGTATTACAACCAGATGTCATTTTTGCGGGATCAACTGGAAGGCAGGCCATCAATGTCGAGTCTGAATCCCAACCTTTCCTCCACGCTACCTCCCAGCGGGACTTCCCAAGATCACCACAGCCCTGCAGAGTCAGATGAAGAGGGCCTGGCTGACAGAGAGGCAGATCTGCGCCTCTACGATGATGAGGTATAGTAGTTTCATAACTATTTATGTAATAATATTAATTATTGTTTGATTCTTGACTTGATATTGGTTAATAAAATACAAGCTGGGAAGTAAAAATCTAAAATCGTGGGCAAACAAATAGGTGTCAGGGATGACAACTGCAGGGGTCAGAGGGTGAGTCTGTTTTCAAGTTTAAATTCAAGGCAAAAAATAAGATTCAAGCATGAAAATGTGAGTGAGTATATTCCTAAATATATTACAACATGTCCCTTTTTTTTACACAGGAAGAAGAGACCAGCCAGGAGGTGGCAGATCCTCTCCTCACTGACAGCCAGGCCGAAGGGGTCAGTGGCAGCCAGGAGGAGGCCGGGCCCAGTGGCGTTCAGCAGCTCCCCAGGACAAGCACCACCAGCCAGGCTCCTCCCCTTTATATTAGGCCACCAGGCCGTAAGAAGAAATTGGGGGCAGTGGAGGAAGCCAGCCTCCAAATGATTAGGGAGGCGAGTGCCATCATGAGGGCCCCCCTCAACCCCACTGAGGCCTACAGTGCCTCCGTGGCACATGACCTGAATAAAGGCACGGAGGAGCAGAGGCAACTGGCAAAGGGCGTGATCAACCAGGCCCTTTGGTGGATGCAGAGGGAGCTGCTGACCCCAGACACTGGGCTATGTGACCCGGCCCGGCTTGCTGAACACCATTCTCCTGCTGCCACATCATCCCCACCTGCAAGGGCCCAGGGAAGACCCGCTGGAAGGCAGCCTGGAAGGAAGGTTGCAAGGAAGAGGAGACGTTGATGCCCTGCCTTCCATTTGATCCCCCACAAATGGCATCTTGTTTGGACTACCACAGCTTGGGTTCCTTTGGTTATGTGCTGCTGCTTCAGATTTTATTTAGTGTGCTTCCTGAGGTTGGCTAGTTTATCCTTCACCATGTTTGAAATGCAAGTTTGCATGTATGTTGCTAGCTGTTCAAGTGCTGCCATTCTGTTTTTGATCCTTTTTATAATTTGCTCAAATAAAAGCCTTTTTGTTGATTTGAAAAACGTGCCTATTGTTTGTAATACTGTGGGTATTATTTTAGGCATCAAACATTACAAACAAATAAAATGATTAATCTAAAATATTCACTAACTCATGTGGGGGGGGGGGGGGGGTCATTTGGTGTGCCAACATGGTAGACAATTTAAACAACCTTCAACAAAATCATGTTAAATATACAAACAAAAGCTAAATCAAAAATATTTCCTATTAAAATATTCTAAATGGTGACATAACTATAAACACCTAAAGAAAGTGGGAAAGATAACCATTAAACATTAAAAGCAAAAAATTTGAAATGTGGAGGACCACTAAAAATATGATACGTCGGGCCAATAAAAGTTTGCAAAAATCTTACTACATCACAGCTAACAAATGTCACTTTTCAGTATGGAACAACTCAGTTGAAATAACATGAGCTAAATAACTGATTAGTTATAGCAAGAGAAGAATGAATAAAACGACGGCATCAAGCATTGGTTATTGTGTGTTTTGCTTCAGTGTTCTATTGCTAGAATTAATCTTTCTATTGACGAATGTGCCATATCCCAAAGAAACGTGAGTTTTACCTGAACGAGCGCTCCCGTGGCCTCATTTAGTCTGAGCATGCGCGGGGTTTTTGTACGTTGGTTTTGTGTACTCACCACCAAACATGTACGTTCGGACAGGATTTGAGCGGACGGTTTTAAAACAAGTTTGGAAATAAATGTCTGCTGGAAAACGGCCCGGCGGGCAAATGTACGGTGAAATTCTGTACGCTCGTAACTACACACGACCAAACATGTATGCTGAAACTGGTCCGCGGGCCAGTTTCAGCAAACATGTTTGGTCGTGAGTATGGGGCCTAAGATGAACGTTTTCCCAAGAACTTAGGAAATTACTAGAATAAGCTTGTATTACATGCTCTGTACAAATACAATTACAGGACATTTTACAAAGCAAATTGCCAAACTCAGAAAATAAATTGAGTCCTGTTCTATGACCTTACTAGAGGATTAGACATGACCTGTCTTTAGTTGATAGCTATATTCTTCAAAGCTTACTAGTACTGGGGGCCTTAAGAGAATGCCTTATACAGCTTGAACATTAACCGCTTCCTACCTGGCCACTGTACATATAAGACCAGGAGGGACAAGAGTCATTCTGGGAGGATGTACCCATATATCCTCTAAGAACTGTGCCTTGTGTGCGCAGACAACGGTACGATCTATGACTGCTGTGTCCACCAGACAAAGCATATAGGCAGGAGGGAGGCCAGGACTCCTAAGGGAAGGAACAACACACACAGTGCTTGAATTTGCAGGAATTGTATTGTCAAGAACGTTCCAACATACAGTTACACAGTTCAGCAACTTAAAACTGGTGGCAACACTGACAGTACTTGCAATGAGCGATGCTTGGAGACTTAGGCCTGGTACACACGACCGAACATGTCCGCTGAAACTGGTCCGTCGGACCAGTTTCAGCAGACATGTTCGGTCGTGTGTAGGGCCGACCGGACAATTTTCCGGCCGACCGGACAGGTTTCCAGCGGACAAATGTTTCTTAGCATGCTAAGAAACATGTCCGCTGGAAGCCTGTCTGCCGGACATGTCTGATGGTCAGTACGACTCATCTGACATGTCCGCTGGCCCGAGAACCCGCGCATGACGTCAAAGTGATTCGACGCATGCGTGTAAGCATTGAACTTCCGGGTTCGCGCACGTCGCCGCGTCATCGTCGCCGCCACGTCACCGTGTATTCTGTCTGCGGGGATTTTGGTTTGATGGTGTGTACAACCATCAGACCAAAATCTGCTAGCAGACATGTCCGATGAAAATGGTCCGTAAACTGTTTTCATCGGACAGGTCCGCTCCTCTGTACGAGGCCTCACAGTACCTGGCAATGGAGGCGCCTGGTAGGTAGTAAGCAGCGAAGGACTAGTAGCGGAAAGGGTTCCCACAGCAGCACTAATGAGCAATTCCTAGGTTATCCTACCCCCTCTAGGACTACTCTCCCTCATGTTAGGCACACTCTCCTTGTCCAGCAAAATCCTGGCCCTGACGCAGCCACATGCAAAATGTGCACCAGTGAGCCAGAGCCTAATATAGTAGAAAGATGCAAGGCATGATTGTTAGATAAATATGACCCTGCAAAGGTACAATACCAGACTAGAACAAAATCAAGTGGGACTTTACATGTACCTTGTAGGGTCTAGAATACATGAATAAATAAAAAGCTGGGCAAAAAATCTGAATAAAATTGTGTATATGTGTATATGCACAAAGATTTAGAAATATGTATAAGCAGAGGAAACCGACTCCTGTCCCCTCTGCTTCAATATAAAATCACACACCACTAAATGTGACCTTATGTACACTAAACAATCATTGAAATGTGTAAGTGATAAGAAATAGCGGGCTAATTGCCCCTAAAAACTATAAAGACACTGAAAATGTCCACAACAAAGGAAACTCCAATAAGAAGTCATTCCAAAAAGAAGGCGATCTCCCAAAGAAATAGATTCCTTAAACAAAAGTCCACAGTGGCATATAAACAGCACCCAGGAAAGAGTGAAAAGGGTAAAAGAATCCTCCACCTTCAGGCAATGGCCGCTTACCGGACTGTATGATCCCTTAATTAAAAGAGATCACACAAGCTTTGTGGCTTATTTCCCAGCCCTGGGTCTCTGCATCTATGTGAAGGGATTTTCCACAAGTGTTCCACTCAAGCGTCCACCACAACAGATGTATAGATGGCCCATGTGGAACAAGAAAACACTTTCATAGTGTACCCCGTAAAAAATATTTATTAAAAGGTTTAAAATTGCACTTACAATTCAGTAGATATGTAAAGGCAATACAATTCATAAAAACGAGCCGGCCGGCTCTCGATCACAGCCCGTAGCTTCTGGGACTGGGACGGTACGCGACGACGTCAGCACGCCGCTAACCCTACCCTTTCGTCTTTCGTGCCCCTGGAAGACGTCTATTAAGACGAAACAGCGTAGGGTTAGCGGCAGGGGCTCAGAATGTATATAGAAAAGAAAAAATAAATGCTCTTGCGCTTGAGAAATTGCTGTATGGCTGATTGAAAACAGATCTCCACTGGTCTAGCCACCGCATTCGCATCATTAAAAACGACGTTGCCCACACACCATCGTTTTAGAAAAATGATGAACAAAGCGCGGTGACGTACAACACGTACGACGGCACTCTAAAGGGGAAGTTCTATTCGCCTTTGGGCTGCTTTTAGCTGATTCCTTGTTAGTAAAAGACGATTTGCGCTTTTTTGTCTGTTACAGCGTGATGAATGTGCTTACTCCATTACGAATGGTAGTTTTACCTCCCGTCTCATAACTTGCTTCTGGGCATGCACGGTTTAAAACGTCGTTTTTGCCCACACACGATCATTTTGTACAACACGAAAAACGACATTTTAAAAAAAAACATGAAAAAATGCAGCATGTTCGAAAAAAAAAAAAACGTGTGTATGCGGCATAAAAAGAAAAAAGACAGAGGGCGCACCAGCCTTGTGCATTACCTTTGTGACAATTTTTTAATCTTTAACTGCATGCCGACCAGCCGCCGTCATTATACTGCGGCAGGTCGGCATTATCCTGCGAACCATCGTAGCTGTACATCAGTCCCTGTAAGCGGGATAGCAGGCGCGCGTGCGCCCGCTGCACTGCATGGTTGCGATGACCGCCGACCACGAGCGATCGCTGGCACAAGAGGCAGAACAGGGACGTGTGTGTGTGTGTGTGTGTAAACACACAAATCCCTGTTTTGTGAGCTGAGAAGAGAGATTGTGAGTTGCTGATAGCTGGGAACCACAATCTCTCATCTCCTATAGTCAGTCCCCTCCCCTAAAGTTAGAACACACATTAGGGAACACAATTAACCCCTTGATCGCTCCCTAGAGTTAACCCCTTCTCTGCCGGTGACATTTACACAGTAATCAGTGCATTTTTATAGCACTGATCACTGTATGAATGCCAATGGTCCCAAAAATGTGTCAAAGGTGTCCGATGTGTCCGCCATAATGTTGCAGTCCCGATAAAAATTGCAGATCACTGCCATTACTAGTAAAAAAATAATAATAATAAAAATGGCAAAAATCTATCGCCTATTTTGTAGACGCTATAACTTTTGCGCAAAGCAATATACCCTTATTGAGATTTTTATTACCAAAAATATGTAGAAGAATACATAGTGACCTAAACTGAGGAAAAAAATTGCTTTTTTCAAAACAAATTGGGGGATATTTATTATAGCAAAAAGTATTGTTTTTTTTTTCAAATTTGTCTCTTTTTTTGTTTATAGCCAAAAACGTGGGGAAAATGTCAATTTTGTTTGGGTACAGCATCGCATGACCGCGCAATTGTCAGTTAAAGCTACACAGTGCCGTATCGCAAAAAAAATTCTGGTCAACGAGCAGCCAAAACTTCCAGGGCTGAAGTGGTTAAAAAGTGTATGAAACATATTCACAAACAAAGGTTAAAATCAGGCAAAATGTAAAATCCACCGGAAGCTCATCCAGCACGGTCTGCTGGCCGGTAACAGTTGTGGAAGGAAGCGTTCAAAAAAGCCTTTTATAGTACGGTATATAGTAATCAATTTTTTTAATTTTTAGTAAAATATTGTTTCAATCTATGATTTAATTTACTAGGTTTAATTTATTCCTGTTGTACCACCTGATTGTGATGAGCTATTTAGAGATTCTTACTGCTCTCTTAAGGGCTCATAGAATGATCAGATAACTATTAGGTCACCAGCTGCCAAGGGGTGACCTTCACTCTTGTTCTTGCCACATGTGCCCTCTTTCCAGTGTCTTGGGCAGTGAAAGACACAACAGGGGTCTAAACAGACGCTTGCAGCCTCTGCTGTACTTAGCAGAAGGAGACAGGCACCATTGTCGGTTTCTGCTCCACAACTGACCACTCGAGAGCACTTTTATATTATCCAGTACTGAAGGAGATTACTACTAGCCTAGTGCCTTGAATGTAATTGGTGACCAAACACATCCATACTTATATGGCAAACAGCTGCATATAGTTTGGAAGCTTATGAGGTAACTGTGAGCTGGTCAACAGGAAAATTGACAATGTGATTGGTTTACCTAACATGAAATACTGGATGTGGTAGTGTTCCTTTGTTAAACATCCAAGCATGAAAAGGGTTAAACTTATTTTGCCTTTCAATTAGCTTGGGGTCATTATTTAACCTTTTCACATCCAGGGGTTCACATTCAGAAAACAACCTTGAAGCTAAAAGCATAAGTCGTTTACAATGTTGGATTGCAGCAGTATTATACTCTAGGTTTCAATGAGTGTATTTTCGATGCATATACATTTTCTATAGATACTCATATACAAATCTATACAATACATAAATCATACACATTTGTTGGACATGGGCCAGAAGCCAGTCTATATAGTTAAAGCGGAGTTTCGGACACAATTTCAATTTTTAAATATAAATACCCCTGTAATACACAAGCTTAATGTATTCTAGTAAAGTTAGTCTGTAAACTAAGGTCCGTTTTGTTAGGTTGTTACAGCATTTAGACACTTTATAAAATAGAAATTGACTGGGGCCATCTTAAGTGTGGACATCATGAAGCCAGACTGTATGACTTCCTGGATTTCAGCCTTGCAGATCTCGCACATGCTCAGTGCTGCACAAGCAGTGTAATAGGTTTCAGATCAGGTTTCAGCACCTGTACTGTCCAAGTCACATGATTCTTCGAGACTGGGGAGTGCACAGACTCCTGGAAAGTTACACCCACTACATTCCCAGGAGTCTGTGCGGTGTAGGTTAGGAAGCTTAAGCACCTAGGTGCAGGAAGAGGGAAGATGAACTATTCTGCCTAGCAACAACACTTTGAAGGCATCTAAAAAAAAAAAAAAATTCTTAAAGGACTAATGACATTTTTTTTAAAACTACTGATGTAATGATATATTTATGGTTGGAACTCCACTTTAAGGAAGGCACTTTAACGAGTCAATGAGAAGAGGCCATCCCTTTTCACTACTGCTTACATTGGCCCCTTGTTGAAAGTCTGGTCCACTAAGGATGTTTAAAGTGTAACTTCAGTGAAAACATTTTTCCACATCTGGATAGAGTGGGAAAAATTTAGAACAACTGTTTTTAATTGCAGTTGGAGGCATCTTGAGGCAATTTCCCCTCACTTCTGTTCTAGTGACATTATTATCAATTGACAGGTAGTGCCTGTGAAGTTTTGCCAACCAGCTTTATGACCTGAAGAAGAGATAATGCCCCGAAACATGTAGTCACTGCTGTCGACTTTTCCCCATTGCATTCCTGGCCTCAGCGTTTCCGGGCCAGTGTTCTGACGAAAACTCCAACCACTCCACTTCTGGTGGCTCTCCAGCAGCAGTAATTGGAGATTTCGACGTGCTTGGTGTTTCCCTGAATAGGTGGATCTCCCCAGCTGTGTTCTGTCAGTCCGTCACGTCATTTCCAGGCGTCGGGCACCCCTTGCTCTCTGCGAGTGGCTGTCACTTCCTGGTGTCCCGGCTACCGTCCATCGGCCTTGGTGTCCCCAGCCTGCTACCATCACCTGCACAGAAATCCATCTGCATTTCCTGACCCACTAGGTTTCAACACTGTCCCTTCCTGGGACCTCCTGATTGTGGCTATCCCCTTACATTGTGCCCTTCTGTATAGTTGGCATCCTCCACACCCAGGAGCTCCCTTGTCATCTATGTAATTTTTACCTTTTTCTCGCATTGAATAAATGCTTTCTACTTTTACTTGCCCAAAGTTGAGTTGTATTAATTTGCCATGGTACATTGCTTTTTTTCCCCATAGACAGGAAGTGAGGAAAAATTTACAAGGGGAAGACAAGACAACAATTAAAAACTGATGTAGGTTCTTGCCTTTCCATGCTATACAAAAAAAGTTTCTGTTGACATCTGTGTCACCAGGAGATGAAGTGAGGGGAAATTTCCCCAGCAGAGTTCATGACAGCAGTAAAAACCTGTAAAAAGTTTGGAATCTAGTTGTAGAACACATTAACAGCTGTGACATTAGATTTTAACAGTGTCCAGTTATTCAATATGCTCAGATGGAGGCACAGACCCCTTCCTCTTTCATTGCTTTCTACTCCCTGAGTTCCCAGGGAAGATTCGTTTTATATGCCTCCCTCATCAGCTCAGTGAGGGCACACATGGTGAGGCAGAGGTATCTCTACAAGTTATCTACAGCCAAGGGAGTGTCCCTCCTACACTGTCTATGCATGCTCCTTGCCATCCTGACCAGGGACGTGCAGGGAGGTCAGTGGCTGGTGAGGCACTGGCTAGTATCAGAGCCAGATACACACAGGTAACATACGTAATGAACGTTAGAGTGAAAGCAATAATTCTAGCACTATACCTCCTCTGTAACTCTAAACATGTAACCTGTAAAAAAAAAAAAAAAACGACACCTATGGAGATTTTTAAGTACTGAAGTTGGGCGCAATTCCACAAGTGTGTGCAATTTTAAAGTGTGACATGTTAGGCATCTATTTACTCGGTGTAACATCATCTTTCATAGTAAACAAAAATCTGGCTAACTTTAGTGTTTTTTTGTAATTCATGAACCCATTTCTTTCCCCCAAAAAAAGGCATTTGAAAAATTGCTGCGCAAATTCCGTGTAGCATAAAAAGTTGCAACAACCACCATTTTATTCCCTAGGGTGTCTGCTAAAAAGATATATATATATATATATATATATATATATATATATATATATATATATATATATATATATATATTGTAGTAGTGTGGTACCCCAGGGGTGTGGTGACCCAGGATTCTCAACCAGACAGGTTGAGGGGCTCCAGGGTATTTGCTGGTTTAAGAGGAAACTGGCTTTTCAGTTTCCTCTGTATTTACTAAAATCCGCTTTGGGACCTGGAGCCCGGGGATTTCGCAGAGATCCGGGTGGGATGAAATCCCCAGTCCTGAGTTCAGGCTTTAGAGGTGATCAGCACACTGATTGTGCAGGTGTGTGTGGGCCTGATAGCAGACTCAGGACCAGCATTCTGGGCTCCACCCTCCCCAGGAGTCCAGGCTTGCAAGGGAGAACTCAGAGAGTGCAGGTGTGCACTGTGAAGTGGCTAGAGAAGCTGGAGAGTGCAGGCTGCACTGTGAAACCCCAGAGACCTGAGTGTAAGGTTGCTGACAGGAGTCAGGAGAGCTCCATGCTGGAGCCTGAGCAGTTGTGCTACTGCTGACAAGAGCCAGATGGCTTGGTATTTTCTTTGGCACGTATAAGCCAGGAGGCTGAAGGTACCGTTCTGTGTGGACAGTGAAAACCCCCTGCGTGGGAAACCTATGTTTGGATTTTGTTTATTTTTGCCTTTTCAATAAAAGTGGGCCAACAAGCCCTTAAACATAGTTCCGGACTGGCGTGAATCGCTTAAAATCGCATATCCCACTTGAGCTATCAACCCCCAACCTTACAATATATATATATATATATATAATGTTTTGGGGTTCTGAGTAATTTTCTATCAGAAAAATTATGATTTTTACATAGGAGAGAAGTGTCAGAATTGGCCTGGGTGGCAAGGGGTTAATTACCATAAGTGAGTAATATACAAATAATTATTATATTTGTTTTTAAGGTAATTTACTATATTTTCAAAAACTGTATTCAAACAGGTGGCTTAACCACTTAAGGACTGCCGCGCGATGATATACGTCGGCAGAATGGCACGGCTGGGCACAGGGATGTATATATAGGTCCCCTTTAAGAGCCTGGCCGTGGGGCACGAGCGCACCACCGGCGGTGCGCTCGCGACCCAGTCCAAAGCTCCGTGACTGCGGGACCCGCGGACCCAATCGCGCGGGTGTCCCACGATCTGGTCAGGAGCTGAAGAACGGGGAGAGATGAGTGTAAACAAACCTTCCCCGTTCTTCTCTGTGGCAGTGTCAGTGATCGTCTGTTCCCTGATATAGGGAACAACGATCACTGACGTCACACATCCAGCCCCGCCCCTCTACAGTTAGAAACACACATGAGGTCACACTTAACCCCTACAGTGCCCCCTAGTGGTTAACCCCTTCACTACCATTGTCATTTTCACAGTAATCAGTGCATTTTATAGCACTTTCGCTGTGAAAATGACAATGGTCCCAAAAATGTGTCAAAAGTGTCCAATGTGTCCGCCATAATGTCGCAGTCACAAAAAAAATTGCTGATCACCGCCATTAGTAGTAAGAAAAAATGATTAATAAAAATGCCATAAAACTATCCCCTATTTTGTAAACGCTATAAATTTTGCGCAAACCAAAAAATAGGTACAAGAATACGTATCGGCCTAAACTGAGGGAAAAAATTTTTTTTAGATTTTTTTGCGGATATTTATTATAGTAAAAAGTAAAAAAATATTGCATTTTTTTTCAAAATTGTCCCTCTATTTTTGTTTATAGCGCAAAAAATAAAAATCGCAGAGGTGATCAAATACCACTAAAAGAAAGCTCTATTTGTGGGAAAAAAAGGACGCCAATTTTGTTTAGTAGCCAAGTTGCACGACCGCGCAATTGTCAGTTAAAGCGACGCAGTGCTGAATCACAAAAAGGGGCAGGGTCCTTAACCTGCATATTGGTCCGGGTCTTAGTGGTTAACAGACAGATTACTGAAGTTTGAAGTTATAATTTCAAATCAATAATTTCACAATAAATAGATAGATAATACATTGTTATCTTATAACATATAGCATAATAATATAAGATTTAGCTTGATTAAAGGAGTATCTTTTCAGCAGCAGAAGATTCTCATTCTCCCTCTTAACTGTGTGAGAATAACATGGGATTGTGGGTAAATCTTATGCCATAAACATATGTTTTTTCCTTCTAGTTAAGAGGGCTGGGCTGGAAGGGAGTATGTGTCTTTTAGACACATGCCCCCTTCTTTGACACTGCAGTGAGAGGACAGCCTCCACTGCAGCATTTTTATTGGACAGCTTGGGCCAATGGTACTTTACCATTGGTCCAAGGCTCCAAGCTATCCATTGAGCTCAGTGCTTCTGACAAGAAGTGAGGAGGAGGCACTGTGAGCTAATCCTCTCAGTCTGCTGCAAACAGAGTGTGCAAGCGTGTATTTAAACTGGCCGCTCTGTGTGTAACTTATGACAGGCTGCACAAGGAGCCCTGTATCTCCGGAACCATAGCAGGGTGTTGGGGTAGGACTTTGACTACTTCCCCCAAATTTGGGGTCTCTGTGACTCCAGGTCACCGAGCTACGACCCTCGAAACTCAATTGCTTTTTGTTTGTTTTTTGTTTTGTTTTTTTATGTTCATGGCAGGTCAGGCTCTGATCATGACCCAGTCCCTGATCCTGACCAAGTTTTGCATCATTGTGTTGACCTTTGCATTGATTAGTAAACTGCAAGTTAGCTACTCCATATCTGATTGTGCTTTAACCTCTTTGCCACCGCGCCATAGACAAAAGACGTCTACAGCGCGGTCGAGTTGTTCTGGGAGGACGTCCCTGGGACGTCCTCCCAGAATCCTCCTCTCGCGCGCCCCCCGGGGCGCGCTCCCGGAATCATCCGTGAGCGCCGGGTCTAGAAGACCCGGTGCATCACAGATCGTGGTAAATTGCCGCTGATATCGGCCGTTTACCACGTGATCGCTCCGTCAAATGACGGAGCGATCACTTGTAAACAAACCGGCGTCATGTGATGACGCCGGTTCCTCCCTCTACTCTCTGTACCGATCGGTACAGTGTGAGAGGAGAGGGGGGAGAGCGGAAGCAGCAGCAGCTGCTGTGGGCTGTATCTGTGACAAATTCAGTCACAGATCCAGCCATCCCTCCCTGCGCAATACTCTGCAATACCCCCCATACTCTGCAATACCCCCCATACTCTGCAATACCCCCCAATACTCTGCAATACCCCCAATACTCTGCAATACCCCCAATACTCTGCAATACCCCCAATACTCTGCAATACCTGCTAATATGACAGAAACGAGAATTTTTTTTATTTTTACCAAATTTTCAGTGTTTTTTCTTTTATAGCGCAAAAAATAAAAACCGCAGAGGTAATCAAATACCACCAAAAGAAAGCTCTATTTGTGGGGAAAAAAGGACAAAAATTTCAGATGGGCACAATGTTGTATGACTGAGTAATTGTCATTCAAATTGTGAGAGCACCGAAAGCTGAAAATTGGTCTGGTTAGGAAGGGGGTTTAAGTGCCCAGTGGTCAAGTGGTTAAATACAGATATATGTGTAATGTTGGTGTATGCTTTATAAAAGTTGTGCTCCGTTATCTATATAGGTTAAAACCAAAGCACAGATCTGGCTTATTTGAACTCCCTCTCCCCAGTTCTGCACCCCACTAGGCTTGATGACACGTACCCAGGTCCTTGACAACCTAGGCCCACAGGCAGGGCCGTCTTTACCATAGGGCAAACAGGGGCAGCTGCCCAGGGCCCTGTCACTGTTGGGGGCCCAAAGCAGAGCCGCCCGTTAAGCCCCTGTGCTGCCCACAAATCAGCGCTGAGAATCATCAGCGGCATGCAGCCAGCGTTCCTTCCCAGTGTTTTAAAATGTACAGCACCCCTGGCTTCCCTTTAGACGTGCACTTCTCCCTTCCTGCCACTGGGTGCTGCTTGTATATAAAAGTGAATTAGAATGTGATTTTAGAGCATCCCCAGTTTGATCTACAAAAGGCTGACTTCTGCATGTCCTGCTCCAAGGTATGTCACTGTTTGCTAACGTATTATGCAAATAGAAGTTTTCTGTAGAGTGTGCCCAAAGTCTTTATAATATTTGATGATTTACTGCAGGTCTGGTCAGTCAGTGTTTTATAAAGTTTCTCTATTTTTCACATGGCCTGGCATGGGGTCACAGCACCGTCTGTCCATTCTGCTTTAGCACCATGGGACCCCATGCCATGCCATGTGTAAAATAGAGGAACTCTTTAAATCACAGACCAGACCTGCAGTCCAGGCTGAGTAAGGCCTCAGAGCACATGGCATTACTGTCTGTATTTAACTGCTTGATGGGCTTATTTTGGGCCTGGCTGGTTCACATGTATGTGTTTTGGTGGCCCACATTTGCGCAGGCACAGCAGCCCATTCATTTGAATGGGCCGCCATGCCTGCGTTTCCTGCAAAGAAAAGCGCATGCCTCATGTAATAGGCTGCGCACACAGCACACCTATGCCCATCAAGCAATGAAATACAGCACTGTCTGTCCATTCTGCTGTCTGCTGTGACTTATCTGCAGTTCCCGCACTGTCAAACTTGCTGCATTTTTAGACGTTTAGGTCACACTTTTAAAAACACAGTGCGTTTGTGTGTGCAAGAACTGCAGGTAAGTAGCATGGTGCAAAAGCAGAATGGATTTCAAGGCAACTGTATTTTTAAAATGCTGAATGCACCTTTTTTCTGCAGGAAACAAAGGCATGGCAGCCCATTCAAATCAATGGGCTGTTGTGCCTGCACAAATGAGGGCCGACAAAACACAAACATGTGAACCAGCCAGGCCCAAAATAAGCTGCAGGGGGGCCCAAAAAAAATGTTTGCCCAGGGCCTAAACCATATTAAAGATGGCCCTGCCCACAGGAAGTGGTTTGAATGATGCTGGGAGTTATTCAGCCTCTGAAAAAGATCGGTGCTGGATCACAGATCGGTGCTGGATCACAGAGGGGGACAGCATTAGAGAGGAGGCGAGTATTGCAGCCAAAGCTGAATTTTGTTTTTCATTTAAAAATATCTGAGACGATTAATACTTAAAATAAAAAATAACTTGGAATTGGTCTTTAAATGTTACTAATTCACTAAGTGCAAAAATAAGAATACAGGTGAAAAAAAAGAAAAGCAGGGGAGATAATGTAACTTTAAATGGTTACACTTGCTAAGACTTATTGTCATGTTTTTGCTCTTGTGTGTTCCAAAGGACTAAGCTGACATTTTCAAAGAAACTTCCTCGAACTGCAGCTTTAAAACCTTTACCACTCCCTGGGTCTTAATCGCCCCATCAGACTGCTATTCTTTTTATTTTTCCAACCCTAATGTTTGTGGAGAGAGATGCCCAGAAACAGCAGGAAGCAGCATTAATAGAGAAATGTATAGCTTTAAACTTCATTTATGGGGCAGAAGAAGGAGGGGGTCTTATATTATTCTCTTGCCATCTCTGAATGTGCATTTCCCATATAATAAGTGAATAATAATATGGAGTGATTGGTAAGAGTGGCCTTTTCTCCCCTCTCTGCATTTAATAAAATCACAAAATGGCTATCCCAACAGGTGGTCCCTTTCAAAGTCTTAAAACCACAAGAATCGGAACAAAAGAGGCATCCGTACCTAATGTTCAGTGGGATTTAGAAAGCTGTTCTTTCTTTTGTTAATTGTCAGATTTAGCTATGTTCATTGCTGTTGAACCACAAATTCAAGGCATTTTTAATGGACAGTTTTTTTGTCCATAAAAAGACACTGACGGCTGCTGACTAGCCAGCTAGCAGTATTTGTTAATGTGGGCCGGAAATGAGAGGTTAACAAGGGGCGGGACGGCCTCACTTCTAAAATAGCCAAGGAACACAAAAAAAAAGAAAGAAAGGAAAAAAATGGGAGCCACAAACTAGGAAGTTTTAACACAAAGATTATTTTGGAATAAATACTCAGTATATTGGCACTGCTACTTCTTACAAGGAAAATCAGGAATTTTTAATGCAGTGCACAGAATGACTAATTCTAGAATTAGCCAGAATTAAACATTTGATTAGTATAGTACATGCACTGTATTTGAATGGTAAACATTATTCAAGTTTTCTTGTAAAGACTATGCAAGGAGGAAAGCATTATAGCTCTGGGGGTAGATCCACATAGAATGGCACATTATTGCGCAGCGTATCTAAGATACACTACGCCGCTGTAACTTACATTTTTTTGTTTGAATCCTCAACTAATTTGCGCCGTAAGTTACGGGGCGTAGTGTATCTGTTGCGGCGTAAGGGCGCGGAATTCAAATAGGCGTGTTTTATGTTAATACGTCGTGACTCGACGTAAACAACGTTTTTTTGGAACTGTGCATGCGTCGTCCCTGGGGGTATCCCAGTGCGCATGCTGGAAATTAAACCGGAACCCGCCAATGCTTACGACGGTGACATCATTCTACGCAAATTCCTATTCGCGAACGACTTACGCAAACAACGTAAAAAAATCAAAATTGTACGCGGGAAGGACGGCCATACTTAACATTGAGTACGCCTCAGTATAGCAGCTTTAACTATACGCCGGAAAAAGCTGAACGCAAACGACGAAAAAAAAAGCGACGGGCCGACGTACGTTCGTGGATCGCCGTAAATAGCTCATTTGCATACTCGACGCGGATTTCGACGGGAACGCCACCTAGCGGCCGCCGAAAAATTGCATCTTAGATCTGACGGCGTACGAAGACGTACGCCTGTCGGATCGATCCCAAATGCCGTCGTATCTTGTTTTGAGGATTTAAAACAAAGATACGACGCGGGAAATTTAAAATTACACCGGCGTATCAGTAGATACGCCGGCGTAATCCTTTTGTGGATCTGCCCCTATGCAAGGAGGAAAGCAGGAGGATAGCTCTGGAGTCCTCCTCCTAAGCATTAGCTCCTTGGACCAATACCAAGAATAAATGCTAGGCTGGTGGCCCTAAGATTCCTCAATATTCACTAATCAATGTGGGACCCCCACTTCTTGACAAACGGTGGGCCTTATAAAACTAGCTTGTTGAGACTTAAAATCACAGGGGCTGGCAAAACTAAGTCTTTCAAAACCAACTTTATTAGCGGTTCTAATATGTCACGTGAATGCCAGGAGCTGAAAAGGAAACTTGTGCTGGAAGATATGAAAAAGTGTGACACAAGAAACCATGACCTTTGCATGGCACATATTACATTGTAAACTTTCTTTAACCCACAGAAATCTGCCCTTACCACAAAAGGGCTAGCTACTCGTGTTTGTCCTCTCCCCCCCCCCAGGCCGTTGCACAGAGCGGCCCCGAACTTCCTCTTCTTGGGGCCCCCGACAGCACTCGTCTCCTCCTCTCGGTCCAGTGCCCCCACAGAAAGCCGATTCCCATGGGGGCACTTGTGTGTGCTTGTTCCCAAGCCCCACTACTGCGTCCATTGACAAAGATCAGCAGAACTCATCACTAGCTTTGATTAATAGCACTGGGAGTCAAAGGCTCCAGGTGCCCCAGCAAAGCCAGTGAGACATGGATATGAGGGGGAAACAGAGCTGCAGACGTGCATGGCGCTGGATTGAATGTGGGCTTGGGTAAGTATGAGGTGGGTGTGGGGCCAAACTTGATGCCTAAACATTTTTTGCCTTAATGCAAGGTAAAAAAAAACTGTTTAGGCTTTAGAACCATTTTTAGAAATAACATATGTAGCGCCCCCTTACTTTCAGTATGGGCACTACGCTAAAGTTAGTGGGGAATGGGAGAGTTACCTTGCTCCCATTCACTATTTGTTTAAATTTTGGGACTTCTGCGGCAAGACATGCAGAAGATAAGGGAGCGCACGACGGCTGTGGAGAGCAGGGTGAGTGAGGTGGAAGACAGACTGCCCCCAGTTGCCCGGGAGGCCCATGCAGCCATTCAGTTGGTCAGGGACACTAACAACAGGGCTGATGACATCGAAAATCGTTTACGCCGCAATAACGTGCGCATAGTGGGGTTGCCAGAGAAAACGGAGGGCCAGGACCCCACCACCTTTATTAAAAGCTGGCTAGTAGAGATATTTGGGAAGGAGGCCTTCTCCCCATTTTTTACGGTGGAACGAGCGCACCGCACAACAGGCCGCCCGCCGCAGCCTGGGGCCCCCCCTAGGCCTATCCTGGCCAAACTGCTGCATTATAGAGACAGGGAGGCGGTGCTGAGACATGCCAGAGAGAAAGCCAATGTGCAGGTTAATGGGGTCCGAGTGTCCTTCTACCCGGACTTTTCTGCTGAGGTGCAGCGCCGCAGGGCCAAATTCTCGGATGTGAAGAGGCGTCTGCGCGCACTACAACTACCGTATGCTATGCTGTACCCTGCTAAGCTAAGAGTCACTGCCAACCGCCAGGCCCAATTTTTCAAATTTTGGGACTTCTGTCATTCCAGAAATGTCCACTGGGTCAGTCTGTGGTCCAGGGATGCAATGTCATCCCTGGCCAGAAGTTGGCGCCAGAGGGGTTCTGGCAGAGTACGTTTCTCCAGCAGCCAATCAGAGGAGCTTTTCCCTCGTGGGGTGTGCTGGAGAGGAGTATATCTGTGACAGGTGTCATGTTTTCTAAAATCTTCACCGGCGTGGCCCACCTGGCCATAATTGCAGACTACTTGGGACCTCATCCGGAGGTACAAGGGGACCCCAGTGACTGGCTGGGTTCCCGGTTCTATTGAAAGGATCCCAGGCTGGGTGCCGTTCGATTGGGCAGTCGGTTTGAGTAGGACCCGGCGGCAGGTCGTCCAACAGAGCCTGAACAAACCAATTGGGGATCCGGTGACCAGAGTACTGACAGGTATGTTTGCTGTCATCTGGTGACCAATGCAGAAATCTACTGGGAGGATTCGCTCCATCTATCTATCTAGCTCAGTTATTGTAATTGGCCTGTGCAGAGGCCCGAGCCGGGTCTGTGAGAGAGGCCCATTCCTCCCAGAAATCCTAGGTGGCATCTCAGCTGCCAGGCCTGTGAAAAGGGGTCTTTCCGGGGGCACTTTACCCACTCAGTTGGAGTGGCGATGAGTTACAAATTGGTACTACACAGAGCAGTACTGTCTGCTCTATTTAATATCCAGGCCTGATACTGCAAGGTTCTTCCTCTCTCTCTATTCATCAACTTTGTCCTTCCGAATTGATGTTGATGTTGGCCGCGTTGGCCTGGAAAATAAAGCATTGGAAAAATCCTTTATTCACTGTCTGGACCTTCGCTCATTGTTTGTTTCTACAATTACACCCCTAGACAACTCCAGGTTAACTTAATAGGCCGATCCCCAAATTCCGGGATTCGGCTGTTACCGTTGGCAACCAAAAAGTGGGTGATTATTTACTAAAGAGCGGAAAGTGTCCAGTGTTGTGTACTAGAACTGTCCGGCAACGAGGGGTTAACCTTGCATCGCTAAGCTTGGGCGTACGTGTGGCCTAGCACGCGCCTGCAGCATGTCCGGACAAGTTTTTCCAAGTGGGCGGAGCCGCCCTCCCCTGCGTGAGACGTGCAGTGTGATTTTGCGCCAAATGGGTAGGAGAAACGCCTACTAGCGCGCCAAAATCAGCAGACCTACCTTTTCTTCGAACAAGACGGATCGTTGCTAAAAGATGTCTAGAGTTTCGAAGGTCCCTGCTGCCCTGAGGCGCCCCATGACCACCCAGGGGGTCCTTTCTATGACTGCTACTCTGGGCGTGCCTGTGACAGACACGAGCATCCGCTTGTCCCCTAAGGGACAGTTTGTGCTTCTGTAGAAATGGAACCGAGATTCTGTTCTGCCCACTGAAAAGTCTTGGCAATCAACATTAATTGTTGACTTCTGGTTCCCCCCGTCTGTTGATGTACGCCACCGTCGTTATGTTGTCGGAGCGGATTCGGGTGTGACATCTTGGATCTGGTCCTGAAAAGCCAACAATCCTCTCAATACAGTCATAAGTTCCCTCAAATTAGAGGAGAACTTCCTCTCTTTCGGGGTCTATCTGCCCTGGGAACAGTGATCGTTGAGGTTGGCCCCAACTGCTGGCATATGTTGTCAGAATGCAGGAGATGGGTAAGACCCAATGCTCTCCCCACTGAACGTTCTCTCGGCTTTTCCACCGCCATAGGGAACGGTTCTCGCTGGAGCGGATAGTCACCCTTTCCTCCAAGTCTCTGCCCTTCAAATCTTCCAGGAGGAATTTCTGCAAAAAATCCTCTGGTGGAACCGGGCCCATTGTACAGCAGGGATTGAGGATGTCATCAGGCCCAGTGCTGACATTACTTTACTCACAGAACAGCTGTGATTGGACTGGAGGTAAGTCATACTCTGATTCAGGCAGGTGATCTCCTCTGGAAGGATTTGTGTCTGTGGATCCAATGATGTAACCTAGAAAGAGAAGTGATTGAGCCGGCACCAGATTTGATTTGTTTTGATTTATAATCCACCCTAGTTGATGTAGATTTTGTTGTGCCCTGGCCAGGTTCCAAAGAAGCTCTTCTCTGGAGCGTGCCATAAAAAGTACATCCTCTAAATACTGAATGACTGTAATGGACTGGAGTCTTAGCGGGACTAAGGTTTCGGCTAGTACTAGTAAATATCCTTGGGGCCGAAGACAACCCAAAGGGGAGGGCTTTGCACTGAAAATTATATATCCTCTCCCTGATCTGAATTGCTAGACAAAGATATCTCTGCAAATTTTATTTTATAGGGATATGCATCCTTTAGGTCTAAAGTTGCCACGAAGACGTCCTTTTGGAGAAGATTTCTTATTGAATAAATGGATTCCATGCCAAACTTTTGGTATTAGACGGATGCATATACGTAAGAGTAAAAACCGCTTCTTTGTTCTTGTACTGGAACTGGTACTAGCACTTCTTGAATCATCAGCTCCCCATTCAGTAGTGGTAAAGCCCAGGCTTTTGCTGGGTCTCTCGACAGTCTCATAACAAGATATGTTGTAGGTGGACCCATGTGAAATTTCAAGGCGTAGCTCTCTTTTATTATGTTTAGTACACATTTGTTGGTTGTCACTTTTTCCCATTGTGGGAGAAATCCTCCCAATCTCCCTCCCTCCGGAAAACTGGCATCACTGGGGTTTTGGCTGAGAGGGTTAAAGAGAATACTTCCCTTCACATTTCACTTAAGACCCGATCAATACTTCTTGGGTCTGACATCTTTTTCTCCCATTTGCTGCTCCTTTTGGAGACAAAAAACTTCCTCTGAAAACCCTTCTTCTTCATCGGAAATCTCTTCTTTCTGTCTGCTGTTCTTTCCAGGGCAGCCTCCAGATCAGGCCCAAACACTAGATTCCCCGAGAGGCAACACTGCATAGAGGCAACTTTTGAAAATGTGACTCCAACCAAGGTTTTTAATCATACCACTCTTCTAGCTGCCACTGAGAGAGCGATGAACTTTGCTGAAAATTTTACAGAATCTGCTGACATGTCTGCTATAAAACCCATAGCATTGAACAACATCGGAAAGGACTTCAAAAGCTCTTGGAGTACCTGCAATTAAGTGTTCTTGAAGTTGCAAGAGCGAAAACTCCTAGTTTCTGGCGACACAAGTTGTAGCCAAGGCTCGTATTCATTTGGCCATAGATGCATTCCAGGTCCTCTTCAAAAATGTTATTTATTTATTTTTAATTTATTTTTATTAAAAGGGTTAAAGTATACAGGTACAAAACAAAGCCATTGGGCATTCCCCGGCTTGCAAGCGCATAAAACATAACAGTACTATCATCTTATCTAGTAACAAAACCACAACATTCCATACACATCATTATTCTTGTATAGATATAACCAGGATTAATGGAATACAAGGAGATTCCCGCTCCCTCTCAACCTTCAGGATGATATGGCAGGAGAACAGGAACTCGTAATTGTATTCATAGCTAAACAATTCTAGCACGAGTTACTGCAGAAGAGTAAACATATACCGTAGGCTAAGCCATATCAGGAGCGAGTGGATTCAGACTACGGGCGCTTGATCATCAGCTGTGTATTCTGATTCCGTCTACAGGTGCCAGACCTTCTACATTTTTTAGGGCAACTTCAAGACCAAAACGTAACTTTATATAGAGGTATAACCCTATTGATAGGGAATAGAATTCCAGTAACAAGGGATTAAACCAAAGCGGCATTGATGGGGACCTTTTGCCCTGCACCACATTGGGTTTAATAATGACAACATGCCAGGCCTTGATAACTACTCTAATAGCATCAGTAAGGAGTGGGTGAGAGACTCTCTGACCCCTGTAAAGAAGATTACGGAGGGTTAATAAGATCCTGCTTGCGCAGCTTCTAATACTATAGAAGCATTTGTGTCATCAGAGATGAGCCAATTGTGAGCATGGCTGCCAAATAGTAAGTATAAAAATCAGGGCAGGCCAAGCCCCCTTTTGTCCAAGGTCTGCATAAAACCTTTCTACAAAATCTAGCTGGGCGGGATTGCCATAAAAAGGAGCTTATAAGGGAATCTAATGGTTTGAAAAAAGGATTTTGGTAACCAGACTAGGGAGTGCCTAAGGCTGTACAGGAGAACTGGGAGGATTTTCATTTCAATTAAATTAATTCTCCCAATCAGGCCAGGGACAATTTTTTGCAGATTTGCTAGACTTGGACTGGCCTTCATCCTTATCAGATTCTGAGTCAGAGGAAGCTGGCCTGACCACAGTGGGGCTATGCTCTCTAGCACCCAAGACCTCAGAGGAACCCAAGTTTGTTGAGACAGTAGAAGGAGCAGTTACAGTGTCGCTGGTCAAATCTACAGGTGTGCTTGCATTGGAGATGAGCTTACAGAATGCCTTATAGGTAGAAGATTCTTAAGAAACTTTGCCAGAGGAGAATCTGATTCAGATTTCAGAAGATAAGCAATGCACTGCTTGCATAGAGGTTTAGCTGGAGGACAGCTTGGAGCCACAATTAGGCTCCATGCACACTAGATAAAAAAAACGATTGTTCCCTTGGCAGAAAAAAAACGCTCATATAAAGCATTTTTTGTACATAGTTTAGACAAGTTTAGGAGAGTTTTGTGTTTTTTCTGCCAGAAAGCTCCAATCAGAAATGCAAACCAGAAGGTTTTTTTTCCTGCCTCTAAACGTTAAGCTTAAAATATGCCTGCATTTGTCCTAATGTGCATGGGCACATAGGATAACATTGAGCTACAGGCAAAACACAAAACTCCTATAGAAGTAGACATTTTTAAGCCAGTGTGCATGGACCCTTAGAGCATTTTTTCCGAGCTGACTTATCCTCTCTAGAAGCCTCTTTGTTCTGTAGATAAAACACAAGGAAGGGAGGATAATAAGCCTAGGTACCAAGAATAAAACGCACCTTGTGACAAAACACGTCCCAGCCTTAGCAGCACATATCCTTCTGGGACTGTGAGGAATTCACCACCATGGGTTTCCCTAGTCCAGCCCATGTTGACCCCCACTAAATAAGATATGCCCAGCAGCTTACATGTGCATGGCTGGTGCCAGATTCCCCTGGAGTATCCTGGGGGGCAGCCTCAATGGTCCCCCCCTCTGCTCTGTTTCCATAATGCTGGAAGCTGATCTGGATAACGTAGGCACAGTCTGGCCCTCCCCTTCCTCCCTGCACCTCAGAGACCCAAAGCTGGAAGTCTCAGCGTGCAATGATGATGTCAATTCCACTGGCTCAGTGTCGCCCGGCGTGGTCAGAGGGAGAACAAGCAGCAGCCTCACCTGGCTGAGCCCTCAGCCACCGAGAAACCGCTGTCATCATGCCGATTAAGATGGTTCCTCAGGCAACATGCCTCCTCCGATGGAGGAAACACAAATGACTGGCCATGTTCCTCAGAGTCCACCTTTTAACCACTTGCCTACTGGGCACTTAAAGATCCTTTCTGCACAGACCATTTTTAAGCTTTCAGTGATCTCACACTTTGAATGACAATTGCGCGGTCATGCAACATTGTACCCAAATACAATTATATATTTTTTTTCACACAAATAGAGCTTTATTTTGATGGTATTAAATCACTGCTGGGTTTTACATTTTTTTTGCCCAAAAGAAAAACGAAAAAAGACTGAAAAAAAAACAAAACATGTTTCATAGTTTGTTATAACATTTTGAAAACAGGTAATTTTTCTCCTTAATTGGTGTGCGCTCATGAGGCTGCACTGATGGGCACTGATAATGTGGCACTGATAAGCACTAATGAGGCAGCACTGATAGGTGGCACTGATGGGTACTGATAGGTGACACTGATAGGCAGCACTGGTCACTGGCATTGATGATTAGACACTAGTGGGTGGCACTGGTGGGCAAAGGTAGGTGGCACTGTGGGCACTGGTAGGTGGCCCTGGTGGCTACTGATAGGTGGCACTGGTGGCCACTGATGAGGCATGCGCCAATCTCTGTGTGAAGGACCGATGTCCTTCTGACAGAAGTCGGTGATCAGATTTTTTTTCCTCTCACGCTGACAGCGTGAGGGGAAAAATATACTGATTACTGAACTTCTGTTTACATCACGTGTAATCTGGCTGACAGCTGATCACATGGTAGGGGGCCGGGAGTCTCATAGACTCGGCTGATCACAGACAGCGCCGCGCACGACCCACAGAGACAGGCAGGCAGCTTGTGCATTGGAAGACGTCAATGGACACCCTCCTGGAAATTAAGCTGTCTTTCGGGTATAGTGTGGGCACCAAGTAGGTAAAGTGATTTGGGGAAAATTGTGTTTAAAATCACTTTAACAAAAAAAGAAACATTAATTGAGTACTTGTGACCTTAATGTGCTACCATTTGAAGTTGATTCTTACAGGTCCATTCACACTTCCGCTGTGTGGTGACTTATGCTTAACCACAGTGGCAACCCATGTTACATTTGTTGGTGGAATGTATTGCCATGAATTTTAAATGGAATCCCTAAGCACCTTGTTGATGGAGGAGTATTGGAGTGAGCTACCTGAAGTTGTACATGTACCATTTTTGGGTGTGTTTTGGTGCATCGGCAACCCATTTATTTTGAAAGTGTTAACACCCAGCAAAGATGTATTTGGGCCCTGAGTTAATTATTCCCAATGAAATCAGTACATACTGTATAACATGAGAGGTAATCACAATAAAATGCTGTACTTCCACTTATACATTATTTTTCTAATGATGTAAAATGCTAATGTTATACAGTATGTTGTATTTTATTGACAGTTTAACTTTTTTGCTTAGTTAATTTCCAATAATTCACTAAAAAATAAAAGACCTCTTCAGTAAATTATCTCCATTCACATTAGAAACTAACTAATACTTATATATTGAATTTTTAAAAAGGTCCTTTCATCATCATAGAATTGAAAGAAGCCTGCCTGTTACCTCACATAACGTGCAGTGCTTCAGTGATTCAATATATGGCCTTGTCTCCATTCCAGGAATAATTTGCAAGCTTTTGTTAAATTTTGTGTACAATTATCAATTTACTTTAAAAAATGCTTCTCTGTGCAGTTTTAAAATCAGACTTACAGAAAATGATTAGAGAACAGATCAATAAAGTTCAATGGCAGATCAGACACAAATGAGGAGGATATGTAATGAGACAGACCTGTTTTCTAAGAGCTTGTGCTCAGCACAGAATTTATTGATGTGTTTCTTGCTTAGAGAAATTGTTTGCAAAGTAAAAGAAGTGTAACTTATATTTTCAACCTAAGTCGGTCTGTCTATGAAACTCTTATTTTGTTTGAATTATTTTTATAAATATATTCTATTGAAGCAGTTTTCAGCAATTTAAAGTGCATTCAGTCAATATTAAAGCCCAGTTCCAGACATATTTTACACTTTGGATATAGTAGGGAGGATTAAAAAATGTTGTTTTTGTTTTCCCCAAAAACCCCTACAGGAAATAGGGGTGGGATAGTCACTGGGAAAGTAAGACCCGAAGAGCAATAAAAACATTGATACAGTAGATGTTCTATTTATCGGTCTTCTAAAAGTAGGGCCCCCAATAGGGACACAGGCATAGAAAAATAAAAATCACAGCTAAATATGCGCTGTCAGTGTATAATGTTATGGAGAATTTTTTTTTGAAAATGTCTGTGAAAATTGTACAGTTCTCTAATATAGCTTTGAGGCATCCCCCAAGCCTTGTAGTTATAGAATTTGTGTATTGTCAATGTTGTCCTTGAAGCTGCATGAAAAGACTCTCTCCCTGCTATACAATGTTCAAAATAAATATTTTTGCATTAATACATGTTTCCATGGTTGTTCCAAGCTTCCCAGACCTTTTTTTTTTTTTTTACAGTAGTCTGCCTAATAGCCTTAAAAAAGTAAAACATTTAACAATACAATTCAAGCTCTCATAGTCTTCAGTGGGATTTGCCTCTAAGTTCAAGTTCCCAGCAACAAGATTTGTTGAACACTTGGTAAATCAAACCTGGGCAGATTCATCCATCATTGCTGAGGAATCATCCCCTGAAGCTTGCTGGGAAACCAGAACTTCTAGGAGCGTTAAACCACAGCCGTCGCCGCCACCACGGCAAGAGTCGACGGAGCCGCCACTGCAACAGGTGTCGGTGGAGCCGCCACCACGGCAGGCGTCGGTGGGGGCACCACCACAGCAGGTGTACCGGGGGTAGCTGCCACAGGACCCCTGGACACCATGTCCCTACCCGCCAGCCACCAGCGCCGCCAGCAAATGCTGCAAAAGCATGTCACTAGCACCCATGCCCAGGACACCCAAACCCCCCTGAGAGGCCCCACTAGCACCCACAGAACCAACCCCAGCAGCCAAACCAGGAGCCGAAGCTGGACCACCCCCCACCAACAACCCAAGGGGGAAACTAACAAGGGGAGGGGGGACAGAGACACAACAGGTACGGGTAAAGGAATAGACAAGGACTTACCAGGCTGCCCAGGGGAAACCGACCGACCAGACGCCACTCCAGATCTCTGAAGAGGTCCAGTCCGAACTGGCACCGCACCAGGCAAATCAGAGTTTGAATCGGATATCTCGCACTCGGATCGTTGGTCCCCCTGGCCACTAGGGGATGCTGTAGATGTGGAAAGACCCGGTCGCCCGTCCGTGACGTTATCAGCCCACGCCCTCCGTACCACGTGGCTGTTTCCTGGACCTCTCCCCCGCCGTGGCCGATGCAGGGGTGGAGCCTGCGGCAGAAGCCCACAGACGGTCCTCGCCAAACGCAGGGGAAGGCCCTGCACAGCGCGCTGTCGGTTCCCAATCCCCTGCAGAAGGAGGCCTAGAGGGGGATGCATATGGCACCCTCCTGGCTGGGTCCCGCCCATGATGGGGATTCCTCCCAGTCCCCGTGGTGGCAGCCATGGCAGGGCGTTTTCCCCTGGGGGCTGGAGGCTCCGTAACTAGGATCCCAGAGCAGCAGCTCACCTGGGAGGTCAGGCCGAAAACACGCAGGAGGCCGCGACCTCCTCGCACACGGTAGTACAGGGGCAGGAGGAGCTGAGCCCTGCCCTGACCCCTGAAGCAACACAGTGAGCTGAGAGTTCAGCCACTTAGTGCCATTCTCCTCAGCAGCTGTCCGCAGCTGCTCTATGAGTCTCCATGGCAGCACACAGAAAAATTACTCACTGTGTCATGTATCTTCCTCTGCTGCCCCACGAGTGAACTGACCCCTCCCTCTGCAGGGGTCAAAATGAACTACAAACACATCTACCCCCCACCATAACTCCCCCCTTTAGCTCCGTCCCACTTCCTAATGGGAAATTCCATGTGCTACCCCCACAGCTGTCTCCCCAGTCATGCTGGCCCTCCACCCACGTTCTCTTTAGCGGGCCTGTTCTTTACTAGTTTAGTGTCTGAACGGATCAGTATTTTGATCACAACAGAAGTATACTAGTTTCCCCAAAAAACACAGCCGTTAGCAGGATAAGCTCTGAACACTGCCAGCACCCCCCCTCCCCCCCAGGTTGCTGAACTGCTAGAAATGCATAAATATGCTCATATGCAGCAGGGTGCAAGTAGTAGCGTTGCACTACTTTTTGGTGATCTGGCAAGCACCAGCAGCCTAGTACATCCTGGCCTATTAGACACCAGCAGTGCAGTATCTCATGGTGAAGTGGCAACCACCAGAAGATCAGTACATGCTAGTGAGTAGGCTAACACCAATATGGGTAATGCAAACGCAGCCACCAAAAATTTGCGCTCAAGCCCATAGTAGCCTTGCAGAAGTGCTTGCAAACACAAACTAGCCGCCCCTAGATTAAGCAGCACCCATTATCCCTACATTCAGTGGTTTATTTAGGTTTTGTGCTGCCCTAGGCCTGACTAAACCCACACAACCCTAATTTTAATATGACCCACCCCTTCCTGTCAAGGCCACACCTTTTCCTTTTTAAGACCCGGCCTGTCATATTCATGGGAGGAGGACAGAGGGACGCCGTAGGAGAAGGACATAGAGATGCCGTGGGAAGAGGACAGAGGGACGCCAAGGGAGGAGGACAGAGGAAAGCCAAGGGAAGACGGCATAGGGGGGAGAGGGGGTAAGGGGATATGTGCTGGGTGCTGTGGGAGGGTGGAGGACATGTGCTAGTGAGCGGGTGGGGATTAGACTCCCCCCACTAGCACATATACTTTCCCCTCCCAAAGCACACCCCAACACATAGCCCTTTACCCCCTACCCTCCCATCATGCCATGTGTGCATCTGTTATCTGCCCCCTCCTTCCCGGTTACAGTGTTCCCCTCCACTGTAAACTATACACAGGCCTCAGACCACTGAAGCTGTGCCCCACCTCTGTGGCTCCTCCTCCTTCTGGTTGTGTACACTAGAACATTGGTGCAGAGGAGTGTGTGCGGCTGTCAGTGCTTCTTGGGGGCCCGGGGGCAGCAGATGTCCCGGGTGCCCCCGCTAGCACACCTATGTCTGGCCAGTTACTGGAGCTCAGTGCCGGAAGTTGTTGTGGTACTGGGCTCTGGGATTCAGCTGTACTCCCCTTCAGCCAATGGACTGAGCAGAAAAAGAACAATACATGTATGCCCAACATTAGAAGAGAGGGTGGGTCTGTGGCGGAAGCTGCTAATGGTGATGCCTAGAAAGTCCAATTCTTCCTTAAACAACAAACTCTCCTATCAGCTTCTAATGCTGGACATACCATGCATTTTTTTATGGCAGCGATTTTTTAATCCACATAGATCGATGTGAATGGAGGAACCTGAAAAATAATATTATACGTACTGTCAGGGAAGGCATAGCAGGAATTGCGCGAAAGACAAGCACATTCACGGCACGCAAACACACACACACACGTGCACCTGCCACCAAAGTTGGCGCCAAAGGGGCTATTTAAAGTGGGTGCACCAAAGACTCTGCTATTTGGTCTGCAGCTTCTGTGTGTTCTAAACCAGTTTTCTGTGCTGTCCTCTGATCTTGACCCGGCTTGCCCTCATTAACCCTGTCTGCTTGATACCCTGACTCAGGCTGGTTTTGGACTTCTCTTCTGCCTGCTGCTCTGTCTGAACGTTTTCAACCTGGCCTGCCTGACTCCGCAACTGCTTTTTCAGCCTGCTTCAGTTCGGCTCTGCAAATCGCATCCAGTTCCTGCTTCACCTGCGATCAAGCCCAGCTCTGGTCTGCCTAGCCCTGCCGGTCTGCCTGATACATTTCTAGCCATGAACAACCAGCCATACTGCATACTGATCCTAGGCACTCCTGCGTCACTGTGCTTCTGTGGCTGCTGTCTCAACCTCAGGGGCCCACAAGCCGGTGTGGCAAGAGAGGCTCTAATCTACACCTCAGGTAAGTGACACGTGCGTCCAAGCATTGGGATCATGGGGTAGTCAGTGGGCGGTAGTGCTTTGGCATATACTTTTTTTCTGGCAGGACAGTTCAAACACCCCCCAAATGAACCTCGTTTTAGAAAGTAGACACATCAAGGTGTGTGTGTGTATATATATATATATATATATATATATATATATATATATATATATATATATATATATATATATATATATATATTTTTTTTTTAAAAGGTTGTAAAGGTAAAAAAAAAAAATCCCTAAATAGCTTCCTTTACCTTAGTGCAGTCCTCCTTCACTTACCTCATCCTTTGATTTTGCTTTTAAATGTCCTTATTTCTTCTGAGAAATCCTTCTGTCTGTAACTACACACAGTAATGCAAGGCTTTCTCCCTGGTGTGGAGAGAGCCTCTTGAGGGGGGAGGGGGCGAGCAGGAGTGTCAGGACACCCACTAACACACAGCTCCTTTCTCCATCTGGAAAGTAGAGTGTCCTAACTTGCCTGCTCACCCCCTCCCCCCTCAAGAGGCTTTCTCCACACCAGGGTGAAAGTCTTGCATTACTGTGTGTAGTTACAGACAGAAGAACAGGAAGTGAGGATTTCTCAGAAGAAATAAGGACATTTAAAAGCAAAATTGAAGGATGAGGTAAGTGAAGGAGGACTGCACTAAGGTAAAGGAAGCTATTTAGGGAAAAAAAAATTCCCTTTACAACCCCTTTAAATAACGAACATGTTATGTTATATATGTAGTTAGTGTTGAGCAGAATATGCCATATTCGATTTCGCGATATATCTCGAATATATATTCGAATATTCGAGATATATTCGCTAAATTCGAATATTCGTGATATTTTATCGAAATTAATTGATTGCGATTTTTCGCTATTGCGAATGCGAAAATAATTGCGATTTTTTAATAACTGCGGTAGGAGCGCTCTGATTGGCTTAGAATATTCGTGATATTTTATCGAAATATCGCAACATGCGAATGCGATATTTATTGCGCAATTTCGAGATATGCTGGAGGAGCGCTCTGATTGGCTCAGAATATTCGTGATATTTTATCGAAATATCGCAACATGCGAATGCGATATTTATTGCGGAATTTCGAGATATGCTGGAGGAGCGCTCTGATTGGCTCAGAATATTCGTGATATTTTATCGAAATATCGCAACATGCGAATGCGATATTTATTGCGCAATTTCGAGATATGCTGGAGGAGCGCTCTGATTGGCTCAGAATATTCCTGATATTTTATCGAAATATCGCAACATGCGAATGCGAAATTGATTGCAGATATTTCGAAAACTGCTGTAGCAGCACTCTGAAATCGAATATGTATGATATTTTAACCAAAATACATATTGCGATTGCGATTTTTCGATCGCGCATGCGCAATTGCGCGAACAACACGCGACCATTTCCTGGACCCTTGCCAGTTTCCAACTTATGATCGCAGCGCAATCACACAGCAACATGGTTGGAAGCAATTTCACTAAGTCTGAGGAAAAGTTGCTGATTTGTGTAAGTATTTTGACCACTGTTATTTCATCATCTTCAACTGCATTTTAGTCTAGTTTAAAAGTTAGTATATATGATCAGATATTAGTATTTCACAAAAAATGTGTCTCCTGCTTTTACAAAACTACAAGTCCCAGCATGCCTGGACAGCTGCAGACACCCTGGTTGGCAAATGTGTATTTAGGCACTTGTCCTTGTTATTTAGCATAATGAATTTAAAAATTTTTTGGACATAGGACGTATGCGAACGTCCTGACTTCAGTGTCCTCAAGGCCCAAGGACGTTCGAATACATATTGCCCTTTAGATGTTGCAGAACTACAACTTCCAGCATGCCTGGGAATGCTGGCACTTCTAGTATTGTAAGTTCTGCAGGCCCCCATTTTTCAGGCCTTTATGCACGGGTCTCTAAACTGTGGCACCCTAGATGCAGCAAAAGTAAAATTCTTAGCATGCACTGACAGACCGTGGCTGATGGGAGTAGTAGTTTTGCAACAGCTGGAGTTGGACTGGTCTTGAAACCCAGAGTTAGGTAACAAACCCGTAGTGTTTTGCAACCATTCTGCCTCCAGCTGGTTATTTTCTGTTGAAAAGCCTGTGGCGTGCAAAACACAACCCAAAAACTCCACCCGGTGCAAGGAAAAATTTGCACACACCTAAAGAGTGACATCACAAAAAACTGCGACGGTTGCATACGTCAGTGGTCCTCCGAAAAGGTCCCGTCTCTGACCCCCCGGGGCGTTAGGCTCCTGACAGGGAAAAGAGTTACTGTGGTCCATACAGCCGAAGCCATATGGACCCATCTCGGTCCAAGCAGCGCAATCAACACGCGAACAACACGCGACCATTTCCTGGACCCTTGCCAGTTTCCAACTTTATGATCGCAACGCAATCGCAGAGCAAGATGGTTGGAAGTAATTTCACTGTATCTGAGGAAAAGATGCTGATTTGTGTAAGTATTTTGACCACTGTTATTTCATTATCTTCAACTGCATTTTAGTCTAGTTTAAAAGTTAGTATATATGATCAGATATTAGTATTTCACAAAAAATGTGTCTCCTGCTTTTACAAAACTACAAGTCCCAGCATGCCTGGACAGCTGCAGACACCCTGGTTGGCAAATGTGTATTTAGGCACTTTTCATTGTTATTTAGCATAATGAATTTAACATTTTATTGGACATAGGACGTATGCGAACGTCCTGACTTCAGTGTCCTCAAGGCCCAAGGACGTTCGAATACATATTGCCCTTTAGATGTTGCAGAACTACAACTTCCAGCATGCCTGGGAATGCTGGCACTTCTAGTATTGTAAGTTCTGCAGGCCCCCATTTTTCAGGCCTTTATGCACGGGTCTCTAAACTGTGGCACCCTAGATGCAGCAAAAGTAAAATTCTTACCATGCACTGACAGACCGTGGCTGATGGGAGTAGTAGTTTTGCAACAGCTGGAGGTGGACTGGTCTTGAAACCCAGAGTTAGGTAACAAACCCGTAGTGTTTTGCAACCATTCTGCCTCCAGCTGTTTTTTTCCTGTTGAAAAGCCTGTGGCGTGCAAAACACAACCCAAAAACTCCACCCGGATGCAGTGAAAAATGTGCACACACCTAAAGAGTGACATCACAAAAAACTGCGACGGGTACATACGTCAGTGGCCCTCCGAAAAGGTCCCGTCTCTGACCCCCGGGGCGTTAGGCTCCTGACAGGGAAAAGAGTTAGCAACGCATATCTCCCCTATACGTGTATCCTGTGTTGTTAATAATATATTCATAATTATGCAAATGATAATGGCTGCTATATTTATGCAAAAAAGGTGGCAACCGAAATGGCAGGATATAAAATCTTTCATGTTACCCCTGTCATTGATTAATAAGGCGAGAATGCTTCCAATTGTTGAATAGCATACATTTACGTCATATATCCATAAGGCTGTCAACAGAAGTATTACAATATACTTTGTTCTTCATCTTGCAGAAGTTCCTGGAAACAGGATACGATAAGCTGCGGAGGCAGCCAGAGAAAAGGGCTGTGGTCAGCGCCCTAATCGCTGACTTTGGCGGCCAACACGACCACAATGCAATTGTCAAGAAGTGGTCTGACCTGAAGAGGCGCCAAATGGATCAGGTCAGACGTCTTAGGGCTAAATATCATCCAGGTAAGTTATTGTTGACAGTTATGTTTTTTTTTTAAAAAGTGTATTTTGTGCGTGAACTCGAAAGAGAGAGGAGCCGGCCTGCAGGAGTTGGGAGGCCTCCCCCAGAGACAATCTGCCACCTTTCTCCATGCCCCGGTTGGCAATGGCGGGTGTGAGGGGGTCCTCCCAACCCAACCTCGCATAGCACACCCACCAGGGGCGGGGCTGAGACCACCAAACGCAATTCACAGGTAGCCGAGAGCGGGATCCGAACCCCTAGCTGCAGAGGTGAATCACTTGTCAGTGCAGTGGCAATCGCGTGGAGCCACCGCAGCTCCTTTGGTGACAGTTATGTAAGGTCATATGTAATTCATGTAAGGTCAGATGTTGTTAACCAAGATGCCATGTTGTGCTAACATATATCAGCACCAGCCAAGGTATTCATAGTACTGTTGAAAAAAGACATGGGACAGCAGACAGGAACACAGAAGTTATGTGGGAACATAATTTTCCCATTGCTTTGCATGGGACTTTAAAGAAAAACCCCGACCATGGCAAGTGGGGGTGGGTAAGGTTTAAACCACCTATCCTATGTTTGTGGCTGACATATAAGTAACCTGTGTGCCAAGTTTCATATAAATATCTTTAGCCGTTTGTACGTGATGCTGGAACATACATACATACATACATACATACATACATACATTTATGCACACACACACGTTGAGTTTTATATATATAGATTACCACAAAATTCCTGTGTTAGGAGTGGGGTTGTTATAGTAATCCCGTGTGCTCCATCAGGCCCTTTTTTTAACATGAGATGGTCTGAACAAAACAAAGGAGACAAAAACAGCTCATTTTAACATGGTTGCATCCCAGCTCACGCTCAGTCCCCTGTAGTGCCCACAAGACCCTTTAATATAACATTGTCCCATTGGTTAACTGTCTATATAAATCAATTTGTATTCATATACAATACAGCAGAGTACACAGAATTTGCATACGTCATTAGAAAACATTTATATAATATATGAACATTGTGTTATTATAGGAGCTCCAATGCCAGTTGTCCGCGCCAAGCGCAGAAGGCGCCAGGCCGATGAGGAGGAGGAGGAGGATGCGGCAGAGGAGGATGCGGCAGAGGAGGAGATGGATGAAGAGGAGCAGCCAGGGCCCTCCCACTCCCCAACCCCAGCTCCTGCTGAGGAGCAAGCTGAGGAGCTTCCCCCCCCCACCACCCCAACTTCTGAAGCAGAAGAGCAGGAGGAAGAGAGCGGTCCTGTGAGCCTCGTTCAGGAAGGTAAATATGTGCACAATTATTAATAACATTTCAACAATAAAATGTAGATATAAAAATGGACAACATATAAAGCGCACCTGTCAGATTGTAGAACCATAATATGGTATTGATGCTAGAAGTATACAGGTAGTGCATAATTATTAGGCAAGTTGTATTTTTGAGGATTCATTTTATTATTGAACAACAACCATGTTCTCAATGAACCCCAAAAACTCATTAATATCAAAGCTGAATTTTTTTGGAAGTAGTTTTTAGTTTGTTTTTAGTGTTAGTTATTTTCGGGGGATATCTGTGTGTGCAGGTGACTACTATTACTGTGCAGAATTTTTAGGCAACTTAACCAAAAAATAAATGTATACCCATTTTAATGATTTATTTTTAAAAGTGAAACCAATATAACATCTCAACATTCACAAATACACATTTCTGACATTTAAAAACAAAACAAAAACAAATCAGTGACCAATATAGCCACCTTTCTTTGCAAGGACACTCAAAAGCCTGACATCCATGGATTCTGTCAGTGTTTTGATCTGTTCACCATCAACATTGCGTGCAGCAGCAACCACAGCCTCCCAGACACTGTTCAGAGAGGTGTACTGTTTTCCCTCCTTGTAAATCCCACATTTGATGATGGACCACAGGTTCTCAATGGGGTTCAGATCAGGTGAACAAGGAGGCCATGTCATTACTTTTTTTTATTTAATACCCTTTCTTGCCAGCCACGCTGTGGAGTACTTTGACACGTGTGATGGAGCATTGTCCTGCATGAAAATCATGTTTTTCTTGAAGGGTGGTGACTTTTTCCTGTACCACTGCTTGAAGAAGGTCTCTTCCATAATCTGGCAGTAGGACTGGGAGTTGAGCTTGACTCCATCCTCAATCCGAAAAGGCCCCACAAGCTCATCTTTGATGATACCAGCCCAAACCAGTACTCCACCACCACCTTGCTGGCGTCTGAGTCGGACTGGAGCTCCCTGCCCTTTACCAATCCAGCCACGGGCTCTTCCATCTGGCCCATCAAGACTCACTCTCATTTCAGCAGTCCATAAAACCTTAGAAAAATCTTTCTTGAGATATTTATTGGCACAGTCTTGACGTTGCAGCTTGTGTGTCTTGTTCAGTGGTCATCGTCTTTCAGCCTTTCTTACCTTGGCCATGTCTCTGGGTATTGCACACCTTGTGCTTTTGGGCACCCCAGTGATGTTGCAGCTCTGAAATATGGCCAATCTTGTGGCAAGTGTCATCTTGGCAGCTGCACGCTTAACTTTTCTCAGTTCATGGGCAGTTATTTTGCACCTTTGTTTTTCCACACGCTTCTTTTGTTTGATGATCACGCTTCAGAAGCTTTGCAACTTTAAGAGTGCTGCATCCCTCTGCTAGATATCTCTCTATTTTGGACTTTTCAGAGTCTGTCAAATCCTTCTTTTGGCCCATTTTGACAAAGAAAAGGAAATTGACTAATAATTATGCACACCTGATATAGAGTGTTGATGTCATTAGACCACACACCTTCTCATTACAGAGATGTACATTACCTAATATGCCTAATCTGTAGTAGGCTTTCGAGCCTATACAACTTGGAGTAAGACAACATGTATAAAGAGGATGATGTGGTCCAAATACTCATTTGCCTAATAATTCTGCACTCCCGGGATGTGTTAGACACATAACAAGTGTATACACATGATAATGATTGATTAATAAGCAAAAAAAATTTTTTATTTATTTGGTAACGTTATTTTAAATCCAAATTTTTTTTTTATTATATCCTAACAGTATCAAGAAAGATGATGAGGCAGAACGCGCTCATAAAGACTACCCACCAGAGGATCCAGGCAAATCAGCGCCAGATCCGCTACCTTATTCAGCAAAATGTGCTGCTGGAGCAGCAGCAATTAAAAAATATAGAGAAGATGGAGCGCCTTCAGAAGCTCAATCAGAGTTATATCTGAAATTATGTTTTTATTAATAAATATTATTTTTTGGAAATGTTTCATTTCTTTTTGAGATAGATTTGTAGGTTTTTCAACACATCTAACTTCACATCAAACAAATCAACATCAACACATTTAACTTCATAATAAGCAAAAACATTTTATACTATTATTTTATTTAACAGTAACCTAGGACAAACTAAAGCACACGACACAGACACGACGAACACAAAATAAACTGTTGAAAAATGAACATAACAAAAGCAACAATATATATATATATACAAAGAGAGAGAGAGGGAGAGCAAGAAAGAGAGAGAATGCAGATGAGCTCTTGCAGACAGCCCAATGGTTGCAGTATAAATGCCGCAAAACAGGGTTTAACATAAGGTTCATTGTTATAGTTACACTTGCTGTTTAGATCCGGTCTGGTAGCTTGTAGCGGAGGCTGTTGGTGGATCCGCTGTGCCAGAGAGGTCATGAAGCTTTACTCAGCATGGAGGCAGCAGCAGGAGTATTAAAATATAATATAACTAGACAATGCATTTCCTGAGGAAAATGCGAGTGGGAATGCTGAATAGCTTAATTGGTGAGCCCCTTGCCAAAGACATTCACCATAACCACTACACTATCTTTAGGACACACAGCTTCTTTCTCTATCTGCAAAGTATAGAGTATGCTGACTTCCTGGTCGCCCCTCCCCCCTCAATAGGTTTCCCCTCCCCCCCAGGTCAGTGAGGAGGAATATTGCACTGAGGTCAGGAAAGTGATTTATGGAAAGAAATAACATTACAAACGCTTTTAATTCACAGATCTAATACATGATTTAAGCCTCCAAACAAAGCTTAATAAAACCTCAAACGTACATGCAATTGATACAACGACTACACCGTTTGAAATACACGGCCCTTGTAAACGTATCGATATGAAATTTATGTAGATAAACTTAAAAATGTGGCCATGTCTGCGATTTAGAAAAGAGCGTCTTTGTGAGTTCTGCAGCAACATTTTTTAGATAATTTAACATGAGAGTCTATGAGACATAATTTCTGGCTGTTGCTCCAATAACTAAAACTAAAATACGTATCGCAGAATTGATCACATTGCCATAAACCAGACAAGCATAGCTACGTTTTGATATAAAAATTGTGTATGAAAAGTAGATCTTGTGGGCGTGAGACCAATTTGTTTCCCCTTTTTGTAAAGATATTTTTAATTACAAAGATCTCCAATGTTAAGGTCACATGACAGACTCTAAATCCCCTCCATAGGATTACATTATAACCTATCGCATTTTTGTGAAAAATTAGCAAAACGTAAATTGCATTTTCACCAAAAAATTGTAAACGATAAGGATCTGAAAAGTCATAGCCGGATAGCTAAATATTTAGTGATCGCTTTACAGTTTTTTCAGTGTCTGTAAGTGAAAGTATGAAGTAGCTGAAACTTTTGGCAGGGCATGTGAATTCAAAGGGGAAAAGGATGTTCTCATTGACTTCAATGTTAAAAAAAGGGTCTAAAAGCTTAAAATTTATAAAAGTGTAAAAAGTAGGAAAAAACTTGAAGAAGTCCCATCATTTGCTGAAAGAGACGAACATTTTTACAGTTGAATGGTCTCAATAGCTGAAAGTATGCCGAAGTTACGCAGAACCAAAAAACGTAAGGAATAATAAGATTACTAAATTTACGGATATCAATACTGGAAATGTTTATTAAAGCATTCACACTAATTAAGATTAATACATTTATGGGTATCCATACTAGGAATGCTTATTAAAGCATTCCCACTAAGTATCACACAGGCATGATTTACAAGCAGTAGTGGTAATAGTAATACATAGCATAAAAACACTTGGGGAATACTTTACAGCATCAGTAGTGGTCATAGTAGTCAATAGTGTACCAAAAAATTGGGACACAGGTGTCTTGACTGAGCTGTAATAGTAGTAGTAGACATTGACAATACAGTGTCAAATCACTCGTGCAAGAGGTGCCATGATGAACAGCAGTCTTAATAAGAGTATATAGGGTGTGAAATAACTGCTGACATAGGTGTCTTGACTGGGCGGCAGCAGCAGCAGAAGCAGCAGTAGTAGTATTAACAGTAGTAGTTGATACAGAGTCATATCACATGGGCAGGAGGTGCCATGATGAACAGCAGTAGGAATAAGAGTATATAGAGTGTTAAACAACTGCTGACATAGGTGTATTGACTGGGCGGCAGCAGCAGTAGTAGTATTAACAGTAGTACTTGATACAGAGTCATATCACATGGGCAGGAGGTGCCATGATGAACAGCAGTAGGAATAGGAGTATAAAGAGTGTTAAACAACTGCTGACATAGGTGTATTGACTGGGCGGCAGCAGCAGCTGAAGCAGCAGTAGTAGTATTAACAGTAGTAGTTGATACAGAGTCATATCACATGGGCAGGAGTTGCCATGATGTACAGCAGTCTTAATAAGAGTATATAGAGTGTGAAATAACTGCTGACATAGGTGTATTGACTGGGCGGCAGCAGCAGCTGAAGCAGCAGTAGTAGTATTAACAGTAGTACTTGATACAGAGTCATATCACATGGGCAGGAGTTGCCATGATGTACAGCAGTCTTAATAAGAGTATATAGAGTGTGAAATAACTGCTGACATAGGTGTATTGACTGGGCGGCAGCAGCAGCAGAAGCAGTAGTAGTAGTATTAACAGTAGTAGTTGATACAGAGTCATATCACATGGGCAGGAGGTGCCATGATGAACAGCAGTAGGAATAAGAGTATATAGAGTGTTAAACAACTGCTGACATAGGTGTATTGACTGGGCGGCAGCAGCAGCTGAAGCAGCAGTAGTAGTATTAACAGTAGTAGTTGATACAGAGTCATATCACATGGGCAGGAGTTGCCATGATGTACAGCAGTCTTAATAAGAGTATATAGAGTGTGAAATAACTGCTGACATAGGTGTATTGACTGGGCGGCAGCAGCAGCAGAAGCAGCAGTAGTAGTATTAACAGTAGTAGTTGATACAGAGTCATATCACATGGGCAGGAGTTGCCATGATGTACAGCAGTCTTAATAAGAGTATATAGAGTGTGAAATAACTGCTGACATAGGTGTATTGACTGGGCGGCAGCAGCAGCAGAAGCAGCAGTAGTAGTATTAACAGTAGTAGTTGATACAGAGTCATATCACATGGGCAGGAGGTGCCATGATGAACAGCAGTAGGAATAAGAGTATATAGAGTGTTAAACAACTGCTGACATAGGTGTATTGACTGGGCGGCAGCAGCAGCTGAAGCAGCAGTAGTAGTATTAACAGTAGTAGTTGATACAGAGTCATATCACATGGGCAGGAGTTGCCATGATGTACAGCAGTCTTAATAAGAGTATATAGAGTGTGAAATAACTGCTGACATAGGTGTATTGACTGGGCGGCAGCAGCAGCAGAAGCAGCAGTAGTAGTATTAACAGTAGTAGTTGATACAGAGTCATATCACATGGGCAGGAGTTGCCATGATGTACAGCAGTCTTAATAAGAGTATATAGAGTGTGAAATAACTGCTGACATAGGTGTATTGACTGGGCGGCAGCAGCAGCAGAAGCAGCAGTAGTAGTATTAACAGTAGTAGTTGATACAGAGTCATATCACATGGGCAGGAGGTGCCATGATGAACAGCAGTAGGAATAAGAGTATATAGAGTGTTAAACAACTGCTGACATAGGTGTATTGACTGGGCGGCAGCAGCAGCAGAAGCAGCAGTAGTAGTATTAACAGTAGTAGTTGATACAGAGTCATATCACATGGGCAGGAGGTGCCATGATGAACAGCAGTAGGAATAAGAGTATATAGAGTGTTAAACAACTGCTGACATAGGTGTATTGACTGGGCGGCAGCAGCAGCAGAAGCAGCAGTAGTAGTATTAACAGTAGTAGTTGATACAGAGTCATATCACATGGGCAGGAGGTGCCATGATGAACAGCAGTAGGAATAGGAGTATATAGAGTGTCAAATAACTGCTGACATAGGTGTATTGACTGGGCGGCAGCAGCAGCAGCAGAAGCAGCAGTAGTAGTATTAACAGTAGTGGTTGATACAGAGTCATATCACATGGGCAGGAGGTGCCATGATGAACAGCATTATTAATAAGAGTATATAGGGTGTGAAATAACTGCTGACATAATTGTCTTGACTGATCCAGAGGAGTCATGGGAGAAAATCATGTGGTCAGATGAGACTATAATATAATTTTTTGATCATAATTTCACTAACCGTGTTCGGAGGAAGAATAATGATGAGTACCATGCCAAGAACGCCATCCCTAATGTGAAGCATGGGGGTGGTAGCATCATGCTTTGGTGGTGTTTTTCTGCACATGGGACAGGGTGACTGCACTGTATTAAGGAGAGGATGACCGGGGCCATGTATTGCAAGATTTTGGGCAACAACCTCCTTCCCTGAGTTAGAGCTTTGAAGATGGGTCGAGGCTGGGTCTTCCAACATGAGAATGACCCAAAGCACACAGCCAGGATAACCAAGGATTGGCTCTGTAAGGAGCATATCAAGGTTCTGGCGTGGCCTAGCCAGTCTCCAGACCTAAACCCAATAGAGAATCTTTGGAGGGAGCTCAAACTCCGTGTTTCTCAGCGATAGCCCAGAAACATGACTGATGTAGAGAAGATCTGTGTGGAGGAGTGGGCCAAAATCCCTCCTCCAGTGTGTGCAAAGCTGGTGTAAAACTACAAGAAATGTTTGACCGCTGTAATTGCAAAGAAAGCCTACTGTACCAAATATTAACATTGATTTTCTCTGATGTTGAAATAGTTATATTCAGCACTGTAAATACATCAGGTCCGGGGCTTCATCAGGGAATGCATGGCAAGGGACCCTTCAGCGCCCTGAACCGACGACGGGTGCCAGAAAGTCACCGCCGATCCAGGACTCATTCATCTTTATGAATGTGAGTCTGTCCACGGAGTCTGTGGACAGACGGGTCCTCTTGTCCGTGACCACCCCACCTGCCGCGCTGAATGTCCGCTCAGATAGTACGCTGGAGGGGGGGCAAGACAATAACTCCAGCGCATACTGAGCGAGCTCGCGGCAGGTGTCCAATCTGGCAACCCAGTACTCCATGGGGTCGTCGGTGCTCATACTGTCAGAAGCACCGACGGACGCCATGTAGTCTGCCACCATGTGGGCCAGCCGCTGGTGGTGACTGCTGCTGCTGCTGCTGGTGGTGGTACTGGGTCGCTCGGTTTGGAAGAACATCCTCATCTCTTCCATTAGGTCCCCTGCTCGGCTGCAGCTGGGTGCAGCCACCTGCTGGGTGAGATGAGGGGGGACAACTGGAGGCCGGGGAGTTGCCTGCTCCAACCGTCTGACAATGGCTGCCTGCAGTTCCTCCATCCGGTGCTGCCTCCGGCTGGCTGGGATGAACTGCTCCAGTTTCCCCTTGCACCTGGGATCCAAAAGGGTGGCCATCCAGAAATCATCCCTCGTCTTGATGGTCTTAACCCGGGGGTCCCTCCTGAGGCATCTCAGCATGTGGGCAGCCATGGGGAAGAGCACAGCCCGCTGTGACTCCTCAATGCTGGCCAGGTGAATGAGGTGCGACTCTTCATCCCTGAGGCGCTGCTGGTCAAACTCAGACATGCCCAACCCCCGGACTATCGGTGCCCCCCAACACCGGCTCTCCCTCCTGACCAGGCCCTGGCTCCAGGACGACACCAGCAACCACCTCCTCCTCCTCTTCATCATCATCCTCCTCCTCCTCCTCCTCGTCCTGGCCCTGGTCTCGGTGGAGCATTGCTGACTCCTCCTGCTCCACCAAGGCACTCTCCCCAGCCTCGAGCAGGCGATCTAGTGTCCTCTCCAGCATGAACAGTATTGGCAGCACGCTATTGAGGCCAATTTGCTCACTGCTGACCATCTTGGTCGCCTGCTCGAAGGAGGACAACACTTGGCAGACCTGGTTTATCTGCCCCCACTGCGCACAGGCGATGAAAGGGAGTTGTGGTGAAGCCCTCTCAGTGCCTAGTTCCATCAGGTACTCCCTCACCGCCCTTTGCTGCTCCCACAACCTCTTCAGCATGTGGAGGGTGGAGTTCCACCGCGTCACACTGTCCACAATCAGCCTGTGAAGGGGCAGATTGTACTTCCGCTGCAATTTGGACAGGGACGCGGTAGCGGTTGGGGAGCGCCTGAAGTGGCTGGCAATCCTACGCGCCTTTGCCACAATGTCACTCAACCCTGGATAAGTGCGCAGGAACTTCTGCACCACCAGGTTGAGGACATGTGCCAGACAGGGCACGTGGGTCAGACTGCCAGCACTAAGGGCGGCGAGTAGGTTGCTGCCGTTATCGCAGACAACCATACCTGCCTGGAGCCTTCGGGGTGTCAGCCACTTCTGGACCTGAGCCTGAAGTGCTTTCAGCACTTCTTCTCCAGTGTGTCTCCGGTCCCCTAAACTAACAAGCTGGAGCACGGCCTGACAGCGCACGTGCCCCACACTTGAGTAGCTACGGGGGCGCTTGCTGGGAGGCTCAGCAGCTGCGGAGACAGTGGCTTGAGGGAGACCAGCAGTTCTCCCCTGGACACCCCGGGGCGGCACCACAAGATCGGTTGCCGCCGATCCCTCACCGACGCCTCGGAGGGAAACCCAATGGGCCGTGAAGCTGATGTAGCGTCCCTGCCCATGCCTGCTGGTCCAGCCATCCATTGTCAGATGAACCCTGTCGCTGACAGCGTGATCCAGCGACAGGGTTACATTCTGCACAATGTGCTGGTGTAGGGCAGGGACACCAGTCCTGGCAAAGAAATGGCGGCTGGGGACACGCCATTGGGGTTGGGCCTGCTCCAACATCTGCCTGAAGGGGTTGCTGTCAACTATGTTGAAGGGCAGCAGATGTTGGGCAATAACCCTTGCCAGGAGCCCATTGAGGGAACGCACACGTCGGTCTCCAGGGGGGAAGGGAGTGGTGCGGTCAAAGGCGTCTGAAATCGACGCCTGGCGCCGGACGGCAGTGCGGGACACAGACGTGGAGGGTGCTGTGGAAGTAGAGGTCTGGCTGCCGGTACCAGTACCTCTACTAGAGGGAGCGGGGGGGGCATGACCTGCTGGAAAGAGATGAAGATGTGGCAGGGGCTGCTGTACCCTGCTCACTTGTGGTGGTGGCGCTGCTACCACCACCACGCTTCATCTCGTCATACAACGCCCAGTGGTTTATCCTCAGGTGCTGGTTCAGGGCTGTGGTACCCACCCGAGCCGGGACCGACGACTCAGTGGCACTGCTGTGCCCCATGTAGTCCACCACTACTTGAGCCTGAGATGGCAATATCGGGCGGCTGCCCGATGGGAAGAACTCCCGGATCAGGCGTACTCCCCTTGCACCCGATCCTCTACCACTAGTAGGGGCACGAGAGGTACCCCGTGCTGGCAGCGATCCAGCACTGGGAGTAACTCCCCTACCCCTGCTGCCACGGCCACGGATGCCGCTCATTATTGCTGATATGTGTGTGGGGGGGGTAAACTTTATTGGGGGGGGAAAATGTGAACAAAATGTGTTTTTGTGTATTTTTTACAAGACAGGCACGCAGACAAAGACGTACACAGACAGCTACTAAACTATAAGAAAAGTAGTACACCAGACAAGGACTACAAAATTAAAGAAAAAAAAAAAGCACTAAACAAACACTAACTTTTTTTTTTTTTTTTTTTAAACACAAAACACAGACACTAAACACACACTAAGCTAAGCTAGATGAAATAAATGTACACTAACAGTGTGTACACTTACTACACAAAATTTAACTAAACTGAACACAAAACTTAGCTTTTATAAAAGCTCTTTAGGAAAAACTAAACAAAATGTGAACTGAGATGCCTATCAAATATCACTGAACAGCGAACCTGCAAGATCTAACAGTAACACAAGATGAACAAAACTTAGCTTTTAGAAAAGCTCTTTTATAAAGCTCAGCAAAATGTGTTCTGAAATCTCTAGCAAATATCACTGAACAGCGAGGATTGCAGGATCAAACAGTAACACAAATGAAAAAAACAGCACAAAACAGCACAAAACGTAGCTTTGAAAAAAGCTCTTGGGTCTATTGCTTTGAAAAAAGCAGTTGATATACTGGAAAAGATCCACTGGAATCACTAAATAGCAATGCTGGTGATGATCTAAATCAATCAAGAACAAAGACACAGGAAACCAGGAACACAGAAACAGCCTCCACACTCTATAGCCAGCTTCTGAATCTGCAATGAAATGGTGCTGGGAGTGAGCTTATATAATGTCCATGCAGGCAGGTTCCTATTGGTTGCTAACCTGTGACGAGTGTGGAAGGAGAACTCTGATTGGCTCTGATGCAAAAGGGCGGAGCAAATAATCGCGCAATATTCCTATTGCCGAATATTCGCATTGCGAATATTCGGCAATATAAAATGATCGCTTCAGCTACTCGGCCCAATGGCTCTAATCATACCAGCAATGCTTTCAGACGTCTATGGAGATCACTAGGATGTGATCTGTTTTAAAAATGAAACTGTAAAAATCGCTCTGATGCGGAAGATCGGGGCGAGGAAAGTAATCGCGCGATATTGCGTTTGCCGAATAATCGCATTGCGATCTTTCTGGAAAATTCAATGAACGCTTCAGCTACTCGGCCCAGGGTCTCTAATGATACCAGCAATGCTTTTAGACGTCGATGGAGATATCTAGGATGTGATCTGGTTCAAAAAAAAAATTGTAAAAAATCGAATATTCGGAATTGCGAATATTCACCGCGAATTTCGAAATATAGCGCGATTTCTCGAATATGCTATATTCGAGTCGAATATTCGCAATGCGAATATTCGTGAGCAACACTATATGTAGTCTGGCTGGCCAGGAAAGAGTGCACCGCCCTCCGAACCACACCAGGCCACATACCCTTAAAACTGCCTCTTGGGTCATCAATCTCAAAGCCCCCTCTAGGTTAAGAAAATCCCTGGATATCTGCTCCCACCTCCCATGTATATAAATAAGGAGAGAGTACACTGGGGTTGATTTACCAAGACAGAAAAGTGCAAATTCTGGTGCAGTTCCCAAAAAAAAAAAAACTGGAAGCTGATTGGTTTCAATGCAGAGCTGTGCTAGATTTTGCACTCTGAAGTTTTAGTAACTTTTTTTTACAAAAGGTCATATAAACTTCACTGGGGTTCTGCAACATGCATTCCTTTAGCAGATGTTTCCCTTTGTTCACCTGAAGCTCCTGTTAACCAAACTTTGCATCATCGCTATTGGGCATGGCCATTTTTTTCGCCAGTCCCATTGTGAAGATTTACTTTCACTTCCGGTCTCATAGCCAAACAGGAAGTGAGAGGAAATCCCTGCAAATGAAGGCAATCCCCTGGGGACCCCAGGTCACCAGAACTAGTGTCCCCATTGGAAGATTTCCTCACCATTACTTTTCCAGGGACCATTTGGGATTTTCTTTTACTTTCAATGATAATGGTAAACAAGCCAAATAGAGAGGGTGAATCTCCTTAATGGGGGGGGGGGGGGGACACAGACAGTAATACAAACCGAATAGGTGTCCTAATCCATCTCCCTTCCAAGCGTAAAAAAAGTGTTGCTTTTAGTTATACTTTAACCACTTCCCATCCTGCCTATAGTCATATGGCTTTGCCATCCTGGGTGGCCGTCACATGATGTCCTCGGTCCTCCCGGCCCGCTAGATCCACGTCCTGTCAGGGAGAGGAGACCGATGGTATGTCCCTTATACATAGGGACACCGATTGGTCACCTCCCCCCACAGTAAGAATCACTCCCTAGGGAACACATTTAACCCCTTGATCGCCCCTAGTGTTAACCCCTTCCCTGCCAGTCACATTTATACAGTAATCAGTGGATATTTATAACACTGTTCGCTTTATAAATGTGAATGCTCCCAAAATAGTGTCAAAAGTGTCCGATCTGTGTGCCGCAATATGGCAGTCCTGGCAGATAACCGCCATTACTAGTAAAATAAATGTCTTAAATCTATCCCCTATTTTGTAGGCGCTATAACTTTTGCGCAAACCAATCATTATACACTTATTGTGATTTTTTTTTTTTTACCAAAACTATGTAGAAGAATACATTATCGGCCTAAACTGAGAAAAAAAATATTTAAAAATAAAAATAGAAATTGGGATATTTTTTATAGTAACAAGCAACAAATAGTGTTTTTTTTTCAAAATTGTCAGTGTTTTTTATTTATAGCGCAAAAAATAAAAACCGCAGAGATGATCAAATACCAGCAAAAGAAATCTCAATTTGTGGGAAAAAAAAGGACGACAATTTTGTTTGGGAGCCACGTCGCACGACCGCGCAATTGTCATTTAAAGCTTGACAATGCTGAAAGCTGAAAATTGGCCTGGGCAGGAAGGGGGTGGAAATGCCCAGTATTGAAGTGGTTAAATAGACATAATTGGAGTGTGAGCCCAGTCTATATATAGATTGCATACATAATCCACCTTCCTTGTAGCTACAAAACACACCGTAAAGGCTTGTGTACTGTACACTTGAGGTGGATCGCTCTTCAGAGGGTGGTTGACCAACAGTGAAGAGGCCCCGAGTGGGAAGATGTCATTCATTAATGGCGGTATTACTACCACTACTAATCAATGATTTTCTGCACAGCTAGAGGTCCGATGCAGCATACAGGCAAATGGGCCATTTAGTTCACCCACAATTTGAGGTGCCAATTTCTCCTGGCTGTCAGGTTCTCTTTTTACCCACAGGAAAAAAAAAGCAGGGCTTTAGGAGTTATTTTCAGTAGGGAGTATATGTTATGAAGCTGGCTGGGTCTTGTCTTGAAAATTATAGGGTGGTGATTTCCTCTGCAGAACTGAGATTGCAACTATGGTGAATTCAGAAGGAATAGGATATGGTATCTAAGCCAGAGTTAGGACACAAAGAATAGTGGACACACTAATGTTTCATCATTTGAGGGTCTGAGGGCACATCGATGGCTGTTGGCGGGCCTTGCTCTGATATGTACTAGTGGACAACTGCATTCTGCAATTGGATGTGGAAGGCACCCAAACATGAGAAATACCCAATATGGACCACCAATAGACGGCAGTGCACATTGAGATTATTATAAGGGCATTTTCTTTGGTGTAGTGGTGTCCCTGTTCGCCCCTGCGTCTGCCCACGCAAGTGGTTTTAGCAGTTCTAGTTCAATGTTCTAACAGATTTCGCTGTTCTTTCCTTGCCACTTCACCATTTGTCAAGATGATGTCATAGGTATGATGCATTAACAGAAATATTCTGGGATATCTGTGGCAAAAATAAGTATATGTGAGGGAAATTGTGAAGGGTATAGCATTAAGAACAATGGATACATATACATAGCGAATATGCATCATGTTAAGAATAAACTTTTTAATCATTTTTCAGACAATAAAATTTGCACTAAAAAATATATAAAAATGTATGTATATATATATATATATATATATATATATATATATATACATACACACACACACATACACAGTATGGGTGTGTTTGGTACCTTTAGAGCCTGATTATCCATTTTAAACTAATACACAGATGTGTTTTTTTTTTTTTTTTATCGTTAACATACTGTATTCTGTATGTAAAAAGCATGACAAGCTAAAGGGGGCAAACCCTTCATTGTTCCAGACTTGAACCTCATCTTATGCCGCATACACACGGCATGTGATGAAAAAAAACGACATTTTTAAAAACGTCATTTAAAATGACCGCGTGAGGGGAAAACATAGTTTTATGTCTTCTGAAAAAGCGACAAAAAAAAAATTCGGACATGCTTCAATTTTATATGTCGTTTTTCAAAACGTTGTTTTTTGTGTCATAAAAAATGCTTGTGTGTAGGCTAAAACAACTTTTTTAAACCCGCGCATGCTCAGAAGCAAGTTATGACGCAAGCTTGAATGGAACAGAGTGCCGCCGTACGTGCTGAACGTAACCGTGCTTTGCTAGAGCATTTTGAAAAAAACGATGGTGTGTAGGCAACGTCGTTTTTTTAAAATGAAGTTTGAAAAACGTAGTTTTTTTTCATGAGAAAAAACAAATTTTTTTTACAAGACAAAAAACGACCGTGTGTACGCGGCATAAGGATGTATTACCACATAAGCCAAGAATAATTGGGATTTGGCAACCAACAGCCCTGGCCATTTGCCCTAAAAGGTGGCATTTAAAAAAAAAAAAAAATATTTGTTTTTTTAAACACGACAGCTCTGCATCCTTAAGATGGCTAGAAATAGTATTTTTAATCCTTGTTAGATGTATGCATAGTGCCCTTCATGTAAAATGTGCATCCTTTGAAAATCACAGTATTACTTCCCATTGTCAGAGAACTAATTTCTTCATTTTCAAATGAACTGGGAAGGCAATACAAGGAAATTACATTTCTTCAAATATATATTGACGTTTTTCAACCCATGAATAAGATCTTAGCTGCATGCCTTTGTATGAAGTACTTTGTATCACTGAAACAAAACCATTTGTTTTGCTTCTTCTTGCTGAGCTGAATGTACACACAAATTGATTTATGTGGTCAAGAATAGCTCTTGGCCTTACAAGCAGCACACCTACGGAGGTTTGTCAAATGGAAAAGCTGCAGAGAGATGAAAGTATGTGGATGTGCAGTATGTAAAGCTGATGAAAGAGGGACAAAAGTCATCAAAAAGGGTATCCCAGTTACTGGAAAATGATCCTACAGCAAAGTTTTAAAATAAAATAGGCAGCTGTTTGGTTCTCAGAAGGTACACAGACAGAAGGCTTGTTAGGACACACATTCAAACAAAACTAACACGGATACACTCACTAGGTAGGTGAAATCCCTACATCCACCGAATGCAGTATTTTTTTTCAGCACAGTGCCAGACACTGCCTCACTCCACGCATCAGATAATTGAACTTGCGGAGGCCAGTGTAGAGTAGAGTGGGGAGGTGGAGGCACAGGAGCAAGAAGGAAGGTAGCTGGGTGACAGTTAGAAGGAGAGATAGAAGGAAGAGCGCTTGGGAGGCCAGTCATGAGTTGATACACCTCAACAAATATGCCAAGTTGCATGATGTTGGGGATATCAGCTCAGGGGTGGCAGTGCTGGAGCAAGCGCCCACCCCTAGCTGCCAGGGGAGCAACCGCTCCGGTAAGGAGGGGGCCAGGGATACAGGAAAGGTTAGACAGGTACTGGCAGTAGGAGACTCAATTAGTAGGACAGAGAGGGCAATCTGTCACAAAGACCGTGGTCGCCGAACAGTATGTTGTTTATCGGGCTCTCTGGTTCGGCACATCGCAGATCGGATAGACAGATTATTGGGCGGACTAGAGGACCCAGCTGTCATGGTACACGTGGCACAAAAGTAAGAGGAAGAGTCCTAAAAGATGATTTCAGGGACTTGGAGAATAGATTGAGGAGGACCCCCAAGGTGGTTTTCTCAGAAATACTACCCATGCCTGTGCCTTGAGCCACACCAGAGAGGCAGCAGGAGCGTGCGGAACTGGTGTAAGAGGGGTTCGGGGTCCTGAAGAACTGGGCTGACTTCTCAGTCGGTTACCAGCTCTTTAGTAAGGACAGGATGTAGCATCTGGGTAGAACTCCAAAGGGATTAATTTGTAACTACACTATATATTGCTTGATGCTCTGTATGTCCTATAAGATAAATTATTTTGTACCAATACATTTTTTTTTTTTTATCCAATTGACATCTGTTCAGTGCCTATATAGTCCCACCCCTAGAGGGTTTTCTCCTGTTGTGTAACATTAGGGATGATTGCACTCTATCCACTATAGCCAGAATTACCTTCTAGATGAACTCCAAAGGGAAGAAGTGGGAAATAATGGGGGTATGTTACCGGCCTGCGACCTGAAGGGGGGGGGGGGGGGCTGGATCTCCTATCACAATCAGGAATGGCAGTGAGCCAAAATCTATTTTTTGCAGGCAATGGCTGGTGTCAGCATTTTAATCATCACAGCACCATGCTCGATATGGTGTCAGGGTGACACCTGTCACCAGATGCTGATTATCACTTGCCACGCCACCCTGCCATTAGATGCGGAATGTCACTTGCCACGCTGCCTGCCACCAGATGCAGAACATCACTTGCCACGCCACCTGCCAGTCAATAGATGTGGAATGTCACTTGCCATGCCACATTGCCCTTCACCAGATGTGGAATATCAATTGCCACGCCACCTGCCACCCTGCCTGTCACCAGATGTAGAATGACACTTGCAATGCCACCTTGCCTGTCACAAGATGTGGAATGTCCCTTGCCACGCCACTTTGCCTTTCACCACTGCATTGGTGGCAGCGCTGGTCCATTTAGCACAGAGGCAGGCAGTGGTCGGTTTTGAATGAAGGCATGAGAGCCGTGATGCGAGGAGGGCAGCGAGAAATTATGTCATCTCTCTGCTCTCCGCGGCAACTCCGACACTGAGGCCGGCAGAAGATCGCCTGTGAGGGCATAAGAGCGGCGATGCGGGGGGGCAGAGAGATGGTGTCATCTCTGCATGCCCGCTCACTTCTTCCATCCACCGCTCTCATATGCCGGCTGCCCGGCTCCATCATGTCACCTGCACGGCTCTGTGATGCTGCCCGCACCTGCGGTCCGGCTGCAGAAAGGCCATTGCCCGGTAGTGGGCCGAGGCCTGGGTGTGGACGACCCCTGTCTTACAGGACAACTTCATATCTCAATTGGTGGATTTCACAACTAGAAAGAATGCATTGCTAATTTATTAAATATGAATGATCCAAGTCTAATCTCAGATGTGGTAACACGGGACAACTTGGGATCTAGCGATCACATTTAGCATAAATCATAAGAAAAGAAGGCATGAGGGTAGCACAGGAAAGCTAAATTTGAACTGTGATTCAACACTATAAGACATCACAATGGGAACCAAATCCTAGAAACTTTGAACACGGACAAAAAATGGGAATGCTTTAGGAACATATTAAACAAAGGTATAACACAGAGCATTCCGATGGGCAACAAATATACAGTAGAAGCGTGAAGGTTAAACCTGGGTGGCTAAACTAACATAAAAAGTCTTATTAAAAGAGAAAAAAATGGTCTATAAAAAATATAAAGCAGAGGGGGCATTGTCTCAGCATTCCAACACTATAAGGAGATATATGAGAGACACAGAGGAGAGTTAAAAAAAAAAAAAAAAAAATCGCAAGGAATTTTTTAAAAATATTAACAATAAAAGTGAGGTTGGATCACATTGTCCACATAAAAAGATGATGGGAGGATGATTACAGAGGAGGCAACTGTACTAAATTCTTTCTTCTCAGTTTTTCCACAGGAAAAGGAGGAGTATACCGACCATGACTGGATTGTTAATAACAAATCACTGCACATACCCTTGTGGCTAACAGGGGCCGGAGTCAAGAAAATAATAGATAAGCTTAACACAAATAAATCAACAGGACCAGATGGCTTATACCAAAGAGTCCTCAAAGAACACCATTATTGTGAATCTTTGCAGACAGCATACTGACAGGAATTGTACTAGCTGATTAGAAGAAAGTCAATGTGGCACCAATATTCAAAAAAGGATAGACACATATTCCTGGTACCTACAGGCCAGTCAGCCTAACATCAATAGTAGGTAAATTATTGGAGGGACTATATTCAAGAATTTGCTGAAGAAAACAGTATTGGTAGTAATCAGCATGGGTTTACAAAGGGTCGTTCCTGCCAGACAAATCTTTTGAAATTCTATGAGCAAGTGAGCTACCATCTAGATAGGAGGAGGCCTGTGGATGGGGTGTATATCTGGATTTTGCAAAAGCATTCAATACAGTTCCACATAAACTGTAGGCATGGACCATAAGGTTTTTTCTTGGCTTGAAAACTGGTTACAGGGACACGTGAGAAAAAAAACATACACGGTTTAAATTATTCATAAATTATATAGAGGATGGGATATATAGCTCAATCTCAGTTTTTGCGGACTACACAAAAATAAGCAGGGCAATAACTTCACATCAGGATATAGAAATTTTACAGAAAGACCTGAACAAAATAACGGAGTGGGCAACTACACAGCAAATGAGGTTTAATGTGGAGAAATGCAAGTTAACGTACTTGGGGGCTAAAAAGATAACAAGGATGGAGAAAAATCTGGGGGTCCTAGTAGAAGACAGACTAAGCAATAGCATGCAATGTCATGGTGCAGCTACCAAACCCAAAAGAACATTAGCCTGCATAAAAAGGGGATATACTCCAGAGATACAACTATAATTCTGCCACTTTATGAATACAACTCTGTTTAGGCCATGTCTGGAGTATTCTGTCCAGCTCTGGTCACCAGTCCTCAGAAGGGATGTGCTGGACCTGGAGAGAGTCCAAATAAAGGCAACAAAATTAATAAGGGGGTTGGAGGATCTCAAATCCCAGGAACTAAAGCACTATAATAACAAGCACTAAATGTATTCGCGTTGGAGAAGAGACGTTTGAGAGGGGACATGATAGTGAGATTTACAAATACCTCAATGGTGATCCCAGCATAGGAAAAAAAGTATTCAGTCTCAGGGAGTGTAGGAGGACACGACCACATGATGAGATTGGAGGAGAAGCGTTTTTTTCACTGTCAGGGTGACAATTGGTGGTAAAAGTGGGGAGTATTGATGTTTTTAAGACACTTGGGCCTGCATCTTAAAGAACACAACATTCAGGTATTTGAACAACAAATAATGAAATTGACACACGTACACCTACACAAGTTGAACTGGATAGACTATTGTATTTATTCAAACTTACCTACTATGTAACTCTATTAATTGTCATATGGGCAGATCCCAACTGTCATGATCTTGCCTCAGCCTGGAACAGCTCTGTGATGTCAGCTGACAGCAGGCTTTAGCCCACTGTCTGCTGAAAGCAGATCACAGGATGTGGAACGAACTGTACTTTTCCTTTAGACAGAGCTTTAATAGAAACAAATATTTCAATCATATAATCTACATACCCCTGGGAAATAGAAATGTGTAGTAAAACAATTGTTGGCTTTTGGTGTATAGAGCATACATCCACCGACAAAAACAAAACAAAAACTCTGCTTATTTATTACCTCTGCTGGTCATGTGCTGTGTTTTGTCAGCACAGAAAGAGACACGGCTGTACACTGTGGCCTTCTGAGACTTCTAGGGCAAAGGAATGAAGTTCATTTCTCTAGCCTATTGAAATATGACAGCCACATAAAATTCTATACAGCCAACTAGAAGTTAATAGAAACACAGTAACAGCAGCAACTCCGACAGGTATCAAGAGTAAATTAAATAAATGTTTTTCCATAAATATTTTCTTTACATGTTTTTCAGTTTGAGAATACATTTTCTAGAAAAATATGAAATCCTCCTTATAAATATTTTGTACACTTTCACAGCCAGCGTACGGCAAGAGCAGGTCTGGTAATTCAGGGATTTCAGATTCTTAAGCTGGCTCAAACCATCAACTTCTGTCAAGCAGGGACAGCCACACACTGATTGAAATGTGTCCGGTCCCTCTGAACAGGACTAATTTCCAATAAGTGTATGGCCAGCATTATTTCAGTCCTGAGCTGTGACTGCAATTTAAAGATGCCCATAGATGGATCAAAACTTGGCTGGTTCAGCAGGGACCGTCCACATTTCGATTCATCTACGTAGGGCTTATTTCCATTCAACAGAAGTTGATCTGGACTTCTGTTGAACGAGACTGTTGGAAAACATTTATCGATCATCAGCTGTGGTCATTGTTCAGCGTATTTTGTGGAGGAGACCCATTGACGGAATACAATGGGGGCAAGAGGGAGGATGCATTCCATCTACCAGGCATGTTTGATTTGTTTCGATCAATCCTTTCTTGGCTTCCATGGCCAGCCCTAAAGCAAGACATACACACAGCTGAAAAATTCAGAGTGGGAACACATTCCTCCTCCTCTCTTGTAGTGGCGGTGACCTTTAGTCGGCAGAAGCACACAAAGTGCAGAGATGGCGCTGCACTCCTATTAGACAGTGAAACAGGTGCTGTAATTTATAAAAAAATATTTTTATTGAAGTTTATTTAAAAAAAAAAATATTACAAATAAAAGATGAAAGATATAGGCAACTGCAACATTTTGGAAACACCCTACCTAAACCTCTATGTTCTATGAGAGAGCTGAACCCTTGGAAAAAGCTTTTCGACCAGGGAGGAATGGGAAGACAAGGGATATCAAATATATATGGGCTATCATCATCCTTTATACCAAGACCCGAGGCAGTAGGAGCATTAGAGAGCTGGGAAATAGAATTAAAACAGACTATACCAGAAAAAAACAAAAAAGACAAATCTTAGATTTTGTACATTCTACATCAATAGATATGAAAGTAAAAAAAGAGATGAACTATAAGCTCTTAGTTAAGTGGTATTATGTCCCAACAAAACTTCACAGGATAAATAATGAGACATCACCATTATGTTGGAGAGAGTGTGGGATGGTGGGAACACATGCCCATATATGGTGGCACTGCCCTTTGATACAGGTGTTCTGGGAGGAGATATTGAGAATGATAAAGAAGATTGGTGGACTAGATGTGAAACAGGACCCTAGGTGTTGTCTGTTCCATACCACTGGAGAGTCAAGAAAAAGATATCGATCAACAGTGGTCCCATATTTACTGAACGGAGCGAAAGCTTTAATACCAAGAAATTGGAAACTTAAAAACGCTCCATCAGTAAAGGAATGGCTAAGGGAGGTAGATGAGATCAGATTAATAAAGAACCATTATCCATACAAAATGACCGTAGATCAAGATTTAATGGAATTTGAAGGGGATGGAGAGAGTTTAGGACAGGGATTGACAAATTTGCTTGGAATCTAGGAGCCAGCTAAAAAAGTTAGGAGCCATAAAACGCACCCGTCCCGACGAGCTCGCGCGCAGAATCTAACACATACGTGAGTATGTAAACGGTATTCAAACCACACATGTGAGGTATCGCCGCGATCGTTAGAGCGAGAGCAATAATTCTAGCTCTAGAACTCCTCTGTAACTCAAAACATGCAACCTGTAGAATTTTTTAAACGTCGCCTATGGAGATTTTAAAGGGTAAAAGTTTGTCGGCATTCCACAAGCGGACGCAATTTTGAAGCGTGACATGTTGGGTATCAATTTACTCGGCGTAACATTATCTTTCACAATTTAAAAAAAAATTGGGATAACTTTACTGTCTTATTTTTTTATTTAAAAAAGTGTATTTTTTCCCCAAAAAAAGTGCGCTTGTAAGACCGCTGCGCAAATACGGCGTGACAGAAAATATTGCAACGATCGCCATTTTATTCTCTAGGGTGTTAGAATAAAAAATATATATATAATGTTTGGGGTTCTAATTAGAGGGAAGCCGCGGCCTCAATTACCAGCGGGAGCGGGCGCCAGGTCACAATTTATTGTCGCAATTGCGACCTGCGCCCGGACATTGTCGACCCCTGGTTTAGGGAATCCGAGACATATACGAACAGCATGAGGGATTGAGAGGAGGGGTGGGGGGTTGATGGAGGGGGGGGGTGGTTTTTGGTATTGTAGTTTATTTTCTATTTTTTTTTAAGATGTTGGGGGGGGGGGGGGTTTACTTTCAGGACACAAGTATGATTTACACCCTGGAGTGTTAGCACAAGAGCTCTATTAATATGATTTAAGGTACACAATGTAAAATATTAGAGGAAACACAGGGGGGGTGACATGTATAACAGTAAGAGGGTGGTAGGGGGGTGATGTGGGTACAAAAATGTTCATATACTGTACACAGTACAAGAGGAGATGAACACAAGAGCCCTATTAATTATATGATTTGTAGCACATAATGAGGTAATAAAGGAGGATATATGCAACACAACTGAGGGGGGTGTCTCTTTTTACCTCATCTTAAATAATTCTTCTTTTTTCTTTCTCTTACTTTCCTCTCTTCTCCATATCTCCCGCTTTCCCTTAGGGACCCATCTTAGAACCGCCCAGGTGAGATAAAGGGGGGGGGGGGAGACTATGAATACATTTCTTGCTAAAACTACAGATAAAGGGTCGGATAAGGGAAGTATAGAGAGACATGGGTTAGATCCAGGAGAGGATTAGATAACAGATATTAGGGTATAGAGACAAATAGATCAATTTTTACAACAAAGGTTTTTATATATGACGTATAGATCTTTCTTTTTATTCGTTTTTTTTTCTTTGTAGAGGGATATATTGAGACCGTTTATGTTTATATGTTGTCTCATGTATATTATGTGTTAACTGAAAATCAATAAAGAAAAAAACAAAACAATAAAAAGAAAAGATGAATACAGGCATACCCCGCTTTAAGTACACTCACTTTACATACACTCGCGAGTAAGGACATACCTGCGAGTGTATGTAAAGTGCCTTACAAGTACTGTACAGACATTTTGCAGCCGCAGTAGAAGGAGCTGAAGCTCCGAGAGCATACCCCACCCTGTTCCAGTGTGCCCCTGACACCCCCACTACAGCCCCTGAGACCTAAACTACAGCTCTTGACACCCCCACTACAGTCCCTGACCCCCCACTACACCCTAGAAGTGAAAAAGGGTATTGTTTCACTTTAAGTACATTTTCGTTTTACATACATGCTCTGGTCCCGTTGTGTACTTAAAAGTGGGGTATGCCTGTACAAAGTAATTTTTTTAAAACATCTAAAAAGGTCCTAGTTCTTCACGCTGAGTGGTCACATATATATGTGGCCCTGTGTAAACCACTTACCCTGCTCAGAGTACATTCTCTGCATGCTCCCACCATGGTAGCCGGTGGCTACAGGAAAGACACCCGTTGCCACACCCCCGAGTAGGTCGCTTGTCCCCCCCCACCAGCCCCACAATTACCCAATCTAGAAGCTTTTTCAACTTGCAGTACTAGCAGTTTGCTTTGTTGTACAGTAGGCTTTGGGTGGCGGTACTTTAGCCTGATGTTTAAGACAAGGGCAGTGCAATTATTATTTTTTGTTATGTCAGGGAGCCCAGCCACTGGCAGCAATGAAACCCCAGATCCTATTCTATGACCTACTTACAAGGAATAATTTGTTCAACCAGTTAAAGGATAAACTTATCCAAATATTACTATGTACACTTTATATATGGATTATGCTTTGGTAGACATTTGACAAAAAATGAAACGCATTTAACTGAAAAAGTAATTTTATATACATAAACACAATAATTATACACATTAGTCACTACAGCTGTATTTACCAATTAAAAAAACAAAACATACGACCACAACTATAGCCAAGATAAGATATTTCTAACCTACAGAAAATGTGTTTTTTTACTTTATTTGTAAGGCTCATGCACACTGCCACTTGGGGCTGTACAACAAAGTTTGGGCATATTTCCCCACCTAAGACAGTAAAAGGCACTACACTGAAGATGCAGGTTGACACAGTAAAATGTATGCAGACTGCAATTTCTATAGCACACTACACTGCAGGGCAGAGCGGCACATGGGTCACACTGAATTGTATGACAGTGTCTCCCTGTGGTAGATGAGGTTTTTAATCACTGGGAAACAGGCAACCATTTATATGTGAACTGAGCCTTTTTTTTTTTTTTATGTTCAGCCTCGTCTTTAATACATATCTTCTTCTATTACAGGGTTTTAGTGCTCAATTAACTGTATTTAATCAATTGTTTAAATGGGATATGTTGGGTATAAAACAAGAAAAACACAAAATTAGGTTATTAAACTGAACATTTACATCAATAGTAAGACACTCATATGCTTCTGCCAAGTATAAACTTCATCCAGACTAGTTCTCACACAGTAAGATTTGAACACATCTGTTGAACAACTCTCATACTTTCTGCACTTTTCAAAAAGCTTGAATCTGACCCGTTGGAAGGTTGCAGCACTAAAGCTGAACCAAAGTCCAGCCAACCCCATATACTGTATTTATTGGCGTATAACACTCCGTTTTTTACCCTGAAAATAGAGGGTAAACTGTGCCGGCGTGTTATACGTAGGGGGCTGTGGAAAGTTTTTTTCCTGAAACTTCCCTCTTAATGTTAGGGTACGTGTTATATGCCTGTGCGTGTTATACGCCAATAAATACGGTAGTTTCTGATATGAAGGCCTACATCTGGGCTGACCCTTTTTTCAATTGGGCATTCAGACATTTTGGCACTGGGGCCAGCATCATGCTCTATGGCAGAACTAAATGAAGGCTATGTAATAAATTCAGCTTGGAGGAATATGTCAAAAGGCTCTGGGCAGAAGCACTGCTACCACCCATTCCTGAAGTACTGTAATTGAGTTTAGACCTAGACAACCCTAAGGGGCTATGTAAATTCCAATCAATTCTAACGCAACATCATAGAATACAGCACTATATGATACTTCGGTCAACTAATAATTGTGGATGAAATTTCTTGTAAGAAAGTCATCATGTATTCTCTTGTCCCAGAACATCTTCATCTTGTTCGAATTCTCAGTTACATCTTTACTCTGGTATGATACTCTCCTAAAAATTCAGCTCTTGGAGAACTTGACCCAGTGGCAGGGTTTTGAGGTCAAAGAAAGACCAAGTCAGCAAAACAGATGTGGCAAGATGGAAAGAGATTCAACCTAGAAACATGTCCTGGTAATGAATGACACAGTACTGCGACTTTTCAAGAAATTCCTCTTTTGCTTTTCTGCAGGAGGGTCTGTCTAAGTGCATTAATCTTCTGATCAAGTTCCATCAAAGAATATCTCTGCAATGTTTAAAAAGAACAAATAGAAAACGAAACAAACCGATTTTAGAACAGAACTATAGGCAACAGTTTAATACACAATTTCAACATATACGTGAGAATGATCTGCAAATCGTCTTTAGGCAATCCCCGAAAGTCCACCTCTTCAGGGAAGCCTACCCTGCCTCTACCTAAAAACTAAACGTTGACCTTCTCTCTCGCAACTCATCCCCCCCAAGTTACTATCTTTTGTATCACCTTTTGAACCGGTGGATTACGGCCGATATTTGGCACATGTGTGCTTAGTTTGACCCTCTGGTCTTGCATTGTATTATAACAGTACTGTCTCCCTTTGTATTGTAAAGAGCTGTGAAAACTACACTATTCAAATCCTTAATAATAATTTTTGCAGAAATTTGAAAAAATAAATAAAAAATCCACAGAGATTGAAAATTTACCCTCACACTATAGCGAAGCCCTGCACTTACTTTATTCTATGCAGCTAAAAGGCATATAGTTCTCATAATAAAGCAAGACTCTGAAGATGTGTTTGAGTTTTTCCTTTCTAATAGCAAACTCGGTGTTAAATTGACAGCACTGCAATGCAGTAGACACCGATTGGTTTATATTCCTGCCTCTAATTTAAAAGTGACATTAAAGGGGTCCCCCCCCCCCTAAAATAACAAACATGTCATGCTTATCTGCCCTGTGCAACGGTTTTGCACAGAACAGCTCCTCTTCTAGGGTCCCCTGTCAGTGCTCCTGGCTCCTCCTTGTTTTGAGAATGTTTTGAGAATGCGGCTTGATCCTGCCCCTGCTTCCTTATCACTGGATTTGATCGACAGCAGCAGGAGCCAATGTCTCCCACTGCTACTAACCTGTCCTGTGAGGAGGGAGAGAGAGACAGCAGTTCTGCTGCTCTTAGGCAGAACACTAGACTGATATCGATTTCAAGTAGGCATATGGGGGGGTATGGGGAGCTGCAGTTAAAGTTTTTTTTTAACTTAATGTAAAGAAAGCATTAAAAAAAAAAACAAAAAAAAAAAACCCTTTTGCCTTTACAACTGCTTCAATCGAAATTCAAGTCTACAGGTGAAGAGAGGAAGTGAAACTAAAGACAAATTTAGTTACTATTTAAAAAACTACTGTAAGGCTGGATTCACATTATTGTGGTCCCTCGGGATGTATTAACTCATGCATGTTAATGTGCACGTGGCCATTTCATTGTGAATGGGCTGCCAATGCACTGCAATGGACTAAAAAAACAAAAAAAAAAAAAAAACACATAGCCCTGCCCTTTTCCAGGAACAGCGCACCACAAAACAGGAAGTGTGTGTTGTGATGTCTATTATGCATTTGGTCACTACTGCATGGTGTGTTGGGGTTCAATTCACAAATATGATTCTTGACTCGCTTGTAAAATCATTTTCTTAAAGTACATCACAGGACGCAGGATTGGCCGAGTCTTGGACCATGGATTAACCTCTAGGTGATTGGACACTGGCGAAAGCAAAAAAATGAAAACACAGCCCTGCCTAAGCCTCCATTTGTTTTTTGCTAGTGTTCTTAGATGGTGTTTACCAAGCCTTCAGTTTTGTAGCAAGCAATACAGGAGATAGACACAGAGGGGAGGGTCCTGCAATGTACTTCAAGAAAATAATTTCAAAAAGTAAAAAAATCCTGCTTTCTTTATTGTACAGAACAGGACAAAAGGATTGGCAAATTCCTAAAACAATAGTATGTCCAAAAGCAACCCCATGATGGTTGGCCAACACAGCTAACAGGCACAAGAACCACAAGAACATAAAGAGATGAGTTGGTGAATCCACCTAGCAATGAGGGTGAGTCGCAGCATGGCCCTTACAAGAGCCCTCCAGACAGGATAAACAGGGAGTAAGACAGACAAATCGAGGGAGATATTACTCACAGCTCAAACCACATCCAAACAAATGGAAAGCAATGGCCCCAAGGTGCTTAGGAGCAGGTCAGAAAGTTGTAACACAATGGTGCTGTGTAGTACAAGGCATGGCTCCTTACAACATGGGGCTAGTAACTTGGAATGCTAGGACCGGAATTAAAGGCAAAGAGGAAGACAATTTTAGGAGTAAGGTCTGGAATAGGAATACTGCCAATAGGCTCAAATGGCTGTTTCTGCAGGAAGCACAGAAGGAACAATGCAAATGAACCACTGTATGAAAGCCCTCACCAAGAAATGAAAAGCAAGAAGTCTCTGAAATAGGACTGCCAAGGTTGGGATGTGACCCGTATTGGCACTTAAGGCAAAAGGACTTGAGGCAAGAGAACTCGTCCCACAGAATACTTTCTGGGATAAAACTGTCTGGACTATCATCAACCAAGCATACTACATTTTTACATGCAGTGATAGATCTTGTGGGAAGATGTATTCCTAGCCTTTGCTTTAGCAGCAAAGCCGTCACATCCAGCAGCTGCGAAGCAGAATAGTACAGGGGTCCCAGAGACAGCAGATCTGGTAGGTAATGCAGACTCCCAGAATCTAGAGCAGGATTTCTAAATTCCAGTCCTCGGGGCATACCAACAGGTCATGTTTTCAGGATTTCCCCAGAATGTCTGTGGTAATTACTAAGGCAGTGAAATCAAATCACCTGTGCAAAATAATAGAAAGCCTGAAAACATGACCAGTTGATGCGCCTTGAGGACTGGAATTGAGAGACACTGGTCTAGAGAGCTGCAAATGCCAACAAATGTTCCCCCATTTGAAGTGGGGGAACCCCTTTAAAACAGGAAACAGACAAGTTCTTTTCCTAGTAGAGGATTTGAAAATTCCGTTCTTCAGGAACTGGTTCTGGGCTTTGTCTTGGAGTTTGAGGCCTGCCTGGGATGGAAGAATGAAACATTTCTAACAGAAGAAGACGTTGGACCTGCTCTCTTTTCTTCTTTAGAGGCAATAGGACACTTTTACCCCCAGTTATCTTGTGAAAAAAAAAAAAAGGGGGATCTGCAATGAACCGCGTGTTACCACATCACATAAGCATGAATGGGTCCTTAAAGAGGTTGTAAAGGTTCGTTTTTTATTTTCTAAATAGGTTACTTTAAGCTAGTGCATTGTTGGTTAACTTACCTTTTCTTTCAATTTCCCTTCTAAATGTTTTTTTTTTCTTTGTCTGAATTTCTCACTTCCTGTTCCTCCTCAGTAAGCTGTTCTAAATGACTTTCCACCGCTCAGATGATGGTGGAAAGCTTACCGAGGAGAAACAGGAAGTGAGAAATTCAAACAAAGAAAAAAAAAATTTAGAAGGGAAATCGAAGGAAAAGGTAAGTGAACCAACAATGCACTAGCTTAAAGGAACCAATTTAGAAAATAAAAGACAAATCTTTACGCCCCCTTTAAATATTCTAATTAATGGATTAAATAAAAAACTATCAATCTATAATTCTATTTGAAGCATATTATTATAATACAAATAAAAAACGTTCTTATGCCTTCATACTGTACAGTCTTATGAAGCAGTCTTTACTCTATCACGCCCTAAGTGAATAGTACTTGCAGATAATATGTGGCCTTCACCTCAAGAGATGCTAGAACATATATAAAAAAACGTTTTTTTTTATTAAATGAAAGGGCAAAAGGATGTAGCAGACAGCTTTGTTAAAATGTAAGCATTATTTGCATACATTTATTAACTCCTAGATCTCTATTTACTGTAGAAGAACATTATCACTTTCAAAGTGACTTTTTACTTTTCAAAGTATGCTCAATTATGTGCAAGCACATGATTGGATGATTAAATTTTCATTTTGCAAAGGGAATTTGTGTTGATTTATTTTAGCTTAGTGCACATGTGTCAAACACAAGGCTTGCCAGGCCATTTTATGTGGACCTTGCTCCTCTACTGCAGCACCCCTCTTCTGCAGCTGCGGAGAGGCTCGTCTCTGCGCTACTCGTCTCTGCAGTCAGCAGTAGAGAGGACAGAACTCCTCCTACAGATCCTGTGCCTCTGTGTAGCCGCAGCAACCCCTTGTCTCCGCCTTCTCTAGTGTCAGCATTCAGCAGACTTCAGCTCTCCTCTGGTCCTCATCCAGACCATGCACTTTCTGCTTCCAAGCTCTGCCCCCAGCTTCTTCCCGACAGCAGCACAAAGTGTTGCACTGTGATATAAGGGAGAGTGACATCTTATGTAAAGGAGGGGGTGCCCGGGACATCTAGTCTTCCAGACCCTTTGAGGGCAACCATAATATGCAGATGCAGCAAATTATATATATATATATTTTTTTTTTTACATTTTCATTGTACAGGATTTTCACTAAAATGAAATCAAACCCAAATTCTAGGTATTTATTCAGATGATTATTCCCTCCCTGTGAAGGTATTCCTCCTATTTGACCTAACAGTCTTCAGTCACATAAGACTGACTATTCAACCTCTGTTGGGAAACCTGCATAAAAAAGTTGAATAAATAAAAAATATTCACCTGAGAAGGAAGGACTTTCTTTCGCTTATTTGACATATCCTGAAATAAAAATAAATGTTAAAAGATTCTTATCTTGTTCATACAGAATTGGTACACAAATACTGCAGTGATTAGAAAAGACAATTCAATGCTATAAAGTCAGATTTTATAGCTGAAAATGTATAGACACGGCTGCTGAAACATTGGGGTAGATTTGCTTTCAAAGTATTAAAATATGAAAAAGCCTTGAATGCTGAGTGGAGTACACAAAACAAAACTACATTAGAATAAATCTGAATTGCTCAATGTGTAGATATGTCTGCCTACAGTGGGATAATGTATAAAATTATAGGACTCAGACTAATAGCACAGTGCAGCAACTAACAATTTCTTGTCTACTGTGTCTTCATTGACTGCAAGCAGCAGCAGGGAATGGAACATCACGTCCCAGAAGCACATAGTAATAGAAAAGCAATTTTGTGTTAGAAGCGAGTGCAGCTTTATGTGAAAAAAATAAAATAGTACTTAAGAGGACCTTTAACCCTGCGTGACACTGCCCCATCTCAGTAGGGTATTCGTTAGGGACCAAAATTAATTACATTAAAGCCCAATTCCATGTTTTGTTTTTTTACTTTAGTTAGTTTGGCCCAAGCTGCCTCAAACCATTTCCTTTACTAATTTATGCGCCCACTGTCAGCGCTGTATACCATATAGCATCAGCTACATATAGTATACAGAGGTGTGTTCCAGCAGTGGTATAGCAACTACCCGTCTGCCGCTGGAACAAAAATCGAGTTTGGATGAACACTGCTCAGTCATTCACAGCCATGTAGTTTTTATCAATGAATACAAGCATCCCTCCGATTGGCTAAGATAGACATTGGGGTTCATTCATCCGCTACTCTACCTCAGCCAATCTGAGGAAGCTTTTTGCTCCCTGAAAAAATAAATAAAATACAAGGCTTCCTGTGATTGGCTGAGCAACACTCAGTTCAACTATGGTATATATGTAAAAAATGTGTAAATCCTGTACTGACTGCCTAACTCAATTATTGAGCCTCAAAAATGCCAGGACAGTACAACTACCCCCAAATGACCCCTTTTTAGGAAGTAGACAGTATTTGATGAGTATTTGTAAATGTGTAGTTCTTATTTTTGTCAAAATGTTTCTGGAAAATGAAGAAATTAATAAAACTAATAAAAAATATATATTTTTTGCCCATAATGTTGTCTTTTTAAAGCTATTTCTCAACCCCACAAAAGCCAAACTTCTAATTATACCCTGAAACACATTCTACCGTGCCTCCCGAGTATGAGGATACCACATGTGAGACTTTTTCACAGTCTAGATACATAGAGGGGCTGAAAAATCCAAAGGAGCAACTTAGGGCACAGGCACGTACAGGTACGTTGCCCTTTAAGAGCCCAGCCGCTGGCGGTGCGCTCATGACCTGGTCTGAAGCTCTGTGACTGCGCCCGCAGGACCCGATCGGGTCACAGGAGCTTGAAGAACGGGGAGAGGTGAGTGTAAACACACCTTTCCCCGTTCTTCTCTGTGGCAGTGTCACCGATCGTCTGTTCCCCGTTATAGGGACTGATGATCAGTGACGTCACACGTCCAGCCATGCCCCCCTACAGCAAGAATCCCTCCCTTAGGGCACACTTAACCCCTTAGCGCCCCCTAGTGGTAACCCCTTCGCTGCCATTGTCATTTTCACAGTAATCGGTGCATTTTTATAGCACTTTTCGCTGTGAAAATGGCAATGGTCCCAAAAATGTGTCAAAAGTGTCAAAAGTGTCCGCCATAATGTCGCAGTCACAAAAAAACAAAATAAAAACAAAACGCTGATCGCCGCCATTACTAGTAAAATGGATTGGACGGACCCCTTCCTTCTTGGGGACTACAAACAGATACGATCACCCCCCTGACCAGCAGATCCTGAACAGCCCCAAACAGGGCCTCCCGACGATCCGGAGGAAGCTGGAGGTTGGAAGGAAAAAAATCTGTTTGGCGGACCTGGTTCCGCAAGCCCAACAAGCACCTCTGCAGTTTTTATTTTTTGCGCTATAAACAAAAATAGAACAACAATTTTGAAAAAAAAAAAAAAAAAATCGCAATAAGCATTTATCGATTGCTTTGCGCAAAATTTATAGTGTTTACAAAATAGGGGATAGGTTTATTGCATTTTTATTAATATTTTTTTTTTTTTTACTACTAATGGCGGCGATCAACGATTTTTTTCGTGACCGCGACATTATGGAGGACACATCGGACAATTTTGACACATTTTTGGGAAAATTTTCATTTTCACAGCAAAAAATGCTATACAAATGCATTGTTTACTGTGAAAATGACAATTGCAGTTTGGGAGTTAACCAATAGGGGGCGCTGAAGGGGTTAAGTGTGACCTCATATGTGTTTCTAACTGTAGGAGGGCGGGGCTGGACGTGTGAAGTCATTGATCGTGCTTCCCTATATCAGGGAACACACGATCAATGACAGCGCCACAGTGAAGAACGGGGAAGCTGTGTTTACACACAGCTCTCCTCGTTCTTCAGCTCCGGGGACCGATCGTGGGACTTCAGCGGCGATCGGGTCCGGGGGTCCCACGGCCACGGAGCTTCGGACTGGGTCGCGGGCGCCCCCGACCCACGGCTGGGCACTTAAAGAGGACGTACATGTACGTGCTTGTGCCCAGCCGTGCCATTCTTCCGACGTATATGTGCAGGAGGCGGTCCTTAAGTGGTTAAACAAATTTACTAGAAATGCAACTTTATATATGGATCCTCCGCAAAGAAACTGGTAGCATTAGAAAACAAAACACTGCACATGAACAATTATTCTGGATGAACGCCACGATTTCCCATCATGGCTACTTACCATAGACTGGAAATATTCAGGAGAAATGCCCTCCAACTCCAAGATTCTGTCTTCTAGCTTTTTAATTCTCTGATAAATGTCTTTAGGTACAGGTTGTCCTTGTATTATTTTGTTTTGATTGTAGGAAATATGAAAAGAAAATAAAAATAAAAAAAAACATATTAGCTTGGTTGCCTGGAATATACTGACATACAACAGCTCCAGAATCCTTAGGCTGGGCTCACACTATGGGCGGCGCCGGGCACAGAAGGGGGTCTGATGCGTCCCTGTTAACCATTTCGGGTCCGAATTAGGCCCAAATTTTTGCCTGAATTTGGACCTGAAACAAATCCAAAGTCGCACAGGACCCTTCTGCAGTGCGCTTCACAGCTGCCCCGGATATGTGTGAAACGGCTCCACTGAGAGCCGGTCGCACTCTGTCATGCAAATTGGATGTGGAGAAACCTGCTTCCATTTCGCATAAGTGTGACCCCCGGCCTCAAACTGGTTTCTATTTATCTTTGTATTTTTAGCACGATTTGATTAACATTCTGAGTATGTTCCATCTCTAAGTAAAAGAGGTCCAAGATGGCTTTATTTAAAGACTACTTAAACCTAAAATGTAACACTTTAGTGGCAAAAAACAAAACAAAAAACAGGCAGGTTTTTTTAATGAGGCAGAAACGTGCTTTGTCTCCTCTGAATTAAACTTCCTTACCTGTCTGTCCCCCCCTGTACGGTACGTTGCGTGCACACCGCTCACTGTAGAAATGTGCCGAAGCCCACTGCACTCCCACGCATATTTGGGAGGGACGTAAATCGAGACCTAGTACAGTCATTACACCAGTTCTTCCAAAGCAAGTTTTGCTTGAAATGTCCCTAGCTTTTTTGGCATAACATAACAAATAAGGGAATAAAACAAATACTGTACATGCATTTTCCTTGACCTGTTCTGAAACATGAAATTATTCTTTAAAAGGAGTCGTGCACAAAAACATACCAGCTGCTGGCTGTCATTCTGACACAATACTTTTAAGACTTAAGGTTCTGACCTGAAACAAATATTTAGAGCAGGAATTCTGACTTTACAGTCAATGGGTGCACGCTTTTTCTGGGTCAGTGTAGACGGCAGGAAACAAATATTTTCTGAAACACCTTAGTAACCCACACTCGTCTCAGTACAGGTTTCCTGAAAAAACAGCTTGATCTTTGACATTACTGGAAACATTTGTAGAGACGCATGAATTTAGTTGGGAAATTACAACTTAAAGCGATATTAAAAAAAACAAATGCAATCTATTTTTCCCTTTATTTGATATGATGATTCAGCCAGTAACACACATTCTGTCTTAGACCTCGTACACACGATCAGTCCATCCGATGAGAACGCTCCGAAGGACCGTTCTCATCGGTTAACCAATGAAGCTGGCTGATGGTCTGATGTGCCTACACACCATAGGTTAAAAAACAGATCGTGTCAGAATGAGGTGACGTAAAACACAACGACGTGCTGAAAAAAACGAAGTTCAATGCGTCCAACCATGCGTCGACTTGATTCTGAGCATGCGTGGATTTTTAACCGATGCTTTTGCATACTAACAATCGATTTTGACCTATCAGTTAGGCATCCATCGGTTCAATTCTAAAGCAAGTTCTCATTTTTTTGACCGAGGGGTTAACTAACCAATGGGGCCCACACACGATCGGTTTGGACAGATGAAAACGGTCCATCAGACCATTCTCATTGGATGGACTGATCGTGTGTACACGGCATTAGGGTGCCTGCAATTTGGATGAGGTAGCAAAGCAGACCCTTTTGGACACCAGCATTGTCAGTCTGTGTAGGGGGTAGTGTTAGACTAGTAGACCGAGTTGGAGTTGAATAACGAATTGAAGCCAAACTCCAGCTAGCATTTCAGAAGCAGTTACAGCAACAGTTGTTTGAGATAAAAGGTTTTACATACATAAATAAATAAATGCTGACCACTGCAAGCACCCCTGTCAGTGTTAAATGGATTGCCTCAGCCCCACAATCGCTGTGTAAAAAAAATAAACAGGAAAAACACAGCCACCACAACCAAGAATTGGTGAACTGCAATTTTTATTAAGATTTGTTTTTGATTTTAGTAATGCTTTAACTAGTTGCCGACCAGCCGCCGTCGTTTTACGGTGGCAGGTTGGCTCCCCTGCGCGAGAGCCTGTAGCTATACGTCGGCTCTCGCGCAGGCCACTAGGGGCGGGCGCTCGCCCCAACTCCCGTGCCCGGCGGGTGCGATCGCCGCCGGGCACACGCGATCGCTCGTTACACACAGCTCCCGGTCCTGTCAGGGAGAGAAATGCTGATCTTCTGTTCATACAATGTATGAACAGAAGATCAGTCATTTCCCCTTGTGAGGCCACCCCCCCTACAGTTAGAACACACCCAGGGAACATACTTGACCGCTTAACCCGCCCCCTAGTGTTAACCCCTTCACTGCCAGTGGCATATTTATAGTAATCCAATGCATTTTTATAGCACTGATCGCTACAAAAATGTCAATGGTCCCAAAAATGTGTCAAAGGTGTCCGAAGTGTCCTCCATAATGTCGCAGTACCAAAAAAAACAAACAAAAAAAAACGCTTATCGCCGCCATTACTAGTAAAAAAAAAAATATTAATAAAAATGCCATAAAAATACCTCCCATTTTGTAAACGCTATAACTTTTGCGCAAACCAACTAATAAATGCTTATTGCGAAGAATACGTATCGGCCATTTTTTTTAAAAATTGTCGCTCTATTTTTGTTTAAAGCGCAAAAACTAAAAACCGTAGAGAATATGTAGAAGAATACGTATCGCCTAGACTGTGAAAAAAAATGTTTTAAAAAAAAAAAAATTGGGCTATTTATTACAGCAACAAGTAAAAAATATTGTTTTTTTTTCAAAATTGTCGCTCTATTTTTGTTTATAGCGCAAAAAATAAAAACCGCAGAGGCGATCAAATACCACCAAAACAAAGCCCTATTTGTGAGGGAAAAAGAAAGCCAATTTTGTTTGTGAGCCACGTCGCACGACCACGCAATTGTCAGTTAAAGCGACGCAGTGCCGAATCGCAAAAAGTGCTCTGGTCTTTGACCAGCAATATGGTCCGGGGGTTAAGTGGTTAAACAATATTGAAACGTATAGTAGCGTTGTTTTCACACAATTTACTTATATATTTAGGAGGATAACAAAAGTCATTTTGGAACATTTCATCTATTTAAACAAAGTGACTATTTATAAATAGTTTTCCATTTATAGGTCAGGTTTTGTCTATTTTTCTCACTCACTCAATACTGCATTAATAAGGAGGCTTGTCAAGTGTTTACCAAGTCACTCTTAATAAGTGTAGATATGCACCAAGTGCTCCTTATGCTTGAATGCCTTTAATATAAACCCCTTTTTGAAAATACTGTGAACTTGCTAAATGGGAAAAAATAAAACCCACAAACACATTTAGACATAAGGGTAAACTCCACTTCTGCTAAAAAAATTGTTACATTGGCTTACTGGTTAGCACTGCTGCCTTGGTGTTCCCCATTTATATCCTGGTCAGGACAATACCTGAAGTTTGCACCTGAAGTTTACATTGGCTTTCTCTGGATACTCTGGTTTCCTCCCACATTCCAAAGACAAGCTGGTAGTTTTTTTAGGCTCCGGTCTAAACTGGTTCTGGTATGTGTATGCATGTGAAATAAGGAACATAGATAGCAAGCTAATGAGGGGTACTGATGTTAAAATGTACAGCATGTAAAGCGCTGCATAAATTTGCTGCGCCATAATAGTGCTTGTAATAAATGTTTAGTGAAAAAAAATTTTTTTTTTTCTGTTACAATTTAAATTTTTGCATGTATACATTCTGGCTCATTATTGACATGTTGGGAGTTGAAGAATCAAAGGCTGTCCAATAGCTAAAAAGGAATGCCATGGGACCCATAAAAACTGGCAAGGAAATAATAGCAGCGTAGCATAGATCGGCAATCACATCCTTGACCTGTCACCACTAGGAAAGGGGTGCACCAACAGAGAAAAGCATGCCATAATGAGCAAGTATGCTGTGCATATCTCCACATTATGACAAATAGCTCACCCATACACAGGGGAACCAAGTTCTGCTTTTTTTTTTTTTTTAAGTGTATTTTGTGCATGTACTCGAGAGAGGAGCCGGACTGCAGGAGTTGGGAGTAGGCAGGCCTCCCCCAGAGGCAATCTGCCACCTTTCTCCATGCCCCGGGTGGCGATGGCGGGTGTGTGAGGGGGTCCTCCACACAGCCCGCCCTACCTGCTCCGCTTTGAAGCCCAACGGGGCAGAGGGACTCCCTATAAGGGAGTGAGAGGATTAGCCCGCTCAACCAGCCCCATTAGTCCTTCGCCTCTCTTTAGAGACCGCGTGGTCAAAGTGCGTGTGTTAACCCAATTTAGAGTGCGGGTGTAGGTGTGGTGGTTTTTGTGGGAGGGGGGTGGGCGTACTAAGCGCAGGCTTACCTTGCATAGCACACCCACCGGGAGCCGGGCTGAGACCACCAAACTCAATTCACATGTAGCCGAGACCGGGATCCGAACCTCTAGCTGCAGAGGTGAATGGCTTGTCAGCGCAGTGCCAATCGCGTTGAGCCACCGCAGCTCCTTCCAAGTTCTGCTTTTAAAGTGATATATATATATATATATATATATATATATATATATATATATATATATATATATATATATATATATATATATATATAAATAAAATTAAAAAAAAAGAAGTTTACTGCACGTTCTCCCCCTCCTCGCAGGTCAGATTGATTGCAGTGGGAGCCATTGGCTTCGGCGGCTTTCAATCAAATCTTATGAGGGGGTGGGGCCATGTCATTGGAGCTCAACCTGTGGCACTCCAGATGTTGCAGAACTACAAGTCCCATGAGGCATTGCAAGGCTGACGGTTACAAGCATGACTCCCAAAGGCAGAGGCATGATGGGACTTGTAGTTCTGCAATAGCTGGAGGGTCACAGATTGAGCACTCATGGTCTATGTCAATGGATGCAGACAGCTCAGCTTGGGATCGATTGCTGCTGTCAATCAAATCTTGTGACAAGGGGGCGGAGACGAGCCATACTCTTCGCCAATGGACGCAGATAGCTCCGCTCGGGATTGAGCCCTCAGGTGTGCCACAATAGGGACAGCAAGAAGAGCAGGATTGGGGCTGCTCAGTACAAAACCATTGCACAGATAACAGGTCTGCTATTCAAAAAAAAAAAAAAAAAGTTTACAATCATGTTATACTTGCCGGCTCTGTGCAATGGTTTTGTACAGAGCAGCCCCAATCTCTCACTTCTCAGGTCCCCTACTGGTCCTCCTAGCTCCTCCTCTTCTTGGTGTACCACCATAGGAAGTCATTCCCTATTGTGGCACACCTGTGGGCTCAATCCTGAGCCAAGCTGTCTGCGTCCATTGACAGACAGTGCGGCTAGTCTCTGCCCCCTTGTCACAGGATTTGATTGACAGCAGTGGCAACAGAAATCAAAGGCTCTTGCTGTTACCATTCTAACCTGTGAGGAGGGAGAGAGCACACAGAGAAAGCCGCTGCTCTCAGGCACAGGCTGGATTAAGATCAGGTTCAGGTGGGGCTGGGGGACAGTTGCGCACAGAAGTTTTATTTACCTTAATGCATAGAATGCATGAAGGTGAAAAACCATCTACATTTACAACCACCTTAAATACATAGATTTGCATTTTAACAAAATGAGACTTGTGTTGTGAGAACAAGCTGTAAAATTATAGTCACTTTGTAAACTGAAAAACAGGAAACAGAAGCAGGAGTATATCATGAGTCAATATGGCTTCCTCCCATGTGCATATATAACATGCTATACATAAAAAAAAAAAATAATAATAATAATCACCACAACAGATGCTTTTTTATTTTTAAAATGTAAAACTAATAACTCGCAAGACATTACTAGCCGTTTCCAGATTTTTTTTAACAGGGAAAAAGCCGTTTCCATATAAAATAAAATTAAATAATAATAAAAAAAAAAAAATAGGTTCTCCATTAAAGGGGTTGTAAAGGTTTGTCTATTATTATCTAAATAGGTTCCTTTAAGCTAGTGCATTGTTGGTTCACTTACCTCTTCCTTAGATTTCCCTTCTAAATGTTTTTTTTTCTTTGTTTGAATCTCTCACTTCCTGTTCCTCCTCAGTAAGCTTTCCACCATCATCCGAGCGGTGGAAAGTCATTTAGAACAGCTTACTGAGGAAGAACAGGAAGTGAGAAATTCATACAAAGAAAACAAAGGAAAAAAAACATTTAGAAGGGAAATTGAAGGAAAAGGTACCGTATTTTCCGGCGTATAAGACGACTGGGCGTATAAGACGACCCCCTAATTTTCCAGAAAAAATGTTGGTTTTGGGATATACTCACTGTATAAGACTACCCCCTTCTTACTAGTCTTTCTGGAAGCTGAGGGGTAGCCAGAACAACCGCTGACAGAAACAGGCTTTTTCAAATCTCACTGTGCTATTACATAACATTACATTACATACCTCACTGTGCCATCACTTGCCCCTCACTGTGCGAACAGTGCAATCACTCACTTTTTTTCAGAATCGATTTGCAGTCTCCGTGCTACGAGCGTCAATGATTTGAAAGCCGCGCCTTCTCCTCAGACTGTCCTGTGATAGGCCGAACACACATTTTCCCTGTTCTGTGTTCCGCCTATCACGGATGTCTTCTCATCTTGTCCGAGGATGAGAAGGCATCTGTGATAGGAGGAACACAGAACAGAGGCGCTGCTGGGAAGATTTGTGTTCCGCCTATCACAGGACACTCTGAGGAGAAGGAACGGCTTTTAAATCATTGACGCTCGCAGCACGGAGACTGTCACCGGCGTATAAGACGACCCCTGACTTTGGATGCATTTTTTTGCATCCAGAAAGTCGTCTTATACGCCGGAAAATTTGGTAAGTGAACTAACAATGCACTAGCTTAAAGTAACCTATTTAGAAAATAAAAAATGAACCTTTACAACCCCTTTAAACAGTTATAAACACTCACTATCTAGAAATTAATCAGACACAGGTCAGCTGCATTTTTGTCAATAGTGTTTCCATGACAAAAATTAGTTCTAGTTATCACATACAAGTTTTAGCCCTGAGAAGGAATATTAAAAAAAAAAGATTATAAATAAAAATAGTTGTATAATAGGAGTATTTTATGTATGTCTATGTTTGACATTAAATGTTACCATTGCCAGTGTAAACTATATCATGTGTAATACATAAATACTTGATGGTTTTCAACAGTCTGAATGATGAACAGCAGTGAGAAAAAAAACAAAACGCATTTTTATGTGTACTGAAACAGCAATTATCTAGAATGTATAAGAAGCACTACCTGGCTTTAGCTGCAAGTGGGATTCAATGTTGAGTAGTCTCTCTTCTACAGCCTGATTTTCACAATCCCGTTGGAGAGAATGCATTCTTGTGTTAGAAGATGAGCCACTGCTTCTAGTCTGGGGCCCATAGGCATTAACAACCTTAGAAACTGAATCAAAGACACAAATTTAGTTATAATTTATTAGTTATATTCCATTGTTGTTGTTCATCTTTAACATCAATAAGCAATATTTTTAATAACAAAACATGGTTAGTGGAAAATTTAGGCTACGTGCATTTTTCATAAGCTCTCAAAAAAAAAAAAATTGCTGGGTGAAAAATGCTAAATAGCATTCTTGTGTCGGCTTCTAGAAGCATTTAAATGCAGTTGTAAAGTTATTATTTTTTCTCCTAAAATAAAAAACATGTTCTACTTACCTGCTCTGTGCAGTGGCAATTATTCACAAATGGAAGAAATACAAAATCAACCATCAATTGTCCTCGGTCTGGAGCTCCATGTAAGATTTTTCCTCACGGAGCAGGGATGATCACGGAACAACTGAGGGATCAGCCCAGAACTACACATGAGGAGCTTGTGAATGATCTCAAGTTGGGACCACAGTCACCAAACAAACCATTGGTAACAATACAGTCCCTGACAAAAGTCTTGTCGCTTCTCTATTTTGTAGAAACTCCTGCTATTAACCCGACTTTTAATTAATCAATTGGTGTTAGAAATAGCTCATATGAAAAGCTAAAGCCCTCCCAAATGTTTAATGCACTGAAATAAATTAGTTTCACTGAAAAAAGATTTATCATTTAATTAAGACAGAAAGGTCAAATTTTGGCAAGACAAAAGTTTTGTCGCCTATACAGAAATTGAACAACTTTACTGAAAATCCAAAAATATGTCAGCAAATTAAGTAGTGGTGCTGTGAGATCCAAATGTAATATGTTGTATGACTTCCATGAGCTTGAAGGACAGCATCCATGCGGTTTGGCAGGGATTCATACAATTTATTGATGAAGTCATCAGGAATAGCAAAGAAAACAGTCTTGCATGCCTCCCAGAGTTCATCAATATTCTTTGGTTTCGTCTTCCATGCTTCCTCTTTCATCCTACACCACATATGCTCAATGATGTTCATGTCTGGTGACTGGGCTGGCCAATCCTGGAGCATCTTGATCTTCTTTGCCTTAAGGAACTTTGATGTGGAGATGGACGTATGCGATGGAGCACCATCCTGCTGCAAAATTTGGCCTTTTTTATGGTTGGGAATATAAGAGGTAGCTAAGATTTCTTGGTATTTTAGACTATTGATGTTGCCTTCCACCCTGCAGATCCCCCGCACACCCCCATACTGGATGTAACCCCAGACCATGATTTTGCCTCCACCAAACTTCACTGTTTTCTGGGTAAATCTCCGCTCCATGCGGGTTCCAGTAGGTCTCCTGCAATATTTGCGGCGACTGTGGTGTAATTCAACAGAAGATTCATCTGAAAAATCCACCTTCTGCCACTTTTCCAGAGTCCATCCTTTTAGCAGGCTGTGTCCCTTGGCAAATGCCAATTGTCTTTTGTTTAGTGCTGGCTTATGGGCACTGATTCGACCATGGAGGCCATTTTGAGACAGAATCCAACAAACTGTTCTGGTTGACACAGGGACTTCAGGTGTAAAACACACTTACAAGAAGGTAAGGAAAGAAGGCTCATCTGTAACATGCTGTAGTCCTCGTCCCGGATCCATGGGCTGCTTAGAAGTGAAGATAGCAGAATGTGTGGAGTCTTCAGGCCTGTCCTGTGGCCATCATTTTATCATGTTCTAATCAAAAACATAAATTCATTTTATTGGGATTTTGTGTGATGGACCAACACAAAAGTAGCACATAATTGTGAAGTGGAAGGAAAATGATAAATGGTTTTCCAAATTAAATGTGAAAAGTGTGGCGTATATTTATATTCAGCCCCCCTGAGTCAATACTTTGTAGAATCATCTTTCAATGCAATTAAAGCTACAAGTCTTTTTGGGGATATCTCTACCAGCTTTGCAAATCTAGAGAGAGTGACATTTTTGCCAATTCTTCTTTGCAAAATAGCTCAAACTCTGTCAGATTGGATAGCGCGTCTGAACAGCTCAAGTTTTGCAACAGATTCTCAATTGGATTTAGGTCTGGGCTTTGACTGGGCCATTCCAACACATGAATATGCTTTTATCCAAACTATTCCATTGCATCTCTGGCTATATGTTTAGGATCGTTGTCCTGCTGGAAGGTGAACCTCCACCCCAGTCTCAAGTCTTTTGCAGATTCTCTTATAAGATTGCCCTGTATTTGGCTCCATGCATCTTCCCATCGACTTTGACCAGCTTCCCTGTCTCTGCTGAAAAAAAGCTTTCCCATAACACGATGCTGCCACCACCATGTTTCAAAGTGGGGATGGTGTATTCAGGGTGATAAGCAGCGTTAGTTTCCCGCCACACAGCGTTTTGCTTTTAGGCCACAAAGTTCAATTTTGGGCTCATCTGACCACAGCACCTTCTTCCATATCCCACATGCCTTCTTGCAAAATGCAAACAGGACTTATTATGACTTTCTTTGAACAACAACTTTTTTCTTGCCACTCTTCCATAAAGACCAGATTTGTGGAGTGCACGACTAATAATTGTCCTGTGGACGGATTCTCACACCTTAGCAGTGAATCTGTGCAGTTCATTCCAGAGTTACCATGGGCCTTTTGGCTGCTTCTCCGATTAATGCTCTCCTTAACCAGCCTGTCAGTTTAGGTGGACGGCCATGTCTTGGTAGGTTTGCAGTTGTGCCATACTCTTTCCATTTTCAGATGATAGATTAAACAGTGCTCCGTGAGATGTTCAAAGCTTGGGATGTTTTTTTAATAACCCAACCCTGCTTTAAACTTCTCCACAAATGTTTCCCTCGTTTGTGTTCCCACTCCTAAGCGCCTATTATCAGTCGATGCCAAGTGAGGATCTTCCCCCACCTGGTATTCACAGAATGGGTATGGTCTAAGGGGGTTCAGTGTGTCTGGTATTAAGGAATCAAAATAATCCAGGTGCAGACCGAGTTCCTTGGGCTGTGTCTCTGAGGTATCAGGCAACAGCAAACAATCGCCTTCGTTTGTTGGAAGATGGCGACCGGGGGGAACACCGCGGGAGTCATAATAGGACTTTGTCACTAGCAAGAAACTAATTTCCAGTAGTGATGTGACAAAAAGACCACTAGATATAAATAGGTAAATGCTATAATACCATTAGGCTGAATAAAGCCAAACAGCAATAGCTAGTGAAAAAACACACAGAGTGTAGATTTCCCAAACCCTGTACCTTCAAAATTGCGTGTGTGCTCAGCACTGCAGCGAGTCTTGCAGGATTAAAGGGATAACTCTTAAAAAAATATTTTTTAATTAAGAACATGCTATACTTACCAGCTCTGTGGCATGGTTTTGCACAGAGCAGCCCCAATTCTCTTCTGAGGTTATCCAAAGCGCGCTCCTGGCTACCCCACCCTCCCACCCCCTGCCAAGTGTCCACCATAGCAAGCCACTTTCTTTGGCACTCGCTTGGGCTCAGGTAGGTATGGGGGGGGGGGGGGTGATAGCTTGCTGGAAGCTGCACTCAGGTTTTTTACCTTCAAGTGGAACTTTAGTCCCAAGTTTTAAAATGGACGAACAGGCAGAAATTTTAATGCAGAAGAGACATGCTTTGTCTCTTCTGCATTAAAGTCAATTAGCTGCCTGTCCACCAAATTTGACAACAACAAATCTGACTGAGCTTCCACGCATGGGCAGGAGGGATATCATGCCTGGCCAGTCAATCTCGATTGGAGATCGAGACCCAAAAAGATGTCAGCGGCTGGGCGGGGAGCTTGGGGATGCCACATTGCTGGATCCTAGGTGAGTATTGTTACGCTTTAATGCAGGGAATGAATTAAAGAATTGAGAATTAATTTTTTCCCCTCTGGGTGATGTACATTAAACGGATTTTGACAAACTTTGTTGCAGATTCCTACATTTTGTTATTCTAAAGAAATCCCTGTCTGTGCCCAGGAGTGAGTCTAATGGGAGTAGTTTCTTCATTATCAACCAGCTGCTTCACCAGCAAAGCTTTAATGAGGAAAATTACAGGGTCTGCATCCTGTTAGATGCGATTTCCTGTACGGAGTATTTCAACTAAAAAATTTTTTTTTGTTGCAGGGGATGCCTGAAATCTGATTTGCATCCTAGGGCAGACTTCTGGGAAAATCAGTGAGCCAATCACACAAGCAGGAAATTAGGGGGCGTTCTGTACAAATTCTGTGTACAGAACACCTCCAGGTAGCCATATTGCATTGCATTTCAGACGATTACAGAGCTGCAGATTGAAAAGGAAAGGCAATTTTTATTCAATCACAACATGACTTGTGTAGGAATTGTATACACTATTTGTTATCTGTTCACCCGCTCCCTACCTGTATACCCTGTATTCTGTTAACAGAATGAAAAGCATTCTGTGAATAGACAAGTGGAAATCCTATCATTTGCTCACCCCTCCACTCTCCCTTCTCTGTTGTATGCCATGTATTCTGTGAACAGACTTCAAGGTGTTTTGTGAATGGACAGGTGGAAGAAAGGGTGGGTGAGCAACAAGAAGCTTCATTGTATGAGAAATGAGTGGTCAGTCACAGTGCAAAAGGAAAGCACTACCTGTAGTAAATGGCATCAATGATTTGTACAGTAATCAGCAGTAATCTGAGTGAAGTTAAATAAAATATTATATATAAAATTTGCCCTGAAGTTCCTAGAGCCCTTTCATACTTCACCTTTTATGTGGCTCTTGAATCCAGGAAATGGGGTAAAAACAGAATCCGTTCTGGCACAACTGTTTTCTGCAAAAGTTAAAGAACAAAGTAGTTGCAGAATACATAATATGGCAATGAAATAATATATTGCAATGTACATTTTGACCGGTGGTGAGGAGGCGATACGACGCCTCCTAACTGCCTGTCAAACGCTCTCTGAAAAGTGATCAACACAGATTGCTCTTCAGACAGCAAAGAAAGTGTAAATTAGGTCTAAAAGCTGCCTATTTACAGCCGCTTCTTATAACACACAGACCAATCACTGCTGTTCTCCCTTCTTGTGAAAGGTGATATCACCACCCATATAGTAATATCCGAGCTTGTAAAGGCAAATGATGCATACAAAAGCAGATTTATATCCTTTGTGGCTAGTAAAAAACATTTTAATACATGTTTTCATGCCTAGAACTCAGGTTTAATAGAAGATGACATTTTTAAAATCAGCTTTTAAATCAACCAATTGATCTAAAATGAGTCTAGTCATACCCTTGGTGCTCCAAATTATAAAGCAACCCATGCTCCAGAAAACTTTAGGGTATATATAAAACCTCTGGGTAAGGTGCTCGTGTTTGAAATAAAATATATGGATTCTAAGACGCACCTCTTTAACCACTTAAGACCCGGGCCAATATGCAGGTAAAGGACCAGGCCCCTTTTTGCGATTCAGGACTGCGTCGTTTTGACTGACAATTGTGCGGTTGTGCAATGTTACTCCCAAACAAAATCGGCGTCCTTTTTTTCCCACAAATAGAGCTTTCTTTTGGTGGTATTTGATCACCTCGGCGATTTTTATTTTTTGCGCTATAAACAAAAATAGAGCGACAATTTTGAAAAAAAATGTAATATTTTTTACTTTTTGCTATAATAAATATCCCCCAAAAATATATAAAAAAACGTTTTTCTTCCTCAGTTTAGGCCGATACGTATTCTTCTACCCAATTTTTGGTAAAAAAAAAAAACGCAATAATCGTTTATCGATTGGTTTGCGCAAAATTTATAGCGTTTACAAAAGAGGGGATAGTTTTATTGCATTTTTATTAATAAATATTTTCTTACTACTAATGGCGGCGATCAGCGATTTTTGTCATGACTGCGACATTATGCGGGACACATGGGACAATTTTGACACATTTCTGGGACCATTGTCATTTTCACAGCGAGCAGTGCTATAAAAATGCATTGTTTGCTGTGAAAATGACAATTGCAGTTTGGGAGTTAACCACTACGGGGCGCTGAAGGGGTTACGCGTGACCTCATATGTGTTTCTAACTGTAGGGGGAGGGGGCTGGCCGTGTGACGTCGTTGATCGCCTTTCCCTATATCAGGGAACAGACGATCAATGACAGCGCCACTGTGAAGGACAGGGAAGGTGTGTTAACACAAACCTCTCCCCGTTCTTCAGCTCCTGTGACCGATTGCGGGACACCGGCGGTGATCGGGTCCGCGGGTCCCGTGACCCACGGCGGGGCATTTAACAATCACGTACAGGTACGTGATTGTGCCCAGCCGTGCCATTCTGCCGACGTATATCGGCGTTAAGCGGTCCTTAAGTGGTTAAGTGAAAAAGGACAAAACACTGGTAACTACTTTAAAACAACTAAAATTAAAAGTACACAACAAATTTAGAAACACATATCCCAGTTTTATAAAGTCTATACAGTATGTCACACAAATTGACATATAGATTATTATTATTTTATTTTTTTAGGCGACAGGATGCCAGTTGCAGTTTACAAATCAACATGCAACAATTGTCAGGTATTACTGCATTTATGGTTTTATATGCAACAAAAATGAAAGTAAGTTGGTGTTTGTGCTGCAATTTCATCTCGCTCTTTTCTGCTGGATGAATTGAAGTGAGCTGCTAGCTGTAAAAAGCCATGAATCAGACAGAGAGCAGGCATTTTGAGTCATATCTCTGACTGAGATCACTGGGAAATGGACTGACTGTAGGAGCATTTACCTTGATTACAATCAATAACGTTGCAGAACTCCCGGACGTTGTTTTCATTGATCTCTGCTTGCTTTCTCTCCATGAATGCCAATATCCTTCTGTCAATCTACAGGGAGGAAAAAAAAAAGTGAGCGGGGAGCTGGAATCAACTGTGTTAAGAATCCCACACAGCATGCATGCAGCCATCTACTTTAGAAACTTGGCTTTGATTTCGGACACTCACAATGACATTCTGAAAGCTAAAGTGGAGAAGAGCCGTAAAGAGTATTGTGGAGACAGCAACATAACAGCATCTCAAGGCAGACTCACTTTCAAGGAAAAAATATAAACGGACATATTTCTCTGTGAAAGAGAGCTAAACATTACCATACAAAATGCTTGTCCGAATTTAAACATCTAGATAAAAAGTTTGCATCTTCTTAACCAATTCCATACCGGGCACTCCTCTATGTAAAAATATTTTTTTTTGCTAGAAAATTACTTAGAATCCCTATATATATTTTTTAGCAGACACCCTTGGAAATAAAATGGCGGCCGTTACAACTTTTTATCTCACACGGTATTCACGCAACAATTTTTTAAACGCTTGTTTCACGAATTAAAAAATTAAAAAAAACAGTAAAGTTAGCTCAATTTTTTTGTATAATGTGAAAGATGATGTTACACAGAGTAAATAGATACCCAACAACATGTGACGCTTTAAAATTGGGCACACGTGAAATGGTGCCAAACTTCAGTACTTAAAAATCTCCATAGGTGACACTTTACATTTTTACAGGTTACCAGTTTAGAGTTACAGAGGAGGTCTAGTGCTAGAATTTTTGCTGGCACTCGCACGCGGCGATACCTCACATGTGTGGTTTGATCAGCGTTTACATATGTGGGTGGGACTTGTGCATGCGTTCGCTTCTGAGCGTGAGCTACTGGGGACAGGAATTTTTTTTTTTAAATGTATTGTTTATTTTGCTTTAATTTTATTTTTACACTTTCTCTTTTACTTTTTTTTTTGATCACTTTTATTCCCATTACAAGGAATGTAAACATCCCTTGTAATAGGAATGGTGCATGACGGGTCCTCTTTATGGAGAGATGCGGGGTCAATAAGACCTCACAGCTCTCCTCCAGGCTGGAAACAAAGAAATCTTTTATTTTATTTATATAAATCAGAACAGAACCATAGCTTAGCAAAACCACAGCACCTATAGTCCCCTACAATAAGGGAAATCAGTCTTCCATACATTAAGTGGAATGCATGTACTTTTGCCATACATTTTACATAAATTTACTTAACAAGCTCCATTCAGACGTGGCGCTTCCATAAAGCGCAACAAAAAAACATGCATAAAATGCGAGTTGCAGTGCCAATAATTGTTAAAGGTGCCCCAAAACGTACAGCACTGCGCTCCAAAAAAGGTTTTGGGTAGCCCATTCAAGTGAAAAAAAGCTCATGTCGTGCTTTTCAGGTGTTTTCATTGAAGTCTACAGGGAAAAAAAAGCAAAATTCTGCCTGAAAAGTAGCTCATGTCCTTTAAGTGACAGGCGTTTTGCTACAAGCGACAGATTGGAAGCATTAATGGGCACGCTGAATGTAACAAGTTGATCGATCAACTTGGGTACAACCAGCCTGCCGGATTCTACTACGATCACTAGCTTCTGCTATAGCAGCTAATGATAAATCACTGTCGGGAGCAGACAATTACTTGGCGGGAAGGCTTCTGCTGTCAGCACGGTCGTGGTTGCAGGGGAAAAAAAATTCACACTGTGTATGGCCTGCCTAAGGCCCCTTTTACACTTATACAACTTGTTCCACGATTTGTGATGGCAAAGTAGCATGACAAGCCGTTTCCCACAATTTCCAATGACAACCATTCATATTAGTACGACTTCAAAGTAGTCCCTGCACTACTTTGGTCTGATTTTAATGGCACTTACGCAGGCATTACCTGAAATCGCGTCCGCGAATTGCGACAAAATCACAGTAAAGTCGCAGTAGTGTGAAAGGGGCCTTAAGGGATTGTAAAGAATTTTATTTTATTTTTTTAAGTAACAAACAACTACTACTCCGCTCCACTGTGCAGCTCGTTTTGCACAGAGTGGCCCCGATCCGCATCTTCTGGGGTCCCTCGGCGGCTGTCTCTGGTCCTCCCCGCAAGAACTCCACACATTCATGCGAGCTTCCTTGCATTGTGTGGAGTCCTTGCTGGCGCGCTCCGGTGATACAGCGAGTGGCCATAGCCGCTCACTGTATCACTCGGACCCTCCCCTGCGCATGTCGAGTCATTGGCTGCAATGCTTTCAATCCATCTGCTCTAGCCAATCAACGGCCAGGCAGAGGGGCGAAGAGGATGTTGGGGTCGAGTGCGGGACTTTCGAAGGGGTCAGGTAAGTATAAGGCCTCGTACACACGACAGAGTTTCTCGGCAGAATTCGTCGAGAATCTCGGTGAAGAGCCGGATTCTGTCGAGAAACTCGGTCGTGTGTACATTTTTGGCCCGATGGAGCCGCCGAGGAACTCGTCGAGCAAATAGAGAGCAGGTTCTCTATTTTCTCGATGGCAGTGGATTTTGGCTCGACGAGTTCTTCATCGGGCTGTTTTTTAAACGAGAAACTCGGTCGTGTGTATGCTAAGAAACTTGTCAAAAACTTGACACTGGAGACCAACATAGGTAAAACTAGCGTTTGGATTGGAGATAGCACATTCGTGTCGCTTCCAACATTATTTAATCGTTTATTTGCAGCGCTTTACACAATTTTTCCTAAGGGCACAAAACTGCAATATACTAATTTTTTTTTTACGATATTCACACAGAGTTCCTTAAAATTAGGTGGAACCTTTTTCTTACTGGACTCAATATTTTTTTTTTTTTTTATTGTCACCTTATTTTGGTCGTGTGTTTTAAATCCTGCTTTTAATCACCTTATTTCTAAATTTTTAGAAAATGCTAATCCTTTTATTTTTTGTAATGTCAAGTTCCCCCCATAGAAACCTTATTGCTTTGTCTTATCTCATGTGTCCCTTTCAAATTACACCTTATATCCAATTTTTACAAAATAAGAACCTGCCTTCTCACTTGCAAAATTGAAATGTAAAAAAATACAAGGACAAGTATGAACAGTAAAAAAAAAATGTACCATTTATTTTGGTAATAAAAAAAAATTTGATATGCAAAAGTCAGCACTGGAGAGCTTGCTGCCATTTGTGCACAGCCAGGTGTGGCCTGATGTGACTGGTGATCAGTTGGAGGCCAAAATGGGGACTTGAGAGGTTCATTCAGGAAGTCACGCATCAAGGTCTTGGACTCCCCGAGGTCAGAAACTGGAGCAGGGCAGGCAGATGTCACCAGGTTGTGGTACTACAGCAGCCTGAACTCTGGTACACCACATGGAAGTAAGGGAGTCACTTTCTTGATTTCTTCAAGGCCTTCCTTGGTGGCTTCCCTGCAGCCTGCTCTTTCACCTTCTCTGCAGCCTTCTCAGCAGCCTTCCTCTTATGCCTGGCTGGAGGTGGTGCCACAGGGGTAGTACTCATGCCAGGAGGAGGAGTAGACGAAGGTGGTGGAGGATGAGTAGCCGACGGTGGTGGAGGAGGAGGTGGAGGAGAAGGAGGAGCAGTAGAAGGAGGAGGAGCAGTAGAAGGAGGAGTAGAAGGAGGAGGAGCAGTAGAAGGAGGAGGAGTAGAAGGAGGAGGAGCAGTAGAAGGAGGAGGAGCAGTAGAAGGAGGAGGAGCAGTAGAAGGAGGAGGAGTAGAAGGAGGAGGAGTAGAAGGAGGAGGAGCAGTAGAAGGAGGAGCAGTAGAAGGAGGAGGAGCAGTAGAAGGAGGAGGAGCAGTAGAAGGAGGAGGAGTAGAAGGAGGAGGAGCAGTAGAAGGAGGAGGAGTAGTAGAAGAAGAAGAGGAAGCAGAATGTTCAGATGGAGCAGGAGAAGAAGAGGAAGAAGAATGTTCAGATGGAGCAGGAGAAGAAGAGGAAGAAGAATGTTCAGATGGAGCAGGAGAAGAAGAGGAAGAAGAATGTTCAGAAGGAGCAGGAGAAGAAGAAGAAGAAGGTGGGGGAGCTTGAGAAGGAGCAGGAGAAGAAGAAGAAGAAGGTGGGGGAGCTTGAGAAGGAGCATGAGAAGAAGAAGAAGGTGGGGGAGCTTGAGAAGGAGCATGAGAAAAAGAAGAAGAAGAAGAAGAAGAAGGTGGGGGAGCTTGAGAAGGAGCAGGAGAAGAAGAAGAAGAAGGTGGGGGAGCTTGAGAAGGAGCATGAGAAGAAGAAGAAGGTGGGGGAGCTTGAGAAGGAGCATGAGAAAAAGAAGAAGAAGAAGAAGAAGGTGGGGGAGCTTGAGAAGGAGCATGAGAAGAAGAAGAAGGTGGGGGAGGTTGTGAGTTATGTGGTGTGTGAGGATGGGGATGGCGGCAAATCACAGTGTCCTCTGTGAGAAGACCCCTCACCCCCTGATTTGCCAGGGTGATGAGGAGGCCCTCAAAGAGGAGGCGTTGGTCTAATGTCATTTCTGACATTTTGGCCAAAACAACTGTGACAAATCCCTCCTGAGCAGTGGGAGGCTGTTGCAGGGTTGCATGGGCATCCCGAATGAGGGCTAGTGAGGCGTCACGCACCCTTGTATCCCTCACCTGCCTTCTCGGACGCAGATGAAGAGGAGACACCTGGCATCTCGTGCTTGGCCCAGCAACCTCCTGCAACCCACTTGGGCCTGCCACCTCATCCGCTCCACTTGGGCCTGCCACCACGTTACTGCTACTTGGGCCTGCCAACACGTCCAAGATACTTGGGCCTGCAGCCTCCTCCAAGCCACTCACCCTGTCCTCCTCCTGCCTGGCATTTTCCTGATCCTCCTGCTGCCTGGTCTCGTCCTGTGTATGGGAAAAAAGTAAAGTTTTACTATTTTTTAAAATTTTTGGTTTATTTATTTAAGCTCCTGACTGTAGCATTTTTTTTGGTCACGACTTAGCTAAGCCAATCATTCTGACCCATGTTTTATGGTCAATCACACCACAAAAATTCATGGCCAATACTGACAAATTTTAGGAATAACACTTTTAGATTTAAATTTTTTTTACCTTTAATATCTTAATTTACATCTCTTTAACAACATTTGAACACCACATATTTGCACATTGAAAGTACTATATACCTGGCTCCAGCTGGGCAAATCTGGATCTTCATCCAGGATGGAAGGCTGCTGAGAGGGTTCTTCTGCAGAGGGAGCAGCAGGTTGGCTGGAGGGAAGGCTGGAGCTTCTGTGGCTTCTGGGGCGAAGGCTAGAAAGTGACTCCCTAACCTCCAGGTGTTCATCCAGGAAGCTCAGTTTGCTGTAGTACCACAACTTGGGTTGAAATACCCGCCCTGCTCCAGCTCCAGACCTCATCGAAGCCAAGACCTTGTTGCGTGCCTTCCTGTAGGTGCCTCTCAAGGTCCCAATTTTGACCTCCAACTGGTCAGTTGTCACATCAAACCCCACCTGTCTCCGCACAAGTGGGAGCAGGCTCTCCAGTGCAGTTTTCCGCAATTCTCTATTTCGAGAGATGGGGTCTTTGGTGGCCCACAGAACAGGAAGTTCTTGCCACCTATCAATAAAGATCTCCAAGAAGTCGGGTTGGTTAAAGCGATTCATCTTTTCCTGTCCAAAACCAAGGATAAAAAAATAATGTCACTACACAATCTAGAAAGTCAATTACTCTTTCTCACAAGCTAGCCCTTAAAGGGTCACTAATGGATAACTATATTTTTTGAGGAAATTACTGTTTACAGTGTCTAGAGACATACAAGTGCATACATATAATGTGCCTCTAGTTTCACTTTTGGTTTTAAATTTAGTTATTGTTTCTGTGAAGTAAAGAGACACACAGAACCAAAAAAAAATAAAAGCAGGGCATATTTTTATTGTCAAAAATTATTAGCATTGTTTTGGTTGATTTTTAAACACACAGCTTAGACCACAGTGACAAGCTCCCCTGATAAATTTGAGAGGGAGCAGAACCAGGAAGTGATGATTTATGCAAATGATTACAGCTGCTTAAAAGCAAAAAGGGACAATGAGGACATGAAATCAATACTGATATAATGTAAAGTTAGTTATTTCTGCCCCAAACAATTTTGGCTTAGTGCTCCTTTAAATGTCTGTCTTTCCTGAATATGCCACTGCTGTCCCAAGTTCGAAGCATACCTACACGCTTGTCGTTCAAACGTCTTTCTTACGCAACCCGGTCGTATGGACGCTACATGTGTTCGAGCCTTATATACACTCCGCACACGACATCCGCCCATGCTTAAAAAAAATTGATGTTTCCCCCCCGCCCCTTATCTTCCGTCGCAAAAACGACAAGGTGGAATTGGCAAGAGATCATGTTGGGTCAGTTCTTAGGAAACAGATGACCAGTTGTGTCGAACTAATAAGCCAGATCTCATCCTCATTTGTGTATGAAACGTTAGTTAGATAAAAGCACTCCGATATAGTTTGGTCAAGACATAAAAGCGACCATTTGCATCATGTTTAAAGCGACTTGTTTTTAGAAGACATCCTGATGAGAACCGAGATTGCCCACACAACAGTAGTTGGATCAAAATGCATAATCAAAGCGTTGTTTACGTACGACGGCACTATAGCGGACCATTACCTTCAAATTAAAAACTGGCTATGTTGTAATTTCTGAACCTAAGATGTAGGCCACAAAATCATTCAATCAAGAAAAACATGTAAAATGTAGTTACATACCGGTCTTTGACCCGATCGTTATCTCCGCCGTCTTCCACAAACTGTGAACGCCCCTTTTACTCACGTGGTAGCCCTTTATACACGCGCATGTGGGACTTTACGCACGTCTCCCCGCCCCTGACGTTCATGGTATCGTATTTTCCCCGCCCCTTTTCCATCTTTTTTTTGTTGGAAGCACATGTTGGAGAAGATGGCAGCACGGCGAATCAGGTGTAAGGCCTCCAACATGACCTTTGAGGAAATGGTGGAGATGGTCCTCATCCTCAAAGCAGAGGACTACGATGGGAGGCATGGGCCATATAAGTACCCTAATAAGGTCAAGGCCCAAATAATGGAGAAGGTGAGGAGGAGTCTCCATCAGAAATTTGGGGTGAAAAGGTCCAAGGAGCAGATCCGGAAAAGGTGGTGTGACCTTAAAAAACGGGAGCCGGAACAAATGAAGAGGATCAGGAGAGTGATTAGAAGAAGTAAGTTTGTTATATATTTTGTAAGATTTGTTCCGCGCCATGTGTTTTTGATTTCAGGTTGTACTGTAATATTTTTTTAGGCACAATAATTTGTCGTCAAACTGGACGTCCATTCGGAACGACTAAATATTGTGTTTAAAATCCTAGAAATTAGGACATTTTTTTAAAATTGTGGTGAGATCAATCGTGAAAATAATGTAGATGTGCTATTAAAACCACCAAACTTTTTTTATTAATTAAATATACAGTAAAAGGAGAGTCTGCTCAGCAGTCGGTGACACATGTGGACTCATTTGCATAATTGTTGTCCCCTTTAATAACCCATTTTGGGATTCACACAGAGCTGAGGTGATCCAGTGTATACTTTGTTGGCTTACATGTTTAAAAGTAGACCAAAGCTACAAGATTTGTCAGGATCTTTGTGAATGCCTTCAATCCTGTGTTTTGCCCTGAGGGGTTTTTCAAAACATCAATAGTCCCAGAAATTGTCTAAAGTGAATCATATTCCTCTTTCAGGCCTATAAGCTAGAAAAAACCTGTTTCCATTTTCTTCATTCTCGTAGGGCGTCATGAAGCTTCGACACGGGAGCAAGAAGTCCAGCAAGCCACACCCCCGAGGGATGGTGATGATGCGCAGCCTGCCACCACATCAGGTAAAGTAACATATAACTAACCCAGCTTCAGGTAATGTAGATGTAGGCCTGCCTAATTTTAAAAAATGGTTTTGTCCCACATTTCAGGATCAGGTGGTGGCTTGGACAGGCATACAAAACAGATGGTTATATCTGAAATCTGGGCCTGCAGAGAAGAGGTGGAGGAGATTCATCTGGCCAACCGACAAATTAAAGAAAGAACAAGGAGGGTGGAAAATAAATTAAAAAATTTACTTGATGTTTTGGGGAGACTCTGAATCTAAAAAAAATACAAAAAAAATTTTTATATACCAGATTTTAATGTTTATTTAATTTAAAAAAAACCAAAAAAATAATAAAACCAGATTTTCTACTTTATTTAAAAAAAAAAAAAAAAAAAAAAAAAAAAAAACAGATTTTCTACTTTATTTAATCAAAAAAAAACCAAAAAAATAATAAAACCAGATTTTCTACTTTATTTAATCAAAAAAAAACCAAAAAAATAATAAAACCAGATTTTCTACTTTATTTAATCAAAAAAAAACCAAAAAAAATACAAAAATGATTGTATATTGTATGAGAAAAATCAACCAAAAAAATACAAAAATGATTGTATATTGTATGAGAAAAATCAACCAAAAAAATACAAAAATGATTGTATATTGTATGAGAAAAATCACCCACAAAAATGATTGTATATTGTATGAGAAAAATCACCCACAAAAATACAAAAATGATTGTATATTGTATGAGAAAAATCACACACAAAAATGATTGTATATTGTATGAGAAAAATCACCCACAAAAATACAAAAATGATTGTATATTGTATGAGAAAAATCACACACAAAAATGATTGTATATTGTATGAGAAAAATCACCCACAAAAATACAAAAATGATTGTATATTGTATGAGAAAAATCACCCACAAAAATGATTGTATATTGTATGAGAAAAATCAACCAAAAAAATACAAAAATGATTGTATATTGTATGAGAAAAATCAACCAAAAAAATACAAAAATGATTGTATATTGTATGAGAAAAATCACCCACAAAAATACAAAAATGATTGTATATTGTATGAGAAAAATCACACACAAAAATGATTGTATATTGTATGAGAAAATATAACAAAAAATTTTGTAGGGTATTTATGAATAAATAAAAATAAAAAAATTTAGAAAATAAAGAGCTTTTCAACATCAAAAAAGTGTGTGGTGTTTTTCCTAAAATACGTCAAATTTTCTATGTGTTTGGTTTGGGGGTCACCTGGGAAATGTTTGCTAGTTGATAATGAAAATACACTTAGTTACACTTAGTAAAGAACTCCAAACAACACAAGCAAGACATAACAAGTTTAGAAAAAAAATTATGATTTATTTTTAAGAAAGCTACAATTAGGGCAAATTTGATTGAGATGGTATTGCCCCCCTACCCATGAAATAGTCCATGTATTTGTCCCGGACTTCACGGGCACTCTGGGGGGGCAGTCCTGTGTGGCCAGCTTCAAGGCCCGCCAAAGTTTCTGCAGGGGTCAAATGTTGTGCCTCGGGCCCAACCAGGGCCATATAATTTGGAGATTGTCTCCTTAAAAAATTGTGGAGAATGCAGCAGGCAAAAATAATTGTATTCCACTTATATTCCGCCATGTGGAGAGAGGTGAGGAAAAGGCGGAACCGGCTGGCCATGATGCCGAAAGCGTTCTCAACCACTCTACGTGCTCGGCCCAGCCGGAAATTAAAGACACTCCTCTCTGGGGTGAGGGTGCGCTGAGGGAATGGCCTCATAAGATGGGGTCCCAGGGCAAACGCTTCATCAGCCAGGAAAACAAATGGCAGGCCTTCTACATTCTGGTCATCCGGTGGCAATGACAGATCATCATCCTGAAGGCGAAGCGCGAACTCCGTCTGCCTGAAGGCTCCCCCATCCGATACCCGTCCATTCATCCCGACATCCACAAAAAGGAATTCATACTGTGCTGACACCACCGCCATCAGCACAATACTGTTGAACCCCTTATAATTAAAGAACTGGGATCCTGAACGGGGTGGAGGCACGATGCGGACGTGCTTCCCGTCGATGGCTCCCCCGCAGTTGGGGAAGTTCCATCGGGTCTGGAAGTCCAAAGCCACAGACTGCCACTCCTGTGGTGTGGACGGAAGCTGGGGAAGAAAAAAAGAAAAAATTAGCCACATAACCTTGCAAGCAGATTATACAAAGACATTATAAGCATTATAACATTTCTGGGAACTAGCATATTATATCTAAATATATTTAGCCAATTAACACATTAAACACCCCCTCTGATGGGCCAATGCCCAAGTTTGGGGGAGGGCTAGATGAGTTTGGGAGTACTAAAAAAAATTAATTTTGATTATTGGTGAACATAGACTTTACAACACATTTTGGAGGGGAGGGCTAGATGAGTTTGGGAGTCCTAAAATTAAAATCAAAGAAAATTAAATATTGGTGAACATAGACTTTACAACACATTTTGGAGGGGAGGGCTAGATGAGTTTGGGAGTCCTAAAATTAAAATCAAATAAAATTAAATATTGGTGAACATAGACTTTACAACACATTTTGGAGGGGAGGGCTAGATGAGTTTGGGAGTCCTAAAATTAAAATCAAATAAAATTAAATATTGGTGAACATAGACTTTACAACACATTTTGGAGGGGAGGGCTAGATGAGTTTGGGAGTCCTAAAATTAAAATAAAAAAAAAAATATATATTGGTGAACATAGACTTTACAACACATTTTGGAGGGGAGGGGGGGGACATTACAATGGATATAACACAATACATTGGGAAGTGACTAGACTAGGTAGGTTGGGGCCCAGGATAGCATGCTGGGGAGGTAAGTGATGGAAAATATGCATGTAGGCCAAAAAAGGGGCATCAAAGTTTACATCATGCATGGGGGCAAAGGGGACATTCACAGCATATTCCAGACATGGTAATTAGGGAAGGAGGAGATAACTACAAGACATTAGCATACATTATAGACATAAAATGTGATATTAAAGGAGAAAACTTACCCTCATATATTCCTCCTGCAGAACCTGGATGATGGCAGAGCAGGTGTCAGGAATGATGAGGCCCAGAGCCTGGGGGGAGATGCCCGTGGAGAACTTTAAGTCCTGAAGGCTTCTCCCAGTTGCCAGATAACGGAGGGTGGCAACTAGCCTCTGCTCAGCACTGATGGCTTCCCGCATAACGGTGTCCTGCCTGGTAATATAGGGGGACACCAAAGCCAACAGGTGCTGAAAGACGGGATCAGACATCCTCAGGAAATTCCTGTAATCAACAGGATTATTTTCCTGAAGCTCCCGCAGCAAAGGCATGTGAGAGAATTGGTTCCTACGGAGCAACCAATTCTTGGTCCATGAACGTGTCCTCCTCCTGTTCATGAACTCCTCATTGTCTAGGTCATAAACAAACAGACCTATAGACAGAAGATGCTTAGCACGAAGTCGGCGACGACTAGGTGCCTGCAACATGGCTACAAGGCTAGTTACGAACGACAAATCAGAATTGCACTAAACAGACCGCAGTGAAGAACAGCAAGACCTATGAAGAACGACCCTGACAATGAAAAACGCGGGGACAGGACCGCAATGTAAAACAATACGACCTGACCGCACGTCTCGATTGCCTAGATACGACCCACACAAGTACAAACTGAACGGCAGAGATCAATCTGAAAGCACAAAGACTGAAAAGCACGAATCGTCACTCACCAAACTTTTACTAACACGCGTAAACACGGAATCAGCAAAAGGAGCCCCAAGGGTGGCGCCAACAAAATCAAACCTCCCCTTTATAGTCGCGTCATACGTCGTGAGCGTCATCGCGCCGGAGAACGACCAGATTTTGGTATGTTACGTGTGTACGCAAAGCAAGCCTGCCGAGCTTCTCGACAAGTTCAACAAGGAACTCGTCGAGGAACTCGACGGGCTTTGCACGTCGAGTTTCTCTGTCGTGTGTACGAGGCCTAACGGGTGGCCAGTATAGTTGGAAGTTTTTTCACCTTAATGAATTAAGGTGAAAAAAATGTACCTTTACAACCCCTATAGGCTTTAGTTTGTTAGCCACTTATGTAGGGTAGATGGACAAATTCCCCATGCCAGGCTATTTATTCTGTATTCTGACAGCCACTAGTGTTGGCCTTTAGAATACCCAAACAGTGCATGCAGCCAAGGCTTGCAGGCGCTGTTTGGCCTACAATTTTCGACCAGACTCCTTCAACAAGTTTTGTCGAGCTAACCAAAATTCTAAAAGTAAGGCTCCATCAGTCTCTTCTGTCATAAATGCTTCCCCTGCCTGTCAGCTGCAATGTACAGTGAGCCATGCATTTGCAGCTCAGCATGCATATACTGTACCTGATCAGGGTCACAAACAATGATGTGACCCCTGTGCTTGTGCGTAGAAATTACATCACTGGGGCTCGGCAATTTAAGTGACTGAAAAGAGAACCCAGTAGCAAAACTGTGTAAAGCTGGAAGCGACCAGGACCCGCAGAATCTGTGACACCTCAGCTCTGGAGGGCACATTACAAAAGGTAAGTCTGTCATTATGTGCTAGTAGTAAGTGGTGCAGGGGGGCTTTTTTATGTTTTTTCATTTTTAAAAACTGCTTTATGCATACACCTGTGCAAGAGCTGCATTTGCCCAGGTGTGTAAGTGTCTCATGCATCAGCTGCCCCATTAACGTTTATTGGGAGCACTGGCTACATGGAATCATGGATATATTACATTTTTTATTTGTTTATTTTTTATTTATTTATTTTTTAAATAAGTTTGTTAAATTTTGTACAAAAATGAAAACGATAAGAGTACAACATGTCTGCGAAGGCATCATAAAATTTGTATTTTTATTGGAACACGGTCAACTACCTATGTTCTTTTAAGGCTCGGTTTTAGTGGTGTTGCCTTCCAAGATTTGCATTGTAGAGGTCTGTGTTGCAAGCGAGTCTACTATCAGACTTGGTACTCGTATGCAAAAGTGGGAGATGTACAACTCCTGGACTTGAGACTAAAATTCTGAGAGATTCCTAACAGAATGAAAGCATGGATACTTTCCAGTCTGCTCCCTAGGTTTCTTTCACTGAAAGAGATAGGTGCTCTTGCCACCAGCATCATCCTTGATGTGGTTGTCAAGAGCTGGTTTGAGGAGACACAGTCCCTTGAAGGCTATGTGGATGAAATGCTTCTTACAAAAGGGGTTTCATAGTCCAGCACTTTTAGTTGATGTGCCCCATGCATATATACTGACATAAAAACATACACAAGGAGATGAGAGACTTCCAGCAATTGGTCACAGCTGAAATGTAATGCCCCACTCATTCTATAAGAATGGCTCCCAACCATTTATCTGTTGGTTCCTTAAAGGCTGGCGCTGAAGTAGTAAGCATCTATTCCGAGGTGCAAACAGCTAATTGGGATGTTTTTAATGCCAATAGAGAAAAAGTTGGAAAACAGAGTACGAGGGAAAGTCTTTGCAACCTCAGAATTTTTAAAGTGATATTAAACCCTTGCCTTTTTTCTCCTCTATGTATGCTCCTTACAATAGTGTTGCATACATATATGTTTTTTTTTTTTTTTAGGTCAGTTTTCCCCATTTCTGGTTTTCCTCTCTAAAAGGTGCCCCCTCTGCAGCGCCACTCTCATGACGACACCTATGTTTGCGCGCTCACACCACTGGGACTACATTCATGCAGAGAGACGCTGGCTGCACCTGCATGCACGGCAGCCCCAGAGGACGCTTTAGCTTTACCTCCCATGTCCTTTGATTGACATGGAAATCCAGAGCTCTGGACCACAGCCCTGCCTCTGCATGGAGGCAATGCGCATAATGCCAAGCATGTTGGAACATGTAGTCCAAAAACCTAAATGACATAGGGGCTGGGAGAATGGTCAGAAGAATGGAAGCAGTGGTGCAGCAAAGCAAGAAGAGTATTCAATTTGTATGTAAAAAAAAAAAACATTTTGGGGCAAAAATAAGTAACGATTTAGGGTGTATGTACAACAAGTATTTAAAACATAAAAAAAGGGGGGGGATGAGCTTTTAGAACCCCTTTTTAGCTACCAAAGACAGGTTAACAGAACGGACAGAAGCAGCAGGCTGATCCTCCAGTTTCAGAGTAGTGTGCACTGCATCAATATGTGCCAACATATTCTCCTTTACCCACATGCTTACTGGGCACATATACCCCCCTCCTGCCCAGGTGAAATTTCAGCTTTCGGCACTGCGTCACTTTAACAATTGCGCGATCATGCGACTTGGCTCCCAAACAAAATTGACGTCCTTTTTTCCCCACAAGTAGAGCTTTCTTTTGGCGGTATTTGATCGCCTCTGCGGTTTTTATTTTTTGCGCTATAAACAAAAAAGAGCGACAATTTTGAAAAAAAATACAATATTTTTTACTTTTTGCTATAATAAATATCCCAATTTAAAAAATAAAAAAAAAAAAAAAAATTCCTCAGTTTAGGCCGATACGTATTCTTCTACATATTTTTGGTAAACAAAAACAACAAAAAAAAAAAAAATCGCAATAAGCGACTGGTTTGCGCAAAAGTTATAGCGCCTACAAAATAGGGGACAGAATTATTATTTTTTTTTACTAGAAATGGCGGCGATCTGCGATTTTTATTGGGACTGCGACGTTATCGCGGACACATCGGACACTTTTTTGGCGCCATTCACATTTATACTGCGATCAGTGCTATAAATATGCACTAATTACAGTATAAATGTGACTGGCATTGAAGGGGTTAACACTAGGGGGTGAGGAAGGGATTAAATGTATTCCCTGCATTGTGTTCTAACTGTAGGTAGACCGATCTGTGTCCCTATGTACAAGAGACACAGATCGGTCTCCTCTCCAGAGACAGGACGCTGTCTCTGTGTAAAACGGCAATGAGAGATGATCTCATATGTTTACAGATGAGATCATCTCTCATTGGCCGCACAGATCGCATCGCAAACGGCCACTCTGATTGGCCGTTCGCGGCGAACTGTAATTGGCTGTGTCCAAGGGACGCGGCCAACACAGAGTTTCCCCGCTGCGCGCTCTGGAGCACGCGCGGGGAACGCCCTAAGGGGCGGACGTCAATTGACGTCCAGTTGGATTTTCAGGTCCGCGCTGTAGCCGTCATTCGGCTATAGCGCGGGTCTGAAGAAGTTAACCTGGGAGTAATAGCAGAAGACTGAGGCGCCTCAGATATAAGCTAATTGGTTAAAGCTAAACCAAACACTCCTATACTTTACAGCCAAGGAAGCTGCCATCTTAGCCTCTTGTTTGATCTGCCATTACCATGGTGCTGAACACATGATCAGTTTTGACACCAGTCATTTGATGACTTGATAGTTTGATTGAGAGCACATGTAACTGTGACCATTATGCCTTGAATTTAATTGTTTTAGGAAAATTTATGTTTACTTCCACTTTAAGGACTGGAATGAATAAGCAGCTGCATTGGTTGTGTGCAAATCAGACATAGAATCTGCAAGAAAGGGTGCGTGAGCACACTTCTGGCCTTTGTAATCAGAGTCAGCAAATAACTAAGCAACTTGTGTCATGAAGTCTTGCATGACCGTGGTAAAAACCTCAGCCAAGAAGGAAAAAAGGCCAACCAAAAGGACTCAGAGGATGGAACAGATTCTAAAAGCAGAGGATGGCACTAATTCAGGTTGCAAATATCAGCAACATCAGTAGGCATGCTGCAAATAGCCCCCAAAACTATTAGTAAAATATAATTTGGGGACATCGGGTACAGTAGGACCGTCTCCCCCACGTGTCTAGAATCAGTATATAGCACTTGTGTGGCAGTAAGACAACTTCTCGGATACTCACAAAAACTTGACAGGTAATAGCAGGCGAGGGCTGGATGGCTAAAGGTGACCAAGGTCTCTGTAGGCGAGCAGCTGGAACAGGTTAAAGTTACACATGGTATTTTGCAAGCAGGAATAGCAGTGGGGAGATACTTCAGTGCTGTATGGCAGGTAAGAGCACAGAGCAGATGTGACATTCTACACAGCGGAGAACATCGGCACTCACTCCCACAGTGTTAACCCCTTTCACTAAAGCATTAGCAGAAAAAAGGGTTTAAAAGGCACCCAGTGACCCAAGTAATTGAGATAGTAGGCTGAGCATCAGGACCTAAGTGAGAAAGGGCAAGTGCTGCGATTCCAGTGGCTCGGGACCAGCAAAGCTTTCCACAGCAAACTTGTATCAGAACAGAATCTGGTAAGCTCTCTACGTGAAGCTCAGTGTATCAACACTTCTGAGATATCCACACAATATTTAGTCCAGCAGAGCCCAGATGTGGTACTCTACAAGCTAGGTCGAGGATGACCACATCATACAGCTGCAATCGAAGACACCAAGCACGAGCAGTGATGTAGAGAAGAGTTTTGCTTTATACAAAAAAAAAAAAAAAAAATCCAGAAAACAGGGTGCTAGCAAAAAATAAGCTAGTCTATTATATAGAGTATCTTAAAGTGGATGTAAACCAGATTCATGAAATTTGACCTAAGCACATATATCTGTAGCGTTTTCTCATGTCTCTCCAAAGTCCCGTGTATTTATGTCGCTCCGTTCTTCTGTTATCAGCATAACTTCTGACAGGTTCTTTGACACAGGGATAAAAGCATTTGTGTGGAGGGAGGTTCATATAAATAGATTATCAGAGAGCTTGTCTTGTCACAGCACAGCTCTAAAAGTCTCTGTCTATGTGGAGGGGGTATGTGCCTTTCCTCCAATCAGCTGTCTCCCAGTGTAATCCAAGACTACAACTGCTACTGCTGAATGAGAAAGTGAAAATTCTAACCAAATGTAAGAATTCTAAAGAATATAGCACGCTGAAGACAGCAGATATACATGTAAAACTTATGTAGGGGGATTTGTTTCAACCCTGTGTATCATCTGAGGCTATTCACGTTCACAGGGTAAATGTGAGGGTTTACATCAACTTTAAGAAAAAAAGATTTCCATTCGCCTAGAACACTAGAAAGCGTGCTGAGTAATCCTGTACTGGCCCTACTGTTTTCATTTGCCAATGTCCAATCTTCCTAGGTAGCAAAGATGCAAGACTTCCTGTGTCTCTCAAATGACAAGAAAGAAATAACAGCAAAGCTCCAGAAAAAGAATAAAATATGTATTAAAATAACACATTTTGGGTCTCAAAACAAGTAGTATTTTTTTCCCCAAAATATCCCAGGATGCCACCTTACCTCCGACTTTCCAGCTTGGATCTGTACGACTGCAGGATCAGACAGACAGCTGGTGTCTGATGCTCCTTTATCCAGAATACACTTTACTGTAATTTCAGGGTCCGGCTTCATGTTTTTTCTCACATTTGCAATACAGCCGTTTGTTCCATCACCTTCTCTGTCGATACTCTTCTCTCCTTTACCAGAAGACAATGACTGAAGCTGAGCTAAAAGAGGCTTAAAAAAAAAAAAAAAAAATGAACAAACACAGGTTTATTGATATAAAAGAGCATGTGTGCCATTATTGATATTCTAAACATTCATACCAAACAGTTTAACTTTAACCACTGGGCATGTAAACCCCCTTCCTAACTAGACCAATTTTCAGCTTTCAATGCTCTCACAATTTGAATGACAATTACTCACTCATACAACACTGTACCCATATGAAATTTCTGTCCTTTTTTTCACACAAATAGAGCGCTGTTTTTGTGGTATTTGATCAACTCTGCGTTTTTTATTTTTTGCGCGGGGGGGTAGGGCCAAGTCTGTGTCCGTTGTCCGTCAATGGACAGAGCAGCGTGACTCGTGAGCGCGATGAAGAGGAGCCACCAGACGCACCACCAGGGCACACCAGAAAAAGAGGATTGGAGCTGCTCTGTGCAAAACCCTTGCACAGAGCAGGCAAGTATAACAAAACAAAAACAAAAACAAAAAAAAGACCTTTACAGTCATTTTAAAACTGTTCTATCCCTTATTCTGGATTGGACATGAATCAGTCACCATTTCTGAGCTCTCAAACATTTAAAAAGTGGTAAAATATTTTTACAAAAATAAAAAACACATGTCAAACTTACCTGCTCTGTGTAATGGTTTTGTACAGAGCAACCCCGTTACTCCTCTTCTTCTCGCACCAGAGCTCCTGGCTCCTCCTCTTCATCTACTGCCCCATAGGAGGCTGCTTCCTATGGGAGCACTCATGCAGGACTGCTTCCGAGGCCCGCTGCCTGGGTCCATAGACAGCGGGGCACAGCCCCGGCCTCTCCTCACCAAGTTTGATTGACAGCAACGAGAGACAAATGGCAGCTGCTGCTATGGATCTGCCCTGTGTGGAGGAACAGAGCAGAGAGCCACTGCTCTCATGTAGTGCTGGATTTTGATGGAGCTCGGGTAAGTATAAGGGAAGCTTTGGGGAGAGCTGAATACAGGAGTTTTTTTGTACCTTCATGCATAGAATGCAAAAAAAATAAATAAAAAAAAATACAGCCTTTAGAACCACTTTAAAAAGGAGAAATACTCCCCCCCCCCCCCCAGAATATAAAGTTTATAAAAGACGATTATAAGTGACAGCAGCAACAGATTTTACACCATATGCAGAGACACACATGCCATGGCTGCCATTGCTGGCTTACTTTGAACAATGATAGTTGTTTGGCTGTCTCTGACATCAGTCGATGACTTGGAACAAGCATGCAACAAGGGAAGTCTGAACTTAAATTCCCCAAACGTGTTGTATACACAAATCTACGCATGATGGCTAAGCAACTAGCATTTTCAGAATAAAAAGAAAGGGATATCAACTTAAACTTCAACTTAAACCCATCAGTGTTAATGGGAGATTTAATTCTATTTAGCAGTGAGCTTTAATTGCTAGTGCAACAAGAGTCATTGTTGTATCTGGTATTCAGTTTGGCAATCACTCCATATTAATAAGCCCATTATTATGATAGAAAGTGACCACGAAAGTCTAGCTCTGAAACTCTTATGCATATCATTTTAAGAGGTAATGCTCCAAGAGTATCAGAATTATGTAAAAGAGTATCTCCTGCAAACACTTACAAGCATCATATTCTTCAGAAACAAGAGTGACAATACTTGTAGGGCTATTCAATTTCTTGGCCATCTTTGATTATACTCAGGACAAAGAGTATACATTAATTTTATACCGTCAGTTTCAGTAGTAATGGATCAGCCAGGATTGTAACAACTTTTTCATTCTTTGCGTCAATGCATAATCCTGGATATGCATGGACACAATGCATATTGTGTTACAAGTATCACTTATTGCCTTTCTCCGTCAAGGTTACAGTAGATGCAGATTTTTTATGAATATGAAAAAAATTATTAATCAATGGGCATTCAGTTTATTTCGGGGTCCAGGAAAATAACTTATGGCAAGAATTGCATTTTTCCCCCAACTTGGGAGTCATTAATAGGTGTATACAGTATTGCCAGGGTTATTAACAGAAGCTGGAATTTGGCCATATTCCATCAACGCACTGCTTAGCCTTTTGTCTGCAAAGCATTTTCCTATACCTCAAATATAATAAGCCCATTTTCTTATACATGTGCCAATATAAAGGTTTAGACATCAAGAGACTCATTGTACAGCGAGTGAAGTTTCTAGCTCACTTATGCACTACGATCATCTTAAAGTAGAGAGGCTCTTTAAAGCCAAGTTTATTTTTAAGAAACAATAAATAATGCACACAGTTTTGCAGAGAGAAAAAAAAAAAAAAGGAACAATATGATCAGGCTCCTGCATACACTTCCTGCAGCTGTCTGTACCTCTGTACTCGGTTGCTGAGCAACAGTAATTGTCAATGGACTACGAGTCAGCTGATCAGTCACAGGAGGTCATGGGGTAGGGCGCTTAGCAACATAACCGTTTTTCATGGCGAGAAAAATGCAATTTTTTTAATTGGTTGTTAAAAACGGTCGTGTGTAGGCTCCAGAGCATTTTTGTAGTCGAGAAAAATGGGCATTAAAAATTTAGAACAGGCTCTATTTTTTCTCGTCGTTTTTCATGTTGTGAAAAACGGTCGTGTGTACGCTTTAACGACGGGGGTAAAAACGTGCATGCTCAGAAGTTATGAGACGGGAAATTTGCATAATCACCCAAAGGGTGGCGCCATTCGAATGGAACTTCCCCCTTTATAGTGCCGTCGTACATGTTGTACGTCACAGCGCTATGCTCAAGCATTTTTTCTCTCGATCGTGTGTATGCAAGGCAGGCTTGAGAGGAATCACGTCAAGAAAAACATCGTTTTATTCCATGACATGAAAAACGGTCATGTGTACGTGGTATAACATGTTGCCAAAAAACAAAAAAACTTTTTTTCCACAGGATTGGGGGCCACTTTAGGGGTGCGTGGTATACGCGGGAGCGCATTATACCGCGATAAATACGGTATATGGTTCGGGAGCAAAATCTCAAATCCACTGAGAATAACAGACAGATATGCCCTATATACTATTAGAAGTTAAATTTGGTAAATATCATCATACTCAGATCAAATTTTTTATTTAAATAAAAGAAAAAGACTGTTTTGCAGATTTTCAAATAGAACTGCTATATATTATGTACGACAGACTCCCTCGTCATAGGATAAAAGCTACCTGCGCCTGTTGTCACTTATGCTGGCAAAACAAAAACAATGTCTTCCTTGATTTTCGAATCAACATTTGTTTTCGACCACAGTGACGGGAAAATTTGAAGCAGTATAGAAAACTTCTTGGTCAAAGGAATTTTCAGTGTATGTGGTTTTTGTTCAGAAATTACATAAAATTTTAAAACTGAACGTTAAAAGCAAGTGAAAATTATCAAACAACATTAATTTTATTCAGCGAATGTACAAAGATTTTTCGTAATTAATTTTCTTGTCCAAAAATGTATACATGTATGGCCAGCATAAGGCTTGGTTCACCTTGGCAAACCTATACAGTTTGCTTTTGATCAGTTTCTGCAGTGCTTTTTGCTGTGCGCTTTTGCACACGCGATTTTCTCATCTGTTAAGCTTTCTTTTGCCCAATTTGTTTTTGGGCAGATTAAAAAAACACAAATCCCTGCAACACCACACTATATGCTTTTCTTTATTGAAGTCTATTGAACCAAAATAGCAAAAAATAAAAAAAAAAAACACAGTTTTGCATCGAAGAGTCCTTGACCATTTCCAAATACGCAGCGGCTGAAAAAACATGATGTGATGTGAACTTGTCACATAGGAAACCATGGTGAAGGAACTGTAGCGCATTTCTGCAAAAAGCACCAAAACACACATACCGTAGGTGTAAACCAGGCCTAAGACGTTTAATAGCAGCAGAAGCTTTTTTTTTTTTGTATCGCCTGTCATAATGGGGTAAAAAAAAAAAAAACACAACATAAAACTAGTCCTTATAGTACAAAAAGAGCAGATAATCGCTACTATAAAAGGGTTCATTTATACTATGAAACCACAACAGATTGCATAACAAAGGGAGCCTCTAGTAATTATAGAACTCTTTTTAATGTTTATAAAATGTATATTAGAGAGGCAATGAAGGCATGCTTTATTGTTGGAAGACACAGATGAATTTGCTGCCATTAAGCTATAAATATAATCCACAACATTAAACAGCATTTGTGCTTTTGACCGGTACTAAAAAAAAAAAATCAAAACAATTTGATACAAAGTAGAGATTACCTGCAGATCAGATATATGTTGTTGAAGAACATTGCGCAGTAATGCAGGGCCCACATCTGGAAGGCACTGGATCTTATCCCAGTTAATAGTAAACCTTACTGCATCTTCAGACTGTTGAAGCTTGGAAGAAAAACAGAAACAAGTTAATCTACATTTTAAATAGCTGAATTTACATACTCTACTTGCATGGCTCCTATCAGCCAGATGTCTGCATAGGGAATGCTGAGCAGGTGTCAAAGTTAACTATTTAAAGGCATTAAATTAAACATTTTTTCCCTTCAATGTGTTTTACCAAACAATAAAAAACATTTTAACCTACAACATTTCAGATATGGTCTATAAGTGTTGGCTATTCATCGGTCTGAATATCCACTTTTCAGCGCCAAAAGATTTTACCCCCTTCATGACCAGGCCCTTTTTTCTTTTGCCATTTGGCACTTTGCTACTTTAACTGGCGACTACACGGTCATACAACACTGTACCCAAACAAAAGTCATATACATTTTTCCCCCCCTACAAAGAGTTTTCTTTTAGTGGTATGATCACCACTGGGTTTTTTCTTTCTTGCGCTATAGATGGGGGGAAAGAATGAAGAAGAAAAAAAAAAATGTATTCTGCTACATTTCTAAATAAATCCCAATATGTGTATTGATTGGTTTGTGTGAAAGTTATAGCGGATATGCAGTTGTGCCCATAAGTTTACATACCCTGGCAGAATTGATGATTTCATGGCCATTTTTTAGAGAATATGAATGATAACACAAAAACTTTTCTTTCACTCATGGTTAGTGTTTGGATAAAGCCATTCATTATCAATCAACTGTGTTTACTCTTTTTAAAACGTAATGGCAACAGAAACTAGACAGATGACCCTGATCAAAAGTTTACATACCCCAGTTCTTAATACCGTGTATTGCCCCCTTTAACATCAACGACAGCTTTTGTGGACGAGGCTCTTTATCTTCTCCGATGGTAAAGCTGCCCATTCCTCTTGGCGAAAGGCCTCCAGGTCCTGTAAATTCCTTGGCTGTCTTGCATGAACTGCACGTTTGAGATCTCCCCAGAGTAGCTCAAGGATAATGAGGTCAGGAGACTGAGATGGCCACTCCAGAACCTTCACTTTATTCTGCTGTAGCCAATGAAAGGTCGACTTGGCCTTGCGTTTTGGATCATTGTCATGTCGGAATGTCCAAGTACGTCCCATGCGCAGCTTCCTGGCTGATGAATGCAAATGTTCCACCAGTATTTTTTGATAACATACTGCATTTATCTTGACACCAATTTTGACCAAATTCCCTGTGCCTTTGTAGCTCACACATCCCCAAAATATCAGCAATCCACCTCCGTGTTTCACAGTAGGAATGGTGTAACTTTCATCATAGGCCTTGTTGACTCTTATCTAAATGTACCATTTATGGTTGTGGCCAAAAAGCTCAATTTTGGTCTTATCACTCCAAATGACTTTGTGCCAGAAGGTATGAGGCTCGTCTCTGTGCTGTTCGGCATATGGTAAGCGGGATATTTTGTGGCATTTGCATAGTAATGGCTTTCTTCTGGCGACCTGACCATGCAGCCCATCTTTCTTCAAGTGCCTCCCTATAGTGCATCTTGAAACAGCGACACCACATGTTTTCAGAGAGTCCTGTATTTCACTTAAAGTTATTTGTGGGTTTTTCTTTGCATTACAAACAATTTGCCTGGCAGTTGGTCTACCCGACCATTGTTTGGTTTCAACAGAACCCCTCATTTTCCACTTCTTGATTTGAGTTTGAACACTGCTGATTGGTATTCTCAATTCCCTGGATATTTTTTTATATCCCTTTCCTGTTTTATACAGTTCAACTAACTTTTTCCTGCAGATCCTTTGACAATTCTATTGGTTTCCTAATGGCTCAGAATCCAGAAATGTTAGTGCAGCACTGGATGAAAGATGCAAGGATCTGTCAGGAGTCCAGAAACTCAAATGACCTTATAGACACACACATTAATTGCAAGAAAACAGATCACAGGTGAGGATGAGGCGTTTCAGGAGTGGAATAACGTGCCCCCACAGATTTACCACTGACAGTTAATCATGCATTGTCATTCTTTGACTAGCTGACCCAGGTTGATGTGGTCCACTCTTGATTTGGTGGTGTTTTGGTTTAGTAAGCATGATTAGTTTCACTCTTGTATTTCTTTTGTTTTTTCCAGTGCTCTTTTTTTACTAGACCAGCTATAGGTAGGGGCATGGTCAGGTGATCACCCTGCCCCCTATCTATTGATTAGCACTCCTGTGCTCCTACTGAGGAGACTTTAAAATTCATAGTTAGGGACTGTAGTACACAGAGTGCCTTGATGGGGCCTGCAGCTCACACAGGTATTTGCGAATGTGTGCAACTAAACCTCTGTTTTTAATGCTTACAGCTAGACGGGTTAATTTGCTTTGTTGCTTCTTTGGTTAGTAATTTTGAGCCTGGGTATTATGGAAATATTTTTATATTCCATATATACATTTATATATATATATATATATATATATATATATAATTGCATTTTACTAAAAACGCATCTCATTTAAAGTCCCAAACCTCCTAGCCATTCAAACCCCTTTGTGTCAACGTGTGAATAGTAGTAGTAGTGAGTGTATAGTTTGTATAACAGTGTAAATTTGCTGTCCCCTCAAAATAACTCAACACACAGCCATTAATGTCTAAACCGCTGACAACAAAAGTGCGTACACCCCTAGATGAAAAATGTCCAAATTGGGCCAATTAGCAATTTTCCCTCCCTGGTGTCATGTGACTCGGTGTTACAAGGTTTTATGTGTGAATGGGGAGCAGGTGTGTTGAATTTGGCGTTATCGCTCTCACTCTTATACTGGTCACTGAAAGTTCCATATGGCACCTTATGGCAAAGAACTCTGAAAAAATATATATTGTTGCTCTACATAAAGATGGCCTAAACCATGGGTGCTCAACCTGTGGCCCTCCAGCTGTTTCAAAACTACAATTTCCATCACGCCTCTGCCTTTGGGAGTCAAGCTTGTAACTGTTAGCGGCTTGCAATGCCTCATGGGACTTGTAGTTTCGCAACAGTTGGAGGGCCACAGGTTGAGCACACATGGCCTAGACCAGGGATCGACAAATCCCGGGAGCCAGGTCGCCATGGCGACTAGAAATAGTGTCCTGGCGACTTGGCTTGGAAGGTGGGCAAAAAAAAAAATTTTTTTTTTGTGAGCTGGCGCCATCTGGTGGTGAGCCGTTGGTATTACAAGTTATTACCACCAGATGTGAGCTGGCGCCATCTGGTGGTGGCCGTTGGTATTACAAGTTAAGCATTACAAGTTAAAGG